>NC_143554.1:15489250-16139000 GCF_054136105.1 Typopeltis vanoorti
AGACTGGCACAGGCTGTGAATGAGTTTAATGAAGTGTGCTGTGATGAACTCTGTAGCATTTATCATCATCATCCAGTAATGAGTCACCTGATACCTAAAAACCATAATAATAAATCTGTTAATGTGATTCTAAGAACATTCAAGTTACATCAGTAGCCTCTAAGAGCAACATTTGTTATCAGTAGTGCCCTTTGGTTGGAAAGATCCAGGTTTGAATCCCTTCCAGGATGTGAAGAAACCTTGATCAGGGATTTTCAAGTGAAAGTGATTTAACCAGTCTCATATGGAGGTGGAAATGTTTTTCATCCTAAAAATTCAAATTTTTCATTTTGCAGAACAGGCAAACCAGACAGAAAAACATATGCTGCTTACTAACAGTACTAATAGGATTAACTGCTGTATCATAAGTAGCCATCAGATCTGAGATGTCATGTTACTTGAAGATGGGATGATATATATTTACTGTTTTGTTTTGTTTTTGTTGTTGTTTTTTCTAAATGTGAATCTCATCCACAAACTCCTTTTTGGCTACAGCCAGAAAGGGAGTTTTTGGTACATTAATATAAATAATGTGTAGTACATTAATATAAGTAATGAGTTTGTAGTACATTAATATAACTAGTGTGTCAACTTGCAATAAAAAGTACATAACACACAACTAATCACTACATAACATACAAACCATGCCAGAATCTCCTGATTAAAAACTCAACTCACTTTCACGTCACTTTGCTAACATCAGTGGCATTAACACCAACTTAAATGACATTTATCATCCCTTACAGTCATTCAGACCAAACTTCTTACTCTGAAAGAAACCACAATAGCATCTGCATTCACTACTATCCACCTCCAATGTACATAACCACACTTCACAATTCCTTTTTCCACAAGGGTGATACATATTTTGAGAGGTCAGACATTGCATGCCAGAGAGTGGCTAATTTAGAATCTCCAGATCTCTTCAGAATCCTCTCCATGAAACTCAACTATCTTCAATTCAGCTGTCCATCTAGTGATGCTAGTCTTCTTCCTAGGCAACCTCAATGTCTACAGTTCCAACTTGCTTCCATTTTCCACACCAGTTAAGGTATCACAGAAATTGGTGAAAGACAGAATTCAGTGGACAGCATGGTTTCACATAGGTAGGTCTTGGCTCTGTAATTTGCTTACTTTTTATAATAAAGTGATAATGGAGTAGGAAAAGGGAAATGACTACCGAGTGATATTGCTAGACTGTACAGAGGTATGGGGGATTGATGTGAATCTTGTGAACTGGATTAGAGGGTAGCTGATGAACAGATAACAAAGAGTGGTTTATGGAGGAGTTGAGTCCAGGAAAAGGCAGGTGACCAGCTGTACCATAGGACTTGGTCCTCTGTTGGTTTAATTTATCAATCAGTGATACAGGAAATATTCTGTTGTTTGCTAAACTAGGAAGAGTGATGGTAAATGAAATGTTGCAGAGATTTTGCAGGAAGATTTAAATTGACTAGCAGTATGTGCAAAGGTAAATGTCTGCCAGTTTAATATGGTCGACTTTTACCTTTTGTGCATCAAATGTAAAGTTCATCACTTTACATTTAGTTTAAAGTGATGCACTTTACGAAGAAGAGATCACAAGCTGCATATTATCTTATTGGAACTGAACTGTTGGAAACTAATGATGCTAGGGACTTGGGGAGGGGGTGATTGTGGACAGAGAGTAGAAGTTCAAATGGCATATTGCAAAAGTCGCAGAAACAGCATATCGGGTTATGTGGTTGGTGAAGAACACACAAGCACGGATAGAGAAGTTTTGTTTCCTTATATAAGGCTGTAATAATGCCACATCTGGACTACTGGCACAGATCTGGATACCTGGATTATGTGATGTTGAAGAATTGGCAGAGAGGATCCAGAGGGGAGAGAGATTGTGACAGGTTTATGGAATGTCCCTATGAGAATAGATTGATGATCTTTGGCCTTCAAAAATTAAATAATAGGTGAAAAAGAGGAGACATGATAAAATCATATAGGTTATTATTAAAGGGGATTTATACTAATGACACTGAAGTCTTTTTTTTTTCTTTCAGTACATCAGGAAGGGAGAGAATAAGGGATCTGTAAATCCCATGGAAATTGTAAGACCATGGTTAGCAAGTATGTTAGGACTAGATTTTTCGCTTGGAGGGGTAGTGAATTGGTTGAATGGGTTGCCAGAGGTGCTTCATCAGTGAATGAGTTTAAATATATATAATATTTATAATACATTACCTGATATAATGTATTATAAATATTATATATAAACAATAAAGTTGTCATGTTGTACCATCATTTTTTATTTTGAACAAATATGAAAACAAACCCCAACTCAACATCACCAGAGTTAAAGATCGGTACTATCAACGTAAGAAGCCTGAATGGCAAAGAAATGGAGCTAGCTGAGGAATTAGATAAGTACCAGATCGACATAATAGGGGTGACTGAAACAAAAAAGACCAAAACTGGTGAGGTCTTTCTGAGCAATAAATACAAAATGTTATATTCAGGAAATGACAATCAAGGAAAAGAAGGAGTAGCCATAGTATTCAACACAAAATACGAGGCTAATCTTCTTGAATGTCAGTCAGTCTCAAGTAGAGTAATGTGGGCAAATATGAGAATGGGGAACTGGACAATGAGACTTATTTGTGCCTATGGTCCCACAGAAGGTTCTACTAAGTTAGAAGTAGAGGAATTTTTTGAGGCTTTAGAAAAAGCAACTGACACAATGAAAAAGGAAAAGTTGATCCTTGTTGGGGATCTAAATAGTAGAGTAGGAAATGATTGTGAGACATACAAAAATATTTTGGGAAAATTTGGAGAAAAGAGCAAAGCTAATAATAATGGCAAATATCTGTTGGATTTCTGCTCAGGACATGGACTGGTTATTACTAACACCATGTTCCAACATAAAAATGTGCACAAATTCACATGGAGAGAAGAGGCTAGGAATAAGAAAAGTCTCATTGACTATGTTATTGTTGATAGTGATGTTTTCTCCCTGGTGCAGGACACCAGAGTGTACAGAGGATTTGAAATTGGAAGTGATCACTATTTAGTCTTGAGCAGGATAAAATTGAATTTCATATTGAAAAGAATAACATGTAAGAAAGTTTTAAAGCGAATAAAAGTTGAGCAGCTCTCAGATGTGAACTGTAGACTAAAATACAGAAATATTATTGAAAAGAAAATGAAAGAGTTTGAGAACAGGAATCAAACCTTGGAGATTCAGTGGCAAACTCTGAAGGAAACATTGATTGATTCTGCCAGAGAGGCATGTGGTGAGGTTGTGTGCAAGGATAAAAAAATCAGAACTCCCTGGTGGACACAGGAAGTTAAAGAGGCAGTGAAGGAAAAGAAGAAAGCATATCAAAAGTTCCTGGCAAATAAGTCATCTTTTACTCTTACAGAATACAGAGACAAATGTAAGAAAGCTAAACAGTGTGTAAAACTGGCTAAACAAAAGTCATGGGAGGACTTTGGCAAGAATATAGAAAATAAATATCAAGAAGGTGGCAAAATATTCTGGAGGTTGTTGAAGAAGCTTAGGAATGGAGGAAAGTGTGCTGTAAAAGGAATTAGAGATGATAAAGGTGAAATGAAAACAGGAGAAAAAGATATCCTTGAAGTATGGAGTAATTACTTTGAAAAACTGCTAAATGAAACAAGCAGTGATGACAGCACAGTGGTAAAAAACACTGACCAGGCATGCAGTCAGGAATACATATCCATACTTGAAGTAGAAAAAGCCACCAAAGGCTTGAAATGTGGAAAGGCAGCAGGAGTAGATGATATTCGACCAGAAATGCTGAAGTATGGTGGTATAAGAGTCTTACAGTGGCTGCACTGCATAGTTCAGAAAGCCTGGACAGAGGGACGAATTCCCGATGATTGGAGTAAAGCTCTCATAGTACCCATATATAAAAAGGGAAATAAGACTGAATGTGAGAATTACAGAGGTATTTCCCTACTGAGTGTTCCCGGCAAGATCTATGCAAGTATACTTGAGAAACGGTTGAGAAGAATTGTGGAAGAAAAGCTTGGTGAAGAACAAGCTGGATTCAGGCCAAATAGAGGCTGTCAAGATCAGATCTTCACTTTACGACAAATAGTCGAGAAAGCATGGGAATATAACAAAGATCTGTATTTAAGTTTTGTCGATTTGGAAAAGGCATATGACAAGGTGCCAAGAGAGAAGCTATTCAATACGCTGCAGTTATATGGTGTCAATGGGGCATTATATCAAGCAATACTTAGTCTTTATTTGAGTTGTGAGTCAGCAGTTAGAATTGAAGGAAGTTCAGGAAGATGGTTTAATGTTAAATCTGGTGTGAGACAAGGATGTACATTATCCCCTCTGTTATTCATTATCTATATGGATCACATTATGAAGGAATGTGGTATTAAACCTGATATCAAAATTGGAGATGTTAATGTCAGCTCTTTGCTTTATGCGGATGATGTTATACTTCTAAATAAATCCGCTACAAGTCTGCAAGATTCTCTGACTAAATTGAATAGCCGTTGTAATAGATATGGTATGAAGGTCAGCAATAAAAAGACAAAGACAATGAAAATAGGCAGAATCATTGAAAATGTCAACTGTGTTGTGAATGGAGAACCTGTGGAACAAGTAAAACATTTCAGCTACTTAGGCACAATTTTTACTGAAGATGGTAAACTAAATATAGAAATAGACAACAGAATCAGCAAAGCTGGTATCGTGGGAAGTCAATTGAATAAATTCATATGGAATAAGAGAGAAATTAGTCGGAACACTAAATTAGCTGTATACAAGACTGTGTTCAAACCAATTTTAACTTATGGATCTGAGAGCTGGGTCAGAAGTAAAACACTTGACAAAAGACTAGAGACCGCAGATATGAGAGTCCTGAGAAAGATTAGAGGCGTGAACAGATGGCATCAATGGCAATATCATATTAAAAATGAGGATATTAGGAAAGAACTTGACATTGTCAGCATCCAGGAATGCATTAGCAGAGCTAATCTCAGATGGTATGGTCACTTAAATAGAATGGGAGAGGAAAGATTAGCAAAACAAGTGTTCTCTGCCAGGTTGGCAGGAAAACGACCCAGAGGAAGACCAAGATATAGGTGGATTGATACGGTACAAAGTGCCTTAGATGATAGAAATATAAGATCTGATAATGTTGGAATCTTGACAAGTAACAGACTGATTTGGAGGAAAATTGTAGATAGGAAGTTAGTAATGATGTAATTTTTTCATGTAGTACTGTCATATCCTGTACACCCCTTGAGGGTACATGGCAGGAATTTGATGATGATGATGATGATGAACAATAAAGTTTACATATAAACAATAAAATTTACGGTTGGCAACTGGCGGGCTGCATGTGGCCCAAACGTGCATTTTTGGCTGCCCGTAAAAGGTTGACCATACTTACGTGGCATGTAACCAGGAAAATTTTATCGTCAAGGAAAGACATTATGGACATTCAAGAGGATGTTATCTACTAATCAACTGTTGGATGGTTACGTATAACTGCTGTACTAAAAAGATTTTTTAATTTACGTGAAGTAATACAGTATTTTCATGACGGAATATGAAAATACTGTACCACAACTATCGGATAAAAAAGGACTATGTCTCTTGCATTTATGTTAGACATTACAACTATCATAATGAACTTAATTTAACCCTGCAGTGCCAAGGTAAATTAATATCAGAACTGTTTTCTGACATAAAACCTTTTGAAGGCAAACTATGTCTGTTGAAGAAATATATGATGGAAGAAAATCTACATCATTATATGTTGCATATCTGCATCTACAGTTGGATAGCAAACACAAAATGTCTTTTGCACGAATCTGTTGATATTATTGAAGATTTACAAACAGAAGTTTTAATAAGATTTCATAAAAATAGCTTCGAAATGCGATTATTTTTGCACTCTTTTATTACTATTATTACTATTACTATTATTACGGGCAACTCCAGGGAGTCATTAGACTCATCGAGGGAGGCCCCAAATCATATTCATCACAACTATTTGTCATTCATACAGTATCTATCATACCTCGCCTTAAACTCATTCACTGTCACAGCATCCACCACAGACTCAGGGAGCGCATTCCACTCATTCACTACTCTAAAAGTAAAGAACCCAGCTCTAACACCTTTACTAACCACACTTTTGCCCAGTTTCCATGGATGTCCCCTAGTCCTCCCACAACCAGCCCTGTTCTCAAAAATATCTTCTGAATTAATTTTATAGAAACCCTTCAGTAATTTGAATGTCTCAATCATATCTCCCCTCCTCCGCCTATCAACCAATTTTTGCAACCCACAAATCCTCAACCTGTTCTCATACAGTTCATTCCACAGACCTGCTATCATCTTGGTCACTCGCCTCTGGATCCTCTCCACCTCCTCCCCATCAAGAAGAAACCTAGGTGACCAAATCTGAGCACAGTAGTCTAGATGGGGTCTTATCAAGGCTCGATACAGAGGAACAATAACCTGCTTGTCTCTGCTTGTCAACGTATTCTTCAGCAACCAAGTGATTTGATGAGCTGTTTTGGTCACTTTTGCAATGTGTCCCCTAAATTTCAATTCCTTATCTACCAACACTCCTAAATCTCGTGCCTCATCAATTTCCTGGAGCACGGTTCCACCAATGCAGTAAACTGCCGCTAATCTTTTCACCCCAAAATGCATAACCTTACATTTTGCCACATTAAACTGACATCCATTCTCCTTAGCCCAGACCTCCAATCTATCCAAATCATCGTGCAAAATTTTGACGTCATCTGCATTCACTATTGCCCTACCCAACTTCGCATCATCCGCAAACAAATGAACTGTTCCTCTCAGATCATTTCCTATATCATTTATGAAGAAATTAAACAGCAGTGGTCCAAGAACAGATCCTTGTGGCACACCACTAGTCACAGGCCGTCTTGTGGACTCTACTCCCGAGTAAACCACTCTCTGATATCTCTCCGTCAACCACCCTCCTATCCATCTCACCAACCCTATGTCCATTCACATATGCCGCAATTTACTGATTAGAATTCCATGTGGAATCCTGTCAAAGGCCTTGGCAAGGTCCAGTAGAATCACCATAAACCCATTACCCTTATCCAGTTCAGCTGTCACTGTGTTATAATACGTGAGCAAGTTACTGAGGCATGACCTACCCTTCACAAAACCATGCTGTCCCCGATACAGTATCCCATTTTCTTCTATCCAATCTTGTATTTTCCTCTTGACTATTTTCTCTAAGACCTTGACAGTGATTCCTGATATGCTAATCGGTCGGTAATTCACAACAGCAGTCCTGGAACCACCTTTATGCAGTGGAACTATTTTCCCCTCTTTCCACCCGCTCGGGACTAACCCAGACCCGAGACTCAAATTAAACAAAATGGTCAAGGGTACTGACAATTCTTTAGCTGCTTCTCGTACAACACGAGCTGGTATACCATCCAATCCCACAGATGTATTGACATTGAGGTTATGCAATAGACTACTCACCTCCACTTCATTAACCTCAATTCCCGTATAATCTACTGGTTTATTCGTTTCTGCAATGTCACCACCTGGATGATATACTTTTGCAAAGTGCTCACTCAGTAACTCAACTATTTCAACTGATTCAGTTACCTCCCTACTATCGAATGTCTTTTAATGTCGATATTGATGACGTACCAAACCGACTATAGATGAAAGTTTTGTAACTACAACACAATGAAACATTAAAGAACGCATTTTCGTTAGAAAATATCCAAAAATTTTATCGATGCTTACAAAAAAATTTGAAGATTTAATCCTGCTTTTGCAAAGAAGATGATAGTCGCATTTGGAAGCACATACATATGAGAACAAGCATTTTCTGCCATGAGTTTTAGGGAAAAAAAAAAATTTTTCTTCTCGACTGACTGATGAACATTTGCATGCTTCGATTCGAATTTTAACCTTAGGTTATCAAGTGGATCTAGATAATTTGACTAAGGGAAAACAATCACAAGTCACATTGAGCAGAGAGACACATATTGTGATGCATAAACTACATTACTTTGTTTTTATGTTTTTATGTGATAATAATTTTTCGTTGAGTTTCATTTTCATTGTTTCATATCTCGTACTTTAAATATTTCTGTATGTTTTAAGATTGATATAATAAAAATTGATACCTTAAGTATTCTTTTCATTCACTATTTTCTATTAATTAAACGCTTGCAGCCCGATTATTAAAAATAAAAGTTGAATGTGGCTCGCGAGTCTGAAAAGGTTGCCGACCCCTGCATTACATGAATACAATTGTGCATAGCAGATATTGCATATACATAATATTTTTGAAATAATAATATTAACAATAATGGTTATTGCAGTTTTTTTTCATTTTTACACCCTATATATATATATAATAACAATAGATATAATTTCTCTATATATTATTTTTATAATAATAATTTTTTTCTATTATCATCATACAGATTATTTACATAAGACATATTATGTTTTCTGCTCTGTACAAAATTCTGTACACAGTTTTTTCTTTTTAATATTTTTCTTTGAATATAAAGACACATAATTTTTTTTTATATCCGTATCATTTATTATTATATGCTGTACTGACATATACTGATATTACAATAATTTGCAGTCTATGATTATGAGGATTAGTTGAATGAGGCAGGCTGATCCCAACTACATCAAAACTGACTAATAAATCATCTTTGTTGAGTGTTATGCTTTTAATTTTGTTTATGAAGTGTTGTGTGTGCTTTATATAGGAAAGGGAATGACCTACCAACTTCTTGAGTGTTGACGTTCATTTCTTGGCTAGGTGATAATTAGGGCTGTCTATACTCTCAACTATCAGCCAAAGTGGAGCGTTATGTTTGTGTATCTTGGGAACACCATATATTCTGGGAGAACGGGTGTAATGGGATATTAGTTTTTTAACAGTAATTGACGGCCAAGAAGTGACAGACTTAAGTAAGTTCACAGTTTTTTCTTAATCCTGTTAGTCAGATTATAGTTTATAAGTTGATAGGTGCTGGGATCGGAGACTAGTTGATTCAAGGATGACCATGGCATTACCTTTGTCTGATTTTGTTATAAATATTTTAAATTTTAAATTTCATATTTTAAAACGACAACAAAATTTGAATGCCAATCATATGAATTTTACCAGGATATGTCTTCCCCAGCAAATAACTCTAACAGTGAACAAAAAACAAGTAAGATGAGGAGCGACCAACCACATACAGGCAGTGTTCATATGATCAACATATCTAGCCATACCCTAAATAATGCTGAACTTACATTACTTAATAAAGGCTTGAACTTTGCAGTAGCACCTAGAACTGTTAATAAACTGGATGTTATGTACCACATAGAAAGAGGCATAATCTATTCCAAGTAACATAGCTGATAAAATTCATTTAGGAAACCAGCAATGTTTTGAATAAAAAGAAAACCATATGTAGCAAGCAATCTTTCAAAAACAGAACTAGCAGCAGTCAAGTCGTTAAATGCCAATCAAGATATTATTATTATTATAGGCTACTCCAAGGATTCCTTAGACTCATCAAGGGAGACCCTAAGTCAAGAACTATCCAACATTTGCACAGTATCTATCATACTTTGCTTTAAACTCATTCACAGTCATGACACCCACCACAGATTCTGGCAACCTATTCCAATCATTTGCTACTCTCCAAGCAAACAACCTGGTTCTAACACCCTTGCTAACTACATTTTTAATCACTTTCCATGGATAGCCCCTAGTTTTCTCACTGTTCTGAAAAATTTTCTCTGAATTAATCTTGTAAAAACTCAGTAATTTGTGTGTCTCAATCATATCATCCCTTTTCCGCCTGTCAAAACAGTTCTATAATCCACAATTCTTCAACCTGTTCTCGTAAAGTTCATTCCATAGACCTGCTATGATCTTGATTACCTCTGGATTCTCTCCCCACCTACTCATCACCAAGAAACCTTGCCATGCCAGAATGTGCTCAGATCTGCATGCAGTAGTCAAGATGGAGTCTTATCAAGGCCAGAGAAAGAGGAACAATAACCCACTCGTCTCTGTTCGTCAAAGTATTCTTTAATAATCAAGTAATCTGATGAGCTGCTTTAGCCACTTTTGCTATGTGGCTCCTAAACTTTAATCCCCTATCCACTAACACTCCCAAGTGTCTGACTTTGTCAATTCCTGGAGTACAGTTCTGCCAATGTGGTATACAGCTGGTAATCTTTACACCCCAAAATGCATAACCTTATACTTTGCCACATAAAACTGATATCCATTCTCCTTTGCCTTTATAACAAAATCAGACAAAGGTAATGCCACGGTCGTCCTTGATAGATAAACTAGTCTCCAATACCGGCACCTATCAACTTGTAAACTGTAATCCAACTAACAGGATTAAGAAAAAAACTGTGAACTTACTAAGTCTGTCACTTCTTGGCCGTCAGTTACTGTTAAAAAACTAATATCCCATTACACCCGTTCTCCCAGAATATATGTTCCCAAGATACACAAACATAACGCTCCACTTTGGCTGATAGTTGAGAGTATAGACAGCCCTAATTATCACCTAACCAAGAAATTAACGTCAGCACTTAAGAAGTTGTTTGGTCATTCCCTTTCCTATATAAAGAACACACAACACTTCATAAACAAAATTAAAAGCATAACACTCAACCAAGATGATTTATTAGTCAGTTTTGATGTTTCTGCCCTTTTCATGAATGTCCCACTCAGTGACACAATTCTTCTCTTAAAGAAAAATTTCTACCTGACATCATGGCTCTCTTTGCCTACATAGTACATTCCATTTATTTTGTACGGCCATGGGCTCGCCACTATCCCCCCCCCACGCAATTGCTAAGTATTATGTGGAAGCTTTTGAGCAACATGCTTTAGATTCCTTTACTTTAAAACCTATAGTTTGGCTTAGTTACATTCATGATGTTTTCGTTATCTGGCCACATAGCCACCAAACATTAAACACATATCTTAGCCACCTGAACAAACAACATGAGAACATACAATTTACTATCGAAATTGAAAATCAGAAATTGCTTCCTTTCCTGGATGCACTGGTCACACATCTTCCCTCAGACAATCTTTCCTTCACTGTTTACTGCAAACCAACACATACTGACCAATATATACATGCTAACTCATATATTGAGTTAGCATGTCATAAGTAAGTAATGACTCCAGAAACTTGGAGTCATTACTTACTTACTGGGTTGAGTCGTCCGTGTTTCCACAACAACCTCCAAGAGTCTGGGTTTCTTGCATGGCTGGTAAGCTGTTTATATGTTTGTAATCCGGAGTTGACCTTTATAGATGTTATCCATTTAGTTCTTGGTCTTCCTTGTTTCTTTTTTCTTCTAATCTTGCATACAGAATGAGGTTGGATAGCCTTTTTGATGGCATTCTCTCGACATGTCTGTACCATTGCAGTTGTCTTCTGTTGATCTTTTCTATTAATGAGTCTGTATGTTTTAGATCTTGTCTTACAGTTTCATTTCTTTTCTTTTCTGTCCATTTTGTTTTATTTATTTTTCTGAGTCATTTCATCTTGAAAGCCTCCAGTTTTCGTATCCCTTTTCTTGAGTGTCCAAATTTCTGAAGCATGTAGCACAGTCTGTATTATAATTGCCTTATATAATTTTATTTTTAGAGGTTTGGAGATTTTATTATTTTTCCTAGCTTATTAAAGGATGACCATGCAGTCAATATTCTATGTTTAATAGTGGTCATGGTATCTAAGTGTTCTGTTATTACTGTTCCTAAATAGTTGAATTGTTTTACTTATTCAATTGTTGATCCATTCAAGGAGAACTTTACTTCTTCATTTTTTCCAATTTTGTTTTGTCTGTATTTATGGTCATTCTGTGTTCTTTAGCAGTATTGTTTAGTTTGGTTATTAGGTTCACCATCTTTTCTTTTGTTTCCTCTATTATTACAATGCCATCTGCATATTTTATGTTATTAAGGTTATAACCTTTTAGGTTGACCCCTTTTTCTCCTTCCAAGGCTTGCTTAACCATATCCTCTAGGTAGAAGTTAAAAAGGTATGGGGAGATGGAACATCCTTGCGCTACTCCTATACTGTTGAATTTAATTATTGCTTCCGTGAGGCTATAATATTTTTCTAAAAAGTCTAGAGCATCTTTATCGATGTGTTTCTGTTTTAATATTCTTAATAAAAGTACTCTGTTTATTGAGTCAAATGCCTGTTTAAAATCTATCAAACAGTAATAGATATTTTTGTTATGTTCCCAGTATGATTCTGCTAGTCTTTGTATTATGAAGATCTGATCCAATGTGGAGCAATTCTTTCTGAAGCCTGCCTGTTCTTCACTAAGAATGATCTCATATGTGCTCTTTATTCTGTTCTGTAATACTCTTGTAAATATTTTGTAAGCATGGCTGAGTAATGTGATTGATCTGTAATGTTTACAGTTTTTCTTATCACCTTTCTTGTAAATTGATATGATAATCCTGTTCTCCAGTCTTCTGGTATTTCTCCTGATTTAATGATTTTGTTGAAAAGTGTGGTAAGGAATTTTAAAGTTGCTTGCTTTTATATTTTTCCAGAGTTCTGATGGAAATTGGTCTATCCCTGGTGCTTTGTCAGATTTCATTAGCTTTAGAGTATTCTCCACTTCCAATGGAAGAATCATTAAGGCTTGAGTTAGTGTGGAGCTTTGTTATTAGATAGTTATTGCTTTCATTCTTAAAGGTTTCTTGGTAGTGTTCCATCCATATTGCTTTTATCGCACTTGGATTTCCTGTTTCCTCTCCCTGGTGGTTGATCATTGTTCGAGGTAGCGGTGAAAAGTTTTTTGTAATTTCTTTTAATCGTGTTATGTAATGTTTTTGAGTTACGATGTTTTTATGCCTCATTGCATTTTTCTGCTTTTTTGTTCAGCCAGCTTTCTTTAGCCTGTCTGCAGAGTTTATCAATTTAGTTTTTGAGTTGTTTGTATTTCTTCTTGTTTTTATTTTTGTTTTTAGTTTTCTTTTTTCTTCACATTTTTCTAAAATTTCAGATGTTATCCATTTATTATTGGGTCTCTTATAAATTCCTAAAGTTTCCCTTGCTGAGTTTATTAATATTTCTTTTCCTATTATAATTACGGCTATTTTGCCTGCTTCAGTTTCTTTTCCTGTTTTCCAAAGGTTTTCGGTTTTATCTGTTTGAGTCCTGTTTATTTCTTCAATTTTCTTAATGTAGTCTAATCTTATTTAGTTATTTTTTAACTTTTTCACATGGAGTTTATCAATTCTATTTCTTTTATAGTTGACTTTGAATTTTATTCGTATTGTTGCACAGAGAGTTCATGGTCTGTATCCAGCTCTAGACTTTTGAGTGTTCTTACATTTTTGGAACATGGTGTATTTAAAACTAGGTATATGGTATAAATTAGTGTTTAAGATGAAAGACAGCCCTCTGAAACAGAGCCCTACAGCTATTATTTATAAATAATGGCTGTAGCAAAATAAAATTCTTCATAAAACTTTATCAAAAAATAATATAAATTACAGTAAAACCATAGCTATCCCATACATTAAAGGGTTATCAGAAAAAAATTAATAGAATTCTACACCATTATAATCTTAATGCCACTTTTAAACTACCTATAAACCTAAAAAATATATTCAACTCCTCTAAGGATCCCCATTGGTTCACCCTGGAGTTTATTGTATCTATTGCACTTGTAACTTACCTTATATTGGAGAAACTGGATGTACAGTCCCTATACGCAAAAAAAGAACACAAATGACACGTTAAATTTAATAATTTTGGTGAAGCAGGCCTCTCAGATCACACTTTTAACACCCTACACTAAATTGATAGGAAAAGTACTTCTCACACAAAGTACTTGCCTTACCATACAAAAACCTGGTATGAACAGAAATTTAAAGAAGCCTGTGAAATTTTGATTAACAGGGCTAATCTTAATAATAATACTACTAATAATAATGGTGGTGGCTTAAAAATCCCAAGAATTTGAATGGCACACATTCAGCCCACCTAGTTCAAGTTTTCCAGCAAACCCTACTTGTAAGCAATTTTTCAGCTTTTATAGACTACTATCCATACTGGTTTGTTCTAATTTATATGTATAGTTATCATCATCATCATCAAATTCCTGCGATGTACTCTCAAGGGGTGTACAAGATATGACAGTACTACATTAAAAAATTACATCATTACTAACTTCCTATCTACAATTTTCCTCCAAATCAGTCTGTTACTTGTCAAGACTCCAACATTATCAGATCTTATATTTCTATCATCTAAGGCACTTTGTACTGTATCAATTTACCTATATCTTGGTCTTCCTCTGGGTCGTTTTCCTGCCAACCTGGCAGAGAACACTTGTTTTGCTAATCTTTCCTCTCCCATTCTATTTAAGTGACCATACCACCTGAGATTAGCTCTGCAAACGCATTCCTGGATGCTGACAATGTCAAGTTCTTTCCTAATATCCTCATTTTTAATATGATATTGCCATTGATGCCATCTGTTCACGCCTCTAATCTTTCTCAGGACTCTCATATCTGCGGTCTCTAGTCTTTGGTCAAGTGTTTTACTTCTGACCCAGCTCTCAGATCCATAAGTTAAAACTGGTTTGAACATTTTCTTGTATACAGCTAATTTAGTGTTCCGACTAATTTCTTTCTTATTCCATATGAATTTATTCAATTGACTTCCCACGATACCAGCTTTGCTGATTCTGTTGTCTATTTCTATATTTAATTTACCATCTTCAGTAAAAATCGTGCCTAAGTAGCTGAAATGTTTTACTTGTTCCACAGGTTCTCCATTCACAACACAGTTGACATTTTCAATGATTCTGCCTATTTTCATTGTCTTTGTCTTTTTATTGCTGACCTTCATACCATATCTATTACAACGGCTATTCAATTTAGTCAGAGAATCTTGCAGACTTGTAGCGGATTTATTTAGAAGTATAACATCGTCCACGTAAAGCAAAGAACTGACATTAACATCTCCAATTTTGATATCAGGTTTAATACCACATTCCTTCATAATGTGATTCATATAGATAATGAATAACAGAGGGGATAATGTACATCCTTGTCTCACACCAGATTTAACATTAAACCATCTTCCTGTACTTCCTTCAATTCTAACTGCTGACTTACAACTCAAATAAAGACTAAGTATTGCTTGATATAATGCCCCATTGACACCATATAACTGCAGCATATTGAAAAGCTTCTCTCTTGGCACCTTGTCATATGCCTTTTCCAAATCGACAAAACTTAAATACAGATCTTTGTTATATTCCCATGCTTTCTTGATTATTTGTCGAAAAGTGAAGATGTGATCCTGACAGCCTCTATTTGGCCTGAATCCAGCTTGTTCTTCACCAAGCTTTTCTTCCACAATTCTTCTCAACCGTTTCTCAAGTATACTTGCATAGATCTTGCCAGGAACACTCAGTAGGGAAATATCTCTGTAATTCTCACATTCAGTTTTAATTCCCTTTTTATATGTGGGTACTATGAGAGCTCTACTCCAATCATCAGGAATTCATCCCTCTGTCCAGGCTTTCTGAACTATGCAGTGCAGCCACTGTAAGACTCTTATACCACCATACTTCAGCATTTCTGGTCGAATATCATCTACTCCTGCTGCCTTTCCACATTTCAAGCCTTTGATGGCTTTTTCTACTTCAAGTATGGATATGTATTCCTGACTGCATGCCTGGTCAGTGTTTTTTATCACTGTGCTGTCATCACTGCTTGTTTCATTTAGCAGTTTTTCAAAGTAATTACTCCATACTTCAAGGATATCTTTTTCTCCTGTTTTCATGTCACCTTTATCATCTCGAACTCCTTTTACAGCACTCTTTCCTCCATTCCTAAGCTTCTTCAACAACCTCTAGAATATTTTGCCACCTTCTTGATATTTATTTTCTATATTCTTGACAAAGTCCTCCCATGACTTTTGTTTAGCTAGTTTTACATACTGTTTAGCTTTCTTACATTTGTCTCTGTATTCTGTAAGAGTAAAAGCTGACTTATTTGCCAGGAACTTTTGATATGCTTTCTTCTTTTCCTTCGCTGCCTCTTTAACTTCCTGTGTCCACCAGGGAGTTCTGATTTTTTTATCCTTGCACACAACCTCACCACATGCCTCTCTGGCAGAATCAATCAATGTTTTCTTCAGAGTTTGCCACTGAATCTCCAAGGTTTGATTTCTGTTCTCAAACTCTTTCATTTTCTTTTCAATAATCTTTCTGTATTTTAGTCTACAGTTCACATCTGAGAGCAGCTCAACTTTTATTCGCTTTAAAACTTTCTTACATGTTATTCTTTTCAATATGAAATTCAATTGTATCCTGCTCAAGACTAAATAGTGATCACTTCCAATTTCAAATCCTCTGTACACTCTGATGTCCTGCACCATGGAGAAAACATCACTATCAACAATAACATAGTCAATGAGACTTTTCTTATTCCTAGCCTCTTCTCTCCATGTGAATTTGTGCACATTTTTATGTTGGAACATGGTGTTAGTAATAACCAGTCCATGTCCTGAGCAGAAATCCAACAGATATTTGCCATTATTATTAGCTTTGCTCTTTTCTCCAAATTTTCCCAAAATATTTTTGTATGTCTCACAATCATTTCCTACTCTGCTATTTAGATCCCCAACAAGGACCAACTTTTCCTCTTTCATTGAGTCAGTTGCTTTTTCTAAAGCCTCAAAAAATTCCTCCACTTCTACCTTAGTAGAACCTTCTGTGGGACCATAGGCACAAATAAGTCTCATTATCCAGTTCCCCATTCTCATGTTTGCCCACATTACTCTACTTGAGACTGCCTGCCATTCAAGAAGATTAGCCTCATATTTTGTGTGTTGAATACTATGGCTACTCCTTCTTTTCCTTGATTGTCATTGCCTGAATTTAACATTTTGTATTTATTGCTCAGAAAGATCTCACCAGTTTTGGTCTTTTTTGTTTCAGTCATCCCTATTATGTCAATCTGATACTTATCTAATTCCTCAGCTAGCTCCATTTCTTTGCCATTCAGGCTTCGTACGTTGATAGTACCGATCTTTAACTCTGGTGATGTTGAGTTGGGGTGTGTTTTCAGATTTGTTCCAGTAGCTGACTTTTCGCTGTTCACCCTGGTTCCCTTGCGAAAACAACCGGGGCCTTTTTCGGGTGACGCCCGAAAAATTCCCCGGTTGTTTTCACCAGGTACAACATGACAAAATTTCATGCCGGCATGAAATTTTGTCATGTTGTACCATCATTTTTTATTTTGGTTTAACCAATAAGAATACAATTTGGTCAGCTAAATCCCAAATTGCCAGCCCCTCCTTGTTCGTTCAGTATCAAAGTAGATACCCAACAGGGTGCACCACGAGAAGGTGAGGATTGGACATTAGGTCAGAAGACCTGGTCGGTTCTCCGCATTCCTTTAAAGGCTATGTGGAGGTCTCCTCTCAGTTATACAGCTTTGACCCTTAAGCACCCCATGTATAGTTATATGAGTAAAAATGTCTTTGTATGAACATGTTGCTCTCTAGCTTAATTTAATTTTGTAACTTAATAGAGATAATAACATCATAACAGGACTCTAGATTTGATGTAGTATGGTGTTTTTTACTTTTCTTTTCATTTTTTTTTTCACCAGAGGTCAGGCCAGTAGTTTTAAAGGTTAGCTAAATCACTGTAACTTCAGCATACCATGTAGATTGTAGTGCTGCTTCTTTCTTTGTACATATGTGTATACTCCAGATGATGACTTCAATGTGAAGGTCAAAATGTCGAGTGATTATTTTGGTTTATATTAAACTGGAGCTTTACTCTAGTATGGTAGTTTTTTCCCATAATTTTTGAAAATGTATA
Source organism: Typopeltis vanoorti (assembly GCF_054136105.1). Lineage (NCBI taxonomy): Eukaryota > Metazoa > Arthropoda > Arachnida > Uropygi > Thelyphonidae > Typopeltis > Typopeltis vanoorti. The sequence continues at coordinate 15,507,192 of NC_143554.1, forward strand.
AACACTTTTCAATTTTGGCTTCATAAAGATGGGCCCTTTCTATGGCATAGTCCATGACAGCTGTTAATGTTTCTAGCTTCAGTGCCCTAATTTCTCCATGAAAATGTTCTCCTTTAGCTGAGAGGTTGAGAGCCATCAGATCTGGAGAGTGTATGGCAGCAATATGCTCTTTACATTAGAATAATCAAATTCTGGTTTTCAAAATAAAACTGCATGATTTTTGGTTCATTGCTGGGTTGTGAATTTTTTCATTAATATCCCAAATGTTCCTTAGAATACCTGAAAAAAAAATAAAATGAAAAAATTCATTTAATATAATGGGTGAATTTAATATAACCTCTTCATGACTTCATAAACCCCTTATTAATAGACATACTGTAGTAGTCACTTAATTTTCAAAGCTTATTCATCTCACTTATACACGTTTAAAAAAATAAACCCTGTTAACTACTTATTCAACATTATATGGATAATATCAGATGCTGGAATTGAAATAATCTCTCATATGTGTTGAGAGAATATGTTTAGGTTATTATGATAGCAATTTTTGTCACTAATTTGTCAATGTTTTGTAGGCAAATATTTTGTATAATACATAAATACTGTGCATTGTTTGTGGAGTATTATTATGTATATTGTAATAGCAGAATTATACAGCAACTATTAAAGATTATTTTATATATTATTACAGAAGAGTTTAGTGACTTTTGAGGGAGTAGTGTACGATACAAGACCTAAGATCCATGGAACCTTTAACCCTTTCTGACCTGAATTTTTTTTTACAAGTGAAAAAAATTTTTCTTTCTATTTATTTTGTCTTTAGGTCTAAAAAAGCAAGGATATCAAGTATTTTTCTGAAAAATACATTTTCATTTTTCAGAAAATGAAAATGTATTTTTTTCAATGATTCATGGAAATTTCATTTTCAATGAATCATTGAAAATGAAATGATTCATTTCAGAATTGGAATCATTCGCCACGTAATATGGGCTATGAAGGCCAAGAAAGTTAGTGATTCCAATTGGAATCACTAGGGCAGAAAGGGTTAAGGATTGTTAAATATATAATAATGATATTTAGCAACTTTTGAAGAATAATAGGTATATTTAGCAATATAAACATGTTTGGGTTTGACATTCATGAATTTAACAAATATGGGAAGGCAAATAATGATTCTCCCATTGTGAGGTGTTAATTCACTTATTTGAGTAAAAAATAAGTTATCCTGTGTTATAAATATTATGGATGTGGTTAGTTATAAATGTTTGTTTTAACTAATATTAGAGCACATTTCAGTGGTGATATTCTCAGTGGATCTTAATCAAGCATTTGACAATGTACACATCTTTTTTCTGTTCCACATCCTCCAGCACAGTGGGCTGTGCAAAATGCTTCTGTCTTTAAAGGAGCCTATACTAATATAGGCTCCTTTAATGACAGATGAAAATCCTTCGATGGGTGAAAATATACTTTTCACCCATCTCCTAGTCATTATGGTTCTTGTGACACTTGGTCAAAATTCAAAAAGCATTCAAGCAAGGTTTCCCAATCAGTTCTTTGCTTTTATTCCCATTATTTCCCTACTGAGTGTTCCTGGCAAGATCTATGCAAGTATACTACTTGAGAAACGGTTGAGAAGAATTGTGGGAGAAAAGCTTGGTGAAGAATAAGCTGGATTCAGGCCAAATAGAGGCTGTCAGGATCAGATCTTCACTTTACGACAAATAGTCGAGAAAGCATGGGAATATAACAAAGATCTGTATTTAAGTTTTGTCGATCTGGAAAAGGCATAATGCAAGGTGCCAAGAGAGAAGCTATTCAATAAGCTGCAGTTATATGGTGTCAATGGGGCATTATATCAAGCAATACTTAGTCTTTATTTGAGTTGTAAGTCAGCAGTTAGAATTGAAGGAAGTACAGGAAGATTGTTTAATGTTAAATCTGGTGTGAGACAAGGATGTACATTATCCCCTCTGTTGTTCATTATCTATATGGATCACACATTATGAAGGAAAGTGGTATTAAACATGATATCAAAATTGGAGATGTTAATGTCAGCTCTTTGCTTTATGCAGATGATGTTATACTTCTAAATAATTCCGCTAAAAGTCTGCAAGATTCTCTGACTAAATTGAATAGCTGTTGTAATAGATACGGTATGAAGGTCAGAAATAAAAAGACAAAGACAATGAATATAGGCAGAATCATTGAAAATGTCAACTGTGTTGTGAATGAAGAACCTGTGGAACAAGTAAAACATTTCAGCTACTTAGGCACGATTTTTACTGAAGATGGTAAATTAAATATAGAAATAGACAACAGAATCAACAAAGCTGGTATGGTGGGAAGTCAATTGAATAAATTCATATGGAATAAGGGAGAAATTAGTCGGAACACTAAATTAGCTGTATACAAGACAGTATTGAAACCAGTTTTAACTTATGGATCTGAGAGCTAGGTCAGAAGTAAAACACTTGACCAAAGATTAGTGACCGCAGATATGAGAGTCCTGAGAAAGATTATAGGCGTGAACAGATGGCATCAATGGCAATATCATATTAAAAATGAGGATATTAGGAAAGAACTTGACATTGTCAGCATCCAGGCATGCATTAGCAGAGCTAATCTCAGGTGGTATGGTCACAAACAGGAATTCATCCCTCTGTCCAGGCTTTCTGAACTATGCAGTGCAGCCACTGTAAGACTCTTATACCACCATACTTCAGCATTTCTGGTCGAATATCGTCTACTCCTACTGCCTTTCCACATTTTAAGCCTTTGATGGCTTTTTCTACTTCAAGTATGGATATGTATTCCTGACTGCATGCCTGGTCAGTGTTTTTTACCACTGTGCTGTCATTACTGCTTGTTTCATTAAGCAGTTTTTCAAAGTAATTACTCCATACTTCAAGGATATCTTTTTTTCCTGTTTTCATGTCACCTTTATCATCTCTAACTCCTTTTACAGCACTCTTTCCTCCATTTCTAAGCTTCTTCAACAATCTCCAGAATATTTTGCCACCTTCTTGATATTTATTTTCTATATTTTTGCCAAAGTCCTCCCATGACTTTTGTTTAGCTAGTTTTACACAGTGTTTAGCATTCTTGCATTTGTAACCAGGAAGTTCTGATTTTTTTATCCTTGCAGACAACCTCACCACATGCCTCTCTGGCAGAATCAATCAATGTTTTCTTCAGAGTTTGCCACTGAATCTCCAAGGTTTGATTTCTGTTCTCAAACTCTTTCATTTTCTTTTCAATAATCTTTCTGTATTTTAGTCTACAGTTCACATCTGAGAGCTGCTCAACTTTTATTCGCTTTAAAACTTTCTTACATGTTATTCTTTTCAATATGAAATTCAATTTTATCCTGCTCAAGACTAAATAGTGATCACTTCCAATTTCAAATCCTCTGTACACTCTGGTGTCCTGCACCATGGAGAAAACATCACTATCAACAATAACATAGTCAATGAGACTTTTCTTATTCCTAGCCTCTTCTCTCCATGTGAATTTGTGCACATTTTTATGTTGGAACATGGTGTTAGTAATAACCAGTCCATGTCCTGAGCAGAAATCCAACAGATATTTGCCATTATTATTAGCTTAGCTCTTTTCTCCAAATTTTCCCAAAATATTTTTGTATGTCTGACAATCATTTCCTACTCTGCTATTTAGATCCCCAACAAGGACCAACTTTTCCTTTTTCATTGTGTCAGTTGCTTTTTCTAAAGCCTCAAAAAATTCCTCCACTTCTACCTTAGTAGAACCTTCTGTGGGACCATAGGCACAAATAAGTCTCATTGTCCAATTCCCCATTCTGATATTTGTCCACATCACTCTACTTGACACTGCCTGCCATTCAAGAAGTTGAGCCTCGTATTTTATGTTGAATACTATGGATACTCCTTCTTTTCCTTTGTCATTTCCTGAATATAACATTTTGTATTTATTGCTCAGAAAGATCTCACCAGTTTTGGTCTTTTTTGTTTCAGTCACCCCTGTTATGTCGATCTGATACTTATCTAATTCCTCAGCTAGCTCCATTTCTTTGCTATTCAGGCTTCTTATGTTGATAGTACTGATCTTTAACTCTGGTGATGTTGAGTTGGGGTGTGTTTTCAGATTTGTTCCAGTAGCTGACTTTTCGCTGTTCACCCTGGTTCCCTGGCGAAAACAACGGGGGCCTTGTTTAACCGGGCGACGCCCCAGCCGGCATGAAATTTTGTCATGTTGTACCATCAATTTTTTATTTTGGTTTAACCAATAAGAATACAATTTGGTCGGCTAAATCCCAAATTGCCAGCCCATCTTCGTTCTTTCAGTATCCATGTTCAATATCAATAGCCAACAGGGTGCACCACGAGAAGGTGAGGATTGGACATTAGGTCAGAAGCCCTGGTCGGTTCTCCACATTCTTTTAAAGGCTATGTGGAGGTCTCCTCTCAGTTATACAGCTTTGACCATTAAGCATCCCTGTGGATGGGTTAAGGTTTTTTTTATTATTATTTTTTACATTTTTTTTTAAATTTTTATATAATCCAGAAGCCCTGTGGAAAGACCAAACATAGAACATTTTCAAGCCACTGGGATGTGATGAAATTTCTCTCTCATCCCCAATTCCATCATAAATCTCCATGCTCATAGCCCAATTTGAACCACTCAGCAACGGTGATGTCAACTCAGTTACTTGACTAACTGTATGCCACCTGTTTCATTCTTCAGTCCAGTTGGTCCATCATCTTCATTTTATATCAATCAGTTCTTGCAGTCACATGTTCTTTTTTTATTTTTTTAAATTTCCCTTTTCATTACACCCATGATAGCATTGCAAGTGTCTGTTCTGTTCGAAAACAGTTTCTGAGCCCAGAAACTGGTTATCTGACCTCTACTGGTGTCTTTCTTTCTTTCTTTCAGAATTACTCATGGCCTTTGAGGATCCTGATGTTCACTGACTTAATTTTTTTTTTTGTTTGTTTTTGTTGTTTTTTTATCTCCATTATCATTATACCAATGATAGCAATGCAAGTGTCTCCTCTTTTAGAAAACAGTTTCTGAGATCCAAAATTGGTCATCTGGCCACCACTGCGCTTTCTTTCAGAATTACTCATGGCCTTTGAATGCGATGCTATCTCCCTTACAGACTATAGTCAACCCGCTAACTATAGTCTGTTTTGCTTCACAAAAATGATCCGGTATTGGATATTATGAAGGTAAATTCCATTAACTTGGGGAGTATGTCCAAAATATTCAGACATATGTGCAGAGATGCTGGACATTGATTGTGTAGGTGGATCATCCATGGAAATTATATTATTGTTATTGAACAAGATAAACCTGATTTTTTCAAAGAGCAGTAGGTCTGTTGAATTTATTGTCAAATTAGTTGTAAAGTGCCATATTTCAATAAATTTCAGGTAGTATAGTGGATTGAACAGATGGATCTGCTGTCTTCTAATTCAGTGCTTTGATATTAAAAGCATTGCTATTCAGTAATTTTATTTCTACAATTATTGCAATAAATGAATTGTTACAAATTTGCAAATTAATATCTTGCATTAATATGATTATGATTGTTTATAAAATTTTATTGTATAGATATTGCAAGCAAGATTTCATGCATACTGGAATTCATAACATGTTCAGGATATGGTATAAATGCATGCACTGTTTCTTTTCAGAATTAATGATACATCAGTCCTTTAAAAGAGAGAAGGAAAGTAGCTCAATTTTTATATTTAGAGGTGACTATTACAATAGGACGTTGTCTGGATGGGAACCTTTTCTAGAACCATGGAGGTATGTTGAACTTTTGATTTTATATTTTAGAACTGGCTGTGCTGCTTATTTATTTAAACAACATACCTGCATTTTTCACTTCCTTTTTTAAAAGGATTATGAGGATGACTCCGTACAGCATCTAAATGACACAAATGTAAAGAAATATAACTTATTGAAAAAAAATACACTTCAGATCTAAGAGCAGTTTATAAGCATGAAGGATCTTTCTTAAATGAAGATGACTGTTATATGATACAGATCTGATATTCTGCAAGTCAGAGAAGTGATTTCCAAATACCATGCAAAATGAAATCCTAGTTTGTGTTTATGTAGAAGTGTGAGCTGATTATTTAATTAAACATTTGAAGCATTAAATCAGGAAGCATGAATGAGACCAATTGCAATGATGATGGCACATAGTGGTTTTCTTATATAATATTTATTGATGTTTTTTTACATGATGCTCACCCACAAAATGTTGTAAATATGTAGTCCATTAGTACCATGACTGAACAAGTGATTTTTCCCACCATTTTCATTAATTTTATATTAATTTTTTTGTATTTTTTTTATTTGTACATAATCTGCAAAACCTGCTCCAGAAGCCAAACAAAAATCTTTTTTCAAGCCACTTCAGGCATCTGATATTACTGCGGTATAGTTATCTCCCATCAGACAATGAAATTCATTTACCTACTAATGGCAGTGACACGTATCCAAGCCAATGCTTAATGCAAACCCACAGTTTGTAGGTTGGAGAACTGATACTCTAACCACTTAGTCAATCAGGCTGGTTGCTTTTGCATAAATATCTCACCCCCCATTTTATATATATATATATATATATATTAGGGCCCCCCCCCTAGCGCCTTAGGCACTTAACCCCCCAAGTTCCAGGCTGGTAAGACAAAAAAACTTTTCAAATTTCACCTTATCTTTTTATTTATATATATATATATATATATATATATATATATATATATATTATTGTCCATGTTTACTCAGTAGAAAATATTATAAGAAATTAGTTTGAATGACTATATACCGAGAATGAAAAAACAACAAGGTTTAATATTAAGTGATATAGCACTTATTTTAGACAAAATTAATGCTTGGAAAGGGAAAATTAAAAAACTTAAAAGGAGGCCATAGGGTGGCAGATGTTTATATTTACTATTTTTGAAGCTTGCAGCGAATGATGATAAAAATGGTGGTATATGAAGATCTGCATGTTACACAGTGCAAATAACAAATGTAGTTAGAGGCATGGACATTTGAGAATGGTTCGTTGTCATGAATGCAACATGTATTACAAGTGGAATGTCTAGAGACTGAACAGGAGATGAGAGAGGGTATGGATATGTCATAAGTGTGATATTCTGTTGGATTACAAGTTATTGGTAAATGCAAAACTGGCTGATGGAATGAAAGAGTTCATAATTACAGGAGAATATGATTGTATACATCATTGAACAAAACTGAGCAAGACTACAGAAGCAAAAAAAAGCATAACTGAAGAAACAAAAGCAAGTGTCACTGTGGAAATAAAAGAAGCAAATGATAGACTGACAGATAGGGTAATTTCCAGGATGCAAGACTCATAAAATTAGTTGATCAGAATGAGAAGTGAAATGAAAAATATGCATAATGAGATAAGTTTAGTGGATAAGAATGGATTAGTGCAAAAGGTTAGGCTGAAGGAAAGCAGAGGGGGGGGGGGAGTGATGAATGACTCAAGAATAGTCATGTATGGAGAATCCATTATTAGAGGTTCCATAAGAGATTCTCCCAACAAGGAGAATTAGCATCATAATTGATGCGTTAGATATCAGAAGCAGTCAAGCAAGTGAAAATGGATATCTGGTGATGGTTGAGGAGAGTGAAAGATAACAGTGTGGTTGGAAATGTATTCAGTGTGTTGCCTAGGTATGGCAATGATGGATTGAGACAGAAAATAGGGATCATGAATGATATGTAGGTAGAGGGATCATGAATGGTATGTGAGCTGAAAGGAGTGGGGTTTGTAAATGTGTGGATGCATTTGAGGGAAGGATAAAAACGTACTACCTTGACAGGTTGCATTTAAATGGATTTGGTGTGAGTCAAGTAGAGATACTGTTGCTGCAAGGAGGAACAATGAGTGATGTGAAGAAGGGAGCAGGCAATGTAAGAGGTGAAGCAAAAAATCAGTGGAGAGGAACTGGTGAAACTGAAGTAGTTGTAAATGAGAATAGTATTACTGTGAGTGATAATGATAGAACAAGAACGTAAGATGGACAGGGAAACAGGAAGTCAGGATGGACAGAGAGACACATAAGATGAACAGTGGTAACAATCAATTGCATCAGGAGTATAAAGAGCATGCCAGGAAGGTGACTTATTTGGCAAGGACAAGAGAAGTGCAGTATGAGCAGAACTTAACAAACCAGGCCAAGAAAAACCCTAGAGAACTTTTCAGGTAAGTGGTAAGTAGAAGGAAGAATGATTATGGTAAGATGATGTTAATGGATGAAAATGGTACTATGTCTTCTGAAGCAGACATTCTACCATTTTCATCCATTAACATCATCTTACCATAATCATTCTTCCTTCTACTTACCACTTATCTGAAAAGTTCTCTAGGGTTTTTCTTGGCCTGGTTTGTTAAGTTCTGCTCATACTGCACTTCTCTTGTCCTTGCCAAATAAGTTCTTAACAGTGTTTCATTCTCATTAGGATGACATCATGAGAAATGCAAGTGTGGAGGAAATAGGAAAGGATGGCTTAATTGTTAGTATGCAGGAGGTAGAGGAAATAAATTAGCTTGATGTCAATAAGGCAGTAGGAGTTTATGACATATCACTGTGTCTTAAGGAAATGTTCCAGGGAATTGGCAGTAACATTTGATATGCCTATTTAATAAAATTCTTGCAATGGCACAGGTCCCAAGAGAGTGGGACGAAGGTAAAATTGTTCCACTAAATAAAGGTAGTGATAAGGCTGTATGCAGAGTATAAAGAGCAGGCCAGGATGGTGACTTGCTTGGTAAGGACAACAAACGTGCAGTATAAGTTGAGCTGTCTGTTCAATGTTGCAAAAGTGTAAGGTTTTGAAATTTGGTAAGCAGTGATAGAATGCGAAGTATATACTTAGTGGAGGAGAAACTTAAAAGGTGGTAGAGGAGATAAGAGATCTGGGTGTAGTTGTAGACAGGGTCCTGAAATTCATGAGCTGCATTCACCAGATAATGGCAATGATACAGAGGACCTTGATGTGAAGAAATAATGAGGTTATAATTCCATTGTATTAGCCCATGATCAGGACACATATGGATCATTGTGCACAGATTTGGTCATCAGGTTTTCATGATGATGAAGATATGTAAGAGTCTAGAGAAGATCCACAAACCTCCTATTGAAGGAGGGCGGGGGATATGATTGAGAGATATCAGTTGGTAAGGGGTCATTCCCAGGTCAACATGGAAAAACGTTTTCATAGAATGGGGGAGGTAGAACAATAGGCTGGAACTGTGCAAGGAGAGTGAGCAAAGGAGTGAGGAGAAGTTTCTTTGCATGGAGAGTTATTAGTGAGTGAAACGTCAGATATTCTAAACTAATATTTTAAATGACCATACCACCTGAGCTAATCTCAGGTGGTATGGTCATTGAAGCGGAATGGGAGAGGAAAAATTAGCAAAACAAGTGTTCTCTGCCAGGTTGGTAGATAAAAAAGACCAGAGGAAGACCAATTTATAGGTGGGTGGATTACAGCAAAAAAAAAGTGCCTTAGAACACAGAAATATAAGATCTGATAATGACAGGTAACTGATTTGGAGGATAATTGTAGATAATAAGTTAGTGGTGGTGTAAGTTTTTCATGTAGTACTATCATATCGTGTACACCCTTTAGGGTACTTCAGGAATTTGATGATGATGATGATCTTCAACTCCTTATTCACCAACACCTCCAAATCCCTGGCTTTGTGAATTTCATGGGGTACAGTTCTTTTAGTTATTGTACACAACTGGTAATCTTTTCATCCTAAAATGTGCATAACTTTATACTACTACATTAAACTGACATTTTCTCCTTTGCCCATATACTGCAGTCTGTTTAATCATCCTGCAAAATGTTAACATCATCTTTATTGACTGTTGCTGTTTCCACTTTTGCATCATTGGCAAACAACTGAACATTATCCCTCAAATCATTTTGAGGGAAAATATTCAGAGCCTTGCAGCATGCCAATAGTCGCATTCTTTCTGCTCCTGAATAAGGTATTGTTTGGTATCCCTCCATCAATCACCCCTTTATCCACACCACTTGCTTCCTACCTATTCCCATTTGCTGCAGTTTATTTATCAGAATTCTATGCGGCATCTGGCCTTTGCAAAGTCCAGCAGTTTCACTACATACATGTTATCCTTATCCAACTCAGTGACAATTGATTTGGAGGGTAAAAGGTAAGTAAGGAACTGTGGCATGACCAACCCTTCACATCATCTGTAGCTCTGTTAGTATAGACAAGCCTTTAGATGCATATGCAATTGTCAGACAAAAATACATTATAAATAGTAGCTTCATATTGGTTTCATAAGATGGTATTGTTCTGTCCATATGGAATTGACAGCCATAGTATCATCATACAGTAATTAATTAACCTATCCTTCACCAAACCATGTTGCCACCACCCATATAGTATACCATTCCTGGATTTTTCCCTTAAACAACTCCTCCAGTACCTTGATCACTACTCCCAAGATGCTTATCTGCCGATAATTTGCTATCTCAGTTTTGGAACCTCTTTTATGCAATTGAACTGTTTTCCTCTCTTTCCATCCCCTTGGGACCAACCCAGAGCTATGACTTATATTAAAAATGATCAAAGGTACTTCCTATTCCCTGGCTCCTTCTTGTAATACTCAAACTGGTATATTATCTAATTTCATAGCTGTATTCGCATAATGGTTTTGTAATATCCCATGCACCTCCAATTCATCTATCCATATTTCCACATGATTCCTCATCTGACTTTTTACTGTCATAACTCTACCTGATGATACACCTTTGCAAAGTGATCACTTAGTAATTCGACTATTTCATTTACCTCCCGATCATCAGCATTCATCAGAATTATTCTTCTATAATCTTTCTTTTTTTTGTCTTACCATATACTAAAAGATCTCTTTGGAATTACCTTTTAGCCTACACTGCTAATTTCCTCTCATGCTCTGATTTTGCCTTCCTTACCGTAATCCTTTTGGTCTGTGCTTTGTAATGCTCATGTTTCTGCTGATCACAACTCTCTTTGAATTTCCTCCACAGGAATTTCTTTTTTTTTTTTTGTAGCTTCTGTTTAATAATGCTATTCATTCATGTAACTCCCACATGATTAATTCTACTGACTTGTATGTAATCTGCTATTGCTTATCTCAGACAATCCTTTATATAGACAATCCATGCACTATTGATATTCAACCCTTGAAGTTTCTATACCATGGTGTTGTTCCAAGCAGTATCTTGAGTTTGTCATATTTACCAGTCTTGTAATTCCACATATATCCCCTCTTAACTGAAAATCCTACACATTTAGCCACCTCCCAGGTCAAGACCACATGAACACACCCACTAGTTGCTGGTGTGGTCATTGTGATTACAGACAAATGCTCTGATGCAACTGCTAGATTTAGCACTGTGAAACTTTCGATCACATGCTGTTCTTCATTCCTCTCATATTCCTTTTTCCAGTCTACGTTCCCATAGTTGAACTTCCTCTGTAATAATCATTCACCCTTCACTTATTGAGCTTATTTTCTGATGCCTACCGTATCATCCTTTGCATCACCAGGTCTAGAGCAGCATCCAAACTGTTTATTTTATTCTGTAGGCCTGTGTGGTTCCCACCAACAAAAAGGTTATAGTACCTTTTGTACCATGGGTGGGCTATGGGTTTTTTATTTTGCCATTTTTTATCAATTTTATATATCTTTTTCGTAACTTTTTATTTCTTTTTTTAGATGGCCTTTTAGATGTTGAGCATAGGCCATCTAAGGCCTATGCACAACACTTACTCGTAATTAAATTTCATGATATGAATATAGCACTGTGAAATAATTAAACAATAAGTTTAACTATGAAACACAGGAATTATGGAGTCCTATAAATTACACTGACTAGTTTCACCATTTAAAATAAATTGGTGGCTTCTTCAGGGTTAGACACAGGGTTAAGCAGATATATTTCTTGTATTTACATAGGCAGTTGTTAGCAAATCCCCCAGTTTGCAAGAACATGGACACTTGTAAACACCTATAACAGAGAGAGGGTAGAAAATAGATTCTCAGGAAAGCATATGAGTGAAGCCAACTTCAAATGTGGTTTGAAAGCAGTGCAAAGATTATATTTCCTTAATGTTCTGGCTATTTTGTATGAGATGCCCCATAGGTGGGGACTAGTAATAGTATTACTGTAGTCTATATTTTGAGAGGGATATAAGGAGATGAGAGAAACAGTTAATTTGTTGATCATTTGGACATTGTAACTGGACAGTAAGGTCTTGAAAATAAAGGAGAGTTCGGCTGCAAGGGAAGTCTGGGCAGAACGGCAGTTGCAGGCTCTGTTGGCAAAGGTTTTGATGAAACCATATTCTTGACAAGGGAGGGGATTGATGGGAAAATTATGTATCTACTTGTGTGTGGGTGTCTTTTCTGTAAAACTGAGAAACAATTTTTCTATAGTGACCTTGATTCTGAGTTGCTGGCTGCTGAATGGAATGAGGAAAGGTTTAATGTGGCTGAGTCATGTGGCCAAATAGAGAACACATTATCAATATACTTTAGCCAAATAGAAGATTTGAGAATGGGAGTATCAAGGACATGTTTTTCAACATAATCCATATAGAAATTGGCCAAAGGGGATAGAGGAGATGCCTCCCCCAGATGTACCTTTTATCTGTTTATATAAGATGTCCCTCCTAGAGAAGTAACCAATATGGATGGCAATATTTAAAGAGATCAGTAATGTTGGAAGGGGGGGGGTCAGTAAATTTAAAGTGTCAGAAAGGGTGATATTTGTAAATAAGGAGGAGACATTAAAGATCATGATATCATTATAGTTTAAAACTAAATTTTGGATTAAAGATTTGAAGTGAGTGGTATTTTTTTATATAGGATGAAGTGTGTCCAGTAAGTGGAATTAAAGATTTAGGCTAATTTAAAGGTTCTCCATCCCCATCAGTAACGGGGATGGAGAACATAATTAGCTTTACAAATTTTTGGCAATCCATATGTCTAGGGATTAGGAACTAAAAAGCCTAAGGTTTTTAACGATTTAGGAGGCCAAGATGTGACATGTTTGAGAAGCCTTTTTAATGTTTTTTTTTTTCCCCTGAGATTTGGTGGGATTATAATCTATCAGTTTATATAAGTAGTGCAGTCTCTGATCAGCACATTCATTTTGCGATTATAATCACTGGTATTGAGTGCAACAGTGCATTATCCTTTTCAACTCTAGTAATGATTATTGTCTTTGTGAAATTTAACTTTACACAAGTATAAATTTAAAATGATGATAATCATTTTAAATGATTGCATAATTTAAATTTTAAAATTATGGCAATCATTTGACAATAAGAAATTTCTTTAAAATTAAAAACCCATTTTAAATTTTCAATTCAAATTTTAGTTTTAAACAATAATGATATATGGTGATCTTTGGTGTCACCTTCTTAATTAAAAATATCACCCTTTCTGACAATTTGCATTTATTGAAAAGTTCCTAATAGCTATTTTCCCTGTTTTGCAGTCTATCTCATTTCTCCATCCTATCTCACTTTATTTATCAGCACTTTTTCTGGACTCTGAACACCAAAACCCATTGAAGTGCAAACCATATACCTTTTGTAATTCCTCTTGCATAATCTATTCATTGACTCATTTGTTGTCGTGGTCTTCTTTCTCAACTCACCTCTGTTATCGTAATGTACAAAACACTGTCTTAATTCTTTCACGTCCTCCCTCATGCCATACTTATATCCTCTGAAAGCATTCATTTGTTCCTCCCAAAACAATAAGCTCTTTCACTTTGCCCTTCTGTATTCTAATATAATAGCCTTTCTAACATTGTTAATGCACCCGGGAAGCATAATTTCCTAAATATGTCATCAAGCACTTTTAATCATGGAATAATCGTACAAGACTCTCTCTCTCTCTCTTTACTTTGCCTTTCTTGCTTAGTCAAGCATTCCTTTCTCAGCTCTCTTACATCTTTCTTTCTGTTTTCAGTTGCACCACTCTCCTGCTCTTTTCTGCATTTACTCCAGCTCATACTTTGTCCTGAAGGAATCTGCATAAGTGAACTATCTCCCTCATTATGGCGAACTTTTCACATCTTTCATGCTACTATTCTTCTGATCATCACTTCTCTCTTTCTTGTTTTCTTCTACTTCATTGCATGCATTTTTTATGCGTTCCCCATGATGTCTACCACTTTAATCTCTTGATTTGACCCAGACTTATGATATTCACTTTTATAGTAGTTTTGCCACACTTTCTCACCACTCTCACTTTTGAACCAAACACCATTTACTTTCACTATCATATTCTCCATCAAATCATTCAGTAAAGAGTCCATTTGGCAGACATTGCACTCCTGACTGAAGTCCATTGGGTTGAATTCCTTAAACAGGCTTTCTTTAGGCACCATTGTTCTACTTTGCATCAGTGCAATGCAATATAACTTACCGTACAAATCCATAGTCTTCTCATTCTGAAGCACATTTCCACTTTGATACACTGAATTGGCAGCCATTATCTTTTATCTGCATCTCCTTCATTAATTCTTGCTCTTCTCAGTTTAGCATCAGCAAACATCTGAATATCCTACATCAAATTATTCCCAGTATTATTGTTGTATGCATTGAACATTATCAGTCACCCGGTCATCTCTTTTCTCTGTATTTCATCTTCACTATGTTCTAAGCTCAGTGATTTATCTTTAGTCACCCTCTTATTGCACTCCACTTTTTTGTCCTCATTGACTCTAACTTGTGTAATTGGATTTCTTATGGTATCCTTTTCAATAACTATGAGAACTTTTTATGACCTATATAAAAGATTAGAATCGATTAAACTCATGGATTTTTAAATTAAATATTTCTTCTGCATGTTTTGCTCTTTCATTGGTTGACAGCATCTTCAAGGCAGATTTACTAGAAACATACAAGAAGACCTTAAACACTTCAAGCAACTAATATTTTACAAATCTGAAAGATAGTGTACTATGAGAACTTTTTATGACCTATATAAAAGATTAGAATCGATTAAACTCATGGATTTTTAAATTAAATATTTCTTCTGCATGTTTTGCTCTTTCATTGGTTGACAGCATCTTCAAGGCAGATTTACTAGAAACATACAAGAAGACCTTAAACACTTCAAGCAACTAATATTTTACAAATCTGAAAGATAGTGTACAGTCAGGTGAGTCACATCTGTTATTAGGCACATTTCGTCCACTGTGTTGTATATTGTTATATAATGCTTGCTGATTTAACAACGGTCTTCATCGTACATATATGATTTATGGTCTTTGAGATGCCATCAAGTATAATTGCTTCGTTTCAGTTTAATATGATTTGTGAGTGAATTTCCTCAAAAGACTCTTTGAATGTTCTAGAAAAAGTGTTTTACTAAAGCATGGAGGCAGAATGTTCCGTCTACAGTGTGGTGTTTTGTGAGAATATCTGCAGCTTAACCACTCTTTTCTTCTCTCTTATTTTCAACATTGCCAGCATACTCTTTTTATGAAGTTCAAAACTTCTTCCAGTTTCACTTACTTTGACCTGTCTGTGGGAAGAAAAGATCTTGTATATCCCATCATCATCATCAAATTCCTGACAGGTACCCTCAAGGGGTGTACAGGATATGATAGTACTACATGAAAAATTTACATCATTACTAACTTCTTATCTACAATTTTCCTCCAAATCAGTCTGTTACTTGTCAAGACTCCAACATTATCAGATCTTATATTTCTATCGTCTAAGGCACTTTGTACCGTATCAATCCACCTATATCTTGGTCTTCCTCTGGGTCGTTTTCCTGCCAACCTGGCAGAGAACACTCGTTTTGCTAATCTTTCCTCGCCCATTCTATTTAAGTGACCATACCACCTGAGATTAGCTCTGCTAACGCATTCCTGGATGTCGACAATGTCAAGTTCTTTTGTAATATCCTCGTTTTTAATATGATATTGCCATTGATGCCATCTTTTCATGCCTCTAATCTTTCTCAGGACTCTCATATCTGCGGTCTCTAGTCTTTGGTCAAGTATTTTACTTCTGACCCAGCTCACAGATCCATAAGTTAAAACTGGTTTGAACACTGTCTTGTATACAGCTAATTTAGTGTTCCTACTAATTTCTCTCTTATTCCATATGTATTTATTCAATTGACTTCCTACCATACCAGCTTTGATGATTCTGTTATCTATTTCTATATTTAATTTACCATCTTCACTAAAAATCGTGCTGCCTAAATAGCTGAAATATTTTACTTGTTCCACAGGTTCTCCGTTCACAATGCAGTTGACATTTTCAACGATTCTACCTATTTTCATTGTCTTTGTCTTTTTATTGCTGACCTTCATACCATATCTATTACAACAGTTATTCAATTTAGTCAAGGGATCTTGCAAACTTGTAGCGGATTTATTCAGAAGTATAACATCGTCCGCATAAATCAAAGAGCTGACATTAATCTCCAATTCTGATATAATTTTTAATACCACTTTCCTTCATAATGTGATCCATATAGATAATGAACAACACAGGGGATAAAATACATCCTTGTCTCACACAGATTTAACATTAAACCATCTTCCTGTACTACCTTCAAGTCTAACTGCTGACTTACAACTCAAATAAAGACTAAGTATTGCTTGATATAATGCCCCATCGACACCATATAACTGCAGCATATTGAATAGCTTCTCTATTGGCACCTTGTCATATGCCTTTTCCAGATCGACAAAGCTTAAATACAGATCTTTGTTATATTCCCATGCTTTCTCAACTATTTGTCCTAAAGTGAAGATCTGATCCTGACTGCCTCTATTTGGCCTGAATCCAGCTTGTTCTTCCCCAAGCTTTCTTCCACAATTCTTCTCAACCGTTTCTCAAGTATACTTGCATAAATCTTGCCAGGAACACTCAGTAGGGAAATACCTCTGTAATTCTCACATTCAGTTTTATTTCCTTTTTGTATATGGGTACTATGAGAGCTCTACTCCAATCATTGGGAATTTGCACCTCTGTCCAGCCATTATGAACTATGCAGTGCAGCCACTGTAAGACTTTTATACCACCATACTTCAGCATTTCTGGTCGAATATCATCTACTCCTGCTGCCATTCCACATTTCAAGCCTTTGATGGCTTTTTCTACTTTAAGTATGGATATGTATTCCTGACTGTGTGCCTGTTGAGTGTTTTTTACCACTGTGCTATCACTGCTTGTTTCATTTAGTGATTTTTCGAAGTAGTTTCTCCATACTTCAAGGATATCTTTTTCTACTGTTTTCATGTCATCTTTATCATGTCTAACTCCTTTTACAGCACTCTTTCTTCCATTTCTAAGCTTCTTCAACAAACTCCAGAATATTTTGCAACCTTCTTGATATTTATTTTCTATGTTCTTGCCCAAGTCCTCCCATTACTTTTGTTTAGCGAGTTTTACACAGTGTTTCACTTTCTTACATTTGTCTCTGTATTCTCTAAGAACACAAGCTGACTTATTTGCTAGGAACTTTTGATATGCTTTCTTCTTTTCCTTCACTGCTTTTTTTTTTTTTTTTTTTTTTTAACTTCCTGTGTCCACCACGGAGTCCTGATTTTTCTGTCATTGCAGACAACCTCACCACATGCTTCACTGTTGCCACTGAATCTCCAAGGTTTGGTTCCTCTTCTCAACTCTTTCATTTTTTCTTCAATATGCTTTGTGTATTTTAGTCTACAGTTCACATCTGAGATTTTCTCAACTTTTATTCGCTTTAAAACTTTCTTACATGTTATTCTTTTCAACATGAAATTCAGTTTTATCCTGCTCAAGACTAAATAATGATCACTTCCAATTTCAAATCCTCTGTACACTCTGGTGTCCTGCACCAGGGAGAAAATAAATTCACATGGAGAAAAGAGGCAAGGAATAAGAAAAGTCTCCTTGACTATGTTATTGTTGACAGTCAAGGAGACTTCTTATTACTTGCCTCTTCTCTTCATGTGAATTTGTGCACATTTTTATGTTGGAAAATGGTGTTAGTAATAACCAGTCCATGTCCTGAGCAGAAATCCAACAGGTATTTGCCATTATTATTAGCTTTGCTCTTTTCTCCAAATTTTCCCAAATATTTTTGTATGTCTGACACTCATTTCCTACTCTGCTATTTAGATCCCCAACAAGGACCAACTTTTCCTTTTTCATTGTTTCAGTAGCTTTCTCTATAAAGTATCAGGATAGCAGTGAGGCTTTTGCACTTTATGTACATTAATGTCAGGAGCATTCGGAAAAGGAGGAGGAGTTTTTTAACATTGGTTAGTTCATCTTGGCCAAAGGTTATTGGCATTATGAGACATGGCTGACAGAAGATGATATAGTTAGTGGAATAGAATGTGAAGTATAGTTTAGTTGTAGTGAATGTATAAAATGTAGTGTAGGCAAAGTTTCTTAAGGGAGGATAGAGAAAAAAGAATGGAGGGGGGGGGGGAATGTTATTGGTGAGGGATTTCAACTATGGGAACATGGATTGGAAGGTGGAAGGAAACGGAATTTACAGTTACTAAGAAAGAGTTACCTGAGGCAGCACAGCACGTGATGGAATATGCTGAGGGTTTGAGATGTTAGATCTAGTAATTGCATTAGAGAATTTGTCATGTAACCCATATGATCACGTGCCACCAATTGGTGAGTGATCGTGTGGTCTTGACCTGAGAGCTGACTGAATGTTTTGAACTATCAGTTAATATGGGGTATATGTGGAATTATAGGGCAGGTAAGTATGACAGGCTTAGGAGATTGCTTGGATCATTGTCAAACTGCAAGGACTGGATGTTGATAGTGCATGGGGAAGTCTTAAAGGAGTGTTTGAGTCTATGGCAGACTACACTTAGTCAGGAGAATAAGAATTTTTTTTTTTTTTATATAACTTTCTGTTTGTTTGGAATGTCTGTTTCTCAGGAATTGGCAAAAAAGGATTTGAAATGTTTCTTCTTTTTATTTATCCACATTTAGCCACTTCCCATAAGGGAGGTTGCCAAATTTGTGAAATTTTCATTTAAGAGGGTGTATATCTTGAATTACAGGGCTGGTAAGTATGACAAGCTTAGGAGATTGCTTGGATCATTGCCATGACATGTGATACTGCAAGGGCTGGATGTGATAGTGCATGAGAAGTGGTAAAGGAGTGTTTCAGGGAATAATTAGAAATATATACACATTAGCACAAGAATAATGTTTAATTTGCCAAATATTTCAGTCTGAATATTACAGACCATCTTCAGTGGAATATGTAGTTTAAAACTATTCCTAATTACATAGAAATAGTTTTAAAAAACTAAGTGGAATACGAACAATTGATCATTCATACATATTACAGATCTTTGTTTTTTAAAACTATTCCTATGTAGCCACTGAAGATGGTCTGTAATATTCAGACCGAAATATTTGGCAAATTAAACATTATTCTTGTGCTAACGTGTATATATTTCTAATCATTATGTCACAAGTAGCGTTAAAAAATCAGGGAATAATGGCAAACTGCATACCTAGAGTCAAGAGAGTAAATCAAGTGGGAGTTTAATGGAATGAATATATTCACTAAGCTGGCTACAAAAAAAAAAAGAAAAAATTGTGTGGGAAATTCAAGGAAGAAAAGGTGACCATCAGGCACATGAGCAGTACAAAGCACACAGTCTAGAAGGGTAACCAGTGTGGTAAGAAAGGCAAATGCAGAATATGAAAGAAAACTAGCAGTGCAGTCCAAAGATAACCCCAAACAGTTCTTTGAATATGTTGCAAGTAAAAGGAAGAATGTTTATGGCAGAATGATTTTAATAAATGTTGATGGTAGGGAGGTAACTGAATTAGTCAAAATAGTAGTACACTTTGCAAGAGTATATAATTCAGGTGAAGATATTGCAGTAATGAGAGGCAAAGACTTATCTGGCAACTGAGATAAATAAAATGGACATGCATAGCGTATTACAGATCTTTGATGTGAATATGGGATTAGGTGGTATACCAGCTCAAGATTTGCATGAGGATGCTAGGGAATTATCAGTGCCTTTGACCACATTATTTAATATAAGTGTCTGCTCTGGGTTAGTCGGGGGGGGGGGGGGTGAAAATAGTTCCATTGCTTAAAGGAGGGTCCAAGACTGATGTAGCAAATTATCAACTGATCAGCATGTCATGAGTTGTTAAGGTATTGGAGAAGTGATCAAGAGAAAAATACAGGAATGGATAGACAGAAATGGGATACTGTATGATGGGGTTGAGCAACATGGTTTTGTGAAGGATAGGTTGTGCCTCAGCTTGCTCATGTTTTATTGTATAGTGACAGCTGAGTTGGATAAAAAATAATAGGTTTACAATGATTCTGCTGCACTTAGCAAAAGCCTTTGATAGGATTCTGCTTGGAATTCTAATTGATAAACTGCAGCAAATGGAGATGGATAAGAAGGTGGTTGATGGAGAGAGCTATCAGAAGATAATTTATTTAGGAGTTGAGTCCAGAAGAAGAAGAAGAAGACCAGTGACTAGTGGCATGTCAGAGTTAGGAAAAGATGCTAGGAAAGGATCTGAGAAGAATTGTTCAATTATATGCCAGTTGTGCAAAAGTGGGTACAACAATAATTAAAATTATGTTATAGATTATGTTAAAATTTTGCAAAATGCTTTGGATAGACTGGCAGTCTGGACAAAGGAGAATATATGTCAATTTAATGTGGTAAAGTGTCAGTTATGCATTCTTGGGTGAAAAGGTTACCAGCTGTATACATCATTGATGGAACTGTACTTCAGGAAATTGACAAAGCCAGAGATTTGGGAGTGTTGGTGGATAGGGAGCTGAAGTTTGGAGAACACATAGCAAAAAGTGACTGAAGCAGCTCATCAGATTACTTCGTTACTGAAGAATACTTTGAAGAGCAGAGACAAGCAGGTTATTATTCCTCTTTATCAAGCCTTAATAAGACCCCATCTTGACTGCTGCATGCAAATCTGGTCACCCAGATTTTTTGGCGATAAGGTAGATAAGAGATACCAATTTTTAACTCTTACAGACTACATAAAAAAATTGGCATCTCTTATCTACTCCACCAAAGACCAACCACATTCCTTAGACCTACCAGATGCCTACTATGGCCAAACTGGCAGGACAGCCAATATCAGAATTTCTGAACACAAGGACTACACTGGTTCCACCAATACAGCCATTCAGGACTTGGTAACCATGTTTTGGACACAAGATATGCTGGAAGATGGCTATTCTTACCACAGCAGATATAAATATGAAAGGCTATACCTCAAATCTGCCTAAGCTTTGAAAAACTTTCCAAACCTTAACAAATTTGGGTGCATGAGCTTGCCCCAAATTTGGGAAGCATAACATCCAATTCAGCCTATTAGGAATGTTCCTTTTAGGACTCTAGGCCAGACTTCAGTTGCCTTTCTTCAAACTTATTTTTTGTGATCACTGATGATGGCAATGTAATATTGCTGAAATATAGGAAAACGTTAATTAAAGTTTTTATAATTAATATTTGATTATACATTGTTATTTCTCATATAACATAATCCTTGCCAGAATGAAAGCTTTCATTCCCAATTTCTCCCAGAATACTAATCATGTCAGTTTTCTCAAAACACACAGCTTACTAAATAGCTGAAAACAAAAATTCCATTTCATATTCTCTACACAGTGCAGCTCACACACAGTGTGAGCTGCACTGTATACCATCAACCAATCCAATTTCAAAAAATCCACTGGCCTGGTTGGCTGCATGGGAAAAAATATCAGCTTTCCAACCAATAATAATATTTGCATTTTGAATCTCACTGTGGACATAATGTTCTTTATCAGAAAAAGATTTTTTCACCAAGTGTGATACTACTGCATTACCCATCTTGTTGTAAAAACTCAAAATGACTTGAGGAGATGTGTTTTGTTATTGTATGCATATTCAGAAGAGTAGCATAGAAAAGGTAAAAGCAGAAGAAACTGAATATCTGAGAAAGGCACAATAAGCATGGAGATATCCCTTACGAGCTGAATTATGTTTTATGTTTAGAAAAGTAGCAAAGAAACCGAATATCTGAGAAAGTGACAGTAAGCATGGAGATATCCCTTACAAGCTGAATTATGTTTTATATTTAGAAAAATAGCAAAGAAAAGAAAGTAGAAGAAACTGAATATCTGAAAAAGTGACCATATACATGAAAGAAATCCCTGAAAAGCTGCAGGTGTACTTAAGCATTATTAGGGATGACTGTTGCTGAGCAATCCCAAATGCAAAAACAGTATTCTAAAATTGGATAGTACAGGATGAGAAGCACTTATTCTCAAACTCCGTTTTGAAGTTGAGGCAGCCAGTCTGCATATCTTCAAGCATTTACTGATAGTGAGCCTGAACTGTCAATAAATCAAAGCTTTTCATCAGGCAAGATAATCAGACATCCACTGTCATCTCATAGCCCTAAATCCTCACACATATATTGTCTGTAATAGAGTTTTATAGTCCATTTTCTTGAGATGTAGGTTAAAAACTTGAGTTTATAAGAGGGACAACCCTGTTTGACTCTGCCAGCCATAACCCAACTCAAGAACTGATCTAAGAAAGGCTTATAAAAAGTTCTTCTAGTAGGTGACTAGAATTCAGAATGACCTTTCTTTCAGAAAAATAGCACTATTGGATGCTAACACATTTCCACAGGACTGCACAGGTACCTGAGAAGTAGTTTTGAATAGAAAATAATGCATAGTTTTTGAAAGTTTTGTTGTTTTTTTTTTGGATTCATGGCCAAAGAAATTCAGGCTATGAGGCTAGTATATTATGTTAATTGCATGTATTTTTATGTCCAGTTTGTTTTGCTTCATGAAAAACCCTGCCAGCTCTGTATTAAGACTGGCTAACTCACCTTAAGTTTTAAAGCCCTGAGATATAGGAAGGTTCTTTGCATCATAGATTAGATTTGAACCCAGGTCTTTCCAACCAAAGGGCATCATCAATACCTGACTGAGCTATGGAGGATCATTTTTGTGAGTGATGAGGATGTAGATGTGTGTGCATGTGCATGCATGCACAAAAGTCCAAGAAAGAAACCTGATCTTGTTTGGAGACGAATACTATCAGATAAGGGGAAAATGAAATGAGAAGGTTCTTGTGGAAAAAAAAAAAAATGTTTTGGTAGCATTGAAGTTCAGATGGTTGTCAACATCTCAACTCAAGAATGACAGTGAGGATTACTGTTTCAGAGATTAGCCTTGTGCGGTCTTAAAACTTGGAATATTTGATTGCACACTTCCTTAAATGAAAAAGAATTAAGTGGACCCATTGGCAAAAAGCTTTTTCTATTTGGTTACAAAGTAACCAAGCAGGGGAAAAAATTACATCTATCTCTGAAGAATATTTTAATAATATTGTGGTACAGCATTTGTCTATTATAATTTACTTTGTAACCAAGCAGAAAAACTTGTGCAGCTGCATATCTGTGACAAACAATGTATATTCAATGGATGATGGTGAGTGTATAATTAAATTGGCCACTCAGCATATAGATATCAATTATAGTAAGAATAAGCTAAAGGGAGATGGTAAATCCCGTTTTATTTTATAGCCGGGTACGAAACTCGGATCAAAATCCATCGAATCCATAGAGTTTCATGCCGAAAAAACTATCGGCGAGCCCAAGTGTAAGTGATCACTTTGGTAGTACAACACCAGGGCAACTCCAAGCAAAGGTGCAGCAAGCTCTGTCACTAACCTTAATATTCTCTCATAATGTAAAACACAGCTCCTAAGAGATGTATATATACTGTTTTACATTATATATTTTTTTCGGCATGAAACTCTATGTATTTCGATCCGAGTTTCATACCCGGCTATAAAATAAAACGGGATTTACCATCTCCCTTTAGCTTAATTTATGTCGCCGGTAAAATAGCCTCTTGGCTTATTATAGTAAGAATGTTTGAGTTTTTACTCAGATTAACAAACTAATGGAAAAATGCTAAGTAAAGGAAACAATTTATTTATGTATTGTTTATTTATTTATGCTTTGCTCTTTGTGACGATACACTCATATGACACTTTTCAATTATGACCATTGCCAATTTATGTGATTGCATTTGCTCATGCAATGGTTTTAGCAATATGATCCTATTGTAAATCAGCTGATATACTCGGTTTATTTACATTGTCATCGCTTGCTACATCTGTTTCTGGTGTTTCACTGTGAATTATAAACTGTTTATTCTTTTATTTTATTGTTAAAATTCCAGGTGCTATTGCTTCCAGTGAAAACAAGACAAATAAACCTATTACATTACATATTAAGTTAAAATTGTTAAATTTAGTGATGCTGTGTCAAACATTGAGATAGGCTTTATGTCTTTAAATTTAAAGCTTAAATTTATCTTGTGCTACACTAGTTAATACTGCAGTTATCCAATGTGAAAATCTTATCGCTGAAATGGAAAAACTTTTAATGGTGCAGATTGATAACAATACTGGTTGGCATGTTCCCTTAAGCAAAGCTATTCAGAATAACTTTCTCGTTTGCAAAAATTGTTCTAGATATTTTATTTTGTATATCTGACATAAGTAAATGCTTAATTTATATCATATAAGCATATTATTATTATTATTCCTGACACCTCCAAGGAGTCCGAAGACTCATCGCAGGAGGACACCTACAACTGTCTCAAACCACTACACTGAACCTCTACTACGAATCATCTCCATCAACGCCATCTACCATCCACCACAACTAGTATTTTTTGTCTGTAAATTGCGTGTGTTCTGAAGGGCCGATTTGTCTGTATGTGGGATGAAAAATCCGAGTTTCCGGGAGAAAAAACCCTGCTACCTCCGTATGAGATCGACTAACTCACCTTATATATGATCACCTTACATATATTAATTACACCAAACCTCTACTATGAATCAACTCCATCAACGCCATCTACCGGCCACCACAACTAGTATTTTTTGTCTGTAAATTGCGTATGTTCCGAAGGGCTGATTTGTCTGTATGCGGGATGAAAAAACCCGAGTTTCCGGAAGAAAAAACCCTGCTACCTCTGTATGAGATCGGCTAACTCACATTATACATGATCGCCTTACATATTATATAAACCTTACACATATATGACCATTTAAAAACATTATTAAACCATTACATGTATCTACTGTAAGTGGGAGAGGAAAAGCAGGGATTCACTATACAAGAATGGTCTGGAACCCAACATGCCATATGATCAAGGTAACTATCACATAGTGTTTCACAAAAACATTGCGTGATGATGTCACAAATGTTTCATGTTGTCACATTATTAAAAAATGAATAGAAGTTTGTCCATTCTTTTATGTTTTTCTTATGCACTGCTCTAAAACAATGTTTACATGAATATTCTAAATTTCATCAAGGTGTGTGCATTATTTTGCTATGAGTTCTGATAAGGCATGACTTACTTTATTATTGCACTTGTAGCAGTTTCACACTGATTCTCATAGCAATTTCAGTGTGCTGTATCTTAATTATTTTTCAACTATTTGTTCATAACTATAAACAGCAATTTTTGGTGTATAGTAGCTTGCTAAAATTATTTGTGTCAGTCAGTACCATCTTCATCTGTGATGTGATTATCTATGCCCATTTATCCTTATTATGCATGGGATAAGATATAGCACTATAGCTGTCATTGAAATGGCATGAAGATGTTTTTAGTGTCGATTATCTCTGTTGGTGTTTGTATTAAAATGTGATGTTTGCTAATTTCATTGAGGATTGTAGGTGTGATTCATATTTTATCTTTCTTAGGTAATGAATTTAATTACATGGTTCTGTTTTTGTTAGAGGAGTATGAGCTTAAACACCATGATTAGATAAACTAAAAAATCATTCTGTTTTTTTCTAGCCTGTGAATATTTTCTGTTACTAGAATATTATAATGGGTTAGAAGTGTTCACTGCATACAGACTGCTGTTAACCATAATAATATGTCATATGTTTATAATATTGTAGAGCTTGATTTAGTGTATCACAAAATATCTTAAGTTGGCTGTTTGGTATTAGGGGGTGGATTATATAGTATTGTCATTATTTATATTTTAAAGCATATTTCTCTCATCATATAACTGGATGAAAGGTTGTCTGATTTATAATAGAAGAGCTAACATCCACAAGATATTTGGAGGATAAATATAATTATACAAATATAATTATACAAATAAAAATAAAGAGATACAAATATTTATATATCTTGAATAATCTTTGAAAAGGCAACATTATGGAATTGAGATTATGTTAATGTAACACTTTTGAAATATCGAAGCCCAAATTAAGGTGAATTCATGAACTACAGTTCATGAATTAAAGTAATTAAAGAAATTAAATTGTCAAATACTCGAAGGAGATGACATTATAAGACCTTCTGTGCATTTTAGAAGTTTCTGTCAAGATATGAAACTTGGAAATTTGTATTTCTCATACTTGAAATCTTGCTTAAGTAAATAAAATGTATATAAGAAATGCCAAATTTGTCTTTGATCCTTTATGAATATTCTGTTTTCATATTAGGTGCATGATGCAATGGAGTATGACAAGTGGACACTCAGGAGAAGTACAGAAAATAATTTGCAGCATTAAAGGTACAGAATAAACATTCTAAATTAATAATTGATTTCGAAATCCTCCAAAGTTTTGTTTTTCTAGAATGATCATGTTTACTTGAATTACTGTATCACATGATAACATTTTAAATTATTTCTTTCACACAGAAGTAATCATGAGAAAGAATCAGAGGTATAATAATAATTTATTATTATTATACACAGTTTTGTTTTAAGCACAATAATTTTTTTAATGTAAATTTGTCCTCTCAACATTTCATTCACATCAGCAGTACAGATCAACACATTATTGTATTTAAATCAGAATAAGAGTTAAAACATTAATCTACTATAGTGCCATGAACAAAATCTTCATCCAGTCCATCACTAGCTTTAGTTGACCTATCTAGATTCTCTTTCCTTTACTCCATTCAATGCACTTCATTTTAGTTATTTTGAGATAACTCCCAGAGTGAAATCAGTCTTAATATTTTTATTTTGTTATATATTTTTTCATTCCCCCACATGAGGGGTTGCAAAACCTATAGCAGATTGATGTGTAGATAAATTCTAAGAGAGAAGTAGTGCCTTGATTTTGAAGTGCTTGAGTGGAATACTTCATGGTGATTGCTGTTCCAGAGAATAAAAATATTTGTATAAATATTAAAGATAAAAGGGATTATGTCTGAAGAAAGAAAGCTGGTCAGCTTTTATTTTTGTTGTTTCTTATTGACTGGGAAATGATAATTTTATGGATGAATTTTGTAGAGGAGATAGAAGATGAGTCAAAGAAAATAGATTGCAAGATTTTTCAGTGTGCTTTCATCAAATTATATCAGTGAAAAGGAAAAAGGAAGCAAAGAAAGCACATATATTTTGAATACTAGTGTTCTGTTGTATTATTTATCTTTGGGATCTGTTATTCATTTTGAAAAAAAAAAGTTTTTTAATTGTTGTATGAAAGATAAAACAATAACTGAAATTAGTTGATAAAAAAATAACTTCAAGCAATAGAAATGATTTGCAAGTGTTATAGCTTCATACCTTCATTCTCAGTTACTGTGTTGTAGTGCCTGCATGCACATGCCTTTTTGTAAGTTCATTTTGAAAATGGCAACGTGACGTTGCCGAAATATCGGAAATATTTATTAAAGTGTAATTTAATTTATATTCGGATCTACATTGTTCAATTCCCTAAGTGATTTAGAAAAGATCTAGGCATTGTTGAGAGCAGCTATGTTAAATTGCAATCTGTGAGTAAAGATAATAAACAGAATAGGTAGGTCAGCTATCAGCTAATCAGTTGATATCAACAGAACAGGTGAGAAGTATATAAGTAATGAAATTAGGCAGGGAATACAGAAAGGAAAAATATTGTGAATGAGGTATAAGTAAGAAAATCATCAGCAGTTGAACAAGAAGTATTTTAAGTTGTAGGCAAAAAAAAAAAAGTGTGATGATGAATGTGAGAAAAGGATTATGAAAAGATGCTGACAGAACAAACCAAAAGGAAGATATTTTTAAAATGTTTCTTAATATATATCAGCAATTGTCTGGTATTGGTATGGATTAGCATTGACTACAGGGTGGAGATAGGAGAATGGAAATTGATAAACACAAATTGTTTGAGAAATTAAGTAAGCTTGATATTGATAAGTCTGTGGCTCTCTTCAGTTCACTATTTTCAATCTTTGTATTCTATGTTATATACAAGTTATATACTAACTGTTAGGATGAAAACTATTGCATGAAACTTGTTTTCATTAGACCAAATATAGTGTGATATAAGGTGATATATGATGAAATATTATCTTCCTTCTAACCTGTTATGTTCAAAATTAAAATTATCCTTTTTATAAACTAATTTCCCGGAATATTTGTTATCACTCTTGCAACTTCCAGTTCCTTATCCTACCTTTTCTTCACATTGTGACTTGACTTATTGTTCTTTACACCTATAAGGTGCATGAGGCCACGAGTCTTTGACTCGTGGCCTCATGCACCTTTGCACCTGTGGTCTCCCAACAGATATCCATCTGTTGGGAGACCACAGGTCGTAGCACTCTGCCCTAAGGGATTTCTTGCTTCACTCATGGTTTCTGTAATCATGGGTTTTTACGAGGATGGGTGATCACCCTATTGCTCAACCTTCCTCTTTTAACCGGGCTTAGTATCGGCATAGGGACGAGTGTAAGCTCCACCTATGGCAGAGTTTTCTTCACATTGTGCAGTCTCAGAATCATCTCCACTGTTCTGCTGTTTCATCTTCATTTTGATTCATTATAATTCATCCATTGTTATGAGAGCTTGCATTCACACACACTTCCACTCTTATTCTTCCCACTCTTTCACCAGACAATACCGTACTCTTTCATTTCTTTTATTCTCTTGTCTTTATCCAGCCTGTTTCATTTTTAATAATACCTATTATCAGGCTAACCAATTTAACCCTACTTCCAGTTCTCTCGTATTCTTGAAACATAAAACAAAATATACAAGTGGATGGAATTGATATAGAAACTGTAGAACAATTCACATATTTGGGAAGTAAAATGCCAATATGATTTGGACTGTAAAAGAGAAATAAAGATGAAGATTGCAAAGGGAAGAACAAATCTGAAGGCCCATGGATAACATCTGGAAAAGTAAATTGACCAAACTGCAAACAAAATTAAGAGTACTAGAAACATGCATCTTTATCTGTACTGTATGGATCTGAAATGTGGTTAATAAATAAGGAATCAAGAATTTTGACGTTTGAAAGAACTTGTTACAGGACTTCTTAAGAACAGGATGGGTACAGAAAATCACAAATTAAGAGCTCTATCAGCAGATACAACCAAAGGAGAATTTAATGCAGAAGATTATACAATGGAAGCTGCAATTATTTGGACATATCTACAGAATGAGCGAGGACTGGAACATAAAGGCCTTCGTGTTTGGTATGTTTGTATGGGATAATATGTGGTAAATGAAAGATCGGTACAGAACACACTGTTTGTCTTCACAGAAACATAATGCATGTATTGTGTACCAAATGCAAACTTTGCTTATGCTTGGATAAAGGATGAAACTGAGAATATAATTTCTTGGCATCTTTAATTTATAGTATAACCAAGTGAAAAAAACTTAGTTATACTTGAAAAAAACGAAAGATCGGTACAGAACACACTGTTTGTCTTCACAGAAACATAATGCATTTTTGTGTACCAAATGCAAACTTTGCTTATGCTTGGATAAAGGATGAAACTGAGAATATAATTTCTTGGCATCTTTAATTTATAGTATAACCAAGTGAAAAAAAACTTTCATAGTCTCATTACTCATTTGAGCTATTGCATCTGAGTTCTGAAACAACTGCTCAAATGATTCTGTTAACCCACTTTTTAAAAAATTCATGCCAACAGAACTATGTAAAGAAAAGCCTATAGGCTTTTCTTTACATAGTTATAATATATATACATAGTTATATAACCAAAAGCCTATAGGCTTAATAAAATACTTCTGTAGCAACTGAATTTAAATTAAGTTCAATGAATGGACAACATATAACTAATAACGTATTAAACTTTTCTACAGAGAAAAAGATAGATATTAGCCCTCCATTTTCTTGCTGGTGTTTGTCGCCTGGAGGTGACAAACACTTGTTCCCCCCAGCCTCCTAGAAATTGGATAAATGTTGAAAGCCAAAGAAATATGTTAATTTTTACAGGAGATTTGTTAAACATTCTACTAAAATATGCATGATACTTACGCCCTTTGTGGAAACAAAAACCTATATGTTTCTGTATGCAAGAGACATAAAACCCAGCCAGACTCCAATCTTAAGACATTACACTATTACTGGCAATGGCAGAACTAGAGATGTTCTCGGTTGGATTTCTTATTGCAATATACTCTATTTCTTTTCTGCTGGACTCTGACTTAGGCCAACCCTGATAATTTTATATTGTATCTCTCTCTGCCCATATTTATTATAGGTGAATTTAATGACCATGCTACTCCAGTGGAATAGCACCTACACAAATCCACAAGGCTGGATTGTTCAGCTTATGTGATTTTATACTTAATAATAACTAGCTTTTTCTCCTTAATAACAGTGTCAGTACCTTATTTCATATACTGCACTTTCACTATTTTTCAATAGTGGTTACAGTGTTCTCCTCTGTCATTCTTTCATTGTTTATGTCGAATAATAAAGAGAAAGCAGTCACTTTCCAAGTACATATCCTCATAAGAACCACTTTCTCCTTCACAGATGCCCACATGGAAAAATGACCAGACCAAAATATTATTTTTATAACCATTGTTGTGATCCTGATATGCACCCTCAAGTGTTGTACGTAACACTATGATTGTACTCAATAATTAAGTTTACATTATCACCAATATATCAATTTCTTCCCCCAAAATTATTACTTGTTAGCACTGTATTATCATATCCTATATTTCTGTCTAATATCTCTCTTATTTTATATAAATTTATTCAGCTGGCTCTCCATGATTACCAGCTTTGCTTATTGTCTTGTCAATTTCCATAGTTAATTTGCCATCTTCACTTAAAAATGTTCCTAAATAGCTGCAATCCTGTTTTACTTGTTCTTTAATTACTCCATTGAGAACAATTGAAGTTTTCTCCATTTCAGCCCATTTTCATAGTTTGATCTTTTTATTGTTGACTTTCATACCAAACTTGTTAAAGCTGTTAAAGAATCCTGCAGACTTGCACTAGATATGTTTAAGAGTATACATTGTCAGCTTCATACATCAAAGAGCTAAATTTGATATCTCTGATTCCAAGATCCGATTTAATACTACCTTAAATGTGATCCATATATATGATTAATAAGAGTGTGCAACTCTGCCTTTGCATCTTCTATCTTCCTTTCTTCACTTCTTACCACTAACTTACAAATTAAATATAGACTATGTATTTGATTTTTAGTGGAACCTGTGGCATAATAATTAAATAATAAAGCAACACGTAAAAACCTCAGTGATATCTTTAATTAATAAAAGGACAGATATTTCGTACTAAAATTAATAGTACATCCTTAGTGTCTGTAACAGTAATAGGAATGCAATACAAGCAAAACATTCGGTGGATCACCTATTAAAATACAGTTGTTACTGTGCTAGGAAATAATAGAAATAACAAATTTAATCTATTAAGATAAATGGTTTTTTACATAAGATAAAAGTCTCCCAGATCTTTGAGAGAGACATACAGTCATTTCTATTTAAATTCGGTCGGTGTAAGATAGTTTCACAACTTTCTTTGAATAAGAGTTCATATTTGAATCTGCATCTATGGAGGAGAACTGCTTTATCCCACTGGACACTCTGAGTACAGTCAATACTGTGCTCCAGACCAGACTTCAGAGGTTTGTTATAATCAATATAATATTGATGTTCTTTTATTCTTTTTTCCAAATAATGGCCAGTTTGTCCAGAATAAGAGACATCGCATTCACAAGGTATTTGGTAAACGCCAGCCAAAGATAGAGAAGACAGTTTATCCTTTGTAGAAGGTAATAAAGAAGAAATTTTGTTCATAGGAATATATGTTGGAATCAATTGATACTTTTTCAGAATTCTACCTATAGGTTCTGAGATTCCTGGAATGTACAGAATAGGAACGCTGCAGACTGCTGAAGAAACTGTAGGTGTTGGAACACAAGAGTCAAGTATCTGTTGGATTTGATTGGAGTTGTAATCGTTTGATTCCATTAACTTTTTAATGATGGAAAGTTCTTGTTGTAAGATTATTGGGGAAGAGCAAACTTTATGTGCTCTATGAATTAGAGATTTAAGAATGCCAAATTTTTGAGACATGTGGTGCTCAGACTTTTTGTGAATGTATCTGCCAGTAAATGTGCGCTTACTGACAGATACATTCACTTGTATCTGCCAGTAAGATACAAGTGAAAGATGCTTTTAGATAAGGTATCAGAAGACGTTCCAGTAAGGATGATGTCCAAAAATGGTCAAGTACCAGAGTTTTCTTTTTCCATAGTGAATTGGGTGTGTGGGTGAAGGTTATTTATCCATTGTAGAAAAGTGGAAAGTTCATCTTCAGTGTGTGGCCAAACAACAAAAACATCATCGACGTAACGGTACCAAAGTGATGGTTGAGGATGAATGGATGAGAACCTAGTATCTTCGAATTGTTTCCAATAGTAGTTTGCCAAAGGTGGAGACAGAGGGCTACCCATAGCAGTACCTTCAATTTGTTTGTAGATTTTGTTTTTCCAACTGAAATAACCTGAGTGGATGACATATTCGAATATCATTGCGATATCTGGAGGGTAATCTTCATATAAAGAATTGACTGTGTCGGTTAATGGGATATTGGTGAACAGAGAAATGATGTCAAAACTGACTAACATTTCAGAATCTGTAATTATAATATCCTTGATTTTTTCAAGAAAATCTGTTGAGTTTTTATATAGGATCTGTAATGACCAGTGAGAGCACTTAAGTAAAGTGATAATACTTATACAATCCGATAAGTTGGAGGATCAATGCAATTTACGATACGTCGTGCAGGACAGCCTTCTGTATGGATTTTTGGGAGTCCATAAAGACGAGGAGTTCTTCCAAAGTAAGTGCATATTTTATCCACATAGTTAGGATCCCAACTTATAACCTCATCAAGTAATTTATTTAGTTGTTTAATTTGTGAATTAGTAGGATTACGTGTGATCTCTTGGTAGGTCATGGTGTCTTCTAATAGGCTGGATACTTTTATCTCATAGTCAGTTTTATTCATGATTACAATAGCTTTTCCTCTGTTGGCCTTAGAAATGGATATTGTATTATCTTTTCTTAAAGAAGTTAGACCTTCAATTTCAGCATTTGATAAATTGCATGGAAGTAATTTGCTTTTGAATAACGAAGTTGCAACTTCAAAACGTAGTTTGTTGGCATCTTCGCTAGGAAGTCCTGATAGATTGATATTTCAATCTGATAGATTTCTTTTATACGAAATATCTGTCCTTTTACTAATTAAAGATATCACTGTGGTTTTTACGTGTTGCTTTATTATTTAATTACTATGCCACAGGTTCCACTAAATATCAGAATCATCATCCTTCATGGGGAAGAGTTTACTAAACTAACAGGAAAATTAGGAAAATTATCGGTTCTACAAGGTAAGCTTCGAGCACAGATTGCCTTCCTCAAAAAGTGCCGTGATACTAAAGTTATTCCCACTTTCGCTAGATTTAAAGAAACAATTCGGCCACCTGGAGCACACTCTATTTATATGCATGCAAGTTTTTCCTTAATTCGTAATCAACTTTGTAGTGCAAACATACAACTCTTTATATAACAAGCAATAGAAAAACCTTATCTCTGACAGTACGTCTACAAATAAATGGATTGTAAACATTTCCGATTGCCCATTATCCACTGCTGAAACCAGTGCTTTAGCAAAGGGCCTTGATTTTGCTATTATTCCTTCACGCATTCCTTATCTTGATTTCTTACGTAATATAGAATGCAATCTATCAGGACTTCCTAGAGAAGATGTCAACGAACTACATTTTGAAGTTGCAACTTCGTTATTCAAAAGCAAATTACCTCCATGCAATTTATCAAATGCTGAAATTAAAGGTCTAACTTCTTTAAGAAAAGATCATAAAATATCCATTTCTAAGGCCAATAGAGGAAAAGCAATTGTAATCATGAATAAGACTGACTATGAGACAAAAGTATCCAGCCTATTAGAAGACACCGCGACCTACCAAGAGATCACACGTAATTCTACTAATTCACAAATTAAACAACTAAATAAATTACTTGATGAGGTTATAAGTTTAGATCCTAATTACGTGGATAAAATATGCACCTACTTTGGAAGAACTCCTCGTCTTTGTGTACTCCCAAAAATCCATAATGAAGGCTGTCCTGTACGACCTATCATAAATTGCATTGATTCTTCAACTTACCGGATTGCAAAAGTATTATCACATTTCTTAAGTGCTCTCACTGGTCATTCCAGGTCCTATATAAAAAAACTCAACAGATTTTCTTGAAAAAATCAAGGATATTAAAATTACAGATTCTGAAATGTTAGTCAGTTTTGACATCATTTCTCTGTTCACCAATATCCCATTAACTGACACAGTCAATTCTTTATATAAAGATTACCCTCCAGATATCACAAGGATATTCGAATATGTCATCCACTCAGGTTATTTCAGTTGGAAAAACAAAATCTACAAACAAATTGAAGGTACTGCCATGGGTAGCCCTCTGTCTCCACCTTTGGCAAACTACTATTGGAAACAATTCGAAGATACTAGGTTCTCATCCATTCACCCTCAACCATCTCTTTGGTATCGTTACATCGGTGATGTTTTTGTTGTTTGGCCACACACTGAAGATGAACTTTCCACTTTTATACAACGGATAAATAACCTTCACCCATACACCCAATTCACTATGGAAAAAGAAAACTCTGGTACTTTATCATTTTTGGACATCATCCTTACTAGAACATCTTCTGGTACCTTATCTACAAGCGTCTTTCAGTTGTATCTTACTGGCAGATACAAGTGAATGTATCTGTCAGTAAGCGCACATTTACTGGCAGATACATTCACAAAAAGTCTGTGCACCACATGTCTCAAAAATTTGGCATTCTTAAATCTCTAATTCATAGAGCACATAAAGTTTGCTCTTCTCCAATAATCTTACAACAAGAACTTTCCATCATTAAAAAGTTAATGGAATCAAATGATTACAACTCCAATCAAATCCAACAGATACTTGACTCTTGTGTTCCAACACCTACAGTTTCTTCAACAGTCCACAGTTCCTATTCTGTACATTCCAGGAATCTCAGAAAAGTATCAATTGATTCCAACATATATTCCTATGAACAAAATTTCTTCTTTATTACCTTCTACAAATGATAAACCGTCTTCTCTATCTTTGGCTGGTGTTTACCAAATACCTTATGAATGCGATGTCTCTTATTTTGGACAAACTGGCCGTTCTTTGGAAAAAAAAAGATAGAAGAACATCAATATTATATTGATTATAACAAACCTCTGAAGTCTGGTCTGGCACAGCACAGTATTGACTCTACTCATAGTGTCCAGTAGGATAAAGTAGTTCTCCTCCATAGATGCAGATCCAAATATGAATGCTTATTCAAAGAAAGTTGTGAAACTATCTAAGACCAGCCAAATTTAAATAGAAATGACTGTATGTCTCTCTCAAAAATCTGGGAGGCTTTTATCTTATGTAAAAAACCATTTATCTTAATAGATTAAATTTGTTATTTCTATTATTTCCTAGCACGCGGTAACAATTGTATTTT
The DNA here is from genome assembly GCF_054136105.1 of Typopeltis vanoorti. Taxonomy (NCBI): domain Eukaryota; kingdom Metazoa; phylum Arthropoda; class Arachnida; order Uropygi; family Thelyphonidae; genus Typopeltis; species Typopeltis vanoorti. The sequence goes on from NC_143554.1 coordinate 15,543,169, forward strand.
AATAGGTGATCCACCGAATGTTTTGCTTGTATTCCATTCCTATTACTATTACAGACACTGAAGATGTACTATTAATTTTAGTACGAAATATCTGTCCTTTTACTAATTGAAGATATCACTATGGTTTTTACGTGTTGCTTTATTATTTAATAGACTATGTAGTGCTCTGTATAATGTTCCATTTACTCCACATAATTGTAGCATTTTGAAACACTTTCTTCTTGTCACTTTGTTGTGTACTTTTTCCAGATCTACAAAACTTAAGTACAGAACCTTGTTATATTCTGAGATTCCTCAACTATTTGTTAAGATGAAAGTCTGATCTTGACTATGTCAAGATATTGGCATGAATTCATGTTATTCTCAAAGTCTTTCTCTTCTACAATTTTTATTATTTTCTTCTCAAGAATGATTATGTAAATCTTACCTGGAACATTTGATTCTGAAATACTTCTGTAATTCTTATTTTCTATTTAATTTCCCTTTTTACAGATGGGAAATATAAGATCTCTTCTCCTGTCATCTGGAATCAAACCTTCTAACCGAGCCTTCTGATTGGTTTATATTTCCATATTCAAGTATTTCTGTTTGAATATAAACTGCTTCAGATGCCTCTCCACATTTGAAATTTTGATGGCTTTTTTTATACCTCAAGTATTTATATTTTTCTTGAATGTTTTCTATCATCGCTGTTCTTTCTCTCACTGTTTGGTTCATTTAACAGTCTTTTGAAATAATTACTCCAGATATCCAGAATATCTTTATTTTTACTATTTATGTCACCGTTATCATCTCTGATTTCTTTTACTGTACTCTTTCATTTCATTTTTTCAATGTCTTCCAAAACATTTTCCAACTTCCTGGTGTTTAGATATTTATTATTATTATTATTGCACCCTCTATGGAGTAGGCAGACTCATTGAAGGTTCATTCACTGATAACATATTTATCATATCAAATATTAAAATCCTTAACACTCATTGCATTAACAACACATTATGGTAATGCATCCCATTCACTGACAGTTCTTCATGTAAAAAATCTACTTCTCTCATATCTCTTCACCACATTTGTACAAAACTTCTAGGAATGACCTCTAGTTTTTTCTTATCTCACCTACTCATTTTATAATCTCATCTGGAATAATCCAATATCATCCTCTCACTAACTTAAATGTCTCTATCATATCACCTTTTTTCCTACTGTCCACTAAACTCTGCAATATACATTCTTCAGCCTCTCTCTCTCCATAGCCAGCATTACTAAGTCCTAATATTGTCTTAGCCATTTGTCTCTGGACCCCTCTTAAATGTTTACATGTTACACTGAAAACCAGTTGACCAGATCTGAGCACAGTAGTCCAAGTGTGGTCTGACCAGTACTTTATACAGTGGCACTACCACTTATTTATCCCTACATGTTAGAGTACTTCTTATCATAGCAGCACTACAATGACTTTGCAACAAACAATATGCCATCTTAACTTTAGTCTACTGTCAACCATCACTCCCTAATCTCATCCACCTCCTGCAGTACGGCACCGTCGATATAGCACACAGCCTTATATTTCTGCACTCCAAAATGCAACATCTTGCACTTATTAATATTAAAGTTACAAACTCACCCCTTTGTCCAAGTCAAAAGTCTGTTCAAAACTTCCTGAAGGGAATTAACATCAGCGGCGCTATTTATAATTCTTCCCAACTTCTCATAATTAGCAAACAGCCGAAGATTCCCAGTCAGTCCACATGATATATCATTAACAGACATGTTAAACAACAGGAACCCAAGAACAGAACCCTGGGGCATACCACTGATTACCCTCCTTTCTTGAGACACTGCTCCATCACGCACAACCTGCTGGTATCATTCAGAGATCCAATCTCCAATCCATCTAACCAATATACTATCAATTTCCATCCTCTGCAGCTTGCAGACCAACTTATGACCTTGTTTACATGTAACGTAATCAACACCTGATGCACCTCTTATTCTTTCACTTCACAATACTTCTTGTAGTCGTCTCCCTTTTACATGTTGCATCTCATCATTTACACCAGTATGACTTATAAATACATTGATACACTGATAAAGCGCTCGTTGCAGTAATCTATCAAACACTTTTGCTAAGTCCAGGAATATCACTGTTTATGATTATTCCTTATCTATCATACTCATTACTCTATCCTAAAATGCAAGTAAATTGCTAAAACATGTCCTACCCTTTATAAATCCATGCTTGACCGTCATAAAGAATGCTACATCCATCAACCGAATCCTGTATATTCTATTCCTAACCAATCTCTACAACATCTTGATCACAACTGCAGTTATAAGACTTGTCTATAATTGGAAACTTCTGTCCTAGAACCATGCTTGTGAAATGGTACTATTTTGCATTCTTTCCACTCCTTAGGAACCCTACCCTCTGCAAGACTTTCATTAAATATCCTGGGCAAGGGCATAGCCATCTGTGGTGCAATTCCTTAAGAGTATGTGGTGATATGTCATCCCTTCCTGCAGCCTTATTTACATCTAACCTAATCAACACCTGATACACCTCTTATTCTTTCACTTCAAAATCCTTCTTGTAGTTTTCTCCCTTCTACATGTTGCATTACATCATTTACACGAGTATGAGATACACTGATAAAGTTCAATAATTCCACTATGTCCATTTTCTGCTGCCATGACTATCCCCCAGTGTCAACCTGCCATAATTATTCTTTCTCTTGATTGCCATATAGCAGAAAAATTCCCTTGAGATAAACTTGGCCTGACCAGCCAATCTCCTATCATGCCACACCTTTTCTTTTTTTACCATGCTCATCACCTTTCTGTTCTGCACTTTATACTCAATACATGGATCCATCACCACCAATTGACTTGTACCTTTTCCATAGCATTTTCTTTTCCAGCACAGCTTGCTTAATTTCACTGTTCATCCATTGCACTTCTACTCTATTCACTTGCTTAACCCTTGGTATGCAGTTATACAGTGCTTGTGTTTGATGCTGCCTAGTGAGTTTCATGCATTGTCAATATCTTTTTCACTCAGCTCATCTACCCATCGTACCAATGCTAAAAGACTACAAAGTATCCTGTAACCACTTGCTTTATACTTCCACACATACCCATTTATGGAAGTAACCTTCTCTTCTTTTACCACTTCCCAAACAAGTACCTCATGATCACTCTCACCAATCAGTGGCAGTGTCAATACCTCATTAACAACTACATCTTGTGAAGTTATCGCCAAATCCAAAACATTAAAGCCTCTAGTTGCTTCAGTCAAATGCTGCTTAAGATTCTTATATTTCAGAAATTCCACCAACTCTCTCTCCTTCTTCCCTTACACTATCTCATCCTTCCATTCTATATTCCTGTAATTAACATCTTCCATCAGGATCACCTTCTTTTTACATGCCCAACTAATTTGCCTAAACACTTGACAGTCAGCATTCTCTACATTCCCTGGCTTGTAAAGGCATCCATTCAGATATAGTAGCCTGTTAATTTCAACTTCACACCATGTAGATTCAAAATCTGTGCATACACTGTCAACTTTCACACTTAGTCGACACAGTTCCTCTGCAATCATTAACAACATTTTCCCTCCTCTTTTCATATTTCTATCCTTCTGTGAAATTATACAACCTTCCATTTCTATTTCCGACATCACATTCTCTTCAGATTGGATCTTATCCAATTATTTTTGGGCATACTGACTCGATCAATGTAATAAACTCAGCTCTCTTGGTTCAAATACCCCTTACATTTGTGTACAAAAATAACAATCCATGTGTCTCTCTGAGTCTATTTTGTCAGCACCAACATTCTCTATTCTAGGTGTTATAACACACTTCTTTCTTCAGTATGACCACTCCCATTTCCCTGATCCTGACTCTGATTTCCATTCCTACCTGTCATTCTCACCTGTATGCATTCCATCATCTTGTGTTGCTGCAACCACATCTTCAACTTCGTATCCATCTTTCTCCTGTTGTACAATCCATTTAGTTGTGCTGTCCTACTTCACAAGATGTATGCTCTGATCATTTACTACATTAACTTCTTGACTCTGCCTTCTCAGAAAATAATAAAACCAAACCCATTCAAATGTAATCCATTAACTTTAAACCATTCCAACTTTCCTTCAAATTCACTCCATAGATTTCAAACTTGAATGCCCTCTGCCTCACACAACTCATCCATCTTACTATTCGTTATCTCTTCTCCTTCTCAGTTCACTATTGTCATATCTGGGCAACACACTAATGACTTTTCCAATGCACTATTATTCTTTACCTTCTGCAACAACTTCCAGAAGTCCCTGTCGATATTCTTTTTTTCTCCTGAACTAAGTTGTTTGTGCCCACAACTACCACCAATTTTGATGCCCAGTCTTTCCTTTTCTACAATGCATAAGTTATTTGCTTCATTGTTCCACCTGGAAAGGATATTTTCTGCACTTTATTAGTCATCACACTTCTAATGATCAAGTTGTTCCCATACAATGATGTATGACTATTCTTTGACTCTTTCTTTGTAATACTAACTTCCTCTTCCAGATGTTTCATTTCATTTTTTTTTTTTGTTTTCACTAACTCTTGCTTAAGCTCTTCTCTTATGGTCCCAACTCTTGCTACCATTTCTAATCGCTCTAATCTATCAAGACACTTTTCACCTACATTAATGCTTTCCTTCTCATTTACTCAAACAGTCCACAAATCTTTTACATTTTTCAGTGCATACATATAACAAAGTTTGCAACACATCCACTGCAAAAAATCCAAGGTAGAGCTCGATATCTTTACTGAAGCCTTCCGTGTCGCCGATGTGTATTTCTTTATTCAGAAGGAGAAGAGTACTAATAAACAAGTAGCAAAACATGATATAAACAACATTATTGAAGGACATTTGTATCCAAACTAAAAAAACTGCAGCACAATTTGTGATAAAATGCCACACTACATACTAATTAAAAACACTGTTTTTAGCACAGCTCACATCTACTGCTACTTTCACTCGTGACATTAGTGCCACTTTATTTTTTCTATTCTTAGCAATGTCTTTCCATGACTTCTGTTTAGCAACTTTCACACATAGTTTAGGCTCTCTTACATCTTTTTCTCTATTCTGTTAAGGTATCTGCTGACTTATTTAATAGGAATGTTTCGTATATTATTATAGTTATTATTACACAACTCCTCCAGGGAGTCCAAAGGCTCATCAAGAGACGGTATCTACTCTACAACTCTGTCTCCACCAATCGCCACTACCTCCATCATCTACTGCTGACCACTACGCCATCTACTGCTGACCACCACCATCACTAGTATTTTCACAGACAAACATCCATGCCCATGTCGGGATTTGAACCCACAGCCTTTTGGCTGGAGAGCGGATACGCTAACCATTTGGCCAGCCAGGCTGGCAATTTATGCATTTTTGTTTTCCAGGACTGCTTCTTTAACTTCCTCATTCAACTATGGAGTTCAAATTTTTCTATCCTTGTAGGCAGCTTCACCACATGCCTCTGTAGCTGAAACAATTATTTATTTATTTTTTTTTTTTTTTTATTGAGACTCCATGATTTTGTTTATATTTTTGAACTCTTGAAACTTTCTTGAATAATGTTCGTATAGGTGAGTCTAATATTTCTCTTGTAAAAGCTGCTGAACTTCAATTCTTTTTCAACTTTTTTATGCATTGTTCTTTCACTGTGATATTCATTTTTATCCTGAACCTTATATCCTGAACCATCATGAAGGTATTGCTGTCAACATTAACCAAGGCATTCTTATTTGTTGTCTTCTCTGTTGAGATAATAATAGATTTAGTTTAATCCTTTATCCCAGTGAGAGCAAACAAAGTTTGCGCCTGAAAATATCTTCAGGACTAAATATAGTGTTGTACTATCTTATCCAGTAAGTAGTGCAACACCAAGGCAACTCGTGGCAAAGGTGGAGCAAGCTACCAGGCACTTCTAACCCAGTATCTCCCATAATGCAAAACACATTTCCTATGTGGATATGTATACTGTTATGCATTAAAGGGATTGGCCATCTACCCAGACTAGTTTCGACCTTTATTGAGGTCTCTTCAGTGGGAGCCAGGCCCAGAGCTGGAGATACCAGGCAGAAGCAGTAGCAAGTCATCTGTGCCTATGGGAGTTGCCAAAAGGTTTATCACCTTTTTTAAAAATTAATCTGGATTTAGATTTTCAACATCTTTCTCTGTTGAGAATTTATGCGCCTATTTAAATTAGAACATTAGTAATGACTATTACTAATGTTCTTCACTAAAGAACATGATTAAATATTACTAAAGATGTTAGTAATGACTAGTTCATATCCTGAACAGAAATCCATTCTTCTCATTATTATTGGCTCTACCCTTGCTCCAAATTTTCTTAAAACAAAAATAGGCAAAATAGCCATAAAAATTAATATTTTCTAAAACATTTTATATGCTTCGAATTCATTTCCTACCCTGATATTCAGACCCAACAATGACCAGCTTTTCATTTTTCTTTATAAACTGGCTTCTCTGATCATGCAAGAAATTTCTCTACTTCCGTAGAAGAACGTTCAGTTGGACCATGAGCACAAATAAGTTTTATTGTCGAGTTCTCTATTTTGAAGTTTGCCCACATAATTCCACTTGAAATTGTGTTCTAATCAAGAGGAATTTATCTTCGTGTTTGGTGTTGTATGCTATCACTATTACTTCCTTTCCTTGATCATCGTGACTCAGGTATAATATCCTGTATTCATTATGAGCTCACCTACTTCAGTGTTCTTTTTCTCCAATTATATCAACCTAGTTCTTTCTAATTATTCTGTCAAATCAGTGTCCTTTCCTCTGATATTCCTTGTGTTGATAGTGCCTATCTTCAATATTTCTTATGCAGTAGCCGACAGGTCACTGTTTGTCCACTTTCCTCACAAAAGCAGTGAGAGCCTTGTCAACTAGGTGACTCCCCAGCTGGCATGCAATTTTTTCATGCTGTACTATCATTTCCTTCTGATTTAAGCCAGTTTATGGTAAAGTTGGGTTGGCTAAGTTCCCAATTCCTAGCCTTTTATGCTTTGTTCAGTATCCAGCAGATACCTACTAACAGGACATACTACATGAAGGTGAGAATTATACATTAGGTCAGAATCCTCAGTCAGTTCTTCATATTCCTTAAAGATTATGTTGAGTTCTCAACATAATCTTTAAGGAATATGCACGAGGCAAGGTATATTTTGAAGATATCCCAACTATCGAAACTTATAGTTTTTAGATATGCTCAGCTCGTTACATGTTCTGGTCAAACATGCAAAAGAGGGTATGGAATGCAATCTGGAAAATGAAAGGTAGATAAAGAAAATACACTGTTGGACTATTTTGAAATATGATAGGTGTAGTTGCAATATATTAGGAGAATGCTTGTTAGAATCTCAGAACAGCTTCATGTGTACCTGAATTTTAAATATTCAAAGAAAGACATGAGAAAAACGGCTGCTTAAATCCTCTGCCAGTGGTCCAGAGCAATTTTTCAAAGAAAGAAATGAAACAAGAATGTTTATTCTCCCTTGCCTCTTTATTGCCTGATGACATCCATTATGAAATGATAAGAATTCTCCCAACAACTTACATGGTTCCCTCCCTCTTTCTGCAATTTCCAGATACATAGCCTAAGACAGATTGACTGCCCTAAACCTGCAAAAGATTAAAGCAAGCCAGCATATTGACCTATCTTGCTGACTAGCTGTATTTCTAAGATATTGGAGAAAACATTTTTATAGTATCTATAAAAAATAATATTTTTCCAACAGACTATTTGGATTTTTTAGAAATTGATGAAATTTGGAAAAGAGAAACCTATCAGAGATGTCCTCATGAAATACAAACATATAGTTAGTGTTCTTTGCTATGGCAAAAAGTGTGAACACAGCTTGGAGATATGGTATATTCAAAGCCTTTATTATCTAACTTTCATGGGGGTTTCCCCCCTCTTATTTTTTTATTCAAACATTTTTCTGTAGCTGAATCTCCCAAGTTTGAGTGGCAAGCATATTATCCTTGTCATACACCCAAGAGGAGAGTGTTTCCCAAGGCTTTGTCTTAAGTCTGACACTGATGTCAGAGGTAGGAGTAAACTCAGCCATTCAACCTTTCTCTCATGGTATCCAACACACTGTATGTTGATGACTTTAAAACTTTTTGTCATTCTTGTAACATTAAAATCACTGAAATGCAACTTCAGTGATTTTAATAATATATATCCATGGGTTCAGTTTGTTAGGGAAAAAAAAAAAAAAAAAAAAAATGCCTGTGGACTTTTTCTGGAAAAACCCATTCATAACCCTGACCCATAATTAAAGATGAGGCCAGATTCTTAAGAGTCATTTTTCAAGGCTTACATTTCTTGTACATATTCGTCAACTAAGAGAAACATACAAGAAACTGCATTGAATATCCTCTGAGCTTTACCCTGTTCAGATTGCTTGTCAGTATTCCTTGCTTTGCTTTTATCTTGTACTTGTTTACTCAGAGCATGACTATAGGTTACAAGTTGAATAGGATGCAACCACCAACAGGTACTCTCCCTCTACAAGGGAGAGTACCTGTTGGTGGTTGCATCCTATCCATCATTGAGGTACACGTATATACTTAATGTATACTGACACATAGCCTCTGATGGATTTCACTCATCACATATTCTCATCTCTCCCTTGAAAAAGGGAGCTATCACATATCTGTGCCTTAAAAATAAAATCTTTGCCAAGTGGATTAGCATTTTTCTATGTGTTGTGAAGTTAAATATTACAATGTGTGTAGCCATCATCATCCTTTCAGGGATTTACACTCACTGGCCTTTTCTAGTCTCATTTCATCTTTCACTTGGTTATCACAGACTTATAGACATTCCAACTGGGTGGTATTGGAGTATCTTTTTGGGGTAACCTTGAACTGTCCATTCTTTCAACCGATAATTAAAGACGAGACATTTAATATCAGAATAGCAACTGAAGCCAAATTCGTATGACTCATTTTTGAAAGCCTACATTTCTTGTACATATTTGTCAACTAAGAGAAACATACAAGAGACCGCATTGAATATTCTCTGAGCTCTTTCCTGTTCAAATTCCTTGTCAGTATTCCTTGCTTTACCTTTATCTTGCATTGTTTACTCCAAGCATGATTATAGGTTACAAGTTGATGTCTCTGCAAGGAAGAGTATCTGTTGGTGGTTGCATCCTATCCATCATTGAGATACACGTATGCTTAATGTATACTGACACATAGCCTTTGATGGATTTCACTCATCACCTATTCTCAACCTTTATGTAAAACCAACCAACCTTCTCTCTCTCTCGCCTTGACAAATGGAGTTGTCACATCATCGTCATTTATTTATAATTTTGCAAATATAAATAGGGAAACCAATCAAAACAAATAAGTAGTCTGTGTGTACTAAGATAGGACTTGGATGTTCTTATGACGTGAAAGAAAACCAGGTTTCTCTGTCATATGCTAACTGACAGATCTCTGATGCTGAGAGTTGGGGTTTGTATTTGATTGAAGAAATGTTTGGGAGGTGCCTTAAAAATAAACTTTTTAATTTTATTTTAAGTTTTCACTGACTTTTATATCCTCCACCTGGGTAGTATTGGAGTATCTTTTTGGGGTAACCCTGAATTGTCCATTCTTTTAATATGTGAAGTCCACTAGGACAGCAGGTCCTACTCTCTAGGAATTTCATTTCTTCAGTTCTCTATTCTTTTTTTCTACTGCAGTTTTTATGATCCATAATTCATTTTTGTAGAGTAGAGAAGATCTTGCAAAACTTTATAAACTCTTATTCTTGTATGATTTTGGACTTTTGGTTTGAAAATACTATTGGCCATTTCTGTTATCTTTAGAAATTTTGATATCAATATCAGCTTCTGTTATATATGATACAGCACATCCAAGATATTTGAAACAGTTCATTTGTTCTAAAATTTTCTTTTCTATCATGATTTTTGTTTTGCCTGTTGATATTTGCATTTCAAATTCATTAGCAATTATGTTAAAGATACCAAGCAATTTTAAACCTGGTTTTACTCCATTTTTCCCAAGTGAGCAAACAGACAAAATGTCAAGTTTGCACCTGCAATTGATGCAAGACTAGCTGATCCCACAGGTAGTGCAAGACCAAGGCAACTCGTGGTAAAGTTGGAGCAAGCTCTGATCACTAATCTTAATATTTACCCTTAATGCCAAAACACATCTCCAAGAAGGGGATGTATGATGTTTTGTATTAAAGGCAAGGGGCCGCTACCCAGACCGGTTTCGACCTTTATTGAGGTCTCATCAGTGGGAGCCAGGCTAGAAATACCAAGATTTAGTAATGCAGAGCTTATAAGTATTTTACCAAAACAAGTACCATAAGGTGTTTTAACTTTATTAAATAAAAATCTCAGGAGGAGATCTAAATGTAGAAAGTATTTTTAACTTGGGTATAATTATGTTAAAGATACCAAGCAATTTTAAACCTGATTTTATTCCATTTTTCCCAAGTGAGCAAACAGGCAAAATATCAAGTTTGCGCCTGCAATTGATGCAAGACTAGCTGATCCCACAGGTAGTGCAAGACCAAGGCAACTCGTGGTAAAGGTGGAGCAAGCTCTGATCACTAATCTTAATATTTACCCTTAATGCCAAAACACATCTCCAAGAAGGGGATGTATGATGTTTGTATTAAAGGCAAGGGGCCACTACCCAGACCGGTTTCAACCTTTATTGAGGTCTCATCAGTGGGAGCCAGGCTAGAAATACCAAGATTTAGTAAACCTGTGGGATCAGCTAGTCTTGCATCAATTGCAGGCGCAAACTTGACATTTTGTCTGTTTGCTCACTTGGGAAAAATGGAGTAAAACCAGGTTTAAAATTGCTTGGTATCTTTAACATAATTCATTAGCAATTATGTTTGGAGTATATTGATCTCTGGAGTTCATCTTCACTTCTTGCTATAATGATTTGGTCATCTGCAAACAAAAAGAATATTAAGTATAGTTCCATGATCCAGTTTAAATGCTGGTTTTATATTTTTCATGCATTTCTTTACTATTTCATCTATATAGATAATAAATAAGAGTGGTGACATTGGGCATGCTTGATGGACTCTTCTGTTTATGATATCCATTCTTAAATTTTTCATTGATTCTTACAGCTATTTAGTTGTTTTAATAATGCTAATTATTGCTTCAAGCAGCTGATTTGCAATGTTTAGATTCTTGAGTATGATCTACAGTTTATTCCTTAAGATTTTGTCAAAGGTTCTTTTGGTAATCTACAAATGCTGTGCGTGTTTCTGTGTTGAATTCACCATTAAGATTTTTAATGTAAAAACTGGATCAGTACATGATCGTCTTTTTTGGAAGCAATTTTATTCTTCACATAGTTTGTCTTCTACATATGATTTAAGTTTTGAAGTTAATATTTGTGCATGAACTTATAACCAACATTTAGGAGACTTTTGCCTTTTTTTTATATATATATATTGGGATGATAATTGCCTGTATGCATGCAAAAGAGATTATACAATCTCTTTTGCATGCTTGAATACAGTATTACCGTACATGATCACAATAGTTTCATCCCATGGGAGTTTTTCTGTCCATCATGCAGTCGCTCATGGTGTCAACTAAAGAAGTTGTTTACTTCATCTCCCCCCACCCATATGAGACACTTGCTTGTGATGGATGGGACCTTCCAGTGATGGTATGGCCCTTTTCTTTCTTATTCTTTTTCTATGCTTTTCTTCCTGTAGTCCGACTGAGTTATATTTACTCTTCTCTTTTAGACCACTATCACTGGGATCCAGTGCCTCACTGCCATGTTTGCAGTGAAATGTGACCCATGGATATCTGGAAAGGGAATTCTGTTAGTCTCATACTACTTTGATTTCTACTTTGGCAAGATGAATGGTCTTGGCTAGGAATATTCCACTAATGCACTTGCCTGAAAGGGACAAGGGTGTTGCAGTAAGTCTTGTTCCCCATGGTCTTGGGATAGGATCCAAGACTTGCTGTTGTTCACATATAGCATCTGGGGTAATCCTGGTGTTCCACTTCTGGCTGCAATCACTGCTTGCTGGAGAGTGGGCAACCGTGTGTGGTTCTGAGGTTGGTGGAGAGCTCTGGCACTGAACCAAACTCTGCCTGAGAATGAATAATTTTTTTTTCTACTAGTTTATTAGTGCCCTCAACAATGTTCAGAAACCATAGAATTATCAACAGAAAACTAAAGTAAGAAACAAAATACATTAGAAACTGAAACAAATACACATTTTTTGTAATCTTACACATGGCAAGTGAATATCCAATTGAAAAAATGTCAGCCTTCTTCTAGAAGGTTCGGAAGGGTTTCCAGGATCTCCGAAAGCTGTAAAAGTTCTGCATTCAGGAGATATCCTTATTGAAGCAGCTACAGCGGCACAATCAGAAAAATTACTCCATGAATCAGGTAATACCAATTATGATTACCTTCCACAATGCTTTAAACTTTTCTAGAGGTGTAATATCAGTGGGACTTCCTTGATGTCCTCGATGAAGAGGTATGCCCTGAACTCAAGAATCAGGGAGTGACACCCATAAGGTGTCACTCCCTGATACATAAGAATGGATATCTGATTCTCATCACCTCGTTCTTTTCAACAAACTAAAACCCAACATATGTCAAAAATAGGATATCTTAACTGCTCATCATGGCTCTATGTGTACTAAAGTTTATGCATCATAAACTCTTTATGGTGCTTTAAATGTTAGAAATATGGTCATTCTCAAACTGCCTGTCATGGCTCAGCCATTGGTGCCTGATGTGAGAGTAAAGGTCATGAGAATAAAGACTAAGAGCAAAACACAAAATGCAATTAGAGAAGCCTAATTGCTTACCCAAACAACTATAACCTGAAGCTCTTCAAAAACAGATGACAAAGGTAAATGTAATAAGAGGAAGAGTAGAAGCATGTTCATTGTTTGCAGTTACACAGTTAAGAGATGCTAGACAGCTGCTGCACTTGTATTAACAGATACAACAGAAAGTGGAGGAATGATAGTTGCCTCACTGGAGCAGTGACCATAGAAATGGTAAAATAAACAGAGTATTGAATCAGTGTCTGTGAGATGGAAGGTGAAGTGAATCTGTAAGAGAAGGATCATCTGACCTGGTCGGCCGAGTGGTCAGCATATCCGTTCTCCAGCAAAAAGGCTGTGGGTTTTAATCCTACCATGAGTATGGATGTTTGTGATTGTCTGTGGAAATACCAGTGGTGGTGGTGGGCGATTAGTTGTATTTGGTGGAGATAGAGAGCTATAGAGCAGGTGCCTACCCTCAGTGAATCTTTGGACTCTCTAGAGGTGTCATGTGTTAATAATAACAATCTGTGAATCTGATCGCTAGCCTCTGGACAGCATCAAGAATTATAAGGGAAGTTTAATGTACAACACCCCAAACACATGAGCAGTACAGTAGTCCTCCCCCTTATCTGTGGTTTCAGTTACCTGTGGTCAACCCTGGCTGCCCGAAAATATTAAATGGAAAATTCCAGAAAGAAACAATTCATAAGTTTTAAATTAGTTCTAAAAGTTTTAAAATTAAATTTTAGAGTAGTTGGATGAAATCTCGTGCCATCCTGCCTGGGATTTGGATCATCCTTTTGCCCTGCATATCCATGCTGTATTGTATACGCTACCTGCCCATTAGTCACTTTGTAGCCATCTTGGTTATCTTATCAGCTGTCATGGTATTGCAGTGTTTGTGTTCAGGTTATCCTTATTTTACTTAATAATGGCACCAAAGCGGTACAAGAGTAATGATGCTGGTAATTCAGATATGCCAACAATAAAATGCTTCCTTTAAGTGAAAAGGTACAACAAATTCTTGACTTCATAAGAAAAAAAAATCATAGGATTGATTCTATTCACCTAATTCGTATTACAGTATATTGTTATAATTATTCTATTTTATTCTTAGTTATTGTTGTTAATGTCTTACTGTTCCTAATTTATAAATTAAACTTTATCATAGGTATGCATATATAGGAAAACACATAGTATATATAGGGTTTGGTACTGTTCACCGTTTCAAGTATCCATGGGGAAGAAAAGTATGAAGATCAATTTTTTTAAAGCACTGGTTGCAGATGATCTTGTAGCCTAGGATGTAAGAGTACTGCATGGTTTATCACATAAGTAGAATGAGTGCAAAGTACTATCATCTGGAAATTAAAGATACCAAGAAATTATATACTTGGTTTAATCCTTTATCCAAGTGTAAGCAAAACAAAGTTTGCACCTGAAATATAATCAGGACTGGGGCAACTCGTATATAGAAGCTAATGGCTTCACATCACTTACCTTAGTATCCCATAATGCAAAGGCAGATATCCTTACAGGTATGTATACTGCTATGCATGATGGGAAGGGTCTCTACCCAGACCGGTTTCAACTCTGATTGATGACTCATCAGTGGGAACCAGACCCAAAGGTGATACTAAGGTTGAAGTAATGCCAAAGTCATATTTTCATATACAAGTAGCCGAAAGGTTTCACACCTTATTATTAAAATACTCTGGATTAGAGATAGTTGTGGGAAGTTTTTCCACTTGGTTATACTATAAATTAAAGATACCAAGAAATTATATACTTGGTTTAATCCTTTATCCAAGTGTAAGCAAAACAAAGTTTGCAATTGAAATATAATCAGAACTGGGGTAGCTCGTATATAGAAGCTAATGACTTCACATCACTTGCCTTAGTATCCCATAATGCAAAGCTTAAGGGTAGGTATACATACCCATAAGTGCATGTAGTGTCAGTTTTCTTTAACATGGAAAAAACGTATAGCAATACATAGAGATTTGGAATACTGAAAAACCTACACAATTTTGGTCTTAGAGGAATCTCCTTTTTTTTTTTTTTTTTTTAAATTAAGAACTTATCTAAATGAATTTTCCAAGTCCAAGTGGAAACCACACTCTCTTGAATGTATAACTAAAGGGAGGATATCCCACAAGATTCAGTTTTAAGTGTCATACTTTTTGCACTCAAGGTCAAAGTTAATAATAGAACAACTTTCTCCAAGAGTAAGTGATATCCTCTATGGATGACTTTACCATCTTTTGTCATTCATGCAATATAAGGGCCATAAAAATAATACAACTACCACAAGACATTGACCATCTTTTAAGGTGGGTCCTTGAAAATGGGTTCAAATTTTCACAGCAGAAGACAGTTTGTGTGCTCTTTTGCTACATTATGTCATCTTCATCCCATCCTAGAATTCCAACTAAGACAAACATTAATCCCAATTGCACCAGAAGCAAAATTCTTGTAAAATATATTTGTCAATAAATTGTTTCTTCCCTCATATATTTCACTTATGAGATAAGAGTGCCATAAAAAAAGGAGCATCCTTTGCACTCTGTCTCCACCTCTCGAGGTGCTGACAGATGTTATTAGCTTCATTTTTATAGCACACTGATGAGTTCAAAACTTGATTATCGGTGTCCCAAGTCTGTGCTTCTGCCAGGAAAAGTACCCTGTGATGGCTAACCCCTATTCAGCATCAACACATCAGAATTTCAACGGAAGCATGTTAAACTTTCCATTCCTAGTCTGTACATCGAAGTAAATTAACTGCCTTTGTCGCTTTGATGTCAGTAGCTGTTTTTGCAATGACAATGAAAAACAGAGAGGGAGAGAGAGAGAGACCATACAATGATTACTAGCAGATTATCAGACTTTTTTTTCACAATGGCAGTCATCTTGGAATATTATTATTATTATTTTACGCAGGCATCTCCGTGGAGTCTTAAGACTCATCGTAGGAAACCCAGACTATCCACACAATATATATCCTACCTATCCTTGAAACCATTACCAGACAACCATTACACAACCATTACTCACAGCTGACACAGGCAATCCATTCCATTCATTCACCACTCTCCAAGTAGAAAAATCTAGCCCTAGCATCCTCTCTAACCATCCCCTTACTCACCTTCCAGGGACAACCGCTTGTTCTGCCCCCTCTAACCAAGTGCTGAAACATTATCCCTGCATCAATCCTATAAATGCCCTTAAGTTATATGTTTCTATATTATCTCCTTTTTTTGCCTATCAACTAACTTTTGCATTCCACAAACCCTTAATCTGTCATCATTGATAATGGAATGCCAACACTTAGACAGATATCATAAGATTCAGACAAATGAAGTTTTTAATTTTTTGTAATTAATTAATTTTTAGAATACACATTTGATCCTAAAATGCTTTTTATTTCTATATTTGTCATTCAACTTAAAAAAAAAATATATATATATATATATTTCACTGTTTTCTATTTCCCTGTGTACAACTGTAATATTTGCAATGGTGCAAAATGACTTTTGCTGTCGTTGTGACAATAAGTTAAATAGATAAGACAAATAGATAAATTAAAAAATAGCTGAATTTCTGGCAATAACATGTATGCATCTCACTATAATTTTGCATTGTATGTATCCTTTTGTTTTAGCTGAAGACACACTTAATGTGAATATTACAAGTGCATTTCTCAAAATGTATAATGATGTCAAGCGAAATTGGATGGAGGACTATTTCAGAAAGTAAGTATATTTGAACTTTGTGGGCACATATACATGCATGATAACACAGACATTTTTCACAATAAATGTGGGAGTGATTTCCAGAGAAGGAACCGAGTGAAATGTAACCTGATTTATTTTATATGACTGGGTATCAGGTTTCTGTTTACTTTCATAGATCATTATAAAGAAGTTAGTGTTTGATTTAGTGGTAAATAATTAAATTGCTAATAGTTAATCCTCTTGTGTTAATGCAATGTTAAGAGAGTATTTCATTTGGTAGAAAGATATCATTTTATAAGAAGTTTTTTTTTCATTTGGTCATAAAGTACAAAGTCTAGGCATAAATACTGTTACAGCTTGAACAACGCATAAACCTTTAATCTATCAGTAAATCAAATGCTTTCATCACATACAAACCACAAGTATAATGTGCATGTAGCAGCAGTCAATATTCAAAATGTCCCCCTTTTGCCTTCATATACGCCCAAAGTCTGTGAGTCTGTATATCGATGGCGGCATACACAGTATCCAACAGAAATGCTGCTGTTTACTCCAAATCCATCTTCAAGCTGGCAATTCTGGGGTGTTGTTTCTTGCAGGCTATTCTGTTAGGCTTCTACCATAATTTGAGGTCCAACAGATTCAGATTGGGACTTCCAGATGGTCAATCAGATGGCGATATGTGGTTGGGTACATTCACCTCCAACTACTGCTGTGTGGTCCTCGCCCTGGATGCAGTAGCTGAGCCCTGTTGGAAGGTCCACTGCCTACCACGAAATGAGATGTTGTTCAGTGGCCATACCACAGGTTCCAGCACAGAGTCTTGATACACATTGGCAGGGATTTTGTCCCCTTTCTCTCAGAAATGCAACTTGGATCCCCCCCCCCCCCCGATATGTCATCCTTTACCAAACTATCATTGACATGGGGTGATGACTTCTCTGAATCCTGAGTGTTATGGCACATACTGTGTGACCATTCGTAGGATACACCCAATCATTTTGGCAAGTTAAATGACTCTTTAATAGTGAAAATCTTATCTGTGAAGAAGTTATCTTTGTGTCTGTTGTTTGTACTCTGCTGGAGATGTGCCTTTGATTTTATCACCTTCTGCTTAATAAGTTTTGATGTTAGGAAGTGTCCAGTAGAATGACGATAGGCTCTCATCCCAAGGTCATCGATTATTAATGTGACATCGTTCACTGTAAAAAGTTCATCTCTTGCAACATCATTTTCTGCATTGTCACAGGATTACAGTGGAGACATGTCTTCACAGTTCTCACAAGCTGTTATTGCATCCTAAGGCAGCATGTTTGATCTGTTCTTTAGCAGTCAGATATGTCTTCTGTATAGTTATAATGGTTAATAGTCTGATACACAAACATCTCACTAATCTTGAGTGTTTTTAGCATGTTGAAAATAACAGGTGGCTGCATTCCAACCTAGTGAAGTGCTATTTCATCTACGTGTGGGTCTCATAAGTAGGGTGACCTCCCATGATGAGTCCTTGGACTCCCTGGAGGTGTCACATAATAATAATATATAATAATAATAATCCTCTCCCTCCCCCCAATGCATGTTAACCTGTAGAGCTAGACAACTCTCTCTCTACTAATAAACATGCAAATGTTGGCTGTACACTTGGCCACTAACAAAACTGGGCTTATACGATTCTGTGGACAGTGCAGAAATTGTAACAGTATTTATGGCAAGACCATGTATATTATATTTGACAGGAATTTATATTCTTGTTTTAATCCTTACCCAAGTCTAAGTAAACAAAGTTTGGGTTAAAAATCTTCATAAATCTATCAACTTCACATCAGTTGCATTAGGTGTAAAGCACTCTTTCCTTTGGATGCATATTGTTATTGAGATCTCATTAGTGGGAGTAAGACTCAGGATTATCCCAAGGTTGAATCAATCTATAAGTCATATATTTTCCATGTACAGTATTAAAAAGATGTATTATCATACATGATTGAAATCTCTCTCTGGAGAGAAATTGGTAGGAAGATTTTTCAATTGATTAGAAAATACATTATTTTTGACAAGAAACTATATTATTGCTTTATTCCTTACTGAAGCATTTGGAAATAAAATTTGTGCATGAAGCATCTGAACTAGAAGATTTCAATGGTATGGTTATATACCATTTTACTACTTATACATATTAAATATATGACTTCTGCATTGATTCAATTTTTGTATCTTCCTGGACCAGGCTCTCTGATGAGACTTCACTAAAAGTTGAAAGAGGTTTTGGAAGTGACCCTTCCCATAATGCATTGCAATATATATGTCCAAAAGAAAGCATGCTTTACATTATACTAAGGCAATTGATGTGAAGTTAACAGCCTCTATGTACAGGTAGAATAGATGCGAAGATACTTCACATGCAAACTTTAATTACTTATGCTTGAGTTAGGATTAAAACATGAATATAATTTCTTGTCAATTGTAAGATGGAGTTCAATTTATGTTTACAATATTTAAAGCACATTGATTTTTGTGCAAACTTCTGTCTCAGGCATCACTTAAATTACATCGAATGACTTAACAATGATTAAATATTGCAGTATGTCTTAGCAGTGAAAAGTGATTTTCAGATATTTTCCATTCTATCTCACATCTTGTTTATATGTCATTAAGTGTTCCAGAAATTCAGTACGTCGTTATTTTTCTGAGGATATTCGATAATAATGTTGTAGCACTCTCTTGGTTGGAGTCTTTCTCTTTTTTTTATCGTGAAACCCACCCACATAAGTCTCTTAAGATATACCACTTTTAGTATTAGTACTGTGAATATGCTAAGGGTAAACCTTAGATAAACCAATAACTTTACTCTAGAGTCCAAAAATGATCCTTATTCAAGCCTTCTAAACTTCAGCTCTCTATCTACTATCCTATCCTACTCATCTATCCATCCTTTGATGGGTTGAGTTCCCCCCCCCCCCCAACGAGGAGGCTTACCACTAGTTATTGCAGCCAGGTCATCACTCCTTCCTTCATCCCCCAAGGGCAGTATTTCTGGCTGTAATCTGTGTGTGTTCACGGGGCTAGTTTGCCTCTTCTGAGGAATGAAAAACCTGAGTTTCCATTTAAAAAAAAAAAAAAAAATATACCTCCATAAATCCCCTAACTCACCTTCCATCAAAAGAGACCAGATAAAGAAAGGTCAGTCCTTTGGTCAGAAAGACCAGTGTTCGATTCCTCACGTCACTAACAGGAATCGAACACAGATCTTTCTGACCAAATTCCTGATTTCCTTTCCTGATTGAAAAATTAAACAGACTATAATGATTGGATAAACTGCAGTTCTAATTTTCTGTTGTATTTTTGCATTCTGGTAGATATTGATCCTTACTGTTACAAAGAGATATACCATTGATTCTGCTTGTCATCGGGAAGTGGCTTTCTGCATGAACAATAATTTGTGATTTTATTTTGTTATTCAGTGTTTATGCAGTCATTGCCATATGTTCCATTGTTGAATAGTGTTTTCCATTAACTGACAGGTCCTCATCATACTATGATATGATGAATAATTTTTTTATGGTCTATAATGAAAATATGAAGTATGTATAAATCTGCCATCATGGATTTATAGTAAATGTTACTATTCATTTTATTACCTTACAATTTTCCTATTTGCCCTGAGAACAATGATCTATCCAAATGCCAATCTGTTCCATGTTCAGATGCGGTCTGTTTCTTCCATACAGTTCTTTTCTATCCTCATATGCACTCTAAGCATTCATATATTCCAGACCTCTCTTTCAACAGATTCTTGCTATTATGCCATTCATTATTGCTGCTCTCCTCCTTAATTCTGCATTATTATATCTGGGTAAAACACTCGCTGTCTTCTCTCTCACCCTTTTCTGGCGCACAATTCCTATTAATAATCCCAAATCTCTTGCTACCTAATTCACATTGCCTCTCAGATCATTCATAAGAACCATCACTGTCATATCATACACATTCTCACCTCACTTTATGGCTATAGTCATACTCTCTGTTGAACCTCCATTCTGTTCTGCACAACACAGATCAGTGAATCTCCATGAGGTATGGAAGCTCTCTTGATTGAATTACTTGAGTTATATTGATTGTCCATAATATTAAAAAAAAAAAAAGGTTTTTTTGTTTTGTTTTAACTTACAGATGATTGGAGAGTAACAGTGTTTAAACCTGTTGCATGTTTGAACTTTGGGGTGAAAGAATAGAATAAGAAGCAAATAAATGGCAAAGAAATATATCACTGTCATATCATACACATTCTCACTTCACTTTATGGCTATAGTCATACTCTCTGTTGAACCTCCATTCTGTTCTACACAACACAGATCAGTGAATCTCCATACATCACTCCCCTCAGAGATCCATTTATCCTTTGCTCACTTGTAACTCTTACTCTCTCTCCCCTCTCCAACATGCTCCCTCATTGCTCTCCTGCTTATCTTTTACCTTCCTCACATCTTTTTATTTCTCCTGAGTTCTGAACTTTCTCTCATTCCTTTTCCTAGTTTTCCCATTCTCTCTCTTTCTCTTCTTGTGTCATTCCCATAATTTTCTCTCACATTGTTTACCTCACATCACTCAGCCTTTCAAGCTTTTTAATCTTTGGGATATAATAAATTTAGTTTAATCCTTTATCCTTTTAATCTTTCCAATAAGACAAGTCAACTTACTTAAATTAAGGGGCTATTAAATCCCACATAGTTTTAAAACCGAATAAAACTCAAAGATTGGAATCAGAGAATTTCTTGCCGAATATAGTAAACTATAAAGTATCGGCGAACACTTAGCGTGAGCTAATGCAAGTGACCCTAGTACATAGTACAATACCGGACGACTCGTTGCAAAGGTGGGGAAAGTTCAGATCGCTATTCTTAGGTATTTTCTATAATGTAAAAACACATTTCCTAGGAAATGTGTTTTTACATTATGGGTAAAAGTCGTCCGGTATTGTACTACGTACTAGGGTCACTTGCATTAGCTCATGCTAAGTGTTCGCCGATACTTTATAGTTTACTATATTCGGCAAGAAACTCTCTGATTCTAATCTTTGAGTTTCTTATTCAGTTTTAAAACTATGTGTGATTTAATATCCCCTTAATTTAAGTAATGTTTTCATTGCCGAAATGAAGCTTATTAGTAACTTAATGGTTGCACCTGTTTGGAAAACTCGTTCGCAGAGTATATAAGTTCTTTTCGCTATACACTTTGGTATTAGGTCTAGCTACTCACTGATGAAGCCTCAAAAAAGGCTGAAACCGGTCTGGGTAGTGACCTCCCTCCATAATGAAATAACAGCATACATTTCCTAGGAAATGTGTTTTTACATTATGGAAAATACCTACGAATAGCGATCTGAACTTTCCCCACCTTTGCAATGAGTCGTCCGGTATTGTACTACGTACTAGGGTCACTTGCATTAGGTCACGCTAAGTGTTCGCCGATACTTTATAGTTTACTATATTCGGCAAGAAACTCTCTGATTCCAATCTTTGAGTTTCTTAT
Organism: Typopeltis vanoorti; assembly: GCF_054136105.1. NCBI lineage: Eukaryota > Metazoa > Arthropoda > Arachnida > Uropygi > Thelyphonidae > Typopeltis > Typopeltis vanoorti. Next base: position 15,565,325 of record NC_143554.1, read on the forward strand.
TCGGTTTTAAAACTATGTGGGATTTAATAACCCCTTAATTTAAGTAATGTTTTCATTGCCGAAATGAAGCTTATTAGCTCTTTATACTTAAGTAACTTAATGGTTGCACCTGCTTGGAAAACTTGTTCGCAGAGTATAAGTTCTTTTCGCTATACACTTTGGTATTAGGTCTAGCTACTCACTGATGAAGCCTCAAAAAAGACTGAAACCGGTCTGGGTAGTGACCTCCCTCCATAATGAAATAACAGCATACATTTCCTAGGAAATGTGTTTTTACATTATGGAAAATACCTAAGAATAGCAATCTGAACTTTCCCCACCTTTGCAACTAGTCGTCCGGTATTGTACTACGTACTAGGGTTTCTCGCATTAGCTCACGCTAAGTGTTCGCCGATACTTTATAGTTTACTATATTTGGCAAGAAACTCTCTGATTCCAATCTTTGAGTTTCTTATTCGGTTTTAAAACTATGTGGGATTTAATATCCCCTTAATTTAAGTAATGTTTTCATTGCTGAAATGAAGCTTATTAGCTCTTTATACTCAAGTCAACTTATTTTTCACACCTTCCACTTTCTCACTCAGTACCAGTGTCTCCCTCTCCAAGCATCAAATCCTCACTTGGGATTTACTGACGCAGTCAATACCATCCTGCAGGTTATACATATCTTCAGTGAAACTATCTAATATCAGGTTACTTACCACCTGATGCTCACCTTTCTCCCCCTTGATCACACTACTCATAACTCTCTCCCAGCAAACACTCGATTATCCAGATCACTTAATTTCTCCCGCTGTTTACATTTCATGCAAACATGCCCCCCCCCCCCCCCAATACATTTTTAAATGCTGGGAAGCATACACGTTGCAAGTCAGGCATGTTACAAAATTTTGTATTATACTGTGCAAAATGTAATCTTTAAATGATGGTGAGCTAATCTTCCATCAGTTATGCCATTTACGAATCAGTAAGCACCATAATTGATCAAAGGGAATGTACAACGCACAAAGCAGAATATTTGAAAAAACACTTCAAACTCAAAAAAACTTCTAAACCCATACACACCACACTCAGTCACAACCAACTCAGACTAAAATTTATGCTAAAGTTAGAATAAATTGCAAATAATAGCAAACATCTTTTTATCTCAGGATGCACAACTCAGAACACTAAACTCTTTCCCCTCTAGCAGGAAAATTATCTATAACAGACTTAGATTGTTCTCTGTAGACAGTAAGAAGTCAGGTTCATGAAAGACATCAGGTGCTCTCTTGAATCCACCATCTGTTCTCTCAGTTATGGAGGTTCCTTCTGCACATATTGGATCCCATGCCATTTTGGGACTAAGAGAAGTGAGGCTACACATACTGCATTTAGATCAGTACTTTCTCTAAAATACTATTGCATGCTTTTTCCGTACACAATTTCTCCAGTGTTAATTTGGTTCATTACTTTCTTCATAGGATTAATTCTCTTCCCCCCCCCCCCCCTTCATCTGACAGCTATGGTAAGGAGATCTCTCAGTGATGGCACTAGTCCTTTTCATTCTTACTCTTTTTGTCTATACTTTTACTCCCATGTTCTTTGCCTTTTTAGAGCTTTTTTTTTTTTTTTTAAACTAATCTATCTTTCAGACCATGTAATTCAGTGCCCTGCTATGCTGTTTGCCATGCAATTCAAACTGTGGACACCTAGAATTGGGAGAACCTGGGTAGTCTTGCTTTACTTTGCCCCTGCTTCTGCAAGCTTAGTGGTACTGTATGGCCCGAATAGTATCAATCAACTAAGAGTAAACAGTGTAGGAAGTCTCCTACTCCATGGTCTGTGGATAGGCCCAAGTTTTGCTACCATTCTGTTATAGCATCCGATGCACCCTTGTCATTCCTTCTGAGCACATTTACTGCTTGCTGAACAGTGGATATCTGTACAGTTCTGTGCTACATAGGGATCTCTGACACCAAATCAAAAAATTCATTCAGCATGAAATCTTCCTCAAATTTTCTAGGGCCCTAGCAAGGTCCTATCTGAGTACAGATGCTATAGATGCATCATTTAATAGCAGAAACAAAAAAGAAAAGATATTTCACACACATATAAATGTACTAGCATTTCTCATCATCTGAACAACAGGTGAAAGGCCTATAGGAAAAATGTCTATTTCTACTTACATGATCTCTCAAAGAAGCTAAAAATGTTCTAGTGATATTCTTTTTGAAATATCATGTCAGCAACACTTAGAAAGACTGCAGAGAGTGAAATCAATGGTGGAATATCATTTATGGTAAAATTTCATGAAAGGATCTTCTGTTATCCAACCTGTATTCTAGAGGTGGGATATCAGAAAGAGATGGGTTCTAAATCAGGAGACAGTTTCAGAGTTTTAAGATCAAGGATAAGGCAGGTATAAGGCTCATCCTAATCTGTAGTCAAATGGTTCTTACTACGTGATCATCCCTATGCATTAGGATATGTATCAACCAAAACTGCTAACATCGATAAAAGCAGCATATATGAACAGTTCTGTTTGGCTTTACATCCTTAATTTAAAATACATTAAATTCAGAAATTTTGTATACCCAAACTGCTTGTACCCCCTTTGGGTACATGTCAGGACACATTCGAATGGTTTCAGATAAGATCTGGTGTAAGGCTGCATTGTGTAATGTCTGAGTTATTGTTTAATATAGTCATTGATTGGTTTATGAGGAAAGTTACAAGTGCAAGAAGAGGAATTAAATGGAGTCCTATGTCACAGGCTTGAAGACTAGATTATGCTGGTGATAAATAGTTTTTGATATCATCAGAATACAATGATATACAAACAAAATTGAAAGACTTGGATAAAACCACTGAAATGGTTGTTTTAAAATAAATATGATAAAACAAGAGTGCTTGAACAAATGTCACAAAGATAAATCAGTTAGCATGCTATAGAAGAATTAAGAATATTACATACTTGGGAGAAAATATCTTCAAAATACCAAAAAAATAAAAATAAATAACAATCTTCAATAGCAATGTTAAGGCCATATTGTTATATGGATCAGAGACACGGAAGCTCAATTAAATAGTTTTCAAGCCAAATGTCTGCATAAAATATTAAAAATATTTTGGGCCCCAACATGTATAAGCTGACTGCACAAAAAAAGTATCACTGGCAAAATAAAAAAAAATAAATGGAAATGTATTGGACACATCTTGAGAATGGACAGCAGAGAGAAATTTCCAAAGTAGTTTTGATATGGATTCCAGAAGGAAAATGGAAAGGCCTAAATTAAGTTGGCAGAGAATGACAGAAAATGAAAGAAGACTGGCTGGCTGGAAGAAATGGATCTGGCATTGTGTGCATTTAGGCACAAAGAGAATATGTACTAAGTGAGTAGCACCCTCAGGGGATATACAGGAATTGAAATTAAATTATGTAAATGAGATATTATGATTGTGCTACTTGAAAAATTTACATCATTACTAACTTCCTATCAACAATTTTCTTTCAAATTAATCTGTTATCTCTCAAGACTCCATTATTATCAGATCTTATTATTTTTGTGTTCTAAGACACCTCTTACTGTATCAGTCCACCTGTTATTCTTACTAATACTGTGTTCCAATGTTTTTATGTTGGAACACAGTATAAAGGTAATAGTTATTACTAATAGTTCTAGTAATATTATTTAAATTAAGGGGATATTAAATCCCACATTATTTCAAAGCTGAATAAGAAACTCAAAGATCGGAATCAAAGAGTTTCATGCCGAATATAGTAAGCTATAAACTATATGGGATTTAATATCCCCTTAATTTAAATAATATTACATCACCGAAGTGAAGCCTATTGGCTCTTTTATTTAAGTTCTAGTAATAGTTTATACTAATACTGTGTTCCAACATTTTTATGTTGGAACAAAGTATTAGTAAGAACTATTTGATATTGTTATTATTATTATTATTATTATTATTGTACGGTGCAATGTCACACAAGATGTTTATTGTATGTATAAATATTTTAGCAATCAATAAAATAAATACATATTAAAAAAAAAAAAAAAAAATCATACCTCCATGGAGTCGGAAGACTCACCTTGGGAGGTCCTTCCTAGGAAACGCAGTCTATCAAGACTCATCGTGGGAGGTCCCTCGTAGAAAACACAGTCTATCGTACCACTCCTTAAATTCATTGACCATTCTCGCTCTCACCATTTTATCAGGCAATGCATTCCACGGTTCAACCACCCTCCATACAAAGAAACTACTCCTCACCCTCTTACTCACAGCTTCCTTTCATAACTTCCAGGGATGGCCCCTTGTCATCACTCCTTTCCTCTGTTCAACCAAGCGAAAGAACTCCCCAGTGTCAACCCTGTAACCACCTCTCAACAGTTTAAAAGTCTCAATCATATCACCTCTCCTCCTCCTCCTTCTATCAACCAAACTCTGCAGTCCACATTCCCTCAGCCAATCTTCATAACTAACAATCCTTTGTGTTACCTTCACCACTTTTGCCATATGTTCCCTGAATTTCAGGTTTCTATCAATCATCAACTCCAGATCTCTGCTCCCCTACTTCCTCCAGTACAACTCCTCCAATAGAGTATGCAGCGTCCCATCAATGTCCCAAACCTCAAGACCTTGAGGTTTGGGACATTTACTCATCTGTCTAGCTTATTCAAATCCTCTTGCAGGGCTACCACATCTTCACTATTACTAAATAACCCTTCCCAGCTTCACATCATCCACAAACAACTGAATATCCCCCTGCAATCCACTGACAATGTCATTGATATAAAGGTTAAACAATATAGGTCCCAGTATTGAGCCCTGTGGGACCCCACTTGTAACCTTCTGACTCCTTGAAAATGCCTCACCATACACAACTCTCTGATACCTATCGGACAGCCAATCCTGAATCCAGTTGACCAACCGGACATCCAAACCCATGTGCTGCATCTTAAATATCAGCTCTTCATGTGGCACTCTGTCAAATGCCTTCGCTAAATCCAAGAAAATGGCAGTATATACTTTTCCCTCATCTACTGCTCTTGTACATTTGTCCTGAACAGAAATCCAGGAGGTACTTACCTTTATTCTCAGCTTGGATCTTTTCTCCAAAATTTCCCACAACTGTTTAAATCTCCAACAAAGACCAACTTTTCCTTTTTCATTATGTCACCTACCTTCTCTAGTAGTGCCTCAAAAAAATTCCTTCACTTCTTTAAAGTGGAATCATAGGCACAAATAAGTCTCAATGACCAGTTCCACATCACTCTGCTTGATATTTCCTACAATTCAAGAAGATTATCTCCTCATATTTAGTGTTGAATACTATAGAAACTTCTGCTTTTTCTTGATTGTCGTTACATGAATATAATATCTTGTATTTATCACTTAGAAATATTTCACCTGTTTTTGTCTTCTTTGTTTTGGTAAAGCCTAGTATGTCAGTCTGGTACTTATCCAGTTCTTCTGTTAGTTCAGTTTCTTTTTTTATGTGTGCTTCTTTATGTTGAATTGTACTGATGTTGAACCATGCTGCTGTTGATTTGGGATATGTTCTGGGATTTCTTCCAGTAACTATATTTTTGCTGTTTGCTCAGTTTTCCTCACAAAAACAACAAGGGTCCTTGTTTAAATGGGAGGCATTGTAGTCAGTATGATACTCTATCATGTTATACCATCATTTTGTATGATAGTTTAAACTAAAAAGAATACAATTTAACCAACTAAATCACTAATGCCCATTCTCATATGTTTAGTATCCATTTAGATACCAAAGAGGGCACACCATGGTAAGGATTGGATATTAGGTCAGAAGCCCTAACCAGTTTTCTGCATTCCTTTAAAATGCAATGTGATGATCTCTCAGTTATCTAGATTTGACCCTTAATCATCTCATGTAGTACTTACTTTGCTCTTTAAAGAAATCTAAACATGTCAGATATGAGAAAGACCGTCCAGTCTACTCTATTGAATGACAGCAAGCGAAAAGATGAAAAAAAAAACATGAAAAACAAAACAAAATATTTCACATCAGATTGGAAAGGGGAAGCTGGCCCCTCTATCCTGAAATCCTCGTATTCCCAGAAAGTGGAAGTTAAAGAAAATATCAAAAGTGACTAAAACACACATATATATATTTCGCCATCTGATAATTTCAGTGTACTTGAACTTCATGATCATCAGTGTTTCTCTGTAGAGTGCCTTTCTCACTTGACCTATTACAGTCCTTCTCTTGATAACTCTGTAAATGATCCCATTCAATGAAAGTTGACTTATCACAAAAATTATATTAAAGGTAATACTGAAAGAAAAACCAACACCACACATCTCCACCAAAAAAAGAAAGAAAGAAAAAGAAAAGATACTCTGTTTCCACTGATAATAAAGGTAAGCTCAAACTCCTAGAAATTGGACAAATCTACAAAGCCAAAAGAATAGTAAATTCCTGTAGTGGAACTGTTGTTGATTCTGCAGAAACACAAATCATTCTCTTTCTGTTTGGAGGGAACATATTTAAAACCCATTTAGGATCCACCTAATGGCATTTCACTATTATTCCTAATAGAACTGGAGATAGTTTGTGCATTGTCCAATTGGGTCCTACTAGTGCTGGAATCGTGATCCTAGTAGGCAACCATACTCCTTTCCAGTGTGTCCAGCTTAATACAACTGTCAAAGTAGTATCCATTCATTTGTCAGTGAGATTTCTACTTACAGTAGGTTCGGTTTATTTGCCATCAGTTTCTGCATTAAATTAGATCAACCTTGATAAGTATGGCAACTACCTGAGCCATACTTCTTATGAGTGACTTCAACGGACATGTCATTCTGTGGAGTGGTGCCAACACTAATGGACAAATCCACATCATTGAGACAAGACCTCTCCCTACTTAATAATGGATGCAGTACTTTCTTTCATATGTTACATGTTCATATTCTGCAATAGTAGCTCTTACAAGCTGCTTCCCTGAGATACTTCACTATTCGTGTGGGATTTTGAAAAGAAAATATGTGGAAGCAATAATTTTCTAGTGATTTGCACTGTATCCTCACAGAAGCCACATTCTCCTACACAGATACCCATGCCATATGAAAAATTGACATAGCCGACTGGAATATCCTCATTTTGAAAAATTAATGCTGAATCAGTCAGCCCAACACCATTCAATAAAGCTCTGATTTATTTTACAGATTGTATTGTCCAGGCCAACAATAACTGTTGTTCCAAAAATATCATCTCAGTTTCTACTATTTCTGAAGCCATGGTTCTGATCAAGAGTGCCAAGTATACAAAAAAAAAATCAATTCAGAGCATTGGATATGTTCCATAGATCTCATACTCTACTGCATTGAATCTCATAGCTTTTGAATGTGCTTAGGCCAATGCACATTATGTTAGACTGTTAGAGATTAACAAACAGTCATGAATTGAGTTTACATCATGTATCAGTTAAACAACCTATGCAAAAGTTGTATGCAATAACATCCTGAGTATTAAGGGCAGATATAGAACACACCATTTGTCTATGCTGGAACATAAGGGATGTGTAGTTGCTGAACATAAAGAAATTACAGACAGTTTAGCAAGTATGCCTTGCCAGAATCTCAGCAACAGTGGTTCTCTCTCTTTCTTGTCCAGTGCAGTAGAGTCTGACATCCATTGTAAAATGATAAAACTTCTTCCATCCTCTTCAATAAATCTCAGCTTCTCTTAACAGAATACCTCCTGAGGAGGTTTCTGGATTCATTGCATAAGTCAGTTGTCTTTGCCATTACCAAACCAGGCAAGGATCCATCACAAGCAATTATTTACTGACTTTGTAAGATATTGATATAAATGATAAATACCAAACTTCTCTGATATTGAGAACATAGTGATATTCTCTCCAAAACTCAGTATGGCTGTTGAAGAGAATATAATTCCTCCATTGAGTAGTGTCTCTCTTTGACACTATTTGATATTGGACCATTTCTTTCATTAAAAATATGTATAAGAAATGTTCATAACAGGAATATCTGCTTTCAGTGTTCTGCCATGGAGAAATCTTGTGACACACCTGGAGATGTGGCATGTTTAAAGGTCTGTATAATCTACGTCTTGCAGGGAATCTTCCTGATAAAAACTCTCTCTCTGGAATGTGTTTTCCAAGGCTCTATCTTAATTGTGATGCATTTTGCTGACAAAGTAAACTCAATCATGATCAAATTCCTTCCACAGTATGCAGTGCTCTCTATGTCACTCCTGTAAATCATGAAGTCTCTATGACTTCATGATTTACTATCATTCGTAATAATCATATATATCATATATGATTATTACGAATTTATATCATATATAAAAATTAAAATTATTAAAAGGCAACTTTAACAAATTATCAGTCATATATATTCATAGCTGCTTTTAATAATGTTTTTTTTTTTTTTTAGTTTGTAGGTCTTTGCATAATGTACATTCCACAGTCTCTATTATCTTAACACGTTCGCTGCCACGCTACTTTGGCATGGTCTGTTCCCCTACGCCGAGCAGTTTCACTTCTTCAAGGTCAGTACGATAATCTCGTTACCGGAGGTAAGCGTCCTACGAGTATACTCGTAGTTGGCTTGTACAGAGCATATACGTTCTATGAGAATACACAGTTTTGATGCTAGCCCCACAAGCCAAGCATTTTCACTTCTTCAAGGTCACTACAATAATCTCGTTCCCGGCGGTAAGCGTCATACGAGTATACTCGTAGCTGGCTTGTGAAGCAGGTTTACCCACTACGAGTATACTCGTAGTTGGCAGTGAACGTGTTAACCACTCCACTTTGCACTCTATACTGTATCTGTTGCCTCAAAAACCAGGAGACTAGATTATATGCAGTAGTCCAGATCTGATTATATCAAAGCCTTATAAAATGGTAAAATTACTTATCTTTTCTTACATGTCATTGTTTCAGTATTGCGGTTATCCTCTAATTTGTAATCACAATTTTTGCTATATGATCCCTGAACTTCATATCTACTCAACTCCAAGATCCCTAACCTGGTTACGTTCTTTTAGCATAATCCTGCCAGTATAATATGCTAATTGATATCTCATGACACAAGAGTACATAACTGTACATTTTCTAACATTCAACTCGTTGCCATTTTCATATCTTCACAATTCCAGCTTATTAAAATCATTCTACAAGCACTGCATGTTAGTTGCATTCCTGCCTATCTTTGCATCATCAGTAATTAGCTGTATGTCACCTGTTAAATCCCTCCAGTATCTTTAAGGTGAAGATTGAATAATAGTGAGCCAAGGATTTATCCCTGGGGGCACTTTAAATCTTGTAGACTCATATCCCTCATACACTACTGTTTGGTATTTGTCACTTGGCCAATCCCGTATATAAATTTGTATTTTATAATCCAGTTCCATATCCTCTATCTTATACAACTTTCCGTGCTGAATCCTGTCAAAAGCTTAAGCAAATTCCAAACGTATCATGGTGTATCCATTCCCCTTGTCTAACTCTACCATCACATTATTATAATATGTGAGCAAGTTATTTAAACATGATCTTCCTTTAGTAAATCCATGCTGTTCATCACAAATAACAGATTCACTGTATTTCTGTGTGCAAATACTCACCAACTTTTCAAAATTTTACTACCACCACTCTAGAGATACTTTTAGGTCAGTAGTTAGACACATCGGCCTTCAACCATCCTTGTGTATTGGGATTATCATCCATTCTTTCTCTCCCCTCCATGTGAGGCACTTGTTTCTTGTGGATAGGACCTTCCTGTGATAAGTACTGGCACTTTTCATTCTTCCTCTTTTTCTTTGCTTTTCTTCACCTCTCCTGAGTATTTTTTTAAACTATCCTATCTACCAAACTACTATCACTGGGATCCAATGCCTTGCCACCATGTTTCTGTGCAGTGCGACCCTTGGACATCTGGAAAAGGGGGGAGGATCGATCCCAGTAGTGTTGCACTAATTTGGCCTCTGCTTTGGCAAGACTGGTGGTTCTGGATAGCCTGGCCAGGATCAGTCTGTCTGTGGGCTTCCCTGCAAGAGTAAAAGGTGTTGCAGTAAGTTGCCTTCCCCCCAAGGTCCGGTGTCAGGGCTCAAGGCTTGATATGGTGGTGGTGCTAGTATGGCATCCAGAGTAACCATGGCAGTCCACTTCTTGAGCACTGTCATCTCCTGCTGGAGAGTGAACATCTGTGTATGGCTTTGTGGCAGGTGGAAAGCTCTGGTGCTGAACCAAAAACCTCTCAACAATGAATCTTTCATCCTCAGTCAGTGGATGCGACCCTATCGAAGTCCCATCCAAATATTGATACACCTTTTGACAACAGAAGCAAGAAACAAAAGACTTGTGATGGCAGTATAAATGCATCAGTTTTTCTAATGATCTATGCTACAGGAGAAAGCTGATCAGGAAATGTCTGCCTTCATTCCGAAGGGTATAGAAGGGCTGGCAAGTTCTCCCAAAACAGTAAAGAAACTACATTCTGGTGATGTCCTAGTAGAAATAATAATATTATTATTAGAAAGACCTCCAGGGAGTCAGGGACTCATCAAGGGAAGCTGCATACTACATGCACCACCTATCATACTTATTCTTAAATTCATTCACACTGATTGCACTCACAACACCCAATGGCAATCATTCCAATCACGCACCATCCTATGAGAGAAAAATCTAGCCTCCCCCCTTTCTTAGCGAAGAAAGTGAAAAAAATGAATTCATTCTCAGCTTCCAAGGATGCGTTCTTGTTCTTTCCCCACCTCGATAAATTGAAATATTCCATCAACTGAAATCCTGTATTACCTTTTCAAAAGTTTGTAAGTCTCAATCATGTCACCCCTGTTTCTCCTGTTTGCTAGTGTCTGCAGTCTACAAATTCTCAATCTGTCTTCATAATCAGTTTTCCACAATCCTGATAACATTTTTAATGTTCTCCTCTGCTCTCTCTTCTATATCAGAAACATAATGGAAACCAGGAGACTAGACATGCACACAATAGTCCAAGTGAGGTCTTAACAAGGCCTTGTAAAGAGGCAAAATAACATCCTTATCTTTATATGTGAATGTTCGTTTCAGCATTGCAATTATCTTTTGAGTTGTATTTGCAATCTTTGCCACATGGCTCCTAAACTTCACCTTCTTTTCTATTAATACTCCAAGATCCTTAGCCTCATCAGTTTCTTCTAACCTAATCCACCAATATAATACGACATTGGATAACTAATCATGCCGAAGTGAAAGACTTGACATTTACTGACAGTGAACTGACACCCATTTTCCCATGCCCACAATTCCAACCTATTCAAATCATTCTGCAAGTACTGCATATCAACAGCATTCCTGATTACCCTATCTTTGCATCATCAGCAAATAGCTGTATGTCACTTGTCAAATCCTTCCCAATACCATTAATGTACAGATTGAATAGGTTCTATTCCACCATTTGATAATTTCACCATACCTGAACTTTATAATTGTGACTGTTTCTCTGTTGAGAGCATCGATCGCATGATGTACGGCTCCTCTCCGAAAATTGTTCCATTGCATGAGAACCGACTTGTGAAAAAAATTATGGCAAGGTTATCACATAAAGATAAACCACCAGATCCTTCCACAGAAAAATTAATACTTCAGTATCCACCGAAAGCAGTTTGAGCTTTCTCAGTAATCCTGACACATCCAATGATCTACTGGATATTTTTTCAGAGGACTAGACTGACACTGGTCATCCATACTTCTGAAAATCTAATGAGAAATATAAACCTGATAAGGACAAGTCCTCAACCTCCCAGAAACCAGACAAATCTGTATAGCCTAAACAATAGGAAAATTTTAAAATGGAACTGTCATAGGTTTCACTGGAATGTGGATGATATCAAACACCTGCTGCAGTAACACAAATCTTTTTTTGTTTCTGCCTGCAGGAAACTTATTTAAAACCAGTGAGGATCCTACTATCAGGAATATCACTCTTGTATGTCTTCACAGGAACCATGTCCTCCTATCCAGATGCTCATGTGGAAAATGGAGATTGTCCTGCACATAGTGTAGTAGCTATTCTCATGGACAGTCATACTCCATTCCATCATGTTCAGCTTAATACTGCTCTGGAAATGGTAGTGTTTCACCTATCTGTGGGTATCAGTCACATTATGCTCAATATATTTACCACCAGCTTCTGAATTAAATGCAACAGAATGCAACTGTCTCAGCCCATACTCCTAAAGGGGGACTTTAATGGGCATAACACTTTCTGGGGTAACACCAATACGAATAGATGAGGTCATATAATAGAGCAAATGCTCAACAACTATGACCTCTCCCTTATTAATAAAGGAGCGAATACCTTCTTCCACATGCCTATCTGCTCTTATTTGGCAGTTGATCTTACACTATGCTCCCCCTGCCATTTTTTCCTTTGTAAACAACAAAATTACAGGATAACTATAAACTTTAATGAAATGAAAGTACAGATATTTCATACTTTAAATAACAGTACATCAGTGCATAGAAACAAGCAAATCAAAAAAACGAGAATAGAAGGTACATACAATAATCAGTTGACCAATTAAAAACTGTTGTCATGTGCTAGAAATTAATATATATTTAATAAATAATATTCAAACTATTTTGATGGTTACATAAAATGAGAATCTCCCAAACTTTTGGGAGCGAGAGAGACAATCGTTCCAATTCAAATTTGGCTGATTTAAAAGGCTTTGCAACTTTCTTTGAAAAGGCATTCATATTTAAAACTGCTTCTATGGAGAAGACGAGCTTCATCCCACTGGATACTGTGTTTAGTGTCAATACTATTCTGTGCCAGACCAGACTTTTGAGGTTTCATGTATTCGATATAATATTGATGTTCATTAATTATTTTTTCCACAGAATAGCCTGTCTGCCTAAAGTATGTCAAATTCAGGCATCTGGTAAATGCCAGCTAATGAGAGGTGATGGTTTGTCTTTCATAGATGGCAACAGATGAGAAATTTTGTTGATAGGAATATATGTAGGAATAAGGTGAGACATCTTCAAAATTCTACCAATAGGTTCAGAGATACCAGAAATATAAGAGATTCGGACTCTGCGGTCTGTTGAAGAATCCTTAGGTGTAGTCAGTCATCTGCATGATTTGATTAAGTACTTTAATTATGTGATCTGTACCTTGTATTCCTGTTTCTTTGATTTGCTTGTTTCTACACTGATGGTGTACTGTTATTTTCAGTACAAAATATCCGTACTTTCATTTCATTAAAGTTAATTACTGTCGTTATCATGTAAATTTGTTTTTATAGTCATGCCACAGTTATCTTTAAAGTTATGTAACAGATTGCATTGTCCATATAGCAACTGCCGAAGTTTCAAGAACATCATCCCGATTTCCACTTCCTCCAAAACCTTTAAGCATACTCATGTCAAAGCATGTCATGTGTGAAATCAGAATCAAAAACAATCCTGGATCCAATTTACATCATTGATTAATGAAACAACCAGTGCAAAAATTGTCTGTGATAAAACCTGAAAGATGAAAGGTAAATATGGACCACATCATTTGTCTACCTTGGAACATAATGGATGTATAATTGCTGATCCCAAAGCTATTGCAGACACTTTGGGCAAAAACTTTGCTAGAATCTCAGCAACGACCTCGGATCCTCTGAATTTTTAATATTGAAAGAGCAGCAAGAGAAATAGCATTAAAGTGTCTGTACGATGGGCATAAGCTATACAATCAGCCATTTGTTAAAGGGAAATTCAAGTGCAGTCAGCCATGATGACATCCAATATAGGATGATAAAACATCTCCCATCATCTTCTATGGATCTCCTTCTCTTACTATACAGCAGAATATAATAGATTTAGTTTAATCCTTTATCCCAGTGAGAGCAAACAAAGTTTGCGCCTGAAAATATCTTCAGGACTAAATATAGTGTTGTACTATCTTATCCAGTAAGTAGTGCAACACCAAGGCAACTCGTGGCAAAGGTGGAGCAAGCTACCAGGCACTTCTAACCCAGTATCTCCCATAATGCAAAACACATTTCCTATGTGGATATGTATACTGTTATGCATTAAAGGGATTGGCCATCTACCCAGACTAGTTTCGACCTTTATTGAGGTCTCTTCAGTGGGAGCCAGGCCCAGAGCTGGAGATACCAGGCAGAAGCAGTAGCAAGTCATCTGTGCCAATGGGAGTTGCCAAAAGGTTTATCACCTTTTTTAAAAATTACTCTGGATTTAGAGAAAGATGTTGAAAATTTATTTATCACTAGGTTAGACTATAATAGATTTAGTTTAATCCTTTATCCCAGTGAGAGCAAACAAAGTTTGCGCCTGAAAATATCTTCAGGACTAAATATAGTGTTGTACTATCTTATCCAGTAAGTAGTGCAACACCAAGGCAACTCGTGGCAAAGGTGGAGCAAGCTACCAGGCACTTCTAACCCAGTATCTCCCATAATGCAAAACACATTTCCTATGTGGATATGTATACTGTTATGCATTAAAGGGATTGGCCATCTACCCAGACTAGTTTCGACCTTTATTGAGGTCTCTTCAGTGGGAGCCAGGCCCAGAGCTGGAGATACCAGGCAGAAGCAGTAGCAAGTCATCTGTGCCAATGGGAGTTGCCAAAAGGTTTATCACCTTTTTTAAAAATTACTCTGGATTTAGAGATAAATTAAATAAATTTTCAATATACAGCAGAATATTTACAGAGGAACAGTTTCCAGACTTGCATCATAGGTTGATTGTCATTGCTGTCCCAAAGCCAGGCAAGGATCCAACTCAGGCCCACAATTATCATTCCATTGCTCTGACTAGCTGTCTTTGTAAGGTCTTGGAAAAAATGGTAAATACTGGTACTTAGAATGCAACAAACTTCTTTTCAACATACAATATGGCTACTGTAGACATTGGTCAACATTGGACCATTTGGAGATCATTTATAAACATGGATAAGAGACGCTTTCCTGAAACAAGAACATGTGGTTTTCAGTGTTCTTCGACATGGAAACAGCCTGTGACATAGCCTGGAGTTATAGCATATTAAAGAACCTGCTTAATCTTGTCCAGGGATGTAAGTTCCTGTTTTTATAAGAAATTTCTCTCCAGCCATGTGTTCCAAGTCTGGATGGGTAGCATGTTATATCAACCATATCATCAAGAAGAGGGGGGTTCCACAAGGCTCTGTATTAAGTGTGACCCTTTTTTGCTATTAAAGGTGAACTCAGTTACTGATCAACTTCCTCCCACGGTAGGCAGTTGCCTTTATGTGAGTGATTTCACAATTTGCTTTTACTCCTGCAATATGTGGGTCATTGAAAGACAATTTCTACAAGCAATTGATCGTGTCTCTTTGTCATTGGTTCAGGTTATCTGCTGAAAAAATCCTATCTGTGTAAACTTCTGCTGGAAATGCACGCTCCATCCTGCTACTGAATTAAGAATAGGACAAGCTAATATCCCCATAGTTCGAGACCAAGTTTCTGGGACCATCAATGATAGAAAGCTCAATTTCTTTACACACATTTGTTATCTTTGGGATAAGTGCAGAAATGCACTGAGCATCCTCTGTATTCGTTCCTCTACCAAATGCATTGCCTATAGATTTTCTTTCTCCACGTGAGCTTGCATGTTCATAGCTTGATTATGGATCCCAGGTTTACAGTGGATTGAACCTGGTGCATTGTCTATCCAAAGCCTTTATCCTGCTTCATATGAACTCCTCCCTCTTTCACTTAAATAAAAATATATGTCTCTTAATTATGCCCTAAAAATAAAGTCCCTTCTAGGACTAGCTTTTTTCTCTATGCTGGGAGGTCCTGTATCACAGACATATGCCAGACTGCCATCCATCTTCTTGGTATGTGTTTAAAAAGAGGTTATGGAAGCTATTGGCATGAATGCTGACACATTACCCACACCAAACAAAACAGCATTCCTCCATGGCATGCTTGTACTCCATCCTGCAACCTCTCACTCTGTAAACTACAGAAGTCTCATACGTCCTCATCTGTCTACCTTCAATTGTTGAATACACACAGAGCAGCCCACTTTGATTTCTTACACATCTGTACTGATAGTTCAAGATCAGAGATCTCTGGATATGCATGTTGGGCGGAAGGCCTAAGCGTTAGTTTCCTTTATCTTAGGAAGTTTAATACAATGATATTCAATACAATTAGGTCAGTTTTTTTTAATTCTGCTGTTGATTCTAAAAAAAAAAAAATGTATTTCAAATTGTATTTTTTTGTGGTAAAATATAGTATGTTTTTTTTTCCCATTTGATTCTGTGCAAAGTATCTAAGTCATCGTCAGCAAGCCCTGGCTGACTATATTTATGGTGACAGATGTATTTTTTTTAGTTTTTCTAAGTGGATGTTAGCAGTTCTCCCACTTTGATCATAATAAGATAAGTTGCAGGAACAAGTAACACCTGGAATTGATAGAAGATCTTTGGGAGAGAGCAGATGAGGGTAGTCAGCTTTAGATAAGGTTTGAATACCATGTACTTTTCTAGAGTTCTGACTATTTTTTATGGGGTGCTGCAGATTTCTAGACTTGATGCTGCACATAAAACATGGTATTCACAAACCTACCACTGGCAATAATATCAGGCTTGACATTGCAAACATTCTTTTCTCAAGCTTCACTGTCTAGAAGAAACCTCTCTAACAGCCAACTCCTCTCTTTCTGTAAATTATGCTAAAACAGTATCATGATAATCAGTGCCAGTGAATATAATTCAAAGATGAATGTCTCACTCAGAGAACACACTACTTATAAACCACTAGAGTATAAATCCACTAATTCTAAAAAGAAAACATTAAAAATGCTTCTTAAAAATGTCACATCTTGGCCTCCTGAAATAGTTTAAAAAACTCAAACCATTTAGCCCTCACCATCCTATACTAGATACTACTGACTCTCCCTCTTTTAAGCTAAATCCTTAACCCCACTTACAGGTCATTCTTCTTCCTAAATTAAGAATTCCACCCATTTCAAATCTTTAATCAAAAATTTAGTTTTTGACAATCACAATTAGCTTTGATGTCACCTCCCTTTTGAGGTGACATCAAATGTAATAAATTTGAAGTAAATTTATTACAAAATGTTTTCCTACTGAATATCATTAATCTTTTTAATTTTATCATTCATTCTGGCTACTTCACTGTAAATGCAAAAATGCACTGAGCTTCCTCTGCATTCTCTCCTCTACCAAATGCATTGCTGATAGATTTACTACTACAATCAGATTATAAACAGATTGAGGGTACAGTCATGGGTTCACCCCTTTCAGCTAATTAAGATATGGAGCATTTTGAAAAACATGCTCTTAATACTTCTGTTCTCAAACCTGATGATGATGACTTGTTCCCTATTTAGCCACATGACTAAGACATGTTAGATCCCCTCCTCCTCGATCTCAATGGACAGCACCCGAGAATCCAGATCATTTTTAGAAAAAGAAAATAATACTAACCTTTTCTAGATACTCTAATGACTTGTTTTCCCAATGGCACCTTTTTTTTTTCAGGATTAGAGATAGTTGTTGGAAGTTTTTCCACTTGGTTATACTATAGGATATAGTATAAACAAGTGGAAAAACTTCTAACAACTATCTCTAATCCAGAGTATTTTAATAATAAGGTGTGACACCTTTTGGCAACTCTTATATGAAAATATGACTACTGTATTACTTCAACCTTAGTTATCACCTCTGGATCTGGCTCCCACTGACGAGACCTCAATAAAAGTTGAAACCGGTCTGGGTAGTGACCCTTTCCATAATGCATAGCATTATATACCCATAAGGATATGTGCTTTGCATTATGGGATACTAAGGCAAGTGATGTGAAGTCGTTAGCTTCTGTATACGAGTTGTCCTAGTCCTGATTATATTTCATGCGCAAACTTTATCCACTTACACTTGGATAAAGGATTAAACCAAGTATATAATTTCTTGGTATCTTTAATTTATTTTCTTTCTCAGTTTACAGAAAACCCACCTAGATAGGTGTGTGTGTGTATATATATATATATATATATATATATATATAGATGTTCAAGAGTACATGAAAAATAATCAGTAATGGGGGAAAAACAAGTAAACTAAACTATTTTACATTAATATTGGCACTGAACAAAGGTGTCAGTATTTAAAAACAGCAATTTTAAAAACAAGGGGTACAATTTATACAAATTGGTTTAAAAGGGGTACGCAGGTGGAAAAAGGTTGGGAACCACTGATATAGGCAAACTTTCCCATTATCTCTCCCTTTCAAGAAAATGGTGTTATCAAAATCCTTGTTAATAGCGCCTCCCATCTCTGAGGCTGATCTTACGGCTGAAGTCTCCTTTATTCGCCAGCCTCACCTGTCCAATAGCTACAATGCCAAAAAGGTCAACAAATTTATTGTTCCTCCCATCTATTCTCACCCCCTCAACATGTTGACTATAGTAATTCTATCATTGTTTCTTATTATCTTTGGCCATAAGTATAGTCAGTCAAGACTTGCTGATCACACCTTGGATACTTTACACAGAATCAAATGGAAAATAGCTACTACGTTTCACCATAAAAAATACATATTTGAAAGGGTTTTTTTTTAGAATTAGCAGCAGAATTAAACACCTCAAACTTAATAAATATGGTTGTATTAAACTTTCCAAGATTTGGAAAACTGTAATTCTTAGGCATTCTACCCAACACAACTAAGGGTAGCCAAAGTGCCCATAGAGGGTGACCCTCATAAGAATTCAAGCTTTCAGTCTAAATTTTCCACTTTGTGTTTGTGCAGATTTGTGTGTATTTTTACAATTTTAATACTTTTCTGACAATGTCTCAGTGAATATACATGTTGTTTAATTATCAATGTGCTGTATTTACTCCATTAAACCCCATAATGGGAATCACCTTCATTACTGAACAAACACTGCTTGGAAAGAAATCAACAGACAACATAGTGTGAGGAACAAACAGCCATCATGCCCATCTTAACCTCCCTACCGGCCAATGTGGATGAAATAGTGACACCAAATTGCACTTCTTATCCATGTTATTCAGTGGATTTTAGAGCTTCGTATCCAGATTTATCTCAACGCCGTGGCCGGTTGGGGGGTTAATAAGATCTAAGATGTCCTTTCACTGTTGATAACTGCAGCAAACCACTATCAGTCAGTGATTGAGTGACCAATTGGAATTTGGACCATCTTTCCTTTATGCATGTAATGAGGTTCTGGACAGTTGTAAGGCGTCCCTTCACCTCCCCTCCCCCTGATTCTCCAGTTCATTCTACAGATGTTCAGTTGGGTGAGATCAAGGCTCTATAGTGATGTTCATATCTATTGCAGCAGCAGCCTTATGGGTAGGGTGCATTATCCCGCATTATCCATTAACAAGATGGTACATTGTCTTGCTGAAAAAGACAATGGTCATTTCTGTAGAAAGGCCACAAAGTAGGAAGCATTTCATTGTCCAGAATGCTCACATACCTTGGAGTTTAATGTTTGTGGCACTATAAACCCAGGTCCAAGGCCAAACCAAGAAAACAGGACCATTCTTTCACACTGCCACCTCCAAATTTCATAGTTGGGATTATGCACTCTTGTAAGAGATATTCACCAAGCATCTGCTCGGAAGAGGGTGTATTGTGATTTGTAGCTCCATAACAGCTTTCCAAGCTTCCACATCCCACTGTACACACTCTTGCACCACTGAAGATGATGCTGCATGTTGGTTTGAGTAATGTGGGACTTACATATTGCAGTTCTACCATGTTGGTGAAACCCATGTTTCAGTAACATGGTAGCTGCAGAATAAATGCTCTTCAAGTATACCATCCATTCTGCTTAGTGGAAGGCTGAAGTTTGAGAAGAAAAAAAAAGTAATGCCATGTTTGATCTCAGAAGCAACTTTTTTTTTTGTCTCTTTTCGCTTATTTTTATGCTCCTTCTTGACAGTACTGTAGAGGAAATTCATACTGCTAATACTGGAATTTAACTAATCTGTATGATTAATTAAATTCATGTTGACTATAGTGATGCTATCATTGTTTATTTTCTTTGGCCATAAGTATAGTCAGTCAAGGCTTGCTGATCACACCTTGCACCTTTTAATTTTTTTATGGTAAAAAAAAAAAAGCAATAATATTTTGAATTGTTCAAAAGACATCCAGTAGAAATATTACTCTTCTGTGTGGCTATATTCTTATGACCTGATTAAGAGAAAAGATAAGTAGTGGTTTGTTATGTATTTGAATTAAAAATCACCTGTATTTCAAAGTGAATACAGGTAACTTCCAATTTACACGGATTCACTTTTATGCAATTTTTTCCTCCTGTATGCATATATGTTATGCCATTGCCTACACTTACTGTGTTCATGTGCTGTGTATGTGTGTGTGCAGTACATTATTCAGCAATTACAGTTTTTATTCAGAATACAATTATTTCATTATATTTTGAATAAAAATTATTTTTCAAGATATTTTATATGCTGCATTAATAAGAGAAAACAAAAATATCAAAAGATATTTTTTTTATTCCCCTATGTCTTTTGACATGGAGGGGGAAAAAACAACATCCCCATTTTATGTAAAAGCTTGATTTTCACAGATTTCTTTGAACATTTTTCTTTGTAAAATGGGAATTATCTGTATACTAAAAAATAAGTATATGGTACTGTGCATTTATTAGATATGCATTAATGTCTTCTATGCTATGTAATATGATAAGATTAGAAAAAAAAGGTAATTTTCCATTTTTTTATTTTTTAATATTTTTCTCATGATTTGCAATAGGGAATCAAACCATTCTGATGTATCCAGCCCAGGATGTTACAAAAGGCGCTCACCATTTGTACCATATTCCTTGAAAAATGAAACTGGATGTAGGATGTGGTTTGCAACCTCTGTTATTTCAGACAGGTAATTTTTAACCATTACAAAGAAATTTTAATTTGTTTCCTTTGCTTTTCCATTTTTTTTTTTTAAGATAGGACATAATGGATAATAATCAAATATGGTAGAACAGTTCATTCATGAAATTGTACAAAATATATTATTAGCAATTGAAATAACATTTTTTTTGCTAATAATACATGGCGCGTTTTGAATTTATTATCATAATATTCATTTTTATATCATTGTTTAAACCATGGCAAACGTTGTTTAAATGGAAGTTTTTTTTTTCACTTGGCTATGCTACAAATTATATGTATGTTTTAATCCTTTATCCAAGTGTAAGCAAACAAAGTTTGCACCTGAGGTATTTTCAGGACTGGGACAACTCGTGGCAGAGGTGGTATAAGTTCTCATCACTTGCCTTAGTATCCCATTATGCAAAGCACATATCCTTGCAGACATGTATAATGCTATACATTAAGGGAAAGGTCACTACCTAGACCAGTTTCAACCTTCATTTGAGGTCTCATCAGTGGGAGCCAGAGGTGATAATACTAAGGTGGAAGTAATGGAGAAGTCATATTTCCATATGCCAGTTGCCAAAAGGTGTCACACCTTATTATTAATACCACCTTTGCCATGAGTTGTCACAGTGCTGAAAATATTTCGGGTGCAAACTTTGTTTGCTTACACTTGGATAAAGGATTAAACCAAATATATAATTTTTAGCATAGCCAAGTGAAAAAAAAAATTCCATCAACTCATCTCTAATCCATAGAATTTTAATAATAAGGTGTGACACCTTTTAGTAACTGGCATATGGAAATATGACTTCTCCATTACTTCCACCTTGGTATCACCACTTCTGGGTCTGGCTCCCACTGATGAGACCTCAATAAAGGTCAAAACCAGTCTGGGTAGTGACCTTTCCCCTTAATGCATAGCATTATACATGTTGCAAGGATATGTGCTTTGCATAATGGAATACTAAGGCGAGTGATGAGAACTTATACCACCTTTGCCACGAGTTGCCCTAGTCCTGAAAATACTTGAGGCGCAAACTTAGTTTGCACTTGGATAAAGGATTAAACCAAATATATAAGTTGTTGTTTAAACATACCATTCTTAACTCAGTATTCTTATCAGTAATAGGTGCTAAAACACCAGATGGGTTCTGAAGTGCTTATTAATATTCGTTAAGTTAATACATGGTTTAAATAGCATACATTCTTAGAATTCATGTTCTTAAAGCATTCATTCAGTGAACAAAAAGATAAACAGAAAGAAAGAGGTAACAACAGTAGGAATAGAGATGAGCTCACTAAATTTAGAAAAAAAAATAATAATTTCAGTTATCAGAGGTTCCATCAGACACAGTAACTTTTTAGTTACATTTAATTTATCTTCATTTATCATAATGTCCATATCAGAGAGAGCTGTTGTAATAGTGGCAGTGTGAAAAGGACTCACCCTCCCCAAGACAGAAACTATCTGAAAATTTCTGAAAATTAAGTAGGATTGAAATGGGGGTTAAAAGTCACATGATTGAGAGAGAGAGAGAGAGACAAAAGTTTTGATCGAAAGAATTGTAGTAGTATGATGAATGTAAGGAATGAAGAGTTGACTGTAGTGAGGTAGAAGCTCAGTTATGCAGAGTGATGCACAGGATGAAGCAGGAGATGCAATGAATGCAGAAACATCTTATGAGTGAGGCATCTGATATAAAAAAAAAAAGGAAGCAAAAAAAGAGAAATGAATGTTTGACACTGGGAAGAATAAAATCAAGGAGCGAGTCTTGTCCAGTGATTACATCATAAGATGTGTGATCGGTGAGAGATTGACAAAATCTTGCTTCCTGGATGCAAAAATCAATGATGTTAGTGAGGCTTTTAGAGTGCAAAGGGTAAAGTTGAAAGAATTGATTGTTTTGGCTAGAATGAATGATAAGAAAGGAGAAAAAGAATAGAGCTGAGAAGGAAGGCCATAATAGAGAATGACTCGATACATCGGTTATGCAGGAGGAATAATGTGGAGTTTGTGGATGTGTGGAATGAGTTTAACAAGCAAAAGTTAACAAGAAGGATAGTTTGCATCTGAATGGATTTGGAGTTCATAGTCTGGAAAAAAGTGTTGTTAAATGAAGTAAAAATGGATGTCCAAAATCAGGGAAACTAGAGAGTTTTGGGGGTAAGTTGTTAAATGGATATGCAGATATCAGTGTTTGTTTGCTTGTAAGTCTTTTTTTTTTTTTTTCGCCAATGCATACTTATTATTTTGTTCACTGCAGTATGAGAAAATGATTTGCTTCATATGGTGAAGGATTTGTGGAAAAAGAAAGTAATGAGCAGTGCTATAAGAAGAACTCAAGTGAAAAACAGTAGACATACATTAGGAGGGCAGGGATGCAGAGGGAAATTCATTTTAGGTTATCCTTGGAAAGTTTTTTTCACTTGGTTATATTTATAAATTAAATATGGCAAGAAATTATTTTCTTGGTTTCATCCTTTATCCAAGTATAAGCAATGTTTGCTAGTGAAGTAACTTCATGACTGGGCTACTTGTATATAGAGACTAATGACTTCATATCAACTGCCTTAGTATCCTATAATACAAGGCACATTTCCTTACAGGCATGTACTGTATAATGCTATGAATTATGGAAAGGGCCATTATCCAGACCGGTTTCAACCTTTATTGAGGTCTCATCAGTGAGAGTCAAGTGAAAAAACTTTGAACATCTATCTCTAGTTCAGAGCATTTTAGTAATAAGGTGTTGACACCTTTTGACTACTTGTATATGAGAAATATAAGACATCTGTATTACTTCAGTGGTCTGGATCCCACTGGTGAGACCTCAATAAAGGTCAAAACCCATCTGGGTGATGGCCCTTTCCATAATGCATAGCATTATACAGTACATGTCTGTAAAGATATGTGCCTTGTATTATGGGATGCTAAGGCAACTGATGTGGTCATTAGCCTCTATATACAAGTAGCTCAGTTGTGAAGTTATTTCATACAAAAACTTTGTTTACTTGGATAAAGGATGAATTAAGAATATCATTTCTTGGTATCTTTAATTTATTGAGGCTATCTGATGACAGAAAACCTGCAGGTTGGAATATATAGTTTGTTCCACTATATTGATATGGGATATAAGTGAAAATGGCATTCAAATTAGCACAATGAATGCAGAATGAGTAATTATTATGTGGGCGGGATCAGCTATGGAAACGTTGATCAGGAGGAGGAATGATCACTGGGAGAGAAGGAAATGCAATTTATATAGCTACTAAGAGATAATTATCTGAGAGAGAACATATAATGGAAGGGAGTCAAGGTATGAATGTGCTAGATCTGGTCATAGCATCAAAGAACTTAGTGGTTACCACTGCAGCCACACTGCCTCTGCTTGAAGAAAGCATTCATGTTGACTTGACATGAGAGATGACCAGACATACAGAATATTTTGTTACAAAAGGATATATGTGGAATTACAAAGCAGGTAATTATGGTAAACGAGTAGTAAGAGCAATCCCATGGCATAAGATATATGGAAGGGAGGCTGTTAGCAGTGGATGGCACAAACTTAGCTTACTTGCTTGTTTGCTTACTTGGGAAAAAGGATTAAAACCAAGTTTATAAAATTGCTTAGTATCTGTAACATATAGTGTACCCAAGTAAAAATAAAACTTTCCACATGGTCAAGGGCCGTTTTAAGCAGGCACTGTTAGATTGTATACCCAGAGTCAAGAGGATAAATCAGGTAGGAATTAGATGAATGAGCAGAATCATTAAACAGCGGTTGCAGTACAACAATGACAACAACAAAAAAAAAAAGTAGATATCACACACACACACACACACACAGTAGAACTTATTCAAAGCAGAATTGCAAGTGACCGAATATATTTTCCACATTGGCCAAGTTTCCACATTATACAAAATTGCAAAAAATTTCAAAATCCATTAAAATCATATTACATGGTACATACCTGTTTGTGAGTGAAAATCGACGGAGCTTTGAGATTCTTGATAAAATTGAGATTTCTTCCACAGATCCAACAAAGAAACTTGTTTCCACTTTTTTTGATCATGTCTTTTTGAATGCATTCCTTAACTGTATACAATAGTTCAAGAAGGCTGGAAGAGTTTGAATCATTTGCAAATTGCATTACTTCACTGATGCAATGAAAGGCCTGTTCGTGTGTACAAATTTTCTTTGAAATATCCTGTTCTCCGGCTGCTGCTTCTTCTCCTTCTTCCTCCTCCTCAACCTCCACATCTTTGTTTTGTGTATTTCTTATTGCTAGTAGAGCTGTAGCAGATTCAAAGCTGTAATGTCTGGCTAGATGTCACTCCAAACAAGTTCTCTGTATCACAGGAAAGTTCTTTTCCTCAGCAGAGATTGGATATTGCCAATGTTTTCACTCGCCTCCTCCAAATTATCTGCCACATCACTTTCCCCAAACTCAGCTTTAGCAAAACACTTTTTACTGTTTTTCTTTCATTTTCTTCGCTACTAACCCGATCTAATTCACAGCATCCAGAACTGATACATATCTTGTTAATGCATATGAGCTATCGCTTTTTCTACATTCAAAATCAAAAATTTCATCAGAAATCATCTGTAGTAGTGATTTGAATGTGTAAATAACACCCTTATCCATGGGCTGTAATACACTTGTTGCATTTTCTGGGAACCAGGTGATTTTCACATTTGAAAGTGTTACCTTTGGGTAGCAGGTAACATTACATTGTCAAGAAAAAGGATGACATTTCTATTTTCCTTCTTCATCTTTGCATTAAACATGTTTAACCACTCTTCCATTGTAGCTGCAGTCATCCAAGCTTTTTTTATTGTTTCTCCAAATCACTGGTAAATTATTAAGTTTCAGGTTCTTTGAAACATCTTAGTTTTGCTGCTTTTCCAATCACGAGAGGCTTTTCCATTTCTCACACCATATTCCCGCACAATAAACTGTAAGTGTTTCTTTGGACATTTTGTCCCCGATACACTTTTCTCCCTTAACCACGAGTGATTTTGTTGTTAATGCCTGAAAAAACAATCCTGTTTCGTCCACAGTGTAAATGTTTTTAGGTTCATATGGTGAAATCAATTCTAGCAGTTTTGGTTTCCACTCACTCACTACACTTTCATCCAAATCTTTGTATTCCCCACAGACTTTGTTCCTCACAATATTGTGCCTCTTCTTAAAACTATCCAACCATCCTGTAGATGCCTTACTAAACTGATCATTCCTGAGAAATTTGGCTACTGCAAGCGCTTCACTTTGGACCACGTGGATAGGAATAAGGTGTGCAAGTTACTGAACAAAGTCACCTTCTGGCCAAAAGAAACAGTCAAAAAACTCAAACCCTTTCATGTTAAAACACCCAGAATATATGGAGCTCCAAAAATCCACATACTATCTACAATAGGGCGTAAAGGTTCACCTTTACTCCCTATTGTAGATAGTATAAACAGTCCTACACATAAACTAGCTAAACATTTCGCCAAACTACTAGCCACTTGCACAAACAATTCTCCCTCTTTTGTTAAAAATTCTATTCACCTAAAAAGTATTTTAGAAAACCGCACCTTAAATAGTTCAGACCTAATGGTGAGTTTTGATATCACCTCACTATTTACTAATGTACCATTGACTGAAACACTTAACTTACTAAATTCACAATTTCCCCCTAATATATTTCAGCTATTTAAATTCACAGTACAGGCAGGTTATTTTACATGGAAAGGGAAAATATATAAACAATTAGATGGGATCCCCCTTTCTCCCCTTAGCCAACTTCTACATAGAACATCTGGAAAAAGCTAGCTATCAACACAGCCACTCTCAAACCTAGTCTCTGGCTGTTGAAAGTTTATTTTTCACTTGGTTAGAGTATAATAAAATTAGTTTAATCCTTTATCCAAGTGTGAGCAAACAAAGTTTGTGCCTAAAAGTATCTTCAGGACTTGGGTAAGGTGGTACAACACCAGAGCAACTCATTGCAAAGGTGGAGCAAGCTACCAACATTCCTATCTCAGTATCTCCTATAATGCAAAAAATATCTCCTTGCGGATATGTCTAATGTTATGCATTAAGGGAAGGGCCACTACCCAGACTAGTTTCGACCTTTATTGAAGTCTCTTCAGTGGGAGCCAGGCCCAAGCGGAGATACCAGGCAGAAGCATTAGCAGGTCATCTCTACCTATATTTGCTCCACCTTTGCTACGAGTTGCCCTGGTATTGTACCACCTTACCCCAGTCCTGAAGATACTTTCAGGTGCAAACTTTGTTTGCTCACACTTGGATAAAGGATTAAACTAATTTTATTATACTCTAACCAAGTGAAAAATAAACTTTCAACATCTTTCTCTAAATCCAGAGTAAAAAGGATGGCACACTATTTGGCAACTCCTATAGTTAGAGATGACCTGCTAATGCTTCTGCCTGGTATCTCCACTTGGACCTGGCTCCCACTGAAGAGACCTCAATAAAGGTCGAAACTAGTCTAGGTAGTGGCCCTTCCCTTAATGCATAATGTTAGACATATCCGCAAGGAGATGTGTTTTGCATTATAGGAGATACTGAGATGGGAGTGTTATTAGCTTGCTCCACCTTTGCAATGAGTTGACCTGGTGTTGTACCACCTTACCCCAGTCCTGAAGATACTATCAGACGCAAACTTTGTTTGCTCACACTTGGATAAAGGATTAATCTAGTCTCTGGCTATGCTATGTCGATGATGTGTTTGCTATTTGGCCACATGGCCCAGACACATTGAATGCATTTTTAGTGCATCTAAATAGCCAGCACCCTAAAATCCACTTTACAATGGAACTAGAAGCCAATGACTACCTGCCCTTCGTGGACACACTAATCACACGTTTTCCAGAAGGTTCCTTATCATTTTTGGTTTATAGAAAACCCACACACACAGAGAGATATTTACACAAACAATCACACCATCACCCTTCTCAACAATATGGTATATTAAAAACACTAATCCATAGAGCTAGAACAATCTGTTCCAGTGACATTGCTCTCACTGCTGAACTTTCTAACCTACACCACACCTTCCTAACCAATGGCTATAATCCCCATAAGATAGATAAAATACTAAATGCTACCCAGAAAGCCCCCCAAACTATTTACCACAGAAGACTACAACAAAACTATCACCATCCCATACATTAAAGGCACATCTGAAAAGATATCTAGAGTGCTTAGCAAACACCAGCTGTGCAGCGTATTTAAACCTTATGTGAAATTGGCAACGCTCATCCATTCACCTAAGGACACATTCACTCCTTTATCACATCCAGGAGTCTATGAAGTGCCCTTTTCTTGTTATCGAGCCTACTACGGACAGACAGGAAGAACTGTGGACATCCACCTCGGTGAACACAAAAAATATATCCGGCACTTTCGCTATGCAAGTCGGTTCTGGCATACCATGCTTTGGATACCCCAGCACACAGGATCTATTGGAAAAAAAAACAAAAGTACTGCACAGAAGCTTCCTTCTACAAGTCAGAGGTTGTTCCTGGAATCAACAGAAGCCTTAAAACATACTCCAAACCTTAACAAGTATGGCTGTATAAATCTACCAAAGATTTGGGAGACAGTCATCCTAAGACTAAATTAATATTTATTTATTTTAATTTTATTTTTTTCAAAACTTTAGACTACTCTTTTTCACTATTTTTCAAAACTTTCAAGAACTACTATTTGGACTACTATATTTTTTTCAAAACTTCGGATAATGTTTTTTTTTTATATATATATATATATAAAAAATTAACATATATAAAAAATTAATATATATAAAAAATTTTTTATATATATATATATATAAAAAATTTTATATATATATATAAAAATTTTATATATATATATAAAAATTTTATATATATATATATATAAAAAAAAAAACTAGTATAAGTAATTGTTGCACGCTGCAATTACTTATACTAGCCCCACTGTTACACCGAATTGCAGTTGTCTCGCATTTGTAACAAACTGTTTTGTGTGCTCTGAAGATGCTGATTATAATACCAGCGAAATATTATTTTTTTTCAAAACTTTGGACTACTATTTTTCACTATTTTTCAAAACTTTCAAGGACTACTATTTGGACTACTATATTTTTTCAAAACTTTGGACTAATGTTTTATATATATATATATATATATATATATATATATATATATATATATATAAAACTGTGTTGCACGCTGCAATTACTTATACTAGCCCCACTGTTACACCGAATTGTGGTTGTCTCGCATTTGCAACAAACTGTTTTGTGTGCTGTGAAGATGCTGATTATAATACCAGCGAAATATTAGTTTTTAAGTTAATAAATAGTTATTTTCTTATCTATCTGTGTTCGCATCAATACTGTTTAAATCCAATTCACTTTGGGCCATTGGACTGGATATGTGAATGTTTTTTAATTTTGCATTCGTGAACCATTCAGTTGATTTCCTCGTTGCCATTTACCTTTGCCTTCCTCTTCATTTGACCATTTCCTTGCAGCCACTCGTTCATTATTTTATCCTTTTATTTAAGTGTGTTGTATACTTGTGTTTTGCCACACTTAAACTGCATCATTATTTCCCGTACTGAGAGTTTATCCTTTTCTTTGGCTTCAATGACTTTGACGTTTTTGTTTAACGAAAACGCCATGTACGATTTAGCCATGATGCAAAAAATGAACTGATCGATTTGTTGAAATTCGGGTTACTGAAATGTTTGGACTTACTGGAAACTGACTAACATTAATTCTCAAACAAAACAGTAAAAGCAACACAAGTGCAAAAATCTAATAAATACAGGTATATTTTCAAAACACTTTCTGCTTTATACAAGTAATTTTTAATAAATTTTTCAAATATTGCTTTTCGTTTCCGCTTTGGGCAGATTCCTCATTATACAAAATAAATAATAATGCCTATTCTTCTGGCTAGGACTATATAATATGTTTACATTGAGCAAGTTTCCGCCTTATTCATGTTCCGTCTGGACAAGTTTTACTGTATATATATATATATATATATATATATATATATATAGGAAGCAAGCTGATGAAATAAAAGGAAATCTTTGAGTTCTTTTACTATGTGGAAAATAAAAGGAAGAATGTGAGCTGGTAGTAGGGAGGTAGCAGAAAAAAATGAAATAGTTGAGTTAGTTAGTGATCATTTTGCAAGGGTGTACTATTCAGGTGGTACACGCTTGCAGTGTCACTGACTGATGGGGTAGATGAATAGGAGGTTCTTACAATGTTGCTGAATCTTAATGTGAGCTCCACCATAGGATTAGATGCCATGTTAGTCCAAGTATTATAAGAACATCCAAGGGAATTAGAACTTCCCCTAATTTACTTGTTTAATTTAAGCATCATTTCTGGGAAGGTGAAAATAGAGAGGAAAGCTAAATCAAAATAGTTCCACTGTATAAAATCAGGTTCTAATACAGAGGTATCAAATTATATCCCAATAAGCATCTTTGGAGTGGTGATAAAGTTATAGGAGAAGTTGGTAAAAGACAGAATTCAGGACTGGGTGGACAGGAATATGATACTTTAAATGTGCAATATGGCTTTATGAAGGGTATGTTTTTCCCTTAGTAATATGCAGTTCAGTGGGATAAAGAAAATGACTAACTACAATTGACTCTTGAACAACACGGGATAGCTTCCTACTTCTTCCTCACTTACTGTTTTGTTGTGCCTGCGTGCATGTGTCTTGTACTTAAGTTCTTGAAAATGGCAATGTGACGTTGCCGAAATATTGAAATATATTAAAATTTATTTTAATGTATATCCTAGTACGTTGTAATTTCCTTAAATTATATAGTGAAAATGCATAACCAACGTCTAAGCCTTTCCACAAGAAGTTCTGTGTTGTATGTATTAGATACTGTATTCTTACAATAAAATAAGCTAAAGAAAAGAAAATGTTCTTAAGAAAACCATAAGGAAGAGAAAATAAATTTATAGTGCTGAGCTGTATTTATTGATACTGTAATTTTCATCATCTGTGTACAAGATGAATTGTCTGTCTGTCAGTACCTACATTAATATTGTCTTATATGATACAAAACACTAGATGTTGTATGTATTACTAACACTAGACATCTAAAATGAAAAGGCAATGTGAAAAAGAAATTCATATTTATTTACAAGTATAACAATTTATGCATTGATACCGAAGCAGCAGGAATATGATTGCTTTAAAGTATCCTAGTGTAATCAGTATGACTGCTTAACAATAGCCTAGCCCCGAGGTCGGCAACCTTTTGAGTCGGAAGAGTCAAAAATTACAATTTACAAAATTTCAAAGTTTAGTTTTTAAAGAGCCACAAAATTTTAAAAAGTTTTTAAAGAGCCACAAGATCTTATTGTCTTCAAGGCATTTTTGCACGGCATTTGCTACATCTTCCC
This sequence comes from Typopeltis vanoorti, assembly GCF_054136105.1. Lineage (NCBI taxonomy): Eukaryota > Metazoa > Arthropoda > Arachnida > Uropygi > Thelyphonidae > Typopeltis > Typopeltis vanoorti. The sequence goes on from NC_143554.1 coordinate 15,596,700, forward strand.
CTCTAGTTTGTCCCGAGAGCGGTAGCAATCCTAGAAGTTCTTCTTTTGGACCTTGGGAAGACATATACCTGACAAAAAGGGCAACTTGTGCCGTGTCTTTTATGTCGCAAGACTCATCTATAGCAAGTGATAAGGCAGAAGAAGGTTGAATATCTTCCACCTGCAAATATGTTACATTTGAAGACATTTTAGCTATTCTATCTTGTACTGTTTTAGCGGATACGAGAAGCTGGGCATAATGAAATATAATTTATCAAAAAACATTTTACAACGATATTTCCCAATTAAAAATACCTACCTAAATAAAATAAATAATTCTCTAATAATTTAATTATTAAAATAAATAATTTAGACACGAAACACTGTTTGTCTCACTCTCTCACGTACTGATTGACTATAAGTGCATAGTTTCGTCGCATCTGTGGTCGCCTCCCGTGTGCGGTGATCGCCGACCGGCACGAACGGACTTGTCAGAACGTGTTTATCACGGCGCAGTCTGCACATTTTAGGTTTTTTTTTTTTAATTTTGGCAAATATTAGATACTTAGTTTATGAGTAAAGGTGTTATGCCCAGCTATGCCGAAATCAATGAAAATTGCCAAACATATAAACTTCCGAGAGCTTCCGACGGACTGACGACAGTGACGATGCATGTCACGGGGGAGGGGTGTGCGGTGAAAAGCTAGTACAAGTGGCTGAGAGATAGAATCAGTGCCTAATCCTCGTTAATCGATTCAGAACGATTTTTAAATTTTTTTTTTTTTTGATAAAATAAATAATATTTGCGTATGGAACTAAAGAGCCGCAGCTTCACATCCAAAGAGCCGCATGTGGCTCGCGAGCCGCAGGTTGCCGACCCTTGGCCTAGCCTATACACTAATGAATGAATTGTTATAAAATTTTTATGGCATACATTATTGCAGCCATATTCATAAATAAAGTATTGGAAACATTGTTACATTAAAAAAATATAAAAAAAAAACACTTACCTGTGATAATCAGCTGACACTCAGTTTCTCCAATTACGAAAGAGAGAGGCATACTGTATAGTAATGTACAGTACTTGTTGAAAGTAAAGTTATAAAACAGTAAGAAAACGAATACATTAATTTTATATTAGATATCATTCACCTTATGCCTGTGTGAGGATAGGCCATGTTGGATTTTGGAGGTTTTGCTTTGATGAGAACACAGGCTACATCCAATCTGATATCGTTGGCGATGTGGTTAGGCAGTTGGCAAATCCCCGCGTTCAATTTGAATCATTAATTCCTCGGCTGGTAATTTCCTAGGAGCAATGGCGAAGTTGTGACCACGTGACAGAGCGTGGAGTGCTTCTGGCTTTAAGGTAGCTGACGATAGGTTAACAACAGTGTTGGTTTGTAGTCCCCCCCCCCCCCACCCCCCCCCCCCCCCACCCCCCCCCCCCCCCACCCCCCCCCCCCCCCACCCCCCCCCCCCCCCACCCCCCCCCCCCCCCACCCCCCCCCCCCCCCACCCCCCCCCCCCCCCACCCCCCCCCCCCCCCACCCCCCCCCCCCCCCACCCCCCCCCCCCCCCACCCCCCCCCCCCCCCACCCCCCCCCCCCCCCACCCCCCCCCCCCCCCACCCCCCCCCCCCCCCACCCCCCCCCCCCCCCACCCCCCCCCCCCCCCACCCCCCCCCCCCCCCACCCCCCCCCCCCCCCACCCCCCCCCCCCCCCACCCCCCCCCCCCCCCACCCCCCCCCCCCCCCACCCCCCCCCCCCCCCACCCCCCCCCCCCCCCACCCCCCCCCCCCCCCACCCCCCCCCCCCCCCACCCCCCCCCCCCCCCACCCCCCCCCCCCCCCACCCCCCCCCCCCCCCACCCCCCCCCCCCCCCACCCCCCCCCCCCCCCACCCCCATTAGTGATTATTACGGGGGATTTGAATTATGGTGATATCAATTGGAAGGAGGAAATATCATGTAGCAAAAAGGAAATGGAGTTCATACATCTTTTACGAGATAATTACTTGAAACAGCACATAACTGAAGGGACACATGGTGTGAGAGTGTTGGACCTGGTTATTGGTTCAGAGGTTATATGCATAAGTAAGGTGTCCTCGTTACCTCCAATTGGTGAAAGCGATCATGTGTTATTGACTTGGGAGGTTGCAAAATCTCTGGATTTTTCTGTTAAGAAGGGGTATATATGGAACTACAGGTTAGGCAATTATAACAAGCTTTGGAGTGAGCTTACAGCCATCCCATGGCAGAACATATTGCAGGGGAAAGATGTTAGCAGTGCATGGGATAAAATCAGCGGGTATCTGAGGGAAAGCAATATCAGATTGTGCCCTCATAGTCAGGAAGTCAAACAAGGCAGGCATTAGATGGATGAGCAGTAGCATCAAGCTTGATCTGCAAAAAAAGAAAATGTTATGGAGAATTTACAAGGAGATATGCTATCAGTACACCCATGAGCAGTACAAGGCTCAAGCTAGGAAGGTTACCGGCATAGTAAGAAAAGCTAAATCAGATTATGAGAAGACCTTAGCCAAAGAGATCAAGGGTAATCCCAAAGAGTTCTTCTGCTATGTAGCAAGTAAAAGGAAGAATGACTTCGGAAGGATAACTTTAGTGGGTTCTAGTAGTAAGACTTATACGTTGGTTAGACATAACTGGTAATTAATTTACGGAATTAACAACGCATATGAAGTATTTAATTAAAGATAACTTTAATGAATCACTTCTATATTTCGGCAATGTCACATTGCCATCTTCAGGAACATAAAGATATGGTATGTGAACTAAGGAACTAACAAAGCAAATGAGGAAGAAAGTAAGAAACTAATTTTGTTCCTAAAGTCCTAATGGTGCCCTCTTGCGGGCTAATTTGGTAGTCTTGGCAGTTGGGCTGAAGTTCTCATAATGAAAGTCTCCCAAATTTGGGGCAGTTTCATGCACCCAAATTTGTTGAGGTTAGGAACGTTTTTTAGAGCTGCTGAAGATTCTTTGAATAATCTTTCGTATTTAAACTTGCTGCGATGGATTATTTTTGTTTTCTTCCAACGAATTTTATGGTGGGTATCTAAGGCATGGTCTGCCAACCCAGAGCGGCTGTAGTGGTGAAACCGGATGTAGTCTCGGTGTTCTGAAATCCTGATATTTGTTGTTCTGCCTGTTTGGCCAAAGTAGGACAATTTGCAGCTGCAAGGGACCTGGTATACACCAGGTAGGTCTAGGGGAAGTGGTTGGTCTTTGGTAGAGCGGATAAGGGATGCCAACCTTTTATATGGTCTGTAACAGGAAGTAAGGTCATATTTTCTGAGGATATTGGTTATTTTCTCAGAGGTGCCCTGGATGTAGGGGATAGTGATAGACTTGGTGTAGTCTTTATTGTGCAGGGGGGGAGGGGGGGTTGTGGTTTACAGGTTTTACTATTTTTTTGGGGTTATAGCCATTGGCTAAGAAAGTGTTGAGGATGTGGTTTAGTTCCATAGTCAGGGCCTTGTCATCTGAGCAGATTAATTTTGCCCTGTTATATAGTGTTTTTATCACCCCATATTGTTGTGAGGGGGGGGGGATTGCTGGTGAATGTATCTGCCAGTGTGGGTGGGTTTTCTGTAAACAGAGAAAACCAAAGATCCATCAAGCTGGCGGGTGATTAAAGTGTTCCAGTTCACCTTAGAAAAAGAGGAAAACAACACCCTCCCCTTCCTAGACACTTTAATCACCCGCCAGCTTGATGGATCTTTGGTTTTCTCTGTTTACAGAAAACCCACCCACACTGGCAGATACATTCACCAGCAATCCCCCCCCTTCTCACAACAATATGGGGTGATAAAAACACTATATAACAGGGCAAAATTAATCTGCTCAGATGACAAGGCCCTGACTATGGAACTAAACCACATCCTCAACACTTTCTTAGCCAATGGCTATAACCCCAAAAAAATACTAAAACCTGTAAACCACAACCCCCCCTCCCCCCCTCCACAATAAAGACTACACCAAGTCTATCACTATCCCCTACATCCAGGGCACCTCTGAGAAAATAACCAATATCCTCAGAAAATATGACCTTACTTCCTGTTACAGACCATATAAAAGGTTGGCATCCCTTATCCGCTCTACCAAAGACCAACCACTTCCCCTAGACCTACCTGGTGTTTACCAGGTCCCTTGCAGCTGCAAATTGTCCTACTTTGGCCAAACAGGCAGAACAACAAATATCAGGATTCCAGAACACCAAGACTACATCCGGTTTCACCAGTACAGCCACTCTGGGTTGGCAGACCATGCCTTAGATACCCACCATAAAATTCATTGGAAGAAAACAAAAATAATCCATCGCAGCAAGTATAAATACGAAAGATTATTCATAGAATCTTCAGCAGCTCTAAAAAACGTTCCTAACCTCAACAAATTTGGGTGCATGAAACTGCCCCAAATTTGGGAGACTTTCATTATGAGAACTTCAGCCCAACTGCCAAGACTACCAAATTAGCCCGCAAGAGGGCACCATTAGGACTTTAGGAACAAAATTAGTTTCTTACTTTCTTCCTCATTTGCTTTGTTAGTTCCTTAGTGCACATACCATATCTTTATGTTCCTGAAGATGGCAATGTGACATTGCCGAAATATAGAAGTGATTCATTAAAGTTATCTTTAATTAAATACTTCATATGCGTTGTTAATTCCATAAATTAATTACCAGTTATAACTTTAGTGGGTGCTGATGGTATTGAGGTGACAAAATCAGATGTAATTGTCAAGTTACTGAGTGATCACTTTTCAAAAGTCTATCACCCAAGTGAGGATATCTCTGTACCTGTAGCAATAACTAATGTGAGAATTGAAGCTAAAGAATCAGAGGTATTTAATATATTGCAAAATTTAAATGCAAACACTGCTGTAGGCTTAGATGGAATATCAGCTCGGGTGTTGCGTGAATGTGCAAATGAATTGTCAATCCCTCTTACTTGGATATTTAATTTAAATTTGAACTCTGGTATGGTTCCTAGGAAGTGGAAGTTAGGCAAAGTGGTTCCTTTGCATAAGGGTGACTCTAAAACTGCGATAGTTAATTACAGACCAATCACCATCTCAGGAGTAGTGAGAAAAGTATTGGAAAAGTTAGTTAAAGACAAAATTCAAGAATGGGTGGATCAGGATATGATACTCTATAGAGGCCAACATGGTTTTGTTAAAGGTAGATCCTGCCTTTGCAATTTATTAACTTTTTATAATAATGACATCTGAGTTGGACAAAGTAACTGGCTACACAGTGGTACTTCTGGATTTTGCTAAGGCTTTTGACAGGATACCCCATGAAACACTGTTATGCAAATTGGAGCAGATGGGAATGGATACTAAATTGGTAATATGGATAGGAGAATGGCTCAGGGAGAGATACCAGAAGGTGGTGTATGGAGGAGCCAAGTCCAGGATGCAGGCAGGTGGCCAGTGGTGTGCCTCAGGGCTCTGTGCTTTGGCCATTGTTGTTTAATGTTGTTTAATTTGTATATAAATGATATAGGAAATGGCTTACAGGGAGATATTCAGTTGTTTGCTGATGATGCAAAGTTGGGTAGCGCAATAGAAAATCAAGCTGATGTTGAAAGTTTGCAGGATGATTTAAATAAGCTGGTAGAATGGGCAAAAGATAATGGATGTCAGTTCAATGTGGAAAAGTGTAAAGTCATGCATTTTGGGATTAAAAGATTACCAGTTGTGTACTACGTTGGTGGAACAGTACTCCAAGAGATTGATGAGGCTAGGGACTTAGGGGTGTTGGTAGATAGGGAGATGAAGTTCAGAGGACACATTGCTAAGGTGTCCAAGATTCCACATAGGATTACTTGGTTGTTGAGGAACACACTGACATCCAGAGATAAAGAGGTTATTATTCCCCTTTATAAAGCGTTGATACTTGCACATTTGGATTACTGGGCTCAGGTCTGGTCACCTGGATTCCTTGGAGATGAGGAGGCTGGAGAGGGTTCAGAGAAGAGTGACCAAGTTGCTTAGTGATGTAAAAAATGCTCTCTACATTGATAGATTGAGAGCTTGTGGATTACAGAGGTTGGTTGATAGGTGGAGAAGAGGGGATATGATAGAAACATTTAAATTACTGAAAGGTTTTTATAGGATTGATGCAGGGGAAATGTTTCAGCTGTGTGATAGTGATGGAAGAACAAGAGGTCATCCCTGGAAATTAAAGAAGAGTGTGGTTAACAAGGGTGTGAGAACAAGGTTTTTTTTGTGCCTGGAGGGTGGTGAATGTGGAATTCATTGCCTGACTTAGTTGTGAGCTCTTCGTCTGTAAATGAATTCAAGAAGAGATATGACAGATATTGTTTTGCTAGTTTGGGTCTCCTGCGATGAGTCTACTGACTCCATGGAGATACCTGTAATAATAAATGATTATAGAAAATTTTCCTAAGAGTCTCCTGCAACTCTTATAGGTAAATATGACTTCTCCATTACTTCCACCTTAGTATCACCACCTCTAGTTCTGGCTCCCACTGACAAGACCTCAATAAAGGTCGAAACTGGTCTGGATAGTGGCCCCCTTCCCTTAATGCATAGCATCATACATGTTTGTAAGGATATGTGCTTTGCATTATAGGATACCAAGACAAGTGATGTGAAGTCATTAACCTCCATATATGAGTTGCCCAGTCATTAAGTTACGTCATGCCCAAACTTTGTTTGCTTACCCTTGGATAGAAAGTTAAACCAAGAATATAATTTCTTGGAATCTTTAATTTATAGTATAAGCAAGTGGCCAAACGTTCAACATACCATTCATGGTCTCTGCTCTCTCTCTCAACTCATCATTATCTTACCTAGACAACACTGAGTAGTTTTCCAGGGAAATGCTTATCTTTCACTCCCCTTAACAACCTCCTCCTATATATCCTCACATGTTCTTTATGTCCAACCAAGTCATTTGTTTGAATAACTGCCACCAACTTGCTTGCTCATCTGCTTCTCTTATCTGATGCATCAGTTATCTTGCTAATTCTTCTTCTTGAAGACACACGTTATGGAATCTCTCATTTACTCCCACCCCTCTAATAATTGAATCTCCATACATCGCTATTCTCAAGTCATTCGTGACCTCTTTTTCTCTGTTTTCCTTCATCCTAACCTTTTGCACTTGTCCATTCTTATCCACCAAACTTCTAATCTCACTATGCATGTTGTTTAATTTCACTTCTCATTCTGATCACCTAATTTTTCTATTCTTGCATCCTGGCAATTATAGTACCTGTCAGTCTATCATTTGTTTCCTTATTCCGATTTCTCATCTCTTTCACACTGTTTTTTTTCCATCCGCAATCCCACTCACTTCCATTCCATGATGTCTGCAATCATTTGCTCCTGCAATTGTTTCTATTCAGTGATTTTGCATTTTTCACCTCTAGAGAATTTTTATGGTATAATAAGGTGAAAATGGTACAATGTGAGGATTTTAACAGTGTTTAGGGTCAGTTTAAGACTGTACTACAACAATTTTGCAGGCAATACTGAAATTCTCCCAAATGTTTGGGTAGCATCTTGTAACTTATTCAGAACATAGCCATAATTCACAATGTCTTTCCAACCAGAAGAAATCATCTATACTAGCGGAGTTATGGATTCAGGACTGAGGCAACTCGTAGTATGGCTGTTGTTCAAACTTTCCGTTCCTGCTGAGAGGACTGTTAACTCTGCATATAAGATGTTGTTGCAGAGCATTGTAAAATATGATTGTATCTGTTCAGCAACTTCTGCTCCAATGTGACAATGGACTACTTCCCCAGTGCATATGAATTCTTGCAGATTCACCACCTTGGTTTTGCCATCCTGGACCACATGCTATACAATCCAGACTTGACTCCATCCAACTTTCATTTCTTCCAAAAACTGAACAAATATGGGAGAGCCCATAACTTTGTTTTGGTTTATGAAGTTAGAAGACAGCTTTGTTGAGGTTGATGCTCAGTACTATCATATTGGATTCATGAAATAATCTTTCTATTATTAGAAATCTAGATCTCACCAATTATGCTGAAAAATAATTTTTTACAAAATTGCAAATTAAGGTTCAAGGAACATAACCCCCCCCACACACACATGCATATTGTGATCTCTCAGTTATCTGATTGTCAAATAACCAAACTCTAAGTTAGCCATTCTTTAAATAATTTAAACATGTCATCTGAGTCCTTGAGCAGCCCTATTTAACAGTGTGTTCAGTTAATTTTTGATTATCAGTTAAATAATTATTGATTAAGATTTCAGAATTTTGACATTTTTTTTTTTCATATCAGTTTATTTTTATACATTGATTTCTCCAAGGCTGACTTTGCTAGAATCGCAGAAAACTGACTCTCTTGATGTAGCTAACCATTCGCCTTTATTGTGGACTGAAGTTCCTGATGGGCAAGTTGCAGCATTTGCTTTTGAAGAAAGAAGAAAGATGCGGCACAAGGTGCATTTTTTAAATATTTTAAAATATAATCTAGACATAGACATTTTATTTGATAATTTCACACTCCATAACTATACACCCTCTGTCCAAAAAGAAACGAACTTTTCGAAAATAGAAGAAACTAGTGGTGCCACTTGTTATATCTTTTTGTTGTCAAAAGTGGCAACCTTCATTAGTGTTGTGTCGACTGTTTATGCCATTTGTTTCATTAGAAGCTGAGTTATAGTGCCAAGAGTGACCATGTGTTTTGATGAACAGTCGGAAAATGAGTTTCAAACAGAGAACTGCGATTGACTTTTGTGTTAAACTTGGTAAAAGTTTTGCCAAAATGCATCAAATGCTTCAAAAACATATGGTGATGAATGCTTATCCCGTACTCAAGTTTATGAGTGGTTTATGTGATTTCAAAGTGGTTGTGAGACGCTTCAGGATTATGAAAAGCCGGGCCATCCAAAAAGTGCATGATTTCATCAAACCTGAAATCGTCCATGAAATTGATTTAAGATGATGGGCATTCCAAAATCAACTGTGACAATCAACAACATTTTGACCGACAATTTAGGCCTTTGTAAATTGAATTTGTGATTTGTTCCCCACAAGTTGACCGGTGACCAAAAAATGTATCGAATTGAACACTGCAAGGACCTCATTAAAACCACTCGTAAGGACTCAAACTTTATTGAAACAATCGTTACTGATGACGAAACATGGTGTTTTGAGTATGAGCCCGAAATAAAGCACCAGAGTGCTGAGTAGAGACCACCAGAAGAGGGGCATCCGAAAAAAAGTCTCTTGCAGAAGTCAAAAGTAAAGACAATGCTGATTTGTTTCTACTATTCCAAGGGCATAATCCACAAAGAATTCATTCTGCCTGGCCAAACGATCAATGGTAAGTTTTTTCTCAAAGTTTTGAAGCAATTGATAGCGAGAATTCATCGCATACAGCATGAATATCGTGATACAGGTAGCTGGTCACTTTTGCACGATAATGCACCATCTCATCGTTTGAACATTGTGAGACAGTTTTTTGAGCAAAAACCAAGTTTGTGTGTTGGACCACTTGCCGTGTTTACCTGATTTAGCACCCTGTGATTTCTTTCTCTTCCCCCGACTTCATTTGCCGATGAAAGGAAAGTGATACGACACCATTGAAAACGTTCAAGCGTCAGTAATCACGACCCTTAACAGTATCCCAAAAACCAATATAAAAAACTCATTTGAATTAATTGACCGTGCCAAATGCTGTATCGAAGCTGAGGGAGAGTATATTGATTGAAATAAATGATTTGAATAATTATAATTGGCCTGTGTTTTATTTTCTATCAAAAGTTTGGTTTCTTTTTGGACAGAGAGTGTAATCAGTTGTATAATGCTAAATCTATAGTAAATATTATACTATTGCAAATTTATTTAGTTGCATAATACATCATAGTGAATGGCTTACTTAATTCCAAATAACCTTCAATACCAAATATTTTCAGAATTTTTTAAGTAATTAAATAATATAATTTTTAGTTTGATTATAGCATAAGCAAAGAGTAACTGTTAATACAGGAATTATCTTAGGGATTGGCTTTTTAGATTGAATTAACCTTGTTATTAAACCTTCTTAAGTTTGGTTAACCTTGTAGACTTTCTGGCTTATCACCATAAAGTCCATACTCGTTGAGATGGTGTTAACTGACTCATCACTGGAAGGTTTTCCTTACCAAATATAAATAAATATTTTCACACAAGATCATGACCCACTTACTCCGCTCCAGGTATTTCGTGTGGCAAAACAATTTTTACCTTCAAAAAGAGGGGGAAAGTTGGGCCCCACCAATAGTTAACTTTTATAAGGAAGACTTTGAGCAACGATCTCTAGAGTCACCGTGCCTAAAGCCCAAAATTTGGCTCAGATACATCGACGATATTTTCACCATTTGGCCTCACGATTGCGAAGCACTAAATACATTCCTTAGCCACCTGAACAAACAACACAAACACATCCAATTCACCATCGAAATAAAAAAAACAACAACTCTCTTCCGTTCCTAGACACACTCGTCACGCGTCTTCCCTCAGGCTCTCTCTCCTTCTCAGTCTACCACAAACCTACACACACACACAGGCCAGTACATACACAAAACTTCTTATCACCACCCAACACAAAAACTAGGGGTCATAAGCATCCTTAAACACAGAGCGCAAAACTATCTGTTCAAACGAACAAGATAGTTTGCGCTCTTGGTTAAGAGCTCTCTATCTTGTTCAAACGAACAAGATAGAGAACTCTTAACCAAGAATATGAGATTATCACCCATACCTTTATAAAAAATGGATACAGTAAAAAAAAAAACATTCACAAAATCCTCCACAGACTATAACTTCTGGCCTGTGTAATCCTCCACCTGATTACACAGGCCAGCAGTTATTTTATTTATTATTTTTTTTTAAATTTAATTAATTTATTTTTTAATTTATTTTATTTTATATATTTTATTGCAGGGGTTGAAACGTCAAGTGTTATTTCATTAATAATTAGTAAAATGATCATTTCAACACGTGTGTTTTGTGTCCCTAAATTCTTAAATATGAAATATAAATAAAGTAAAATGGATTTATGGTGGTTTTGTACATGACAGGTTGTTTAGTACACTGCTGCCGTGAACATGGAGAAATCTGAGTGGAAGGAAGAAATTTGCTAACATTAGAATTTGACGATTTCATGATTGCACTGTTTACAAAGAAGAGAATTTGCCTCACAGGGCAGGTAAAGACTATAAATAAATAAGAAGACTGTAGATAAATCTGAGTGCTGTTTTTTATTGACTCATGAATAAATAGTTTAAATGGAGTTGCCCTATATGTGAGAACAGCATACAATGTTTGGATGAATTTGTGATTTGCACAGATTCGATTAGAGGCAAAGTAATGTTTGGGACAAAAGAGAGAGCTAAATTTCTTTAATGTTGATGAAGCATCCAAGAACTTGTGATTTCTTTGTGCTTAAAATTTGATGACAATGATAATTGTTAGCTGGAATGCCTGAAACTTTGAACATCCTGTTGTTAGCACTAATAACTATAATTGTTAATATCTGATATTTAAGTGAATGTAGAGTTTGACATTTTAGAGTCAAAATGATTTATTCTCAAACTTTGATATAACAAGTGCTACACACTATTCCATTAATGAAAGAAGGTATAAGAGTCTTGAATACCTTAGCTAATTCTCAATATAGTAAAACAGTTTACTGTAGTGGAAAGTTTCTTATACTGAATTTCCTTTACAAAGCAGTGATGCTTGGGATTGAAACCTAGACTTGTCAGAAGTGAGAGAGAATTTGATAATTGTGTTTACTATAGCATTTACTGTATGATAAATGAATGCATTACTCAAAATAAGAACATCATGAACTTCTCTGAATTTAATCTTCAGAGCACTTTTCTTCTCCCACTCAGTAAATGATTTCTGTTTCTCATTTGCATATGATATGAAAAACTTAATTTTGAATAAGCAGTTTTGAATCATGTATTTTATGAATATTTTTCAGGACTCTCATCAACTTAAAATTCACCAAGTAATAGCACGAGTCGATGGTTGGCAGCAGGTTTTTCCTGTGCCTGTTGACAGAGTAGGAGTCTATTTCCGTGATGCTCAACCACAAATTAGTTGCTCATCTTCAGTTGTGAGTTGAAATCATTATTGCAAATTATTTGAAACTATAATAACTTACATAATATCTGACCACTTAATACCCACTCAATAACTGCTGGCCTGTGTAATCAGGTGAACTGTTAAATAAAATAATAACAATAAATAGAAAAAGGAGTGGTTATTAAGTAATTAGTTGGGTGTATATTGTGCATGCTGCTGTAGCAGGTTTTAATAATTTTATATATATTATTTATAATATCAGATCTCCATGGAGTCAAAAGAATATCATCATGGGAGGCACACACTTTCATTCCCAAGACTCATCAAACCATGTTTTAAACTCATTCATCATATCCACATTCACAACACCCTTAAGCAATGCATTCCACTCATCGTCCACTCTCCATGAAAACAAACTTCTCTTTACACCCTTGCTCACATTCTCCTTATACAGTTTTCAAACGATGGCTTCTTCTTCTAACCCTTTCTCCCATTTTATGAAAAATTTCTTCCACATAAACCTAGTAACAACTTCTTACTGACATATATTTCAGTCACATCTCCTCTCTTCCTTCTGTTCACAAGCCTTTTCAAATTGCATTGCATCAATCTATCTTCTTTAAATCCCACATGCAAGGACTTGATAAATTTCAATAGACCAGATAGACCACTCTCTTCTTCTTCTTTGGTCAATCTTCTGTTAACACTTTCTGTTCTCTTCCCCATGAAAACCAGGTCACCAGTATAAATTTAAAATTTGTGTGTGATCCCTGTTTCTCCCCAAATTCTCCCACCACCAGACCTATTCTGAAAAATGTCTTCTGTATTAATTTTGTAAAAACCCTTCAGTGATTTGTATATCTCAATCATATCGCCCCTTTTCTGCCAGTCAACTAAATGGTAACCTGGTTTTCTTGGGAAAAGGGTATATCAGGAAGTGTTAAGAGAAGATTGAGCAAAGAAAAATTTCTTATTTAGTCTATGATGGCTGATCATGGCCTTATATAGTGGAACAATAATCTCTTAATTTATGCATGTCTACATCCTCTCCATCATTGCCATAATCATTATTATTATTATGGGCTACTCCATGGAGTCTTAGACTCAGTGAGGGAGCCATTAAACATTGTGCCAAGCACTATCCAACATTTGTGCAGGATCTATCATACTTTGCTTTAAACTCATTCACAGACATGGCCCCCACAACAGACTCTGGCAACCTATTCACTCATTCACCACTCTCCAAGCAAAATCTTTAGGGTGTTAGTTCTAACACCCTACACCCTTCCTACATACACTTTTGCTGAATTTCTCCAATCAGACTTGTTCTGAAAAATCTCCTCTGTATTAATCTTATAAAAACCCTTCAGTAATTTGTATGTCTCAAACATATTATGCCTTTTCCGTCTGCCAACCAATTTATGTAACCCACAAATCTTCAATCTGTTCTCGTATGGTTCATTCCATAGACCTGCTACCATCTTGGTCACTCGCCTCTGGATCCTCTCCACCTTCTTCATCACCAAGAAACCTAGGCAACCAGATCTGCACACAGTAGTCAAGTGGGGTCTTATCAAGGCTTGAGAAAGTGGTATAATACTGTATTTACTTGAATATAACTCGCCCTCACATATATCTCGCACCCTTGATTTTACTTTATGAAGAAAGATATTAAAAAGTTTTGCATATACCAACACATGAAAAAAGTTAAACTTTAAGAAATACATAGTGAATGTTGTTATGGCAGAAATAGAAAAAACTTTTGGATGTGAAGACTGATGTGGCCATTATTCCTGGTGGTTTTACACCTTGTCTTTAGTTGTTGGATGTATCAGACAAAACATTCAAGAACTATGTGCAAAAATTCTACATGGAGTGGATGATAGCTGGCAGCTACGACCTGACTCTGCAGGGAAGATTAAGAGGGCATCATTAGAAGTATTGTGCAACTGGATATTGAGAGCTTGGGATGATTTCACCAGAAATAATTTGCAGAGTTTTTTTTAAAAACTGACATCCCTAATGCTCTGAATGGAAATGAAGATGACGCTATTTGGGTAGATTGACAGTTGCTCTTGAGACCAGAAGCAACAATAGCAAATAGGAGATTCTTGGTAAGTCATATCCATTTTCAGTTTTTCATGGTGATCTTATGATTCCAAAATGATATAAGGACAAGCAATAATGAAACTATTTTTTTTATTTAATTACAGAAGCATTGTCTAAATATTCAAATATATAAAGTGCTGAAGGTGAGCAGCCGACCATGTAAATAATATTGATAATTAAAATTTAAATGCATTAATTTTATAAATAATGCAAGCAAATTATTTATTCATTCATATGGGGTCCCCCCCCCCTTCCTCCCCATCGGCTAGGGTGAGTTGAGCCCACTTAATGAGGGATTAAGTATTGTATTTTATGACTGTACATTCGTGTATACGGTCTCTCTCTTTCTCTAATTCTCTGTCTACACTCTGTTCATGGGGCCTGTTTGCCTGTCCGAAACACTCAAGTATCCGGATTTAAAAAAAAAAAAAAAAAAACTCTACCTTATGAGACTTCTAATTCACCTTTATTTGAAAAAGACCAGATAAACGTTCTTCACATCTTGGACAGGAATTGAACCCATGTCTTTCTGACCAAACAGCTTTGTCTATACTGACTGAGCTGCAGAAGCTCTATATGAGCAATTAAAATTATAATGAATACTGAGGATTTAATTATAAATGTCAATTTATTATTTTTTTCCTGAAAAACTTTAGTTTCTGAAAATCCTCTCATATATCTCGCACCACAATTTTTTAACTTTGATTTTGAGGAAAAAAGTGCAAGTTATATTTGAGTAAATATGGTAACCTACTTGTCAAAGCATTCTTCAGTAACCAAGTAATCTTATGAGCTGCTATAGCCACTTTTTATGTGCCCTCTATACTTGAACTCTCTATCCAGTAACACTCCCAAAATTCTGGCTTTGTCAATTTCCTGGAGTTCATTTCAATCAGTGTGGTATATAGCTGATAATCTTTTCACTCCAAAATGCATAACCTTTCACCTTGTCACATTAATCTGATATCCATACTCCTTTGCCCAGATTGCCAGTCTGTCCAAATCTTCCTCCATAATTTTAACATAATCTGTATAACTATTGCTCTACCCAATTTTGCATCATCAGCAAACACTGAACATTTCTTCTCAGATCCTTTCTTATATCATTAATGTACAAATTAAACAGTATCAGGCCAAGAACGCAGCCCTGTGGCATTCCAGTAGTCACAGTCCTTTGGTACTGATTCTCCTGAATAAACCACTCTCTGATATCTCTCCATCACCCAACTTGTTATCTACCTCACCAATCCTATATCCATCCCACTGTGCTGTAGTTTACTGATTAGAATTCCATATTGATTAGAATTAGTATTCAAAGGCCTTTGTTAAGTCCAGCAGTATCACTCTAAAATTAAAAATTAGGGGTCAAAAAAAAATCTGAGGAACGAATTATACATTTTCCCATAGGTTATTATATTCGATTAGTGCAATTTCGATTAATGCACCTGTTTTAAAGAACGCATTAGGTGCAATCGAGGGATTGCTGTACATTGTTATTTCCTGAAAAATTAAAAAAAAAAATAGTCTTTATGTACACTAATACTTGGGGTTTGAGAACGCTCGATCTAGTAATCACATGTGAGAATTTATTTATAAGCAATATAACTATGCTGCCGCTGACCTGGTGAGAGTGGTCGATGGGGAGGGTCAATATGGTTTTGTGAAGGGTCGGTCATGCCTCAGTAACTTGCTCACATTTTAAAATACAGTGTCAGATGAGTTGGATAAAAGTAATGGGCAAGTTACTGAGGCATGACCGACCCTTCACAAAACCATATTGCTCCCTCCCCCCCCCCCCCCATTCAGTATCCCATTTCGATCTATCCATTCCTGTATTTTGCTTTTGACGAACTTCTCGAGTACTTAGACAACAACTCATGATATGCTGAAATCGATCTTGGAGCCTCACTCAGAGGCTCCAAACTTTGGAACTGAGACCAAGATTAAACAATGTGGTTAAAGGTACCGACAATTCCCTAGCACCATCATGTAAAACTTGAGCTGGTATACTATCTAATCCCATAGCTGTATTCACATTAAGGTTGTGAAATATGCTATACACTGCCATTTCTTTTACCTCGGTTTCATTTGCCTATCTCTTTACTGCAATATCTCCGTTTGGAAGATATGCTTTTGTGTTCACTTAACAATTCTACTATTTTAACTGATTCAGTTACCTCCCTACCATTGGCATTCATTAAAATAATAAAATTAATCCTTTATCCAAGTGTGAGCAAACAAAGTTTGCACCTGAAAATATCTTCCCTCTCACCAGTCGGCAGAAGCATGGTTATATTGCTTATAAACAAATTCTCACATTCACTTCATATTATTTGGCATCTTTATTTTGTGTTTGATCATTGTCTTTCTTATCCTTGTTGATATCTATAAATGAAGTTAAAAGAAGAGAAAAAAAAAAACGAGAAATGTAGCTAATGTGAATTGATTGTCTATGCTTATTTAATATTTTAACCCTTTGTCATAGTATAATGTCTGTTATAATTCAGGTACTCATGATTTTAACTTCGTGTATTTCTAGTATGCAGAATCATTGCCAGCACGAATTGTTTTTTCTGTTACTTTGGAAAGCAATGCAAGTAAACTAATCACCATTAGATCTGCACTGCTGTTTGCTAATAATCTTAGTGATACAATGGAGCTTAGTCTTGAAAATAAAGGAATACAGCAAAAAGGTAAATACATTAATTTCGCATGATATTGATACTATTTGTGAACTGTTTTGCTTTGTTTTTGGTTATAGTTCATACCACCACTACAAAAAAATAAATAAAGGGCACAAAAGATGTAATCTTTTATTACTTTGCTGGAATATGTAATGCCTATTTCTAAAAATAAAATATGTTTTATCTATTACAAAAAAAATGCTTGCTGTCAGTTAAAATATTGTCTAAAAGCACTAATTTCCATTCCTATCATATATTATTCACATTTAAGAATGTAGATGGGTTTAGGGTTTCACCAGAGAAAACAGTTTTTTTTTGTTATTTTTTTTAGAAAAGGTACATCTTTCAAACACAGAATTAATATCTAAGAGAAATTATAATTCCAGTTGTTGTAAAGAAACATTTTGTTGCTCATATTCAATAAAAAAAATTAACATTTGTATCTCAGATATCATCTGAGTAAGAAGTGCCAGAGACCATTCAACAGCCTTTACATCCTTCCACCTAGTGCGATGATGCCTGACCTTCCAAGCATTTGTCTGATCAAAACTCAATTGTGGATCCTCTTGTCTTTGTTTCAAAAAAAAAAAAAAAAAAAAAACCTTCACGTGGCTAGGTGTTATCCACAATGAGGCATTCAGAACTTCATCTCATCCATTAGAAACATCACCTGTATTCCATCTTTATGTGACAGCAAATGAACCAACTTTCTTACTGATATTAGCATTTGTTTCTGGAGTATACAATACTCCAGAAACCCTTACACCATGCTTTTGTTCATGGGCATCTATTTTTTTTCCAAGTTAGGAAAACCTGTATAACATATATCAGGTTATCGTATATCACTTTGGTCTCTGAATGTCAAAGAATGACAAAACATAAACATGACAAAACAACTTAATACCTTATATACTTGCATTCTACTATTGAGTATCTCTGTGTGCAGGGAATTACCCTAACCCCCCCTTCTCCTCTTTTTGCCAACAGCTTATTAAAATAACAGCGAAGAATACTCAGACAAGTCAGAATCAGTGTTTTCTGTGGGTCTCCTATTGTCTTCCAAGACAATGTAATGTCTAATCATATTCATCTGGAATGCAATAACTATGCTGTAGTGCACACATTAAATTATGTTATGCTGAAATACTACTTCTAGAGCTGCATTATTTACATAGATTCATCATGCTTACTACAGTCTTCATGAAGTCAAGTACACCATCTGTATCAAGTGCTCTTTCAGAAAGCTTATATTCCTTGCCCACATTATTATTATTCATGACACCTCCAAGGAGTCAGAAGTCTCATCGCGGGAGGACACCTACTATACAACACTCCGCCTCCATTACTACACCAAACCTCTGCTACCAATCACCTACATTAACGCCATCTACTGCCCACCACCACCACAGCTAGTATTTTTGTCTGTAAATTGCGTGTGTTCTAAAGGGCCAATTTGTCTGTATGCAGGATGAAAAACTCAGGTTTCCAGGAGAAAAAACCTTGCTACCTCCTTATGAGATCGGCTAACTCACCTTCAATTGAAAAAGTCCATTTGTCAACTAAGAGAGAGTGAAAAAGAGCATTGAATATCCTTCATGCTCTATACTCTACAAATGGGGGTATGGATCAGTCTTCATTGCTTCTCCTTTATTATGTGCTTTGTTCAATCAAAGCTGGGTTATGGGTATTGAGTCTATTGTTCTTTGAGAGAGTGGAGAGAGAGAGAGAGAGTATCCTGTAGTGGTTGGTTTCTGTTTATTATAAAAGTATATGAATGGCTAATGGATCATTTCACAGATAGCCAGTTTGACGTTTTTATGTTGAAGCAAAATGAATCTACTCTGCTACTTCAATGGATATTACTGTTTCTTAATTATGCCTTAAAAACAAGGTCTCTTTTAAAAGGTCTTCTGTTGACCAGTGTTTTTTTCTCTGCATTGGTAAGTTCAATATTATGCACATCAGACTGCCATTCACCCCCTTTGGTATGCTTGTGATAGCAATTATGCAGGCTATTGGCATAAATGTTAACAGTGTCGCTAGCACTAAACATTACATCATTCCTTTACACATGGCAGGTTTGCACTCCATTTTGAAACATGTCACTTTATCAATTACAGAAATATCATTCTTCATCATTTGTCTACCTGCAAGTGTTTAATGTGCACAGAGTAGCCCACTCTAAATTCTTCCTCATCTATACTGATGGATATGAGACCTCTGTTGATTATGCTACTGTGTTTCCTGACATTACTTTATCCATTCTGATCCCACTTGATTTATTATTATCATCATGTGACACCTCCAGTGTGTCCAAAGACTCATCGAAGCAGGGCACCTACTCTGCAACTCTCTGTCTCCACCACTCAGTTCACCAACGCCATCTACTTCATACTCATCACATTAACATTACATATTTGTTGTGATTACTTGCATATTATTGCACTGTTGAGTTTATTATTATTATTCATGACACCTCAAAGAAGTCCTAAGACTCATTGCTGGAGGACATCTACTATACAACCATCTCCACCATTACACCGAACCTCTACTACCAATCATCTCCATCAACACCATCCACTGCCCACCACCACCACAACTGTTTTTATTGTAAAGACTTGTACATTCAGGTCAATAAAAAGTAAATTTTGTTTATAAATACTGAATACTCCCAGTGGTGTTTCAATGGTCATAGCAAATAAGACTAATCAGTCTGATTACGTCAATTATAGATATACCAGGAGTGGTAATGAAGGTATTTGGAAAGTATGTTAAAAGTAGAACTCAGGAATGGATGGATATGAAATGATAATCATGGAAGGTGGCATAGGTTTTGAATTATAGATCTTGTCTTTGTCTCAGGTCTGGCTTAGTCCCGAAGGCGTGGAAAGAGGGGAAAATAGTTCCACTGCATAAAGGAGGATCCAAGACTATGGTTGCAAATTACCGACCGATCAGCATATCAGGAGTCGTTGTCAAGGTCTTGGAGAAAGTAGTCAAGGGAAAAATACAGGAATGGATTGATGAAAATGAGATACTGTACAGAGGACAGCATGGCTTTGTGAAGGGTAGATCATGCCTCAGTAACTTGCTCAAGTTTTATAACAGGGTGACGGCTGAACTGGATAAGGGAAATGGGTTTACAGTGATACTGCTGGACCTGGCAAAGGCGTTTGACAGGATACCACATGGAATTCTAATCCGTAAACTACAACATATGGGAATGGATATAGGGTTGGTGAGATGGATAGCTGGGTGGTTGATGGAGAGATATCAAAGAGTAGTTTATTCAGGAGTGGAGTCCAAAAAACGGCCTGTGACTAGTGGTGTGCCACAGGGTTCTGTTCTTGGACCACTGCTGTTTAATCTGTTCATTAACGATATAGGGAATGGTCTAAGTGGGACAGTTCATTTGTTCGCTGATGATGCAAAGTTGGGTAGGGCGATAGTGAATGCAGAAGATGTCAAAGTCTTGCAAGATGACTTAGATAGATTGGAGTTCTGGACTAAGGAGAATGGATGTCAATTTAATGTGACAAAATGTAAGGTTATGCATTTCGGAGTGAAATGATTAGCAGCAGTATACCACATTGGTGGAACTATACTCCAAGAGATTGATGAGGCCAGGGACTTGGGAGTGTTGGTGGATAGGGAGATGAAGTTTAGGGGGCACATTGCGAAAGTAGCTAAATCAGCTCATCAACTCACTTGGTTGTTGAAAAATACCTTGACGAGCAGAGAAAAACAAGTTATTGTACCTCTGTACCGAGCCCTGATAAGACCTCATCTCGACTACTGTGCCCAGATTTGGTCACCTCGGTTCCTTCTTGATGGGGAGGAGGTTGAGAGGATCCAGAGGCGAGTGACTAAGATGATAGCAGGTCTATGGAATGCACCATATGAGAACAGGTTGAAGATTTGTGGGTTGCAGAAACTAGTTGATAGGCGAAAAAGGGGAGATATGATTGAGACATTCAAATTGCTAAAAGGATTCTATAGGATTAATTCAGATGATATTTTTGACATCAGAACTGGTAGTGGGAGAACTAGGGGACACCCATGGAAGCTGGGCAAGAGCGTGGTTAGCAGGGGTGTTAGAGCTGGGTTCTCTACTTTTAGAGTGGTAAATGAGTGGAATAAGCTGCCAGAGTCTGTTGTGGGTGCTATGACAGTGAGCGAGTTCAAGGCAAGGTATGATAGGTACTGTGAGAATGTTGAACAGCTGTGTGAACATGATGTTTAGGGCCTTCCTCGATGAGTCTAAGGACTCCTGGAGTAGCCCGTGGTAATAATAATAATAATAATAATAATAATAATAATTTACTCACTTTCTATAATACAGTGAAAATGATATACCAGCTCTATCAATATATACTGGAGCATATATGGATACAGTTGGTAATATTGATGACAGGATGACTGTTAGATTGACATCACAGATCCATACAGCAGAGCGATCACATAGCATGTAGGTTACCTTGTTTGCCAAAATGGCTTCCTACTTATCGTTACCACTGTTTTATTTGTATATTAATAATATTGCTGACAATGATAAACTAGGGAGGAGAGCATTTAATAAGATGTTTTGGAGATCTCTTCAATAGACTGGTAGTATTGGCAAAGGGTTGTTGGTTGCCAATTCAGTATGGCCACATGTTTGGTGATGCAATTTTGGATGAAAGGATCAAACTGTGTATTTATAGGAGGGACTACTGTAAATTAATGGATCAAAAGATGGAAGTTTTGCATAGAACAGGGAGTTGTTCAGATGGTGTGCGAAAATATGAAAAATGGTTCCAAGTATTCGATGATAAAGCAAACACAACCGGATGAGCAGTTTTAGCCACTTTTGCTATGTTCTTCCTAAACTTTAACTCCTTATCCACTAACACTCCTGAGTCTCTGGCTTTGTCAATTTCCTGGAGTACAATTCCACCAATCTGGTATACAGCTGGTAATCTTTTCATCCCAAAATAGGATGAAAAGATTGCCAAAATGGTAATCTTTTCATCCCACATCAAACTGACATTTTTCAAAGAAAAATGTCAGTTTAACGTGGCATAATCTTACACTTTGCCACATTAAACTGACATTTTTCTTTGCGAATGTGCCAGTCTATCCAAATAAACAAAATTTTGGTCTTCAATATTAACTGTTGCTCTACCCAACTTTGCATCATCGGCAAATAATTGAACAATTCCTCTCAGATCCTTTCCTATATTATTAATGAATGAATTAAACAGTAGCAATTCAAGAACCCTGCAGCACAACACTAGTCACAGATTCCTTCTTTTGGACTCTATTCCTGAATAAACTACTCTCTGACATCTCCATCAGCCATCCTCTTATCCAACTCACTAACCCTATATCCATCCCCATGTGCTGCAGTTTGCTGATTAGAATTCCATGTGGTATTCTGTCAAAGGCTTTTTTCAAAGTACAGCAGCATCACTGAAAACCCATTATCTTTATCCAACTCATCTGTCACTGTGTTATAAAATTTGAGCAAGTTATTGAGCATGACCTACCCTTCACAAAACTATGCTACCCCCCCCCATACAATAACCCATTGCATCACTCCATTCCTGTATTTTTCTCTTGACCAACTTCTCAAATACTTTGACAACAATTACTGATATGCTAATCAGTCGGTAATTTACTACATCAGTCTTGACGACTCCTTTATGTAATGGAACTATTATTCCCCCTCTTTCCACCCCTACGGAACTAATCCAGAGCTGAGATTTAGAATAAACAATATGGTCAAGGGCACTGACAGTTCACTCACTGCTTCACGTAAAGCTTAATATATTCATATTAAGGTTCTGTAATATGCTATACACCTCCATTTCATTTACTCGGTTCTTGTATAAGCCTTTGGCTTTCTCATTTCTGCAATATCACCACCTGGATGATATACTCTTGTGAAATGTTCACTTAGTAATTTTACCATTTTGACTGATTCGGTTACCTCCCTACCATCAGCATTACTTAAAATCATTCTGCCATATACAGTACATTCTTTCTTGCAGCATATCAAAAGAATTATTGGGGATTCTCTTTAGCCTGCATTGCTAACTTTCTTTCATAATCTGCGTTTGCCTTTCTTACCACAGCTGGTCACCTTTCTCCTTAAATTCCCTCCGCAATTTTTTTTTTTTTTTTTTTTTTCTCTCAACTCCAGCTTAATCTTCTTCTTCTTCTGCAGCTTTATGTGGAGGAGACTCATTATAAACAGTGACCCCACTTAAGTGGGGTCACTGTTTAAAATGAGTCTCCTCCACACCTTCCTGTCTTGGGCTGTCACCACATCCAAGTTCTTCATTCTCAAGTCCTCTTCTAGCAGCTCCCTCCATCTCTTCTTTGGCTGCCCACGCTTCCGCCTTCCTTGCACATCCATCTGCAAGACCCTTCTTCTAACATATTCATCCTTCCTCCTCATCACATGACCAAACCATCTCAACCTTGCCTCCTGTATTTTTGCTCCTAAGTTCGTAACTTTCACTGTTCTCCTGACATAGTCATTTCTCAGACGATCCTTTCTGGTCACACCGCACATCCATCTAAGCATTCTCATCTCTGCTACTTCCATCCTGCTGATGTTATTTTTCCTCAGGGCCACAGTTTCTATAGCATATGTCATAGCTGGCCTCACTACTGTCCTATAGATTTTGCCTTTCAGATTGATCAGCACCCTCTTATCGCATAACACTCCAGCCATCTCCCTCCAGTTCCTCCAACCCACTTGTATCCTGCATCCCACTTCCTTCTCAGCTCCTCCATCTTCTTCCACTGTTGAACCTAAGTATCTAAAGTCTCTCACCTTCCTGATGACATTTCCTTCCAGCTCCAGATCTGGCTCCTGTCCACCGCCCACTGTGCAACACATTCTCTGTCTTACTTCTGCTCAATCTCATCCCTCTCTCTTCCAGTACTTTTCTCCATCTTTCCAGTTTAGTTCCCGCTTCTTCTCTTGAATCTGCACACAGCAAGATGTCATCTGCATACAACATTGTCCGAGGTGCATCTTCTCTCACCTCCTCTGTTACCACCTCCATCATAATATTAAACAGAAACGGACTTAATGCTGACCCTTGATCCAAGCCAACTGTTACTTGAAAACTTTCTGTCTGTCCCAGACAGGTCCGAACACCTGTCTTCACATTTCTGTACATTTCCCGCAACAACCTGACATATTTCTCCGGCACCTTCTCCTTCAGACCTCCAGACTTCTTGCCTTGGCACTCTATCACACGCTTTCTCCAGATCAATAAATGCCAGATGTAGCTCCCTTTGTTTCTCTCGATACTTTTCCATCATCTGCCGTAACCCAAAGATAGCATCTGTTGTTGATCTACCAGGCATGAAGCTAAATTGTTCCTTTGCAATCTCCACCTCCTTCCTCAATCTTCCATCAAGAAACCGTTCTAGGATTTTCATTGTGTGGGACATCAACTTTATTCCTCTGTAATTTTTACAGTCTTGTGCATCCCCTTTACTCTTGTAGATGAGGACAAGAGTACTCTCCCTCCATTCCTCGGGTATATTTTCCTGTTGGCAAACTTTCATGAACAGGTCAATTCCCTCTTCCCCCAGTGCCTTCCATGCCTCCACTGGAATTCTGTCGGGGGCCCACCAATTTTCCATTCCTCATCCTCTTCATGGCCTCTGTCACGTCCACTCTACTGATGTTCTGCACCATCCCCTCAGAAGGCTGCTCATCTCCTCTGTGAGTCCTTGCATTTTCCTCATTCAAAAGTCCCTGAAAGTATATTTTCCATCTGTTTCTTATGTCCACATCCTTCCATAATACTCTTCCTTCAGCGTCTTTGATCTGCCTCACATGTAAGATGTCCTTTGGTGCTTTATTTCTACATTTCGCTAGTTGGTAAATTTTTCTCTGTCCTTCCTTTGTTTCTAATTGATCATACAGATCTTGATATGCCATGGCCTTCGCCTGTGTCACAACTCTCTTGGCTTTTTGCTTTCTATCTCTGTACACCTCTCTGTCCTCTTCCACTCTTGACTCATCCCACGTCTGCTTTGCCTTCCTCTTAGCTGCCATTGCCACTTGTACATTATTATTCCACCACCAACCCTCCTTCTGGTCTCTAATGATGATATTTATTCATTTAACTCTTACGTGATTTGCTCTCCTGACCTAGGTATGCAGTCTGCCATTACCTCTCTCAAACACTACTTGACCACTTTCCATGCACTATCAACATCTAGCCCTTGCAGTTTTACATGCCATAGCACAATCCAAGCAATCTCCTAAGCTTATCATACTTGCCAGCCCCGTAATTGCACATACACTGTCTTAACTGAAAATTCCACACATTTAGCTACCTCCCAGGTTAAGACGATATGATCTCTCACCAATTGGTGGCAACGTGGTCATATTTATTATGACAAATTCTTAGATTCAATTACTAGATCGAGCACTCTCAAACCCCATGTAATTATCCTTTAGTTACTGCATAAAATATATTTCCTTCCTCCCATGTGTCCTCTTCTCCTTCCAATCTATGTTCTCATAGTTGAAATTAACATAATAATCATCTGTCCTCCACTCATTGAATCTATTTACCAATGCATACTATTTCCATCTTTTCCATCTCCTGGTCTACAGCAGCATCCAACTGTATATTTTATTCTGCTGATCTCAATCTCACACTTAAAATGTGCCTCAAATGTGCTATTTTCACTGGCCTGTGAAAATAGCACATTTGAGGCACATTCTCCTATCTTTGGTTGCAGTTCATTGGCTATCATCAATTGCACTCACCCCCCCCCCCATTTTTTATCTTTATCCTCCTTGAACACACTATACCCTTTACATTCTATCCCACTAACTATATTACTTTATGTTAGCAATGGCTCATAATGCCATCTCAAGTGATGATGTAAAGCTGAGCCAGGAACTTGAATGCTATTCTAATCAAAATGGTTATAGTATTAAACTAGTCTTTAACACTTACAAATTACACCCAGAGTAGCATTAAGTGATAAAGAAAATTTCACTGTTGTTTGAAATTACTGTCACTTTATATCACCATCATTATCAATTTCCTGATATGTACCCTCAAGGCGGTGTACATGCCACTATGACAATAATACACAATTAAGTTTACATCATTTTTAAACTCCTATCAGCAGTTTTCCTTCAAATTAGTCTATTACTAGTCAGCATTTTAGTCAGATCTAACATTTTGGTCCTCTAAGCTTCTGACTGAATAATCAACCTAGATCTTGGTCTTCTGCTCTGCTAGATTTTCCTCTTCTATTCTATAATAAATTTAGTTTAATCCTTTATCCAAGTGTAAGCAAACAAAGTTTGCACCTGAAAATATCTTCAGGACTGACGTAAGGTGGTGGAACACCAGGTAACTCCGAGCAAAGGTTGACCAAACTTTCATCACTCCTTGTCTCAGTAGCTCCCATAATGCAAAGCACATCTCCTTGCAGACATGTATACTGCTATGCATTAAGGGAGGAGCCTCTATCCAGACCAGTTTTGACCTTGATTGAGGACCGGTTTTGACCGCTGGCCACTACGAGACCGGTTTCGACCTCTCCTATTGCTTCTGCCTTAGTATCTCCACGTTTGGGTCTGGCTCCCACCAACGAGACCTCAATAAAGGTCAAAACCAGTCTGGGTAGTGTCCCTTCCCTTAATGCATAGCAGTATACATGTCTGTAAGGAGATGTGCTTTGCATTATGGGAGATACTGAGACAAGGAGTGATGAGAGCCTGGTTAACCTTTGCTTGGAGTTGCCTGGTGTTGCACCACCTTACCTCAGTCCTGAAGATATTTTCAGACACAAACTTTGTTTGCTTACACTTGGATAAAGGATTAAACTAAATTTATTATAGTCTAACCAAATTCAAAATAAACTTCCAGCATCTTTCTCTAAATCCCGAGTAATTCAATAACAAGGTGGTACACCTGTTGGCTACTTGTATGGGTAAATATGACCTCTCCTATTGCTTCTGCCTTAGTATCTCCACGTTTGGGTCTGCCTCCCACTGACAAGAAAACCGGTCTGGATAGTGGCCCTTCCCATAATGCATAGCAATATACATGTCTGCAAGGAGATGTGCTTTGCATTATGGGAGATACTGAGACAAGGAGTGATGAGAGCCTGGTCCACCTTTGCTCAGAGTTGCCTGGTGTTGCACCACCTTACCTCAGTCCTGAAGATATTTTCTGGCACAAACTTTGTTTGCTGACACTTTGATAAAGGATTAAACTAAATTTATTATAGTCTAACCAAGTGCAAAATAAACTTGCAACATCTTTCTCTAAATGCAGAGTAATACAATAATAAGGTGGCACACCTGTTCGCAACTTGTATGGGTAAATATGACCTCTCTTATTGCTTCTGAAAGAGTGTTCACTGTGTTTCTACTTTTAGCATTAGATGAGTGAATGAGTGTTGACTACTATAATGCAAGTATGATGTGAAACTTTGGTTTTGCAGTGTAGCTGCTAGACTAAGTAGCAGAGACGCGATTATAGTTTTTAAATTATATACAAGAACAGCAGGTTAACATCACAGGTAAGTGGACTGTAATTGGGCGATTCAATAGGTCTAACTGCCGTTGGAGTCACCATTGTTGATTAATTACTAAAAGCAACTGAATCGTAGGCTCACTGCCTCACGTTGTTGAGGGGTTTCCTGGAATTATGTAAGAGCTATAATGGTTCCACCATCATAGCTCTTACATAACTCCAGCAGACTCCCGATTGGTATGGAAGATATCAAGGAACAAATTAAGATTATAAACAAGGAGGAGTCATTAGAAGTTTTAAAACTTATCATGGCAAAGTTTGAGGCTGACTGGCTGGGTTATTTAAAGTCTAACCAAGATCTAATCTAAAGTCTAATCACATACTCCTGTATGCCCAAACAAATGATCCAGAAGTAGAGGATGAAGAA
The DNA here is from genome assembly GCF_054136105.1 of Typopeltis vanoorti. Taxonomy (NCBI): domain Eukaryota; kingdom Metazoa; phylum Arthropoda; class Arachnida; order Uropygi; family Thelyphonidae; genus Typopeltis; species Typopeltis vanoorti. The sequence goes on from NC_143554.1 coordinate 15,624,526, forward strand.
ACCCAAGGGGAATTCATAACTGTTCCACCATCTAAAAAACCCCATCATAACAACTCACAAGAAGAGCACTCCAACAAACGTCGAAGAACAGCAGTCGATCTTATGGAGGATGACTCACCCATACAGGACGTGCGAAAAAACTTGGAGAAAGTCCTTCCAGTTATTCTTCAGGACAAGGAGAAATGGATTTCTGTCATATCAGCCCTTAGGGAGCAAAACATCACATACTCCTGGGCAAAAAACTTGGATGTGGGACTCAAAATTCAGCCAGCCACTGACTACAGGCAGATGACAAGGCTACTAGACACCAAAAATCTTCCTTATCATACATTCGCTTTACTGAGTGAAAAGACCTTAAAGGTGGTAATATGTGGAGTCACAGAAGGAATCACTCCAGAAGAAATCCCAGCTGATTTAAGCAACCAGAGCCTGACCCCAATCAAAGTAAGTAGGATGCTCTGGTCTGATAAAAGGCCAATGCCTTTAGTACTCGTGGAGATTGATAACACCCAGAAGAAAATATATGAGCTGATTCTAAGGCTAGTAATTCTAAGGCTGCTCTCTGCAGCCTTAGAATTACTACGGAACCTCTAAGAAAGAGAGCATCAGCAGGACAGTGCCACAGATGTCAGCGGTTTGGGCATGCCCAAAAGCTATGCCAGTCCAACTTCAGGTGCTTAAAATGTGGTGAAGGCCACCAGACCATCATATGCACCAAGCCAAGATCTACGCCAGCTAAGTGCGCAAACTGCGGAGGGCCTCACCCCGCCAACTATAAAGGATGCATAGCACACCCAAAGAACCATGGGTTTCCCAAAACCGCTCAGCCATCACCCAGCAGTGACACCCCAGGCAACTGTGCAGATCACCATCCAGTTCAAATAACCTCCACCTTGACAGCTCAGAAAGGAAATCAACCTGAAACCAGGACCAAAACGTGTGCCGAGGCTGGCTGCACGATCCAAGAATACTTCCTCCAACGAATTTACAAACTCCAACCTTGCATCATTTCTAACTGCCTCACTAGCTACCATGCTTCAGGAATTCAGCAAAACAAATCCTACGCCATTCTCCGTGAAGAAATTCCTTCAAGGTACCCATTCCATTCTGACAGCCCTCAATCATGAGCAATAGGAAATATAAACCTAACTCGCTTACCATAACTGCATGGAATGGAAATGGATTGAACAACAAAATCCTTGAACTACAAGAGTTCACTCACAGATATACTCCTGATATAATTCTAGTAAATGAAACACATCTCAGACCAGCTAATAACCCTAAATTATGGAACTACGCTATGTACAGAACAGACAGACTCACTGCCAGTGGAGGAGGCACAGCCATATTCATTAAAAACTACATAAGCCACAATACCACAATGTACTGTCCAATCCATAAACCAAGAACCTAGAGATAACAGGCATTGAAGTCCATACAAACAATGCTGGCAGTATCAAAATCTATGCAGTATACAACCCACTCAGCATTCCATTACTGGTATCTGACTTGGACTCCATTCTCGGCTCCACAGACTCTATCATCAAGGCTGGAGATTTCAATGCCAAGCATTCAGCTTGGTATAGCTCCACAATCAATGACAAAGGCCGCACCCTAAACCATTACTCAATGCAAAATTTCTATTGTTATAGCCGGACCCACAGAGCCCACTCATCACAGTCCAAATGGAAGATCAGACGTACTGGACATCGCAGTCCTTAGAAACATCAGATACCAATACCATCTGGAAATGTTAAACGAATTATCATCTGATCACAACCCCATTCTGCTCAAGCTCAGTACACAAGAACAGTTCTCTCCTCCACACTCCTTTATATCATGGGAAAAGCTCTCCTCTCCCACACCCATCATCCATAACAAAGAGGAGATAGATATAGCTGTCAACAACCTCACTTACCAAATTAAAAAAGCACTAGCTTCAGTCACACAAACCACAGTTTTTCATTCCAGTGGTCGGATCCCTGAGGAAATTATGGACCTGATCAGGCTGAAAAACAGAGCCAGAGAGGTACCATAACACAAAAGCCCCACAAGATAAAACAACTTTGAATAATTTAAATAGACAAGTCCGGGAAGCTCTACAAAAACATCGAAATCAAGATTGGGAAACCAAACTGAACAATCTGAACCCAGAGGATAACTCCATCTGGAAATTCTTGAGAACCCTCCGTACTAAAAGGCAACTCATACCCCCAATTCAGACCAAGAAAGGAGCAGCTCCCACTGACCAAGAAAAAGCAGAAGCTTTGGTTGACGATTTGGAAACTCAGTGTAACCCCTCTTATGAGAATTTAAACATCAGTCTAATCTACAAGATTCACTGCAGAGTCAGACAGGTTGTAACAGAACAAAAAGAAATGGCAGAACTCATCACACCCACTTCTCCAGCAGAAGTTATAAATATTATAACCCACTTGAGTAACAACAAGGTTCCAGGCTCAGACAGAATCACATCAAATTACTCCCCAGAAAAGCCATTGTGCACCTAGTCAATATTATCAATGCAATAATCAGATTCAAATATTTTCCCTTAGCATGGAAAACGGCTGACATCACACCAATCAAAAAGATTGGAAAAAACCCTCAACTCCCCGAAAGCTACAGACCTATCAGCCTACTGTCCACCCTAGGTAAGGTTGTAGAAAAATTCATCCTTACAAGGCTTCAATCAGCAACAGATAAACTAGATATTATCCCTAATGAACAGTTTGGATTCAGGAAAAAACCATAGCACCACACATCAGATACACCGACTGGTTGAATTTTTCATCACAGGTTTCAACTGGAACCTCCACACTGCTGCGGTCTTTATTGATGCTCTGAAGGCTTTTGACAAGGTGTGGCACCAGGGTCTTCACTACAAACTCATCAAATTTAACATGCCAACTAATCTAATAAAAATCATAGATAGTTACCTTAAAGACAGATTCATGCAAGTAAAAATAAATGAAACCGTATCAACCAGACACAAGATCCTTGCAGGTGTGCCGCAGGGTTCTCTTCTGGCTCTCCTGCTGTTCTTTTCTATTTACACAGCTGATTTTCTATCTACACAGCTGATATTCCACAAAATCCAAGTTCAACAATCACAGCATTATATGCGGATGATACTGCTTTATTAGCAAGATCTCTCAGTCCCAAACTAGCTATCAAAAGACTCCAAAACAGTATTCACACATTGTAGAAATGGCTGATGAACTGGAGGATCCAAACAAATCGACTGAAGAGTTCAGCCATCCTGTACACCAAAAAGAGGTTTCAGACCAAGGAAGACATACACCTGCTAGGTGTCAAGATCCCATGGTAGAATGAAGTCAAATATCTCAGTGTCATACTGGACAAAAACTCCAATTCACCAATCATATAAAACACATAAACTCAAAGACATGCAGAGCAATTGCCCAGCTCTACTCCATGATCAACAGAAGAAGTAAATTGGATATCCGGAACAAACTACTCATATACAAGATGGTAATACGTGCGGTCATCACTTACGCATCTCCTCCATGGAACCACACCTTGAACTCGAATATTCAAAAACTGCAGAGGATACAGAACAAATGCCTGAGAATGATTCTGGATGCCCCATGGTTTATCAGAAACTCCCAGATTCACTGAGAAGTCAATACTCCCTACATCGTATCCTTCCTCCATGATCTAGCAGCAAATTTCTTCACCAAGACAAACAATCATCCAAACCTGCTGATCAAGCAAGCTTCAGACTACAATGAAACATAATTCTACAAATACTAAAGACCAAGTCAGTTCTATGCTCAGCTGAACACAGCTAATCTCATTGGCCTTCTTGGGCAAGCTTAATGCTCAATAACTCTCCACTCAAAGAACTCCCCCTCAGACAAAGGGGAATATGAAAAGCAGTTATGCTTCACCCATCAAGTCAGCAATGTTCTACCTTAGTATCTCCACGTTTGGGTCTGCCTCCAACTGACGAGACCTCAATAAAAGTTGAAACCGTTCTGGTTAGTGGCCCTTCCCTTAATGCATAGCAGTATACATGTCCGCAAGGAGATGTGCTTTGCATTATGGGAGATACTGAGACAAGGAGTGATGAGAGCCTGGTCCACCTTTGCTCCGAGTTGCCTAGTGTTGCACCACCTTACCTCAGTCCTGAAGATATTTTCAGGTGCAAACTTTGTTTGCTTACACTTGGATAAAGGATTAAACTAAATTTATTATAGTCTAACCAAGTGCAAAATAAACTTCGAACCTCTTCTATTCTGTTTAAGTGACCATGCATACCACCTTAGATTAGCCCTGCTCACACATTCTTGAATGCTAACAATATCAAATTCCTTCTAATATCTTCATTTTTAATATGGTTCTGCTACAGGTGCAATTTAATCAGATCCCTTGTTTCAAAATTCTCATATCTGTTGTCTCTAATCTTAGTGCTTTATTTCTCACCCACATTCTCAGATCCATAACTTAAAACTGGTTTGAATACCGCCTTGTATACTGCTAGTTTAGTATTTTGACTAATTTCTCTCTCATTTGATATAAATTTATTCAGCTAGTTCTCCACTATACTAGCTTTACTTATTATATTGTCTGTTTCCATATTTAATTTGCCATCTTCAGTAAAAACTGTGCCTAAATAACTGAAGTATTTTAATTGTTCTATAGGTTTTCCATTGAGAATGCAGGTGAAATTTTCTTCATTTCTACCTATTTTCATAGTTCTTGTATTTTTTCATGCCAAATTTGTTATTGCTGTTATTCAGTTTAGTTAAAGAATCCTGGAGACTTGTTGTGGATGTGTTTAGGAATGCAAAAATATCAAGAGCTAAGTTTGATATCGTTGTTTCTAATATCAGGTTTAATGTCCCTTTCTTTCATCCAGTCCATATGGATAATGAATAAGAGTGGACATAGTGTGCACCCTTATCTTACACCTGATTTTACTCTGTACGTTGTGTCAAAATCATGACTGAAAAAGCAGCCAATTTTTTAAACAACCCAAGATAGTATTTGCCTTCATTCCTTTAACCACACAAACAATGATGCATGTTCACATAACAGTATTAATTATAACTATATATACATAAGTGTTTGAGAATAAAATGAGTTGATAGTTAAATGAGTAGCTATTTAAGAGTTCTGTAAAAATCTCTAGCAACTTCTAGATATATTGTTTGTGTTAATAAAAATCCTGATGTGGCTTTTGTTATGTTTCAGAAGTTAAAATACACATATTCAGCCAACTCTGATTATAGCATATGCTGTTGTAACAAACAACCCTATATAACATTGTGGAAATAACACCCCTCTATGTGTAGTGCTATTCTAAAGAAAATTCCCTATATGAAATTTACTAAAAGTATTTTAGGTGTGAGATTCATTTCATTTGCCCAGTGTGAGATCACTGCTCTGCTTACTGGAGACCTACAGTGGTTTGAAAAAGTTCCATATTTGGTCTCTAGAGTAGGGTTCCGGTATATCTACATATAACAGTAAAACATAACAATAAAATACATTAAATAAATCTAATAAATAAATTTTAAGAAATACAAACAAAAAAATATTATTTTGGTAACTTCCATGGAGTCAGCAGACTCACCGTGGGAGGCCCATTCAACCAGCAGCATGTCTATCATAATGAGCTTTGAAGTTAAATGCCCTACCTATTTGCATTCACAATGCACTCTGGCAATGCATTCCACTCACTAACAACTCTCCACATAAAAAATCTTTTCCTCACAGCTTTTTCCACCACATGTTTATACAACTTCCAGGGATGGCTTCTCCTTCTTCCCATCTTAACATCCACTCTTTTCATAATATCTTCTTAATCTGATACAATTCTTTATCTAACTTGAAGGTATCCATCATATCTCCTCTTTTCCTCCTATCCATCAACCTCTATAGTCCACACTCCCTCAAATGCTCTTCATAACAAACACTCTAGGGTCCTGACATCACTTTGGTCAATTATTTTTGGACTCTATCTAGTGTTTCCACATCACTATAAAAACTAGTTCACTAAATCTGAGCACAGTAGTTCATTTGTGGTGTGACCAATGCCTTATATATAATACAATATACAGTCTTTGCAACACATGCGATGTGTCCTCAGAACTTCAGTCCACTGTCTACCATCACTCCAAGATCCCAAATCTCATCCACTTCCTGAAGTACAGCTTCACAAATATACAGTACATAGCCTTATATCTCTGTATCGCAAAGTGTAACACCTTGCATTTATTAATATTACAACTGCAATCCCACTCATTTGTCCAAGCTAAAAGTCTGTTCAAATCTTCCTGTAGAGAATTAAGGTTAACACTCCTCCTGATAATTCTACCTAAGTTTGCATCATCGGCAAACATTTGAAGAACCCCAGTCAATCCTCACGAAATATCATTAACAAATAAGTTAAACAGTAGAGGCTCAAAAACCGAACCCTGAAGCATGTCTTTTTTGAGACGCTGCTCCATCATACACAATTTGCTGGTACCCTTCAGAAAGCCAGTCTTCAATCCATCCTACGAGTCTGCTATCTAATCCCATCTTCTGCAGCTTATTCACCAATCTGTTATGTGGTAATCTATCAATGTAAAGTCCAAGAATATCACTGTATATGATTCTCCCTTATCCAACACATTATAAAATGTAGGTAGATTTCTAAAACAAGACCTGCCCTTCACAATCCCATGCTGACCATCATAAAAATCTTATGCCCATCGACCCAATCCTGTATTATTTCTGACAATTATGCATTCTTTCCAATTATACATTCTCACTATAATTGGAAACTTCTGTTCTCAAACCTGACTTGTAGAGAGGTATTATTTTACCTTCTTTCCACTCTTTAAGAACCTTCCCCACTGCAAGACTTTCATTAAATAACCAGGTCAAGAGCAAGGCTAACTCTTTTGCACATTCTTTAAAAATACATAGTAATATGTCATCCTAAGCCCACCCACAGTACACAATGTACTAGTGATTTGCAAGTAACCTTTTGTAGGTGGGAGCAGCATATTAATAAAAAAAATCCCTGTGGTTCCTACATTTTCTCTGTAGTGAGAGTTGATTATAGTGAGTTTAGTTCAGAAACACTTAATAAACAGAAGCTACCTTGCTGTAAACAAATATCTGACAGTATCGGGAAAGCTATTTATCAGTCGAACATTTGATAGGTTAAGTAACTGAAGGTTCATTTACATGGTGCTGTACAATAAGTTGTTTGATTAACCCATTCAATGGTTAGATCAGATAATAAATAGTAGGTTCATTTATTTGATTGTAGGTCAAATAATTGAGAAAGCACTATCATAGAAATATCTAATTTTTATTTATTTATTTATTTTTTTAATAGCACCTTGCCAGAAACTTTACTTAATACCAATGACTACAATTCCAATTCCATTACCATTTGTACATGCTCAGATATGGGCTCGTCCTGTTGAAAAATTTACTGGTTTCTGCAATCATCCAATTGTTTGGCACCATATCTTAAGACCAGGTGAAGTAGGAGGTGCTGTCCGAGTTTGCACTTCATCCAAGAGGGCAGATTATTATAGGTAAGTTTTAAAGAAGTGAATTATAATTAATAAAAATACTTAATGTGTGTAACTGTTAATGATGTGTATGATATATTTTCTTAATATCAGTACTTGCAGAAAAACTTAATTCCTGTTTTTACAAACTCAGTATACTACAAAATCAGGATAAAAATTAATTACCATAATCAAATTCCTGATATTTATCCTAGCGATAGTATGCTTCGTATAGGCAGTTTTCCACCAAATATATTATCATATATTATATTTCATTCTTCGAAGGCACTTCTTACTATATCAAACCATCTAAATTTTCCTCTGAGTCTTCCTGCTATTTTCTGGCAAAAAGCATTTGTTTTTTACTAATTGTTCCTCTCTCTTACTGTTTAAATGACCATACCACCAGAGATTAGTTCTGCTAACATGCTATAGATAAGCGAGTTATAGCATCGAGTTTTCCTGGAGCTAAAATTAAAAATATAACATAAGTAATTCAAAAACAGAAAAGAAAAGTAAACGAAATCTAGTTGTAGTAGGTATTGAACGATTTAACTGGTGATAAGTTCAGTATGAGAGAGGACGTGAAAGGGTTGTTGGAAGAGGTAAGAGTGAGAAAGTGATAATCGTTAGTATTTTACCTTGCTATGATAAAAATGAATTAAAAAGAAGGGCTATGATGGCAAACGATTCGATGCATAGGCTATGTAGAATTTTGTTTTTGGATGTGTGAGTTTTTGGATGTGTGGAGTGAGTTTGAGGGATGATTGGATTTGCATAAGAGGGATGGCCTACACCTGAATGCGTTTGGTATCAGGAGTCTAGAAAAACTAATAACTGGTATGAGATATAACACAGAGAGTCAAGAAAACTAAATTATAAAGGGAGGAATGTAAGACCAACAATATTATATAACTGTGTCAATGACAGGAATGGGCTTTGTCATGGAAATGTTGACCAGGCGAGAACGATTTTGGGTTTGTGTTCATCCGGTTCAGACCTATCATATGTATGCAAAGATGTCTATGTAAAATATGTTGTTTCTTTAATATTCTTATTATCTGCTGGGGCTTTGTAAAATATTTACTTTCCTTTATATTTCCTTTTTTTTCTATTTTCTCTGTCTATCTACGTCCTTACTTAAGTTTATTCTCCCACCCCTTTTTCTGCGGTTAGTTAGACCTCATGTAACAGGTCTATCTAGCGTAACAGTCCCTGGTATTGAGTGTCATTGGTACAGTATTTTTAGTAAGGATAGAGAGGATAGGAGAGGAGGGGGCGTGCTGCTAATAATATCGGATGACTTAAATCCAGTTAGAGTTGAGACCCTATGATTGCAGTAGTACTAATAATAATATTTCATGTGGCAGAGAGCTTGAAGCCATCTGGCATGAGGTGGAAGCTAACAAGACAAATTACATAGTGTTACAGACCTGGTAAATCTGATGCTAGTGATGAAGAAATGTTTTTCCCATTATGATTACTCTTTTCGCACTCATCTTTTCTATTTGACTGCTTTTTCTATATGACTGCTAACCAATCAATATCCAAATATTGATTGGTTAGCAGTAGAATCGCATGAGAAGAATGAAAATGCATTTATTGAGCTGTTGCGGGACAACTTCCTCAAGCAGCATGTAACAGAAGGAACTCGAGATCAAAGAGGGTTTGATTTGATTATAGTGTCAGAGGGTGTTTCAGTTAAAGACATAACTATTCTGCCTCCAGTTGGTGACAGTGATCATGCAGTTACTCACATGGGAAGTGATCACTTAGTCACTTTCCATGTGAGTAACTAAGTTTATGAATGTTCCATTCAGAAAGGGTTATATGCTGAACTACAAAGCAGGAAATTATGACCAACTGAGGGGTATACTGAGTTCAGTGGAATGGGATCGGTTGCTGGATGGAAAGAATATCGACAACGCATGGGAAGCATTTAAACAATACTTGAATGATGCGATATCAGAATGTGTCTCTTCGTAAGAAAAGGACGATGTCGAAGGAATACCGTTTGCATAAGGATGGCATCCATTATGAACATTATAAGCAGCAGGCTAGAATAGTCACAGTAGTTATACAGAAAGCAAAGTCTGAGTATTAAAAGAAACTGGCTCTGTGTGCTAAAGACAATCCACAAGAATTCTATCAATATGCTGCAAGTAAAAGAAAGAATGAATATGTGAGAATAACTCTTCTAAATCCAGATGACGTGAGGGTTACAGATGCAGAAGAGGTTGTTTAGTTAATAAGTGCCCATTTTGTTAAAAGCTATCAACCTGGTGAACGCAACATTGAGCTCACTGTTACTTCTTCACTACATGAAGAAATGCAGGTGTGTGAGGTCGAGGTATTAGAGCTGTTGCACAAATTGAATAAGAATTCAGCAATAGGGACTGATGGAATATCAGCACGTGTGCTAAAAGAATGTTCAGCTGAACTGGCCATTCCTTTGACCAGGATGTTTAATGAGTCTCAGAACAGGGAAGATTCCACAGGAATGGAAGGAATATATGATAATTCCATTGCACGAGAGTGGTGCAAAGATGGTATCCAACTATTGACCAATTAGTATCTCAGGAGTGGTGATGAATATTTTGGAAAAATTGGTTACGTCCCGCATTCAGAAATGGGTTGACATTGAATCTCTACTTTGCAATGCAACAAACACTAAGGGAAGGTGATGTTTTAGCAACTTGCTCACATTCTATAATAATGTTACCATTGAACTAGACAAGGGGAATGGATACACCATGATACTTATGGATTTTGCTAAGGCTTTTGACAGAATACATCATGGAAGACTGTTGCATAAATTGGAGAAAATGGGTTTGGTTATACAATATTAGCATGGATAAGAGGATGGCTGACTGACAGATATCAAAAAGTGGTATACGGGGAATCTGAGTCTGCAAGGTTTAAGGTTTGGGAGACCGCAGTGGAACCACGTTATAGGACCTCCGTGAGTTTGCATAAGCCAGACTTAGTGATTAAAAGAGATGGTAATGTTTGGGTAGTTGATGCCCAGGTGGTGGGAACAGGGTCCCCACTAGCCTATAGCCATAATAATAAGGTAAACTATTATAAGAATAACTGAGATCTAGTTAGTAAGATACGGGAGGAGCATGGGGCAACTCCGAGGTTTACCAGCGCCATCATCTCTTTACATGGTGTATGGAGTGCAGATAGTTATAAAGACTTAAAACAGCTTGGACTTATGCAGAAGGATATAAAAGTTCATTCTTTGAGGGCCCTACAGGGTACATTCATTCTCTGGTGGCATGGCGTTGCCACCAGAGAATGACTACAATGATAACTAGAACAGGCATAGGGTAAAATCCTTGTAAAGGCTTAGGCCTATATCAAGTTTGGATGCGATGTAAGGGTAGTACTGCCCATAACCAGTACAAAGATTAATAAAAAATAAATAAATAAAATAAAATAACAAGTGGTGTACCACAAGGGTCAGTACTAGGTTCACTGTTATTCAATCTGTACATTCAGTTATTTGCTGATGATGCAAAGATAGGTTGGGTAATCAGGAATACTGCTGATATGCAGTCTTTTCAGAATGATTTAAATAGGCTGGAATTGTGGGCATGGGAAAATGGGTATCAGTTCAGTGTTAGTAAATGTAAAGTCATTCACTTCGGCATGATTAGATATCCAATGCCAATTATCGGATTAGATATCCAATGCCAATTATTGGATTAGATATCCAATAATCACACCAATATAATTGGTGTGATTGCAAATACAACTCAAAAAATAATTGCAATACTGAAATGAACATTCACATGTAAAGATAAGGATGTTATTTTGCCTCTTTACGTGGCCTTGATAAGACCTCGCTTGGACTATTTCGCGCAGGTCTGGTTTCTGTTGTGATTCTAATATATTGGAAAGAGTACAAAGGAGAGTGTTAAAAATGATATCAGGATTGTGGAATACTGATTATGAAGACATTGAAAATTTGTAGAATGCAGACATTAGCAAATAGGAGAAAGAGGGGTGATATGATTGAGACTTACAAATTTCTGAAAGGATCATACAGGATTTCAGTTGATGGAGTTTTTCAAATTATGGAGGGTGGGAAAAGGATGAGAGGGCATCCTTAGAAGCTGAATGAAGGCTTCCATGAAGAGCATGAGGGCTAGATTTTTCTCTTAGAGGGTGGTGCATGGTTGGAATGGATTGGATTTGGATGTTGTGAGTGCAAGCAGTGTGAATGATTCAAGAATAAGTATGATAACTGGTGTGTGTGTGTGTGTGTGGTATGTGGCCTCCCTCAATGAGTCTATGTCTCCCTGGAGGTCTCTCTCAATAATAATAATAATACCACCAGAGATTAGTTCTGCAAACACATTCATGAATGATAACTATGTCAAACTCCTTCCTAATATCTTCATATTTATTATGGTACTGGCATTGATGCCATCTGTTCACTCCCTTAGTCATTCTTCTGTGATATCTGTGATTCAGCAGTCTTCGATCAAGTGTTTTGTTTCTAAATCATGCCCTAATCCATATATTAAAATTGATTTGAACACTTTGTATACAGCTAGTTTTGTGTTTTGATTAATTTCTCTCTTACTGTAACAGCTTTACTTATCCTTTTGTCTATTTCCATATTTAATTAGTCATTTTCACTAAAAATTGTGCCTAATGTTTTAGTAGGTTTTCCACTCAGGATGTACTAATGTTTGCAATCTTCCTGCATATTTTTGATGGTCTTAGTCAGTCATCCTACTGCTGATTTTCATAAACAGTTCATTTAATCACTTAATCAATCAGGCCTAATGCCACTTTGCTAAATAATGATCTCTAAATAATGAGCAACAGTGGACATAATGTACATCCATGTATCACACCTGATTCACATCAAGCCATCTTCCTTTTCCTCTTTCAGTTCTAATTGCAGACTTACAACTTTAAAATAGACTGTGTATTGCTTGATATAATTTCTTATTTACACCATATAGTTGTAATGTTTTGAATAGCCCATCCCTTGGTATATTGTCATATGCCTTTCCCATATCTACTAAACTTAAATGCAGATCTTTGTTATATTCCCAGGATTTCTCCACAGTTTGTCTTCTTTTGTGTTTGGCCTGAACCCACCTTGTTTTTTCTTCAATTTTACATTGCCCAAGTTTTCTTAACCTCTTCGATTATACTTGTATAAATGTTACTTGGAACGCTCCTTAAGTAATTCCTCTATAATTCTCACATTCAGTTTTCTAGTAGGCTCTGGCAAAACTTTTCTACTTTCATATTTGAACAATTCTGATCAAAGATCATCTATTCCAACTGGCAGATGACATTTCCCTGGATTTGTATGTGTAAAGAAGGCTTCCATTTCAGATAAGTATTTTAGAATAATTAATTGTAAATAAGTGTGTGTTTATGAGTAAGAGTTGCTGTAAAAGTTGTGCACTTGCAGTGTTTTTTTTGTGTGTGGCTTGTCTAAATTTGTTTAAGGAATCATTAAATTACAGCTTAATATAGTAACTGATGAAGGAACATGATAGCAGCTTTTTCTTGCAAGAATTTAATTTTGATTTCAGTCATTTCATGAAATGTGAAGTGTGTTATATGTATCCGTTCTATTAGGTACATAAGTTATGGATATTTAAGGTAGATGGAAGGAGGGTGTGTATAAAGTGTGAGATGAATGAGGATTTGGGAATGCAAGTAAGAGTGGAGAGATTTGATGTGGTGATTACAAATGAAGAAGTGGGTAGCAAGAGTAAAGAGAATCAGTGGACACGTGTTCAAGACTAATAGGGGAACAAGGAAGCTCAGGGTAGACGGGAACACAGTGTGAGAAAGGTTGATGCTCCAAGAGAATGTGAATGCGTGTGTAGAAAAGAGTAGAGGATCACCTGGGATCAAGGGAAAACATTTGGGATTGAAGAAGGTTATAAGATGAATAAGGATGATTAAGAAATGGCTTGATTTAAGTATGGAGAAGTCATATCTAATAAGTGGTATCAGTGAAACTTGCCAAAACAAATGATAAAAGTGTAATAAACAAGGCAAATAAATTAATTGCATCTGCATTAATTGAGTCTGTTCACCCAAGAATTGTTGATATAAGTGAGACATGGTTGGATGAGGATGCTATCCTGACAGGAATAGAGATGGACGAGTATATGTTTCTTTGAAGATAGAAGGGGTAAAAAAGGTAGGCAGAGTGCTATTGATGATAGAGAAAAAGTTATGTCCATACAGGGTAGTACAGATGCAAGAGGGAAATTGTGCTAGTGGTTTTGAGGCATTGTGGTGTGAGATGATGGTGAATAGAATGAAATACTTAGTTGGATGTTGTTATAGATCTGGTAATGTGGATGGTAGTGAGAATGAAATGTATAATCAAATTAGCCAAGCAAAGAAAAACGTGATCATTATGGGCAATTTTAATTATGGCAATATAGACTGGGATGATGAGGTAGCAACTGGAAGTAAAGAAAATGAGCTTCTTGAATATTTGAGAGATAACTACCTCAGGCAATATGCAACAGAGATCCCAAGAGGATTAAGGGTCTTCAATTTAATCATCTCATCAGAGGATGTTATTTTAAATAAGGTGTCAAAAGTGCCTTCCAGTGAGAGACACCATGAAGTGATTACCTGGATGGTTGCCAGCAGTGTGAGGAAAGGGTATATGTGGAACTATAAGGTTGGTGATTATGAGAAGCTCAGGAGACAGCTTCCAGGTGTAGCATGGAATGAGGAGGTGGCTGGAAAGCAGATCAGTGTAGCTTGGTTGATATTCAAGAACTGTCTACTAGAAACAACATCTAAATGTATTCCAAGGGTCAGAAGGTTAAATAGGGTAGGTGTGAAATGGATGAATGAAGAGATTAAGCATGCAATACAGAGGAAAAATGTATTATAGAGGCAGAATAATAGGAGTGGTAAAAATCAATTCCATGAGGATTACAAAGAATAGGCAAAGAAGGTGACTTGGTTGGCAAGGGTAGCAAAAGTTCAGTACAAGCACTAGTTAGTTAATGAAGCCAGAAAGAATCCTAGAGAGATCTTTCAGTACGTAACTAGCAAAAGTAAAATAAAATAAAATTATAGGATGACATTGATTGTAGTTTGGAGAAAATGGTATAAAAACAACTGCTTCAGAAGATATAGTTGAGCTATTTATTGAGCTCTTCATAAAGATCTTTAATTCTTATGAATGTGACATCATCGAAAGTTTGAAAGCAGTTGTTGATGATGAAGAGAGACTGACTGTAAGTGAGCAATGGGTATACGGAGAATTGAGCAAACCTGATGATAATAAGGCTGTGAGACTTGATAATATATTACCACATATTCTGAAGGAATGTGCCAGGGATTTGGCATCTACCGTGACATATTTGTTTAATATGAGTCTTGCACTGGGTCAAGTTCTAAAGAAGTGGAAGGAAGGCAAGATTGTGCTGCTTCTTGAGGGAGGTGAAAGAAATCGAGCATCAAATTTTAGGCCTATCTGCGTGTCAGTTGTTGTGGTTAATGTGTTGGAGAGGCTGGTGAGAACCAGGATCCAGAATTAGGTGGACAACAATGATGATCTTTTAATGGACATTATGGAATTGCTAAAGGAAGGTCATGTTGTAGTAATCTACTTACTTATTACAATAAAGTGACTGCTTCATTGGACAAAGGAGATGGATACACAGTGGTATACTTAGATTTTGCAAAGGCATTTGATAGATTATCACATGATAAGTTGATAGTCAAACTAGAGCAGATGAGGTTGGATATTAGACTTAGTGCATTGGATCAGAGATTGGCTATCTGATAGTGTGTGTGTGGGGGGGGGGGGGGGGAGCAACATCCCAGAAGAGGAAAGTAACTAGCAGTGTGCCTAAGGGATCTGTTTTGAAGCCATTACTGTTTAACCTGTATGTTAAAGATATTGGGGAAGATTTGAATGGAGATATAATAGAGACCTACAAGTTGGTAAGGGGTTGTTAATAAGATCAGTGGTGGAGAAGTTCTAAAGAGAATAGTGGGAGATCAGGGGAGAACCAGAGGTCATCCCTGGAAACTGTATAAAGATAGATTTGATAGATTATCACATGATAAGTTGATAGTCAAACTAGAGCAGATGAGGTTGGATATTAGACTAGTGCATTGGATCAGAGATTGGCTATCTGATAGTGTGTAAATAGGGGAGTGAGAGGCAGGTTTTTTTCATGCAGAGTTGTGAATGATTGGAATGCCTTGCCTGAGAGTGTGGTGTCTGCAAGGAGTTTGAGTGTGTTTAAGACACGGTATGATGAGATGTGTGTGTGTGTGTGTGTGTGTGTGTGTGTGTGTGTGTGTGTGATAAAAGGACCTCCCAGATGAGTCTTTGACTCCATGAGTTCTTAGGAATGTCTGTGATGTTAGGATGTCTGTGAAAAAACTAGTGGTAGTAGTGGGAGGTAGATGACGTTGATGTAGTTATGGTTCATTGTTGGTGGTGGAGATAGAGAGTTGTAGATTGGATGCCCACCCTCGATGAGTATTTGGACTCCCTGGAGGTATCTAGTAATAATAATAATAATATGTATGGGATTTTTAGACCATCATTATTATTTAGATTGGGGTGGTTGATAATGATCTCACAAGCTTACGTAAATTTGCATTCATACCATGTTTTGGTGTGATGCAGACAACTGGTGCTTTTCCAGTCAATTCTGTGTAAGGTGTTCAGGGCATGATCAGAAAGGCCAGCTTCACCATAATTATTATATTTGATGTGTCGTTTATGTTCTTTTTGTCTGATCAGAATTGTGCGTCCTGTTTCTCCTATGTATGGTATCTTGCAGGTGCAGTAAATACGGTATACTCCAGGGTGGGCCAGCAGAGGGAGTGGGTCTTTGGATGAGTTGAGTAAACCTTTTAATTTTGCAGGAGGTTTAAAGGTGGCTTTGAGGATGTATTTTTGAAGTACTCTGTTTATTTTGTCTGATGTCCCTTTAATGTAGGTAATGGTTATAGTTTTACTGTAGTCTGGTTTGTCTTTGGTTTTTATAGAGGTCTTGTAGAGAATTTTGTTAATAGTGTTTTGGCTGTATCCATTTTTTGGAAAAGTGTTGCTGATCACTTTAAATTCGTTTTTCAGGGCCTGTTCACTAGAGCAGATCTTCAGAGTCTTGTTTTTTAGGGTATTGATGACACCTAGTTTTTGAGTTGGGTGGTGGTAGAAGATTTTGTGTATATATTGGCCAGTATGTGGCAGTTTCCGGTAAACAGTGAAGGAAAGATTGCCCTAAGGAAGATGTGTGACAAGTGTATCTAGAAACGGCAGTGTGTTATGTTTTTCAATCTGAGTTGTGAACTGTATACATTTGTGTTGCTTGTTTAAGTGGCTAAGGAATGTGTCTAGTGTCTGGCAGCCATGAGACCAGATTGCAAAAAAACATCATCAACGTATCTAAGCCAGACTTTGTGTTTTAAAGGGGAGGAACCTAAAACAAGTTGTTCAAAATGTTCCATATAAAAGTTAGCAATCGGGGGGGGGGGGGGGGATGGCGAGCCCATGGCTGTGCCTTGCCTTCTTTTTGTAGGTAGAAAGTGTTTTGCCATTCCCTACATTAAAGGGACATCAGACAAAATAAACACAGAGTAGTACTACAAAAATACAACTTCAAAGCCATCTTTAAACTCCTGAAATATTAAAAAGCTTACTCAACTCATCCAAAGACCCACTCCCTCCGCTGGCCAGTATTTACTGCACCTGTAACATACCTTACATAGGAGAAACAGGACGCACAATTCCAATCAGATAAAAAGAACATAAATGACACATCAAATATAATAATTATGGTGAAGTGGCCTTTCTGATCATGCCCTGAACACCTTATGCAGAATTGAATGGAAAAGCACTAGTTGTCTACATCACACCAAAACATGGTATGAACGCAAATTTAAGGAAGCTTGTGAGATCATTATCAGCCACCCCAATCTAAATAATAATGATGGTCTAAAACTCCCATACATATGGAAGGCATATATTCGTCCCATGAATCTTTCCTCTCTAAGAACTATAACAGGACTGTAGAAAATCCAGGATCCTAAATCTAAAATGACTTTAATACTAAAAAATAGGACATCACTGTTAAAGAAAAAATCAATAAGAAAGAATGTTTGTTCCTATTATAATTTATAAATATTTTTTTTTGTTTTAAATGAAAAGTAACAATTTTAATAATAGAAATAGGAGATCACTGTTACTGGAAAGAAAACCATCTGTAAGCAAGAATGTTTATTCATGTAATCATAAATTAAATCTAGCTTGATGGAATTTTTTTTACTAGAGGTCATCTAGCTATTTGAAATTTAACGCAGCTTGTCTTGTATATCTATGTATGCTCCAGTATTGGAGCCATTCAGCTGACATTTGTTATCATTACCACTGCTGTTTTAATTCCATTAAACCTAACAAGGAGATAATTTTTGATATGTGTTGTATTAGTATATAGCTGTGATTTTCAACCTTTTTCATAATATGGCACACGTAGACTAATTATTAAAATTCTGCAGCACACTAAAAATATATTCTTTTAATTTTTTTGATGATCTGGCAAAAATATAGGCATAATTTTGATTGATTTATACAGACAAATATTAATAATAGTAATTACTTATCTTTTTGCTCCAAAAAAAAAAAAAAATGGTAAACTATGTTAAAGATGCCAAGCTATTTTAAACCTGGTTTTACTCCATTTCCCAAGTAAGCAAACAGACAAATAAGTCAAGTTTGTGCCTGCGCTTTATGCAAGTCTATTTGACCCGTAAAGTAGTACAAGTCTAGGCAACTTGTGCTACATGGTAAACTATATTTTTGACATTTTGAGTAAGAAAAACAATACTCAAATTATTTTTAAACATTTTTATTGATTTTTTCAAATAAATATTAATGTGGTAAATAATATACATACTTGTAGTTAATTTTAATGATATATCTGCGCTTGATGTTTCAGAATGTCTTTTGTGCAAGGTCGAATTATAGATAGGCATATTCTTAAATCAACTTCCAACGCTTCCAGCCGCGATCTATTTTTGTTCTTAATAATATTCATTGCAGAAAAGCTTGTTTCGCACAAATATCACCTTGGAGAATGGAAGAAATTCTTCTATTGCTTTTTTGGTAATATTGGGAAATTCACTTCTTAGAGATAACCAAAACGAAGTAGTATCTATTGTTGAATGTTTTAGTTTTAAACCTCTGTCATTTCTTATATCTGTTAATTCGTCCTCTTCTGTAATCTTTAAATTTCCCAATTTACACACGCTTAAGACAAATGGATATCTTATCCAATCGAAGGATGATATGTCAAGTGAAGGAAAATATTTCTCAGTATTTGTATTTAGTAATCTTAAGGTTTGTAAAATTAAATCTATTAGATTTTCATTCAGTTTGCACTTTTTCATTAGTTCAAACATATTTACTGCATTTTCTTTTCTGATTCGTTCTTCCAAAAGCATTCGTTTTCCTCGAATGTGTTAATTTTGTCAGTGAAAGTAAGAATGTTTTCACAGTCTCCCTGCATACTTTTATTAAGTGTATTTAAAGATTGAAATAAATCAACAAGAAATGCAACCCTACTGCACCAAAGCTCGTCGCTAAGAAAATCTGATAACACTGATTGTCGAGTTGTCAAAAAAATTAGAATTTCCTCTTTTAGTTCATGAAATCTTGATAAAACTCGTTCGTGAGATAACCATCTCACTTCTGTATGTATTAACAACTGCATGTAAGAAGCTTTCATTGAGGAGCATAGTGTTACAATCTCGATTGTAACAGCCTGTCTTTTATATAATTGATAATTTTGATAGTCTCATGTAGTACATTTTTAAGCTCAAGTACCCAATGCTTTTGATGCTAGTATTTCTCTGTGGAGAAAACAATGTGTAAAAAAAATAATTCTAGTATTCTTATTTTGAGCTAGTGTAACAAATCCTTTTACATTTCCTGACATTGAACAGGCGATGATTTCAACGATGATTTCACCATCCATGAAAATACTGATGCAAGAGTCTCAGGACAAGTTATGCCAATTTTAAAGTAATTATCAATAACATCAAAAATATCTTGGCCCTTCATTGTTTCTGGGAGTGGTCGACAAAATAAAAACTGTTCTATAATATCTTCCTTATAAATAAATCTACTGAAGGCTGGAATTTGAGCTTTAAAAGTTACATCAGTTGATTCGTCCAACTTAACAGCAAACATATCTGCTTGTTTAATGCGAGATACCACCTACAACTCAACATCTTTGGCCAAATCCTGAATATGTCGATAAATTGTATTATCTGACATAGGTATTATTGAAATCTCCTTTTCATATTCCTCGCCAAACTTGATATTAACAATCTGCCTGCTAGCAGAATTACAGATTCTGCAATTGTGTGAGATTTCATTTGTTTAGCAACAATTTCTGCGATTGCGTAACTGGCTTCTTGGGCTTTTCGGACACAGTTCCAAATTTAGTCCGTTTTTTTTGCTTGAATAGTTTTATCCGGTACAAGTCTTTTAAAATATTCAGTCGGTTTTTCGCTCAAGTGAAAACATTTAGATTGTAAATGTCTTTTTAATTTACTTGGAACCATAGCGTTTTTTGCTAATTTTTCGGCACAAACTATGCATGTAGGATGTGGCGGATCTTCTTGACTGGAAATAAAGCCAAATGACAAATAATTTTCATCATAATGGTGAATGTTCATTTTTAATTTAGTTTTAGAAGAAGCACTAGATATGGTATCAGCTGCTGATGTTCTGGGCAAAACTAGCTTCACTTTGTTCATTGTCTTCAAATTTTCATTTTTTTATTACAAATTTATCCATGTTAAAGGAATACTATTGAATAAAATTAACTGAATGAAAAAAAAAACAATAAAAGAACTCTTACCAGTTACCTTAAAAATAAGAGAATTAAATGAAGTTATTTGTGAACACACTTATCAAAAGATTAAAGCTAATTAACACACAATTTTAAACCGATTTACCACCCGTAAGTTTCGTAAAATATAAATAAGTGAGCTTCAGGTGCGAATGAAAGACCAGACACTAATAAATAAATGCGCAAAATATGACATTATTTCTTTCAATTAATTTGTTTTCAGAAATCTCGTAGCACTCCTGAAGACCTCTCACAGCACACCAGTTAAAAATCACTGGTATATAGCATAATAGTCTGTGTGAACTGCCGTAAGTCATGCCCGAGTAATTTCTCCTTTGCATTGCCTCACTAGCCATAGTTACATAATTGCAGTTATTAAACCCCACTTCAGTCAGTCTTTAAATGTTTTAAAATAAGATCTCTGAAACTTTGAGTAAATTATAATACACAAGAAATTATATTATTGGTTTAATCCTGTACCCAAGTTTGTGTGTGAAGTATCTTCACAACTAGATTATTTGTATATAGAGGTTGTTGACTTCACATCTGTTGCTTTGGTAAAGCACACTTCCTTTTGGATGTATATGTTGCTGTACATTATTGGAAGGATCACTACCCAAACTAGTTTTGATCTTTAATTGAGATCAAAACCAGTCTGGATAGACCTCAGAGGGAGCTAGACCCTAAGAGATACCTAGATTTGAATCCATGCAGAAATTTTATATTTTTCATATGTAAAATGACATATCCCCATAGTTTACTCTGGATCAGAGATAGCTGTAGTTTATTTATTTTTGTGCATGGTTATCAAGTAAATTATAATAGACAGTATAATTATATTCTTGTTTTAATCATATACACAAGAGGAAGCAAACATAGTTAGCATGTGAAATATTTTCATGACTTTCTTATACATAAACATGACGTCACATCAGTTGTCTTAGTGTTCCATAATGCAAAGCCCCACTTCCTTTTGGATGTGTTTGGTGCTCTGCACTGATTTAACATTAATATCTTCCTGGATTTAGCTCCAACTGAGTAGACCTCAGTAAAAGTTGAAAGTGGTCTGCATAGAATACTCATAATGTAGAGATATATATTATACATGTTTGTTGCTAACAATAACAATGAATACTTCAGTTTTACTTTTTATTAGATTAATGCACCTGGCAAGACCCAAAAAAAAAAAAAAAAAAAAAAAAGCCAGCATGCTAGAGCTTATCTATATAATACAAAAATCATATTCTGTTATTATAATTATTTTTACTTATAAACTGAAATTTTGATTTTTTTTTTTTTTTGTTAATATTAGGTTTTGTGTTTGTATACGGCATGAAAATTATCCTGTAGATGGGTCTTATAAAATATCATCTGGCTTTACACATTCAATAATCACATCAAAGCAGATGTCACTGCAGCCAGGTCACAAAGTAATCTTTGTTCCTCCAGTGGAAATAACAAATTTGCTTCCTTATGAGCTTCATTACTGTTTTAAAGATCTGAACATCAGAGGTTACATCAAACCTGGAAAAGCAGTACCACTTCATAATGTAAGAGCTTTTTTTTTCTTTCTGAGATTTAATTTAAAGTAAATAAAAACTAATACAAACACTTTAAAAAAAATAGTCCCCAATTTAATTTCATCTGTCTAGAACAGATTTATTATGTGTTTGTTTAAACTTAGGTGTTGGATATGCATGTTAATAGAAAACTTTTGATAGCTTAATAACACAGCAGACAAAAAAAAATCATTATTTTAGCCTCTATATTTTGCTTACAGTAAAGACATTTTCAAGAATAAGGTAACAAAGATAAAGCAAATCAAAAATAAGAAGACAAAATTTCAAGGTACAGTCATTGTGCCCTATTTTGGTCATTTTAGTGAAGTATTACACTATCCCAAATATTTGCACATGTAGTTACAGCAATCCATCGATTAATGCGTTCTTTAAAACAGTGCCATTAATTGAAAACGCACTAATCGAATATATGGGAAAAAGTATAATTCATTCCTCAGATTTCTTTTTTGACCCTTAATTTTGTTTATAAAAGAATTAGGGTATGTCTCAGGCCCTAGTTAAAGGAAACCATGAAGCTGAAAGACAATAAAACATATTCAGCATATAAATTTATTATTCTGCTTCTTAACAAAGAATTGAGCTAATGTAGTTTGGCAGGCATGCTGTTTTTTTTATTTTTTTTCATACAACTGACAGTATGGCCCTATTGCCTCTTCTGCAAATTTTACTGGTTCTCTCTTCACCAGGGTCAGTCTCTAAGCATCGCTGCTTAAAAACTTCAGTTGTACGAAAACTATTTTCAAATTGTTTCTGTGAAACCTCTTTGATCTTGTCAGTGATTAAATTTTCTTCATATTCTTCAGGATCTTTCCTCTGTGCATCTAAATTTAGCAGGTCAGAATCACTCAACTTCTCAGAATGAGATTTAATTAACTTAGATTCATTTGAAAAACCTCTAAAATCATTTGTACAATATGGAAGAATGTGCTTTTAAATGGCTCGCAGATTGTTAGCAGTAATTTCATTCGACTTTGCGACTTTATAACCAGGCTGAGATTGCTCTGATTTGGCTAGAAAAGTCTTGGAAGGCATTTGCTTCCAAAAAAAGGCTGGTTTCATTGACATTAATTATTTGTTGATCACAATAGTCCTCATCTTACACAATTTTCTTCAAAATCTCTAGATATCTTCTTATCTGCACTTGCAGTTTTGCCTGTGATTAGAACATTATGTAGGCCATTTCTTTTTTTGAAACCCTCAAATCACCCAGCACTGACGTGAAATTATTCTTCTTTTCCATCATTGATAGCCCTTCCTTTCCAGGTTACAAAGAGACAATGCTTTTGATTTATTAAGGCTAGTGTTTAGTGGGATCCGTTTTTGGTTATAATCTTCAATCCATGTAAAAAGAAGTCTCTCTAATTCAATCATTATAATACTTGATTTTCAGTGCATGCATGATGAAATTCAAGCAACCTTACTTTTCTCTTTGTATTCAGCAGTTGATTCACCCATTTTTGTGTTCTTGTCCTGTCTTTGCTCTGGATTTTTCTTTATTATTTCAAGTTTTTCTTCCAATCAGATTACTTTTTGAATCATTTTCACACTTCTGTTTTTTGCTCACTAATTCTTTTACTCATGATTAAAGATTAGGAAAATAATTTAAAATAAAAAAGTATGGAAAACAATTGCATGAGATATGATGAGCAAAATGCTATGTAAAGATGACATTTCCATGTAAGCTATGTAAGCGAACATAGCTTACATGGAAATAGTGTGGTATGCCATTAAAAAATAACTTTGTAAAATGTTTCAAATCGGTAACTAAATCATTTCATCCTGGTGAGTGATTTTTTAAAATCTGTAATATTTATTTTTTAGATTTTAGGTGCAATAATTGGATTTGGGTATCGAAAAAAAATGACACACTAATCGGGGGTGCATTTAACAAGGGATTGCTGCATTATTATTATTATTATTATTATTATTATTATTATTCATTCATCTCCATGGAGGCAGAACACCACTGCAGGTGATTCATTATTTGCACGCTAGCCATTCTTCACACAATACTTATCTATTGCTCCTTAAACTCATCCACTGATGAAGCACTCACAACCACCTCTGGCAACCCATTCACCACCCTCCAAGCAAAAAATCTGCTCCTTACACCCTTGCTAAACACACTCTTAAACAATTTTAACTGATGGTCCCTAGTTCTATCCCTTCCTGTCATGTGCTTAAAAACAAATCTTTGGTGTCAATCCTATAAAAAAAAATCCCTTTAATAAGTTATATGCTTCTATAATGTCCCTCTTTTCACCTAAGAGCTAGTTTTTGAAGCCCACAGACCATCAGTATATTCTCATAGGCAGTGTTCCATAGACCTGCCACAATCTTTGTCACTTGCTTCTGAATCCCCCTCCACCACTTCTTCATCCCCATGGAATTCTGGGTGTCCAGATCTGTGCACAGTAGTCTAGATGTGGATTTATTAAAGCCTTATATAGGGTAACCACATCTCTAATCCTGCCTTCAACAACCATTCATTCTTCATTCTTCAACAACCACTTAATCTGATGTGCTGCTTTGGTTACCATTACAGTATGCTCTCTAAACTTCAACTCCTTGTCCACAATCATTCCCAAGTTTCTGACCATATCAGTTTCCTCTAGTTCAGTTCCATCAATATAGTACACAGCTTGTGATCTCTTCCCAAAATGTATGAACTTATGCTAAGCTGCATTAAATTGGTAGCCATTTATATTTGCTCATACTACTAGTCTATTTAAGTCATCCTGCAGGATCTCTACATCACCTTCATTTACTATTGCACTTCCCAGTTTTGCATAATTAGCAAAAAACTGAATATTTCTTGTCAGATCATTTCCTGTAACACAGATGTACAAATTAAACAATAGAGGATTTAATACAGAGCCCTGTGGCCTGCCTTCTACTGGACTCGCCTCTTCTATAAACCACTCTTTGATATCTGTCCATCAGCTGCCCTCTGATACAAATCACCAGATTCATACCCATTCCCATTTGCTCTAATTTATGCAACAGAGTTCTGTGTGGAATCCTGTCAAATGTCTTTGCAAAATCCAGAAGAATCACTGAGTAGTCATTTCTCTTATCTAACTATATTGTAACTTTATGATAAAAAGTAAGCCAGTTACTATGGCAAGACCTACCTTTCATAAAACCATGTTGTTCCTTGTAGAGTATCATATTCCTATCCACCTAGTCCTGAATTCTGCCTTTCACCAATTTCTCCAACACCTTAACCACCACTCCTGAGATGCTGATTGGTTTATAATTTGCTACTTCTGTCTTGAAGCAATGGGACTATTTTTCCTTTTTTTATTCCATTTCCACTTTCCCACTGAGGGCTTAAATTAAACAGCTTAGTCAGAGCAGCTGATGATTTTTGTAACACACGGGCTGATATGCTAATCTAATCCCATAACTTTGTTCATATTGAGGTTCTGAAATATTTTAACCATCTCCATTTCTTCAACCTCTATTCTCTAGTCAGTTAGTGTCCTATCTGACATTGCACTGTCACCACCTACATAGTACACACCTGCAAATGTTCACTCAATAAGTCAACTATTTGGTTTGGTTCTGTCACCTGCACACTATCAGCACTTTTTAATCATTCCTCCTTTTACTTGCCACATAGCGAAAGAACTCCTTAGGATTTCTTTTGGTCTTCCTTACCATACCAGTCATCCATCTTGCTTCCACCTTATTCTGCTCATGGGCATGCTGATCACTTTTTTCTTTATAATCCCCCCCCCCACACACACACACAACATTTTCTTCTGTGCAACTCCTGCTTAATGAAACTATTCATCCATCTATTGTTTTGCCTGTTAATAGGTGTAGGGTATAATAATCTTTTTTTTTTTTTAATATGAATTTCATTTTTGGAGAGTAATATCTCTTGAGAAGATATCTCTTTATGTGTTAATGTTTTTATTATGTCATACATTTGTTCAGGATGGGAATGTTCAAATGTCTGTTGGGATGCAAGAGTTTTCTGTAGATATAAGGTAGAGAGTGAGAAACCTATCTGGGAGTCTGTTAACTAATGTTTCTAGAAAAGGTAATAATGTTTTTTTTTGTTGTTTTTAATTCTAAAATATATTTTATTGCAGTTTTTAGCTTTGTAAGTATGCTCCCAATGTATCATGTCACAGCTCTGTTGCCAGATAGTGAAGATTTTAGCTTGGTGGAGTTTAGTTCTATTTCTTCAAATATTTCTACTAAAAATTTGCAAAGGCAGTAAGAGAGGAGGGTCAATAACTTTGCCAGTGATTTGAGGTAAATTGTTTTTGTGCCATATAAAACATCTTTATTGTATTTGCAAAATGAAAACATGTTCTAATATGAAATGGGAACTTCTCTCTTATTAATGTTTCTCTAAGTGGAATATTTGGAACATTGAAACTAACTAGCAGCTCAGACTTATCTCCAAACTTGAAGGCATAGCTATGGACTCTCTAATAAGATATCTGGATATTAGGTTGCACAAATATATGACATAATAAAAACATTAACAAAGCTAGCACCATTTTCTAAGATCACATTCTACCCCCCCAAAAAAATAAATAACAAGATGTCTTGAATAGTTAAATTAATAACAGATTCAATCCTAAAAAAAATTATTTTCTATCTGCACTTATTAATAATATGCAAACTAATAGAGAGCAGTTTGATTATTCAAAAGCAGTAGTACAGTAGTTCCATACATTAAAAAAATAATGTATGTAATATATTGGGTGAAAATACTCAATAAATGGCAGTTATAAACTGCTTATGAAACAATATTTAAATTATCTTTCCTTATGTGCTCTCCTAAAGATGAAGTCTGCTGTTACAGAATACATTACCAATGTAAATTCTTTATTATGGATGACCTAGTAGTAGTTCAGCAGTTAAGCAGAAAGAGAGAGAGAAGGAGACCAAAATTATATAATTATCAACCAGTATGGTCAAAAAGGATCAACAGAAACCCTACATTTAGTAAGGGGGGGGGGGGGGGGAAGAAGAAAAACTTCACTTAATTAGGAAAGTGTTTTTACTGTAGAACACTTCTAATCTAAACAAATTATACATTTGAAATATCAGAAAGAATGTTATTCTTATTGAAATTAACAAAAAAATCAGCCCTGTTTAACTTGGAGACTGCAGTCAAAATATTTGAATCCTCATTTGAAATTCTGTATTCTTTAGTTTTCTTGTTTGCCATTGTTATCATAAAAATGCCAATTACTGTACATTTTTATGTGCACCCCCATCCCACCAACACATATACAAAAGGTTGTAAACCTGTAGTACATTAATACTGTAGATGAGTTAAGTTTTTTTTTCTGTTTTTATTACTTTTTATATTTTTTTTAATTTTTTTTATCTAATCCAGAATCCTTCTCTAGACCAAACATGGAACTTTTTGAAACCATTTCAGATCTTCAATGAGCAGTGCACCTGTCTCACACCAGGTGATGAAAGTGTATTGACCGACTAACAACAGTGAGATACATCCATGCCCATAGTGGCATTTTGACCTATATCCATTGGTTGAAGATCAGATATGCTAACCACTTGGCCAGACAGGCTGGCAAAATAGTGAAATTTTTTGGCTGCTGTGTTAAAATATCAAAAATGTTTAGAATTATCTTACATAAACCTTAGTTTGAAATCGACTTTAAATAGTTATTTGAGAGTGAATTAACTGAAACATTGTTATTATATGTATAAATCTGAGATTAGGCATTAGCATATACAAAATATTCTTTATACAAGGCTCATTCTGGGAGTAATGCTGCATGCATTCATGGAGAATAATTGGATGATGAGTAGCTTTAAATGTTTTGTTACTTTATTTCTGCACCTAGTTTACCATCAAAGTTGTTTTTGTCATGTTATCTCATACACAAGTGTTTCCTGAACTTTTAGTACCCACATATCCCTTTTAAAATTTTAGAAACTCTGGAATATCCCCTGTCATGAAAAGGCAATTTGGGACAAGTTACAATATTTCATTCAACATGAATAATTATAAAGTTATTTAAGTTTTAATATGTGCATTATAATAAATTAATGGCTTGCACTCATTACGTTCATTGCAAAGATTTGATCCTGATGGATCAGCATGTTTTTTCTCACAGTTACCACAATCGTTATCATTTCCCTCACTATTTTCCATTGTGTGTTTTAAACATCTTGTTTTTAACCAGTGATCCATATCAAAAAGGATTTAAGAAATACAAAAGAGAGCAATGTTAATATTAATTAAATATTTTTAACATTATTATTAGACTGCTTGTCAAGATTCTTTAATTACCAACAACACAACTGTTAAAATAGTAAGGTCATTAACAATGCACACATACACATGAATGATGAAGCAATCACTGAGGTTGATTCTGAAATTTAGAAAAGAATTCCATCTGTGTGGGTTGAACTATTTGAATTTAAACTTTTAATGCAAATAGTTCGAACCAAGTCGTTGGAATGCCATCAGCCAGATGCTTCTCTAATGGTCATTTGATACATGCCAAGAGAAACATTTTGTTTAAAAGTTCCTTGAGAGTTTTTAATTATTGAAAAATTTATTATAAAATAGACTTACACTTATTTTTGACACAGGTGACAAAAATTTTTTTTTTTTTTTTTTGCATGTACCACAATTTGGGAAACACTGTCATACCCAGTATGCAGTAACCAAATTTTCTGAACACCCTGCAACCTGAATTCTGTTGAAACTTATCACTAATTAAATGATTTTTTAAAGTACAGCAACTCATTCCATATAAAAAAACTCACTTCTTACCCTTTACTCACTACTTCCTTTTGTAACTTCCAGGAATAACCCCCTTGTCCTTGTTCTTTCCCCTCATTCTGGCACATGAAAAATCTCTTCAGTATTAATACAGTAACACTTTAAGTCTCAATCATATCTTTCTTCTTTGTTTCTATCCACCAAACTCTGCATTCCCTCAGTCTATCCTCATAAACAACATTGTACAGTCCTGATATCATTTTTGTTATCTGTCTCTGCACCCACTCCTAGTTTACTTCATTCCCCTTCGAATCCTAGTGACCCGATCTGAGCAGAGAAATACAGATGTTGTCTGATCGAAGCTTTCTAGCCATGAATACTGTCATAATTTGAACAGCGCATAAACCTTCAATCTATCAGTTAAATCATTTACAGCTTTCATCACATACAAACCACATCTGTAATATGCATATAACAGCACTCAATCTTCAAAATGTCTCCCTTTTGTTTTTTAACATGCTCGAAGTCTGCGAAGTCACATATTGATGGGTGGCACACACAATATCCAGTGAAAACAGTGCTGTTTCTCACTCCAAATCCATCTTCAGGCTGGTGATGCTGGGTTGTTATTTCTTGTAGGCTACCCTATCAAGCTCCAACCACAATTTGAAGTGCACCAGATTCAGATCGGGACTTCCAGGTGGCTGATCAGATGGTGATATGTGGTTGGGTACATTTGCCTCCAACCGCTATTGTGTTGTCCTTGCCTAGGGTGCAGGAGATGAGTTCTGTTGGAAGGTCCACTGTCCTGTAAAACAAGATGTTGTTTAGGGGCCATACCACAGAGTCTTGATACACTTTGGCAGACATTTTGACCCCTTTTTCACAGAAATGCAGCTTGGATACCTCCCCCCCCATGATATGTCACCCCTACCAAACTATCACTGATTGGGGGGGGGGATGACCTCTTAATCCTGAGTGCTATTGGATGACCTCTTAATTGAGTTATATGCTGCAGTGGTTGCACATACTGTGCAACCACTGTAGCATATAACTCAATTGTTTTGGCATTAAAATGACTCTTCAGTGGTGAAAATCTTCTCATCTGTGAAAAGGATATATCTCTGTGTCTGTCGCTTGTGTATTGCTGGAGAGGCACTTTTGGTTTTATCACCCTCTGCTAAATAAGTTGTGGTGTTAGGAAGTGTCTAGTAGAATGACGATAGCCTCTTGCCCCAAGGTCATAAGTTAGTACACATGACATCATTCTCTGTGAACTGTTCATCTCTTACTTTCTGCATTTTCACATGATTACTGTAGGGGGCATGCCTTCACAGCCCGTACAAGCTGTTGCATTCTAACCCAGCTTGGTCAACCTATTCTTTGGCAGTCAGATATGTCTTCTGTTATAATGGTTAATAGTCTGATACACAAACATCAGTAGATGTTTGTGTATCAGACTATTAACCCGATTGTTTATATCCTGAGTGTTCGTAGTATGTTGAAAATAACAGGTGGCTCCATTCCAACCTTGTGAAGTGCTATTACAGCCACACGGTTCTCATAATCTCCCCACTACATGTTAATCCATACAGGCAACTCTCTCTCTACTGATAAATGCCAAATGTTGGCAGCATACAGTGCCACTGATGGAACTGGGCTCATGCAATTCTTTGTGCAATGTTTGGGGGGGGGGGGGGACTGTTGTAACAGTATTTATGGCAAAACTGTTTACAATTGGACCACCATTCTTTTATCTCTCATGTCCCATGAACTTCAGATCTCCATTTATAATCACTCCAAATCCTTTGCTTCTTCCAGCATAACTCCAGCAAGTGAGTATGAAGTATCTCATCTGCACATCCCAAATTGCAAAAGCTTACATTTAGTTGCAATAAACTGATATCCCCATCATTTTCCACTGTTCAAATTTACTGAAATCCTCCTGAAGAGACTGAACATCATCACTAATACTAATAACTCTTGCTCAAGCTTCAAATCATCTTTAAATACTGAATATCTCCCTGTAGTCTTGTGACAGTGTCAATGACAAAAGATTGTACAGTGATGGTACCAGTACTGAACCCTGCATAACTTCACTTGTGCTTTCCTGTTCCTTGATAACCCCCTTCCCCATATACAAGTTTCTGATATCTATCAGAAAGCTGAACAAATCCATGCTAGCCTGTATAAATAATATTGTCTTCATCTGTCCAATTCTCTATATGAATTCTTACAAGTTTCTCCAAAATCTTAACTCCACAGAATAAATACAAACAGGCCTATAATTTGATACCTTCATTTTATTATCACTTTTTTTTTACTGCACTATCTTATCATGCTGCCACTCTCCAGGAAGAGTGGCATTAAAAGTGATCATTAAATGGCTGAACTATGTCATATGCATCGGTCACCTGAGTCCCATCACCATTCAACAAGGTAATCTGTACTATCATTTTTCATCCTACTTACCACATAGCAAAAAAACTACTGGGGATTTTCCTTGGATTTCAGTGCTAGTCGCCTCTCATATTTCAATTTTTCTCTCTTTACAGTACTAGTCACTTTCCTAGCCTGAGTCTTAATATTCATTATGCAACAGTTCTCCACCTCTCGCTTTATGTCTTCCATAATCTCTTTTTCATCTGCATTTCCTTCTATTTCAAGGTATACAAGCTTTGCATATATTGTATACCTTGTATTGTGTAGCATACAATACAGTTGTTGACTATTATTATTATTATTACTCCTACTACGTGACACCTCCAAGGAGTCCAAAGACTCATCAAGGGATGGCACCTACTCTACAGCTCTCCATTTCCACCAACTACAATGAACCGCATTATCTGTACCAATGCCATTTACTGCCCACCACCACTAGTATTTTCATAAACAATTACAAACATCAGTGCCCATGGTGGGATTCGAACTTGCAGACTTTTGGTTTTAGAACGGATATGCTAACCACTCGGCCAACCAAGCCGGCATAATTACATGACACCTCCAAGGAGTCCAAAGACTCATCGAGAGAGGGCACCCACTGTACATCTCTCCCAACTACATCATCTACACCAACTCCGTCTACTGCCCACCACCACCACTAGTATTTTCACAAACAATCACAAACAACCATGCCCATGGCAGGATTTGAACCTGCAACCTTTTGGTTGGAGAGTGGATACGCTAACCACACAGCCAACCAGGCAGGCCAACTATGTTTTCTTAATACATGAAGAAAGGTTTAGGCATTGTTCATTTTTCATAATCATGCTTAAAACCGACACCAAGAGTAAAAAAAAGCATTTATTAAAATCACTAACATTTTGCTGGTTTCCAATCCAGCATCATCAGCGCATAGTTATAACTGAGACAAGCACACAGCACTAAACTAAGTAATTGTAGAAACAATTTAAATTGTAACTCACACCTAATGTCTTTACATTGTGGCTGCCCTATGTGGGTCAGATAACTACAAAGTTAATTTAGAGATATATGGCTATTAGGACTTAAAATGATAGTCTCCCAGATCTTTGGTAATTTATGCAACAATATTTGTTGAGGTTGGAGAGTGCTTTATAACTGATGCTAATTCTAAGAAGAGCCTCTCAGACCTGTAATGAGTTCTATGTAATATAGATGTTTTTCTACATTATCCTATGTGAAGGAGTATCCAGAGAATGGTCTGCCAATCCTGACTACCCATATAGATGATCTTGGATGTAATTTTTGTGTTCTTCAAGGCAGATGTTAACTGATCTTCCTTTCTGTCGAAAGTAGGCTAAACTGCATGCACAAGGAACTTTATACATTCCAGGATGTTCAAGAGGAAGGTAGTTGATCTTTAGGAAAATGTATGGTAGTTAGCCAAATTAAAGGTTTGAAAGTAGTATGGAGATAATATTTGCAGAGTACTTTGGCAACTTTGCCAAAGTACTCTGCAGATATTATGATGAACCCTTAACATATGAAATGGGAATAGTTTTTCTCTGATTCTGTGTTACTTTCTTTTTCTATGGTGAAGTTTATTTTAGGATGTTGGTTGTCAAAGTGCACCAAAAATGTTTCTAATGTATCTGGACTATGAGACCAAATAGCAAACTTCATTGAGTTCTTGGTTTTGAAAATGCTCCATATAGGAGTTTGCTAAAGAGGGGAACCCATAGCCGTCCCATCTAGCTGTTTGTATATTTTTCCTTTCCATAGGAAATAACCTGCATATATGGTGAATCTGAATAATTCACCTAATTAAGAAATGTGGCTTAATTAGGTCTCTGTCAAAGGTACATTAATTGAAAAGTGAGGTGATATCTGAACTGACCATGATGTCAGAATCTGTCAGAGTTATATTTTCTATTAATATTTTAGAGTATTTTTAAAACATCAACCTCAGTGGATACATGAATACTAAAAAACATTAATGCCACTAATACGTTTTGCATTTTTATGAATTTTTTCCTTAGTATCTCCCATTCTCTACTAATCCCTCTTCCTTCAAATTCTTTCATTTATTATACTGCTGCATGCTGTTTTCTAAGTCTATCTAGGATAGTCGCCTGCCATATAATTACACATAAAATCTTTGTGCCTGGATACCTCTGCATGCATATTCATACTCCAAGTCAGGACTATAATACATAGTTGATCTCACCAACTGGAAGAAAGTATGTGACATGTCAGTCATAATCAGTTCCTCTGATGCTATGACCAAATCCAAAACTCTTCATCCTCATGTTCCTTCCACCACATGCTACCTGAGACAGCTGTCCCTCAAGAAATACAAAAATTCAGTTCCCTTAATAAATGCTACTTCCTCTTCCCAGTTGATTTTGCTATAGTTGAAGTTTCCCATAATGATCACTCAATTTCAATTGCAAACTAACTTTCCTAAACATTTCTTGCTCATCAACATCTATATTCTCTCATTTATAGCAATGGCCCATTAAATATCTTGTCTTATAAACATTTATCTTCATCATGAATAAAGACTATAACTGATGATTTCCCCAACATACAGCTGAGTATTTATCAGAGAAAATCTGTGAGATTACTAGCAATGAAACTGAAGGTGTGCAAAATCCTGACCCTGCAGTCCTGACTCATTCCATTCTACTTCTAGCTATTTTATAAATCTAAGAAACTTCAAACCATCCATTTTTAAAATTAATAACCGTAATATTATAAATGATAAATAATAGATCACTTTATTCCTTCATTTCTTCACTTTTAACTATTCTTTCTTCCTCTCATTTAAGTTAATTTCCACATTCTGTATTCCTGTTATGAACTGCATACTTTGCTGTTTTATTGCCATTTCTAAACATAAGTATTTTATATATATTCATAATTATTATTATCAGATTTAATATTTAAGCACAGGTTCATACCCAACTGCTAAAAAGAAAAAAAAAAAATGCAATCACAACTCATAATGCAATATTAAGTGTGATATAATACAATTAATTGTTTTGTTTTCTTTAGGTTAATCTTAATAATCCGGTTTCACTGGAGTTCTCTCTTGAAAATTTCCCAAGAAGTAATCAGTTAATAGTGTCATCAACTTCGCATTTTTTCATCACACAGCTTGAAATGTTTGACAGTCAAAATCGCAGTTTGCAGCTACAAGTACGAGTGTTTCCTGTACCAGGAGGAGCATTAAAGGTAAATCAAAATAGTGTTCATCCTTTTACTAATAACCACCACATAGTGATCACTATTCATTATGGCAAAATTATTTTTACCACTATTATGTTGAGTAATAATACTAATTTAAAATAAACCAATCTTATTAATAATTAGAGTAATTAATTTGATTTATTTTAAATTAAAATTACTTCTTAAATAAATAAATAAATTGAAAGAACTAATAGAAACAGGAATTAAGATAAATGGAATTGATATTAACTAGCTACAGTTTGTGGATGATATAGCAATTATGGCTGATAACGAAGACAAACTGAAATCTACCCTGACAAAGATGGAAGAAATTTTCACACAGTACAGCCTAAAAATTAATTATAAGAAAACAACTATTAATTACAAGTAAAATAAATCCAATGAAAATAAACCTGAAAATAAATAATAACCTAATACAACAGGTATCCTCTTTTAAATATCTTGGAAGTCTTATCACCGAAGATGGAAGAAACCAATCAGTTATTAAAGCATGAATAATCTTGGCCAAAAAGCCATTCTACAACAGAAGAAACATTTATACCAGTTAAGAACTTGGCACCCAGCACACACAAAAAAAAAAAAAAAAGCTAGTGAAAACATACATATGGAGCATTTCATTATATGGTTGTGAGGCTTGGATGCTAACAAAACTTGACATCAAAAGCCAGCCTGGTTGGCCGAGTGGTTAGCATATCTGCTCTCCAGCCAAAAGGCTGCAGGGTTTGAATCCTGCCATGAGCATGGATGTTTGTGATTGTCTGTGAAAATCTAGTTGTGGTGGTGGGCAGTAGATAGCGTTGGTGTAGATGATGATGGTAGTTGCGGTTGGTGGAGACAGAGAGTTGTAGAGGTAGGTGTCCTCCCTTGATGAGTCTTTGGACTCCTGGAGGTGTCATGTAATAATAATAATAAAAGTTGGAGGCATTTGAACTTTGGTCCTGGAGAAAAATGATGAAAATTAGTTGGACAGAAAGAAAAAGTAATGAAGTTCTAAATATAGTTCATGAACAGCAGTCACTAATGAACCACATCAATAAGAGAAGAAAAAGCCTAATTGGACACCATCTGAGGCATGGGGAACTGATTACAGAAATAATGGAGGGGACTGTAGAAGGAAAGAGGCCATGAGGCAGACTAAGAATTTCATATATAAATAGCATAATGATGCTAACTGCACTAAGAGTTATGAAGAGATAAAAAGGAGGTCACAAGACAGGATGTTATGATGTGCTGCTATAACCAACTGATTTTCGGATTGACGCACCAAAGAAGAAGAAGACTTCTCCAATACAGTGGTAGTCTTTCCTGTAATGGAAACAGTGTTCAAACTTAAAAACTTTGCATATGGATGTTATATTATCTTCTTAGGTCTCTCTCTTTCTCTCTCTCTCTCTCTCTATATATATATATCATATCTGAAATGATAATGGCAAGTACATGGTGTAATTGTATTATCCTCTATAAATTTATAACTAGAGGAAATAGGGTTTTGGATAGTTTCAAAATAAGGAAGAGAGAGAGAGAATATCTTAACTATGTGGCATATAACAGAAACAGGGACAAGTTCTCTGTGCCATATCTTGAAGAAAGCATTTTGCTCATCATATTAAAGAATCTAGCACCGTCATTTGTTCATTCACATTCTTCTCACAACAAAAATCAATCTTATCCTAAACGATGTTTGAAAATCATTGATTAGATTGCTTAACATACCTGACTTCCACTTTTCAGCTAATCAGCTGTTTTGTGCTAGAAAATAGATGACACAGGTCACACTCCACTAACTTCTCTTGTTTGATTGTTAATCTGATAACATTTTCTCTCATTATTTGTACAGTAAATTGTATTTGTATTTTTCTCTTTATTCACCTTGAAGAAGCCACTTCTTCTTTGTTGAGAAACTAGTTTGTGGTCTTTGTATAGTTTTTATTTGTTAATGTTTAATAAAAACTCAATCCTTTTCATAACTTCTGTTGTAAGGTTTAATTTATCATCCAAATTCTGTTCACTGGTCATGATAACTGATAGACACTTCTCATTCTTGGGAAACTCATAAGA
Organism: Typopeltis vanoorti; assembly: GCF_054136105.1. Taxonomy (NCBI): domain Eukaryota; kingdom Metazoa; phylum Arthropoda; class Arachnida; order Uropygi; family Thelyphonidae; genus Typopeltis; species Typopeltis vanoorti. The sequence goes on from NC_143554.1 coordinate 15,660,998, forward strand.
TGGCAGACCAGAATGCAGTGAAAGTGATGAACAAAGAGGAGGAGAAGATTTTTTTTTTTTTTTGTGCTTTTGGAGTTTCACTGTGAGGGGAATGTTGATTAGTTGATACACATGTTTGAATGGATTTAAAAGGTTAGTGGGAGTATTATTGATGCTAATTCTGATTAATAGTAATTATAGAAGTATTTGTAGAAGATGCAAGCAGTAGAAACTGAGTGCCTATGCAAAAGTGAATGAAGTGTATTAGTGAGAGAGGTGTCATTAATCAATATGCTGCCCTTTTCTGTACAGAGTCCATTATCTTTAGGTACCTCTTATGGGAACCAAACCAGATGTGAGAGCAATATCCATTAGTCAGTTAGATTTGTGATTTGTAAAAAGTTAGAAGTGTTTGGAGTTAATGTAAAAAAAAAAAAAAAAACTAATATTTTGGAAGCAGAAGAGGCATAACTGAGAGAAACATAGAAAACAAATTGACTCAAATGAAAAATTTTATTAGTTTTGTGCAGAATAAATCCTTTGATCCACAGCCAACAAAAAAGAAAAACAAATTATTAAGTAATATATGAATGTATATAAAGAAATATAATGAGATATGGATAAAAATGCTACAGGACCCATCATTAGAAAATACTCAGAATTATAGGACCTGCAAAAATTTAACTAGTAAAATACTGCATCTAGAGAAAAGACAGGCAGAGAAAAAAAATAATCAAGAATTGAAAATAATACAAAATGAGTGCAATCACAATTTTGGCCATATTCATAATCTGTGAGCTTTATGTACTCGGAAAGATTTTATCATCCTCACCAGGTGTCTCTTTCATTTTTAAATCTTAACTGAAAAATAATCATTTTCACCAGATATAGACATTAGTTTTTATTTCTGTGTTTTTGTTCATAAGTTTTTAATACTTTTTTTTTATGCATGTCTTTTTTATTCATTCTTATATATACCTGTTTATGCTTTCATTTACTTATCAACTTAGGTTTCCCTTGTATACTACTTTGATCTTTACTTGCACAGTATGACCATAGTTGGCCTTGCCATATAACCTTTTACAAATGTTATATGGCAAAACAAAAAAAAAAACAAATGTTCTTTAAAATCATATTTAATTGGATGCTACAGAAATGGCAACATCCCCATAACTGATTATTTACATTCCAACACAAAGAAACTATAGAAAACAAAAGCACAATGCAACAAAAATCTCTCCACTGAAATATCATTATATGCTATACAGTTAAAACATATCCCTTAAATCAAGAATGCTCTAATTATAAATTTCTATGATAATGAAAACCAATTATGCTTCCCAGAATCTCTTGCAATAAGGGCTAATCAGTATGTAATAAACACTCAATCACCCTATTTATTCTAGTCATCTCAATCTAACCAAATTCCAACTAATATGTAGTGATCCATAGTGAAGAATTTATGGGGACAAAAATGCACATGATGGAATAATTACTTTACTTAATTAAAAAAATAATATTCAACATTATGACCTCTATATTGAGGTCATCATCATCAGAAAAACATACATATGTACAGGACACAAGCTATATGACACTACACAAAAGTAAGATGCATCTAAATGTTTTGTTAATCGTTTACCCTAGCCTGACCTCTAGTGAATAAAAAAAAATAATAATAAAAAAAATTTTAAACAGAAAAATATTACTGAACAAAATATATACAAAATTAATTCATTATCGATTTTTATATCATCAGTATATACCGATCATAAAAAAAGTTTTATAGCAGAACTACATTAAACAATTTAATCCCAAATTTAAGTTTTCTTCTGCTTTAGGTTGTTCTGGATGCTATATGGGTTGAAGATGGGTTCTTCTGATTCTTGGAATTATTAATACATGATTCTTGTTTGGATTTGGATGATGTTTCAGTATTTCACATGCTTCTTTGAACTTTCTTTCAAACCAAGTTTTGGTGCAGTGTAGGGACTTGGTGCCTGTCCAGTTAATTCTATGACATGTTTGAAGTGCATGGTCTGACAGGCCTGTTTCACCATAGTGGAGGAATTTAATGTGGTGTTTATGTTCATCTTTTCTTATTTGGATGGTGTTGTTAAATCTTGAATGAAAGGTTTATTATATTGAAAATATTTCATTCGAATTAACAGCTATACAAAAAATTCCCGGAGAAAATGCTTGTTTATAGGTATAAGTGAAATTGTTGACAGAAGTAACAAAATAATCATTTAATTGTAAATTCTCCTATGTATTATATTGTTAAGTGTCCTTGTAAAACCGATAAGGGTTGGAATTTAGTAAAAGTTATGTTAACATGAGAAAGTTAGATGTATACAACGAGATAATCGGCTTAAAGAAATGACCCCAGGCAGTCACGTACGCAAGGTCCATGTTGCACGTGTGGAGAACACAACGAGGAGAGAACGGTACCAAGTGCAAGAATTTTAGGTGCAGGCCGGAAAAGAGTGATGTAAGAGGGAGAACAGCTCAGCAAGGATATATAGAGTTTGGCGACGCCAACTCGTGGCTCTTTTTTTGTTTGGGAGATTCCTGTGCCAGTTGTTCCCGGAGAAGTTGCATGAGAGTGGTCGAAAAGAATGATGTCCAGTGGCAGCCAAGCAGCCAGATAGCGATCCAGTGTGGGCATAATCATCAGTACAGCGGAAAAGCCAGCGCAAACCGGTCAACATGCGGAACCACGTGGACCGAATCCGGCAGAGCAGCTTTGCCCATATTGGAAAAGCTGATTCATGATTGTAATCACTAGTTTGTCCTACCTGAAGACAACTGACCATAAGAGAGGGTGACAAGCCATGTGAATTTTTCGGGAAAAGTTTTCTTGCCTTTTCGAGAGAAAAGACGAGAGATCTTAATGCTCGGTAATGTAGAAACTTTTCAGTTCATTTGTATGCAAGAAACAGTTAGTCTGCATATTTCTGCGGATATGCTCAGTGATTGGACATACAAAACTGAACCAGGACTTTAGTATCTAATCCACTGGTAGATTGTCTTGGCTCTGAGTAAGAATTCATGTACAGTGGGGGTATTGAATTGCCAAAGTTTGTTATAGCTTGATTGTTCTTGAATCTAGAATAAAATAAAATGCTTGTACAAGAATTTTAGTTGAATAGGATCAAGTCAGAAATTTAACTGGTAGTAGATATTGTCTCATATTGTTTATGACTAGGAGTATTAAGGTTATGTCTGGTTAATCATATTCAGTTTTGTTAAGTGATCTTAATATTTGTACATCGTATTAATTAATGAATAAACCTTTCTTTTTCTGCACCATTCATAAAAATAGAACTAGTGCGAGTTAAATTGTGGGGATAGTATATCTTTACTCTTACTGCAGTAAGAGTAAAGATATACAAAGTTCTTTTGTAATTGGGAATTTTAATTGCTTGATTATCGAATAGTGTGTCATTCTGAGTGTTAACTCCCTGACAAGGAAGATTCTCTTGTCTAAGAATTTGGATGGCGCAGCTTTAACAAACAAATTTTTCGATATTCTGACACGGAATTAATTCCAGATTTGTATCAAAGAAATTTGGCTCTAGCCGTGGGCAATTTCTTTGTCTACCAAGTTTGGCACACATGAGCAATTTAAGTAGTGGCCACAGAGCGGAAAGGTGAAAGCAAGCGCGAGAAAGTTTATCAAGTAATAGGGATATTCACTAAAGATACTAATCATAAGTTTTAACAATACAAATTATAAACACAACAAACACACACAAGGTAGGAATGTATGTAAAGTAAAGTAAAAAGAGAAATTTAACAGTGTGCCCTGTTTCCTCTATATAAAAGTTTGCAGGTGCGTTGAATTTTGTAAACCCCTAGGTGGACAAGGTATGGAAGGTATTTTTAAAAGAGAGAATAATATGTAGTGAACAATGTGGCAAGTGCCTAAATAGTTTTTCATGATGATGATGATCCGCTGAAATGACTACTATACTGTTACTTATATTGCTTCACTGGTCAATTACTAGCATTATTTTAGTTTATGTAATAATTTTAAATTTCTTCATCATCCTGATATGTAGCCTTAAGGAAGTGTACAAGTTGCTACAATAGTACTTACATGATTAAGTTTACCTTATTACTAATATCTTGTCAGCAATCTTCTAAATTACTGTATTACTTGTCAGCCTTCTAATATTTTGGTCTTCTAGGACATTTCTGATTGAATCAATCCATTTAGAATTTCGTCTTCCACCAGGACATTTTTTCTGCCATCTTAGCACCAAAAACCTGTTTTGCTAACCTTCCTTCTCTCTCTCCTCTCATTCTATGTAGATAATCCCATCACCCTACACTATCTCTGTTCTCACATTCTTGAATGCTGATATCAAGCTCCTTCATAATATCTTCATTTTTAATATGATTCTGCCTTGATGTCATCTGTTCACTCCCTAATTTTTGTCAGAATTGTTATGTCTGTCGTCTCTAGTCAAGTGTTTTATTTCTAACTGCTCTCACATACCCTTGAAATGGGTTTGAACACTCTCTGATATACTGATAGTTCAGTGTTTGACTGATTTTTCTGTTAATCCATATAAATTTATTCAATCTTTTTTGTTTCTTTATTGATCCCATATACAAGAGGTCGAACCTATATTTACATTAGTGCCGTGTGTAGAGTGCAGATGAGAAATGAGATAGAAGTTTATTGACACACACACACACACACACACACACACACACACACACACACACACACACACACACAGAGGCATGTTCAAAAAAGACTGAACTTTTTAAATAGCACACCAACCAGCACAGAGAATGTGCTGCTGATGCCAAATACACCTAGCAGCAGTTTTGACAACAAATCGCCATTTGCCCTGTTCTGCTATTGAGCATTAGTCGTCAAGTTAAATCCACTGAAGTGAGCATGCGCACAAGCTGTTCATGGGATTAGTAACAATGAGAAAACTTGAAGAACAACGTATATGTATGTGAAATTTTGCTGCAAACTTGGTAAAAATTTTATAGAGACATTTCAGTTACTTAACCAAGCATATAGGGAGGACTGTATGAGCCGAATGCAGTGCTATGAGTGGTTTAAGCATCAATGGATGAGTTGATCAAAGTAATGTTGGTTGTGTTTTTTTTTTTATTGGAAAGGCATTGTCCATTATGAATTTGTACCACGTGGTCAGATGGTAAACAAAGAGTTGTACCAGGAAGGTTTAGAGTGTTTGAGGTATGCTGTGTGTAGGAAGAGGCTTGATTGTGGGAAAACCAGACTTGGATGTTGCACCATGACATTGCACTGGCTCACGCGTCACTCCTTATCCCCAAGTTATATGGCAAAACATCAGACATTTATTGTGCCCCATCCACCCTATTCTCCAGACTTAGCCCTAACAGACACTTTCCTCTTTCCCAAACTTAAAATAACTTTGAAAGGACATAGTTTCCAAACCATAGAGGAGATTCAGGAAAATGCGATAAGAGAACTGCATGCCTTCAAGCAGGCTTTGTGTGTTTGCAGTTGTTTAAAGTGCTACTGGACAGCTGCTGCTCTTGTATTCACAGGTGCAATAGAAAGTAGAGGAGTGATGGTTGCTGATTCACTGGAGCAGTGACCAATGGAAGTACCTGTAGAATAAACACAATGCTGAAACTGCATCTGTGAGATAAAGGTTGAAGTGAATCTATAAGAGAGGGATTATCTATGAGCCTAATTGCTTGCCTCTGGACTGTTCAAAGATTTTAAGAGAATTTTTTAGCATGTGAGCAGCATTCTGCTCACATGTTTGGGAATTGTATATAGTTAAGAGTTGGTTGGGTGTAAAATAGCTTCTTCAACGAAAGAGAATTTCTAGTTTTTTGGATGCCGAGGAGGCTGTAAATGCCAAGTTTATGCCAGGATAGACAGGAGGTAAATGTTAGTTTGTCTGGTGATGTGTGTATTACTGAAGGTAAGGTTAGGCGAGCTGAGATCTCTTTTGCAAGAGAAAAGGCAAGACTGTGTGTTGGCATTGAACATGACAAGGTTGTCCATGCCCAATTGAAGAATATTATGTAGATCATTGTTTAAGACACTGGTTGTAGATGATCTTGTAGCCTGATATGTCAAAGTACTGCATGGTTTGTCAAATGAGTAGGATGAGTGGAAAGTATCATCATTTGCAAAGTTGTCAATGGGATTAGTAGTGATTGTGAGTGGGTCATTTAGGAATACAGTGTTTGAGTTCCAGTGTGGAGGTGATTTCTCTTCATCATTTATGCAGGAGCTCAAGGAAAAGGGTTATGCCAAGAGGTCCATTTTATGTTTGGGTACAGTAACAGTGGTGCCATCAGGAGAGAGATGAAAGTGCAGGATAGCAGGAGTTGCATCCAATGTCCTTAGCAAGGGACCAGAAGGCACAGCTTCCATTTGGACAAGAGGCAAGTTTTTTGCTGTTTGCCTGTGTGAAATCAGATTTGGATCTGCTTTTGACCAATTGGCATATGTTACATGCTTTGGTATAGGCAGAGTATGAAGCTTGAGTTGATTTGAGCCATGTGCAGTAAGTTAATCTAAGAGCAACTTCTAATTACCCTTGATTACAATATGATCAATTTGGGTGTTTTAGCATCTAGTGATATCCAGGTATATTTAAGAAAAAACAATTCTGTATCCTTTGAATAAAAAAGGGCGAAATAATATTCCGAAAAGGATGACAAAATACAAAAATGGGCAAAATACGTAGACGAACTCTTTACTGATAACAGACTGAACCCAGAAAATACTTATGAACATATGGACATAGGCAGAAGTGAAGATGCAGTTGCCGAACATGGACTGGGAACAGGAAATGAGTGAGGCTACCATCCCAAAGGCTGTGTACTTGGTAATCACCACAGGATAATAATGGGAATATAGTCAGAAACCAAATTGTTTACTTGCTAATTAATCAACGATTTCAAAGTTCTATAAAGAGTACAAAAACTTATCCTAGTGCAGATATTGCTTCTGATCATAACCTACTGGTGGCAGAGTTAAAACTTAGACTGAAAGCTATACTTAAGAAACATCAACAAAAAAGGTTTGATTTAGGAAAATTAAAAAACACAGAGATAAGAAACAAATCGAGTCAAGATCTGAATCAAGAGCCCTTATCAAGAATGATAACATCATGAGGGTTGATGAATCATGGGACAAATTAAAATCTGTCTTCATAGAGAAATATACCAATACCTTGTGTCCTAATAGAGCAGTAAAAAAGAAGGATTGGATAACTGATGAAATTCCTTCTCTCATGGATCAATGCAGATCATATAAGAATCATAGTCCAACAAAATATAAAGAGGTTCAGAAAATTATTAAATGCAAGATCAAAGAAGCAAAAGAAATCTGGATGAATGAAAAATATAAAGAAATAGAAATTCTACAGGAAAAGCATGACAATTTTTATCTACACAAAAAGCTGAAAGAGACCTCAGATATATTTAAGAAAAAACAATTCTGTATCCTTCGAAACAAAACAAGATAAATGATAAATAATATCCAAAAAGGATGACAAAATACAAGAATGGCCGAAATATATAGAAGAACTCTTTGCTGATAACAGATAGAACCCAGAAAATACTTATGAACATATGGAAGGTCCATGCATTCTAAGATCAGAGGTAGAATGTGCACTAAACTCAGCTAAAAATGGTAAAGCCTTAGGCCCGGATAGAATACCAGCAGAAATAGTAAAGTTGTTAGAAGGTGAAAAGGATGACAAAATACAAGAATGGGCGAAATATATAGAACTCTTTGCTGATAACAGACAGAACCCAGAAAATACTTATGAACATATGGAAGATCCATGCATTCTAAGATCAGAGGTAGAATGTGCACTAAACTCAGCTAAAAATGGTAAAGCCTTACGCCCGGATAGAATACCAGCAGAAATAGTAAAGTTGTTAGAAGGTGACAACATTAATATATTAGTAAAGCTATTTAATAAGATATACGATGCAGGCATAATCCCTCAAGACTGCTTACAGTTGACCTTCATCATGCTACCTAAAAAAGCAAATGTAAAAACTTGTAATGACTATAGAATGATCAGCCTAATGAGTCACATTCTCAAATAGTTTCTGAAAATAATTCAAAAAAGAATATACAGAAAATGTGAAGACACCATCAGTGATACCCAATTCGGCTTTAGAAATGGTTTGGGAACAAGAGAGGCTCTTTTCTGTTCTCAGATCTTATTCCAAAAATGTATTGACCAAACCAAGGAAAGATTAATTTGATTCATCGACTTCGGGAAAGCATTTGACAAAGTCCAACATGCTAAAATGATTGCACTATTAAAAAGAATTGGATTAGATGGTAAAGACATCAGGATCATTGAAAACTTATATTGGAACCGGAAGGCATCTGTTCAAGTTGATGACATTATTGCAGACTCTAATAACATCAAACAAGGAGTAAGGCAAGGATGTGTACTGTCACCTCTTCTTTTTAACATACACTCAGAAGCCATATTTCAAAATATCTTAAAAGGATGAAAGGAAGGGATTAATGTAAATGGTGAAATAATCAGTAACATCTGATATGCTGATGATGCAGCTCTCCTGGCTGACAGTATTCAGGACCTTCAAAATCTTTTGGAACTAGTGAATGAAGAGAGTGAAAAAATGGGATTAAAAATAAATATCACCAAAACTAAATTCATGGTCATAAGCAAGAAACCAATTCTTAATTCAGCACTTTCTTTAAATGGAAAACAAATATAAAGAGTGGCAAAGTTTAAATATCTTGAATTCTGGTTAAATAAAGATTGCAATCCAGAAATGGAAATAAAAGTTAGAATTGAAATGGCAAGAAAAAATTTTCTCTTGATGAAATCAACACTGTGTAACTGCAGTTTAAATTTAGAGCTTAGAGTATGCATGGTTAAATGCTATGTATGGTCTGTACTGCTGTAAGGTGCAGAAACTTGGACCTTGAAGACAACATCAATAACAAGACTTGCAGCCTTTGAGATGTGGTTATACAGATGAATGTTAAAAATCTCATGGACAGCAAAAATGTCCAATCAGGAAGTACTGGAACAAATGGGCAAATCATATGAACTTTTAGATACCATAAAAAAAAGGAAATCTGCATATCTTGGTCACCTACTTCGTAATGAAAAATATAAGATACTTCGATTGATTATAAAAGGGAAGATAAATGGAAGAAGAGGACAAGGAAGATGAAGAAAATCTTGGCTAGCAGACATCAGACAGTGGACTGGCATGAACCCTGAGAGACTGCTCAAAGTGGCTGAGAATGTTGAAAGTTTATTTTTCACTTGGTCAGACTATAATAAAGTTAGTTTAATCCTTTATCCAAGTGTGTGCAAACAAAGGTTGTGCCTGAAAGTATCTTCAGGACTGGGGTAAAGTGGTACAACACCGGGCAACTCCTTGCAAAGGTGGAGCAAGCTACCAACACTCCTATCTCAGTATCTCCCATAATGCAAAACACATCTCCTTGCGGATATGTATAATGTTATGCATTAAGGGAAGGGCCACTACCCAGACTAGTTTTGTCCTTTATTGAGGTCTCTTCGGTGGGAGCCAGGCCCAAGTGGAGATACCAAGGCAGAAGCATTAGCAAGGTCATCTCCTCCTATAGGAGTGTTGGTATCTTGCTCCACCTTTGCAAGGAGTTGCCCGGTGCTGTACCACTTTACCCCAGTCCTGAAGATACTTTCAGGCACAAACTTTGTTTGCACACACTTGGATAAAGGATTAAACTAAATTTATTATAGTCTAACCAAGTGAAAAATAAACTTTCAACATCTTTCTCTAAATCCAGAGTAATTTAATAAAAAGGTGGCACACTGTTTGGCAGCTCCTATAGGAGGTGATGGCTGAGAATCTTTCAAAATTTGTCAAGGTGGTTGCCGATCTCTGATAGGAGATGGCACTCAAAGAAAAAGATATCCAGGTCATTTCATGTATGTCTTTATGTTTAAATAAGCTTCCTCTTTTCAGAATTAATCATTTCACAAAAAATTTCATTTCATCAGTCACTGCATCAAGGTTTACAGCAAAGAAGTCCATAAGGAATGATGAAGGAGATGAATCTACTGTAACAACCTAGTCATTTCCTTGTGGTACTTTGTTATAAGTTGCTCAACTATTTCTTAATAATTTTTAGCTCTGTTTTTCCCTCCAAATTCTTCAGCATTATGCTTGAACAGTTTGAAGGCTTCTAGTTCTGTTTTAGTGAGACACTTTTGAATTCATAACTTAATACTTTTTTTTAGTTCGAGGTTCACAAAATATACTTTACCTTCCTTAAGTTTCGCTTTTGAAATGTTTAGAAATCCTCTGCTAAGGTTGGAATGTAGGTTTGTTTTTATTCATTGCAATAATAAAGTTCATAAGACCCAGTTTAATATTCAGCGATGACAGAAATATTTTTTGTAAGTTTGTGAGTGGTTAGTATATATGCTCTCCAGCCAAAAGGCTCTAGGTTCGAATCCCGCCATGAGCATGGATGTTCGTGATTGTCTGTGAAAATACTAGTGGTGTTGGGCAGTAGATGATGATGTTGGTAGTTGCATTTCATAGTAGTAGTAGTTGGTGGATTGAGTGGTGGAGACAGTTGTAGACAGTTTGGACTCCCTAGAGGTGTCATGTAATCATAATAATAATATAGAGACTGTTGATTTCACATCAATTATCTTAATATCCATGCAAAAAAATTACAGCAAGAATCACTACCCAGACCATTTACTGTGTTTATTGAGGTGCTGTAAAAGTGTAGGATCAGCTTTCCAAAAACTGAGTGCTCTACGAGATCATTTCTCACTGAGTGATTTAAAAGGATCATTACTAAACTCATTAAATTTATCACTCCTGACCTAAATCACCCCAGGACGAGATGCTCATTATTGATGGCTCCACTCAGTAATAAGCAAAAATCTACCAATGAGCAGAACCACTCTACTCCCAGGAAGCAATCCCAAAGGCAAGCATTATTAAAATATTATCAGGAGCCAGACCTAGGAAGATATTAAGGTTAAGTGAAGGCAGAAATCATATATATTTTAAAAACAGGTATCACCATATTAAATACTCTGGATGAGAGATAATTGAAAGATTTTCCACTTGATTACAACATATATTAATACTTGACAAGAAAGTATATTCCGATGTTAATCCTACACCTAAGCATAAGTGTAAGCATAATATATCTCCATGGCAAGTCTACTTGTATGTAGAAATAGACTAGTCATATGGTTCAAAATGTGAACTACGTACTACAAATATCTGAAATACCTGGAAAATAACACCACTTTGGTCACCAAAGAATCCTTAAGATGTCACTAAAGTGCCCCACCATCAGCAATTTGGATGAAGCTAGATGCTGCACATTTATCCAGGCAATGATTATTCTACACCAATCATGCTTGGTAACATCACTTGTATGTTAGATATCCTTCTCCCAAAACAAATCTTTTTGAACAAGATTTGTTTGGTGAGAATTTTTTTAGCATTAGATTACTTTTAGATATACTTTTAGAGTGGTAAATGAGTGGAATAAGCTGGCAGAGTCTGTTGTGGGTGCTATGACGGTGAGCGAGTTCAAGGCAAGGTATGATAGATACTGTGAGAATGTCGTATAGTTGTGTGGACATGATGTTTAGGGCCTCCCTCGATGTGTCTAAGGGCTCCCTGGAGTCACCCAAAATAATAATAATAATTAGTTTGAAGAATGCTAAAGAATATTTGGAAGCAAAATAAGTGCACTTATTTTGTGCACTTATTCAACACACAGATGAAAAACCGTGATATTGATATAAATAGTATAAGCTTTGAATTCAGATTTGTTGAAATGGAGAATTCTGTTTATAGAATCTCACAATTTTTAAATTGTGTGGAATGCCACAAAACCTGGGAAGAGAGCATCATATTGAGCATGAAAATGCTTCTGTCATCTTTGCATCATTTGCCTAATCAGTAATCTCGAGACCAATATTTGGAAAACAGCTGCATGCAAGTGACTGACATTGATAAAGTTTCACTATTATGAAGAAGCCAGCTGCATTACATAACAAACAGAATATTGGAGTTTATTTTATTTTATACCAGATGTTTGCCTTAATCCACAAAGATTGCTTTTCTGGAATGGTAGTGCATTTTTCACACCTTTCCTGCAAAAAATATTATTCAAAAAGACTGTTGCTGCAATATTTCATTAAATTTCTGTGTGTAATCCTTTGTGTGTGTGGACATACAACATGCTTACATGCATATATTATAAATAAAAATGAATAATAAATCATACACAGATTTATTTATTTTCAGCTTCATGTGTCATCTCCTTACTGGCTTGTCAACAAAACGGGTTTACCATTACTATTCAGGCAAGAAGGAACACAGGTTGAGTCAGCTGGACAATTTGAGGAACATGAATTAGCCCGTAGCATGGCACCTCTTCTCTTTTCATTTGCTGATCGAGATGCTCCTGCTATGTATGTATTAGTTTTATTTTCCATTTGATATTCTAGAACAGCAATATTATGCGATTAATAATATAATACAGGCTTGTTACACTAGGAATATTAAAAATAAATAAATAAATAAAGAGAGAGTAACAATTTGAGGGTAGAGATCAGCATACCCCAATTAAATTCAGTAGTGTTAATTATTAAAATGAATTTTTTGTTTCCTATCACATTGATATGTTTTGAAACACAGAAAATGTTCCATTTTTATTGAATGTTCAGCAGTATAATAACAATTTGAATAAAAAAAAATACATTCAAAAATTATATTTCCTATTAAAAATGTATATCGAATATAGGAAAATGCTCACATAAAAACAAATTTAGATTTTATTGAAAATTAAATAAAATATATTAATTTATATTTAAAAGATGACTTTGCTTTCTAACATGTACTTCACCATGTGTGATACCTCTTCATAATGGAGGGGACCTTCTGGTAATGGTACTGGCTCTTTTCATTTTTTATCCTCATCTGTTTTTTTCTTCCCATATTCTTCACTCTCTTTCTCCTGAGAAAGAAACCATTTGTCTTGTTTTCCTAGCCATCATCACTGGGATCTAACACTCCACCACTTTGTTTCTTATGTGGTTTGACATCGAAATCTGGAAAGGGATATCTTTCTAGTTTTGTTATATTTGTTAGTACAAGTATCCATGTGGAATACTTAATCATGATAGGCAATCACCAGTGTCCCAGCCAGAAACCATCAACTTACCTTCAAAGGCAAATGGTTTGGAGCACTCATTCTCCACCATCTGTAGAGAGATCCCATTACTTGTTGCAGTACCTTTTTAGTGTTCTCCCTTTATTTGAGAATCAGTCTGTCATGCTCTCATTTATCAGGGCTGTCAATATACCCCATACAGAAATCATTTGCTTATCAGCTTATAACAACAAAAAAAAAAAACCATTAAACCCTGCAAATATTCCATTTTTTCATTATTTGTTCAACAGGTGAACATCCATTAGTTAAAATATCACCCTTCTTTATCCCCAAAATTTGGGGAAAAATATCCATTCAACAATTATTCTTATTAAAACATTTACCAGAAACCGTTGAAACAGCTCCTTTGTGCATCAATCGGGCTAATAGCAAAATACCAATCACAGAAATCTTAAAACTTAGAAGTTTTCTTCATGAAGTAATATCCAGACGCAATCTGCTTAATGTTCGTGACAAGGAGATTGGCTCTGAATTAAAAAAAAAAAAACATAAGAGTGACAGCCATTAGATGAATTCTTGAACATTGGGCAGTAAAGAGTATGAAAATAAAGACAAAGTACAAAACAAATAGATGTGCTCATTGAAAGAGAAAATATCCAATCATTAAATTCTCTGCCTGTCAGATGTGGAATTACTGGTTGGTTAGTTGTTTCGGATATATGGCTGAAAATCTTCAGTACAGAATTGTTGTGGATTCTGCCAAAATGTGGATTATGTTACGTTCCTGTTATAGAAACATAAGTTAGTGTGTTTCTCTCTGAAAGAGATGGATTTCAAACCTGGCAAGGATTCCACATTCTTATCTGCAAGGACAGGTAAGGTATGGACTTGCCCATGGAGGAGTAGGCATCTTTGTGTGCAGCCATGCCTCTTATCAACAAACATCACTTAATACTGACATATAGGCAATTTCCATTTCCTTCTAATTTCTAAGATCTTTTATTACAGCATACTGCACCAGTCTGCCACCCAGTGAAGATATTCCCTAGGATGAATTTAATGACCTTATATTGCATTTGCTATCTCTTAGATCACAAACTAATACCAGAACAATGGTTGAAGAGTGCATATACAACAATATCCTTTCCCTCCTAAGCATTGAAGTAACACCACCTTCCACTTGCATATCTGAAGAGTCACTGGTGCTTCCTTTGGCAATTTGTTCACCACACCTTTTCCTGCTGTTTAAATGGGAATGGAAACTGTGGTAATACCTATAATAGCTATCATTTCCCTCTGATATCCATCCTCTTACATGGACAGCCATGAATTCCATCATAGATATCAAAATGGAAAACAGTTCAGGCTGACTGGAATATTTTCTCATGCCTATCAGAATTTGATTCTACAACAGTCAGCTACTCTCCTATTCATAAAGGAGTGCATAATATTGCAGTGTATATTATAAGCCACCACAATAGCAGTACCAAAAATATCAATTTGGTTTTTGCCATACTTCCCAAATCATGGTGGAATTCAATGTACAGCAAAAAAGAAGCCCAAAAGCAACTTGGGTATTTACTGAAGATACCTCACCACAAAAAGTTTATTACTTTCAAATGTGTCTCAATCTTACACACCACAATGCATCCCCCTTCAGAACCAAGAGGAGTCATGTATCTAAATCAAGTCTATCATCAATTTATCACAAGATAAATAAACACCACTGAGGTCTGGCATGAAATCTAACGATGAAAAGCAGATATTTCCTCATCTCTCTTATATCAGAATGGATCACAATTAATCATCCAAAATAACTGCATATATGTTCAGGGAGAATATTGCCAAAACATCAACATCCTCTTACAGCCCAGAATTCCTCTCCCTAAAGAAGATAAACATCTAATGCTGTTTGCTTTGAACATACTGGAAGAGTACAACATGCCATCCAAGAAAGATCACCTGAAATTGCCAGCAAAGGTTGGTCAATTGGTAGAACCTCTGCTACTAATGGCTCGCAAAAAGGTAAGCACATTTGAGCATGGTTAGTAGTTGGAACGTGTTCAGTCATTTGATGCTGTTGGCACACTCTCCCTCGATGAGTCTTTGGACTGCCTGGAGGTGTCACATAATAATAATCTTCTTTGCTTCAGTGGCAGTGAACTGTCCGTAGATCCATATGATATCCATTATGAGATGATTAAACATCTGTCACCAAACTCTATTGATCAATTGCCCTACTTATTCAACAGAATTTTCTGTAAGACTGAATTTGTGGAATACGGGCAGCTTGTTCAGAATCATGGATGTAAAGAATAATTAACTCTTTGTCTTTTACAGTTTCTGTAAACAAACTTTTTTTTTTTTTTTCAAGATACGTCTGTCATTCCAAACCATCATACTACTCTATATCATTTAATGCAACCTGTTCGAAATGTTTTGCTAAAACACAAGCACTCGTAATAGTTTTTTTTAAAGAATCTACAGCTTTGGTCTATTTATTATAAACTTTATCCCTAACTTAATTTTCATGACCCAGAGGAATTAACCACTTTATCCAAGATGATTGATGAGGAAGTCCCACAGACTTTCTGGTAAGTTTCATGCTATTTACTGCCATTTGGATAACAGAATATTTTCCGTTTTTGTTGTACTTGCAATGTGAGACTCATCTGCATCAAGCCATCAGCAATATTTCAAAATGGGGCACCTCCAGATCCATTAATAGATAGGATTGATATCTCTGCCCATGTCCCAAAAGGGAAATAAAATCATTAAAATATTTTCCTGGATAGAGTAGAATTGGAGGATATGTTTCCTGTGGAGGAAAAATGAATGCTGGCCAATCACATTTCCTTAAAAAAAAAAAAAAAAAAAAAGAAAATTGCCAGATTGATAAAAGCAAATCCTCACAAAAAGAAAAGATAGATGTATTCTCCAAACTTTCCTTTATTTAGTTGTTAACAGTTCCTTCAAAACATAATGGATGATATCAAAGCCCTTTTACAAAAATATAAGCCAGTGTGCTTCTGTCTACAAAAGCTGGATTTCAAACTTGGTGAGGATCCAGTGTTGAGATATACCTGTATATCTACATGAAGGAGGATTTACCATCTTTGTGGGCAAATATATCTATCGTTACCCATCAAATTTTGCTTAATACTGACTTAGAAGCAGTTGCCATTCACCTTTCAATAGGATTTCTTATTACACTATGCTGCATCTCTCCACCACAGTGAAGATATTTCTCAGGATGACCTTGATAACTTGAAGTTGGTTGCCAACCCCTAAATTTGTCATGGGGGATGTAAGTGGCCACAGTACTATTGGATAGTTCACACATTGTCATCAAAAGAAGAGTTGTGACATGCATGCTTCACATCAATAACCTATCTCTTTTAAACAATGGAAGAAAGACCTTCCATGCACCTATCCAAACATACGCAGGTATCAGCCTAACAATTTGTTCACCATTTCTTTTTTGAGTGTTTAAATAAGAAGTAGAATCTGTGCAAGTTATCATTTTCCCATGATATCCACCCTTTCATATGGGCAACCATGTATCCCATCATGGATATCATGATAGAAAATAGATCAAGCCAAGTGGAATGTTTTCTCTTACCTGGCAGAAGTTGATTTTACTACCATATCTCCTCTTCTGCTAATGAAGCAATGATATTACAAAGTGTGTGACTTTGTAGTATCGCAGCATTTCTGTCTTTCTTAAAACCATTGTGGAATTCACAATACATATCAGCCAAGAGTGTTTGTCTAAATTTGGGAATCTTCTGTAGATACTCCGCTACACTAAAATACTATCTAATTCCTTTCAAATGTTCTCATACCTTAAAACAATACCTTCACCATCAGAGCCAAAAAAGACGTGCATCCAAATTATATCTTCTATCACCAGATGAACAAACACGAAGAAGGTGCAAGACAAATTCCAGAAAACAAAGGATAGCTATTCCTCTTATTTCCCTTTGATCCCTGGCCAGAATGGATGCATGGTTGCCTACTCAGAAATAATTGCAAATAGGCACAGAGAAAGTTTGTCAAAACATCAGAATTTCTGGACCTAAAAAATAAAACACATCAGACTGTTTATTTTGAATTATTGGAAGGTTAATGCAACCTGTTCAACAAATATTATCTGAAACGCACTTTGCTTCAGTACCAGTCAATGGTCTTATTACCAGACATCTACAATATTTTGATATGTTAAACAGCAATTATGACTCATCTGCTCCTTCTTATTTAACAAAATTTACTGTGGGAATAAATTTTCACTATCATAACAAATGGCAAGAATTTTTGCTCTCCAAATCTAGTTGAGGATTCAAAAATAGTAACAGATTACCGTATGATTACTCTAGCAAGATGTTTGTGCAAAATATTGGAAAATTTGTTAATTCTCCTCTTTTATGGTTTCTGAAGAAGTCTTTCTCCAAGACATGGTTTGGTTGAAAAACATTATTCTACACTATATTATTTAATCTGACTAGAAGCATCCATTACAGATGTCTTCCTAAAACATTATGGCTTACTATCTGTTCGCTTTGAAATGGAAGAGTCATATGACACAGATTGCAATATAGATTATTGACAGACATACATAACTTTGGTCTTAGAGGAAACATGCTCTCTTTTATTAATTGCTTTATATCTAACAGCATGTTTTGCATCAGTCTGTTTGCTTTCAAAGTTAACTTAATAAGTAGTTATTAAGTTACTTATAAATAGTTATTAAGTTAGTTAATTATATACTACAACTTTATCCGACTGTAAATAATACCCTCTATGTGAATGACTTTACCATCCATTTTGTCATTCATGTAGCATAATGGTCACAGATCAAATTTCAGCAGGAGACATATTTCAATCCTCTCTTTTTATGCGACTTTCAGCTAAAAAGGCTCAAGTACCTTAGTACCATGATGAAGATCTTTCATTAGGTGGATAGACATGCCCATATTTGAAGATACTTTCCCTTCAAGCAAATGAAACCATTCCAGCAAGTCCCACTCAACCCAGAAATAGAGGCATTTGGCATCTGCACCCCAGTAGAACTGCTTAATTAGAATATCCTTCATCTGTTTATATATTGAATCACCATTTTCATGTGACATCTGCTCTCTTACATGGGTAGCATGTGCTCTATCACAGATTACACAATAGACAGTTTTTTCTCATTAGCCAAATTCAATTCTTTGGGGATCAATTCATCTTTTAACAGACTGTATTATAGGAGTAGCCAGAACTGCAATTCCTAAAACACATAGTCTGTTCCCACGTATTTCTAAACATGGCATATTGATAATTGCACAGCAACCAAACAAAAAGCCCAAAAGAAAGCTTGGTATTTTCCACAGATGACCTACAACAACCAACCTAATTACTTTCAAACATATTCAAACCCAAGCATGATACATTTGTTTTCAGAGTCAGAAGGAATCCTGAATCCAGCATACTTCTATTATATCAAGATCCACTAGCATCAAAGAATCCTGGGGAAAAATGAAAGGCAGATACCGTCCACCAGCTCTCCATCCTAGAACATCATGTTGCACAGTTGCTGACCCACTAAAGGAGACTTTTGCAAAAACACTGGCAACATCTTTTTATTCTCCTAAGTTTATTATTCACAAAAGCAAAGCAGAAAAACAACTTCAGTTTACTTCAGATGACACAAAAGAATACAACAGGCCATTTATCAAAAAAGAAATGAAAGCTACTTAAATGATGCCCAACTGTTGTTGGGCAAGATGATATCCATTACGATGGATAAACTGCTGTACCTATACAACAGAGTTTTCTGTGAGTGCATATTTGCAGGTACCTGGCAAAAGGCAATTATTATTGCCTTTCCTAAGCCAGAGAAGGATCCAAAATCTTCCCTAATACCTAATGTCCAATTGCTCTCACCAGTTACTTGTGCAAGATTCTGGAAAAAAATAGTTAGCTCTTGTCTTTGAGGGTTTCTGGAAAGAAACAACCCTTTTACAGAACACAATCTGGCTTCCAAAAATACCATTCTACTACTGATCATCTAGCCTAGTTGGAGGAATCCATTAGGGATACCTTCCTAAAATATCAGCATCTAGTATCAGTTTTCTTTGATATAGAAAAAGCTTATGACACTGCTTGAAGATTTGAAATATTGAAAGTATCCAAACAAAAATTTTGATCTTAGAGGAATTTTTTTTTAATTTGATTTTTTATGGCACAAAGACATCAAGGATCATACTGCACCAGGACTCAGGTCACAGTAATACATATGGTAATTGGTTCAAACCTGCAATCTCTTGGCTGGAGAGTGGATACACTAACCACTCAGGCAACCAGGCTGGCAACTTAGAAACTCCTTCTTTTTATCAAGAGCTTCTTATCTAACAGAATCATCCAAATCCAACTGGGAGCTGCTCTCTGTAGACTTTATAACCAGGAGGTGGAAGGAGTCCCACAACATTCATTTTTAAGTCGCACTTTATTGCAATCAAAGTAAGCTCAATAACAACTTCCTCCAACAGCAAGTAGTATCCCCTGTTTGGATGACTTCACCATCTTTTGTCATTCATGTAATATGAGGGTCATAGAAAGACAGCTGAAGCAAAGCCATTTGTCAGCTCTCAAAATGGGAGTATGCAAATGGGTTCAGATATTCACAGCAAAAGAGTTTTTGTGTGCATTTTTGACCAGAGAACTCCAAATAGTAGGATAAACATTAATTCCATTTTCACCAGAAAGTTCTTGGGGCTCGTATTTGACAGCAAACTCGGTTTCCTCCCTCGCATATGTCAAATACGAGACAAGTGCCATAAAGCATTGAACCTACTACACACCATATCATCCACTTTTGGGATGCTGACAGATCTTCTTTGATTCATTTGTTCAGGACATTGATAAAATGAAAACTTGATTATGGATCCCAAGTCTATGCTTCTGCCTGGTAGAGTATATTGCAGTGGTTAGACCCTATTCATCAAGCCATCACGATTGCAGTTGGTGCATTTCAAATATCACTGATTCCTAGTCTGCATGTTGAAGCAAATGAACCACCTTTCTCACAACAGAGATGCCAACAACTGCCTCTGTTATATGTAATAAAAATAAAATCCTTGCCACCACAGCCTCATATAGACAAATATTTTTCATCCATGATGGGAGAATTTGTACATCATTTGACAAGCTGCCATAAAATCTTTTGGTTTGCAAGTATAAACTATCCTGGAAGTTTTAGTGATTGCAGTAGATAACATAGCCAAGATGACACTTAACACACTTTAACTATTGCAGTCATACGTACCACAGATTGATGTTCTGGAAAAAATCTTTCATGGTTTCTGGAGAGAAATCTTTTTCAGAACACAATCTGACTTCCAAAAATACTTGTCTATCAGAAGCTATGAAGCTTATAGAATTGAATACTCTAATTTTGTGCCCATCTGCAGAAACATTTCATTATCAGATCCTAGATTTGCTGTCATCTTTGCAGACCTTATATCTCCCCAAATTTTACTAGAGTGTAAGTGTACTAACATTACAGCTGAACTGTGTGCAATAGAACTTGCACTAAAATACATCACTGCCAAAGGTCCATAATATATTCAGACTTGCAAATTTCTCCAGGCAATAATAAGTCTAGGTCTGCAAAAACATCCTATGCTCTCTTTAATCCAACATCTCCTTTTTAAATTATGAAAGTTACATTTAGATGTAGATTCTGTTGATTTCAAACCATGTTGGGATCAAGAGAAACGAGACTACAGGTACTGCAGCAAGGTTCACTCATTTCCCAAACGTCCATTTTCTGGCTGTACCATACACTGATTCAGCAGATGATCAGACTTGCACCACTTTCTCAGTGGCAGTCATCTTGGAATAGAATGACTAATAATAACCTCTACCAAATTATGCCTGAAATTAAATTATGACAGTCTAGTCTACACATGGTTCAAAAAGAGAAAGTTGTACTACTTATCTGATGTTAATAATATGTGCTGTATTAATACTGTGATAAATATACACTTACCTAGTGCATCATTCTTAACTGTGAGAAGGACTAAGCACATTCATGAACATGTAACTGAATGGATGTCCATGTGCACAGCTTAGAGGAAACATTTGCTCAGATTTCCCAAAACAAAATCATTCACAATTCACATTCATTCCTAATATTTTAGGATTAGCCAAGCTTTTCTTGGAAGTAAATTCCAAAGATGATTGAGATGTGTTCTCATGAAGAACAGATGTGGGGTTCATTCATCGAAAATTCTTAGAAAAAATTTTGCTTATCCATTATTTCAAAATAGGTCTTTAGAGTATTTTACAGTGTTTACTGCTACAGTAAAGGTTGTACTTTGTTTGCATGTCTGGTATGGTGATGTGTTTGGGGAGGGGGTGGGGTATCCATTATACTATCTATTTACAAACCCCCCCCCTTCTGCTTTTTTTCAACCAAAATTCTTCATAAATACACACATGCAAAACTAGAGTTCATAGGATGATATAAAATTAATTGACTACCATAGTAATTTTTGGTGTCATCCATAATATCACAACTATAAATCATATTCATTTGTCTGTGACTGATCTATTTCTATTCATGTCTGTTCTTTCCTCATAATTTCCAGTCATAACTAGAGGGATACTGTTTTCTGAACAAGTTGAAATAATTGGGCAGGGAAACTAAAATTGAAAAGGTTGAATGTAAGAGGGAAAAACTTATGTAGTGAATGTATATTTGTTGATCTTTTTTGCAGAATGATTTTAAGAATAGAGTGGATAAAAATCACCATGGATTACTGAAATTAGTAGAATGTATATCAGTTCTAAAGCTGGTACAAGAACTAAAGGGAATCTGCTTTTTGTCTACTAATGCAAGAAGCATTCAGAATAAGAGGGAAGAATTTTTGGCATTAGTCAGTGCAATCTCACCAAAAGTTTTAGGCATTAGTGAAACTTGGCTGTCAGCAGAAGATGTGGTTACTGGAATTGAATGTGATGGGTACAGTATTTCAGGGAGGATAGAGAAGATAGAACTGGGTTCTATCTTCTCTTCTATCTTGTTGATTATAGCTAATGAGTTGCAGCCAAAGAAAGTAGTATATCAAGAGGATAGATGTGTGAATGATAGTTCATTTGAGATGGTCTGGTGTGAAATAGTGACCAATGCAACCAAATATACAGTTGGTTGTTGCTGTAGGCCAGAGGGTACAGGGGGTGATATTGAATTCATGCTTCAGCAAATTAGTGCATTGAGTGCAGGGTTAGTGATTATTAAAGGGGATTTTAATTATGGTGATATCAATTGGAAGGAGGAAATATCATGTGACAAAAAAAGAAATGGAATTTGTACACCTTCTAAGAGATAATTACTTGAAATAGCACATAACTGAAGGGACTCGTGGTGTGAAAGTGTTGGAACTGGTGATAGGTTTGGAGGACATACGCATAAGTGAGGTGTCCTCGTTACCTCCAATTGGTGAGTGTGATCATGTGGTATTGACGTGGGAGTTTGCAAAATTTGTGGATATCTCTCTTAAGAAGGGGTATATACAGAACTACAGGTTAGATTATTATAACACACTTCGGAGTGAACTTGCAGTGGTCCCTTGGCAGAACATTTTGCAGGGGGAAGATGTTAACAGCGCATGGGATAAAATCAGCAGGTATCTTAGGAAGGCAATATCTTCCGATATTGCCTTTTTTTCATGGTCAGGAAAACAAACAAGGTAGGCGTTAGATGGATGAGTAGTAGTAGTATCAGGCTTGATCTGCAAAAAAAGAAAATGTTATGGAGAATTTACAAGGAAAAAAAGGCGATCAGTACACCCATGAGCAGTACAAGGATCAAGCTAGGAAGGTTACCAGCATAGTAAGAAAAGCGAAATCAGATTATGAGAAGACCTTAGCCAAAGAGATCAAGGGTAATCCCAAAGAGTTCTTCTGCTATGTAGCAAGTAAAAGGAAGAATGACTTTGGAAGGATAACCTTAGTGGGTGCTGATGGTATTGAGATGATCAATTCAGATGTAATAGTCGAGTTACTGAGTGATCACTTTTCAAAAGTCTATCACCCAAGTGAGGATGCCTCTGTACCTGTAGCAATAACTAATGTGAGAATTGAAATTAATAAATCAGAGGTACTTAGTATATTGCAGAATTTAAATGCAAACATCGCTGTAGGTTTAGATGGAATATCAGCTCGGGTGTTGCATGAATGTGCAAAGCCTCTTACTTGGTTATTTAACTTAAGTTTGAACTCTGGCATGGTCCCTAGGGAGTGGAAGGAAGGCAAAGTGCCTCCTTTGAATAAAGGTGGCTCTAAGACTGTGGTAGTTAATTACAGACCATTCACCATCAGACCATTTTACCATCACTTGGGAGTGATGGTAAAAGTATTGGAAAAGTTGGTTAAGGACAGAATTCAAGAATGGGTGGATCAGAATATGATACTTTATAGGGGCCAACATGGTTTTGTTGTTATTAACTTTTTATAATAATGACATCTGAGTTGGACAAGGGGACTTGGCTACACAGTGATACTTCTGGATTTTGCTAAGGCTTTTGACAGGATACCCCATGGAATACTGTTGTGCAAATTAGAGCAGTTGGGGATGGATACTAGACTAGTGATATGGATAAGAGAATGGAGAGATACCAGAAAATAGTGTATGGAGGAGCAGAGTCCAGGATAAGGCAGGTGACCAGTGGTGTGCTTCAGGGCTCTGTGCTTGGTTCTGTTATTATTTTGTACGTAAATGATATAGGAAATGGCTTGAAGAGAGATATTCAGTTGTTTGCTGATGATGCAAAGTCGGGTAGTGCAATAAAAAATCAAGCTGATGTTGAGAGTTTGCAGGATGATTTAAATAAGCTGGCAAAATGGGCAAAAAGTAATGGATGTCAGTTCAGTGTGGAAAAGTGTCAAGTTATGCATTTTGGGATTAAAAGATTACCAGCTGTGTACCACATTGATGGAACGGTACTACAAGAGATTGATGAGGCTAGGGACTTGAGGGTGTTGGTGGATAGGGAGATGAAGTTCAGAGGGCACATTGCTAAGATGTCCAAGATTGCATATAGGATTACTTGGTTATCGAAGAATACACTAACATCCAGAGATAAATAGGTTATTATTCCCCTTTATAAGGTGTTGATACTTCCACATTTGGATTACTGTGCTCAAGTCTGGTCACCTGAATTTCTGGGAGATGAGGAGTTTGTGGAGAGGGTTCAGAGGAGAGTGACTAAGTTTGTGAATGATGTAAAAAATGCTCCCTACATTGACAGATTGAGAGCTTGTGGAATGCAGAGGTTGATTGATAGGCGGAGAAGAGGGGATATGATAGAAATGTTTAAATTACTTCTTCTTCTTCTGCAGCTTTTCCCACTTAAGTAGAGTCGCTGTTTGTGGTGAGTCTCCTCCACAACCTCCTGTCTTGGGCTGCAGCCACATCTAAGTTTTTCATCTGCGCTTCCTCCTCCCCTGCACATCCAACTGCATAAACTTTCTTCCCACATACTCTTCCTCCCTCCTCATCACATGACCAAACCATCTCAACCTTGCCTCCTGTATCTTTGCTCCTAAGTTCGTAACCACCGCTCTCCCTTACATAGGTAATTTCTCAGATGATCCTTTCTGGTCACACTGCACATCCACCTAAGCATTCTCATCTCTGCTACCTCCATCCTGCTGATGTTACCTTTTCCTCAGGGCCACAGTTTCCATAACATATGTCATAGCTGGTTTCACTACTGTCCTGTAGATTTAGCCTTTTAGATTGATCATCTTCTTATTGCATAGCATAGCACTCCAGCCATCTCTCTACAGTTCCTCCATCTTGCTTGTATCCTGCATCCCACTTCCTTCTCAGCTTCACATCCCCTTTCATTGTTGAACCTAAGTATCTAAAGTCACTGACCTTCCTGATGACATTTCCTTCCAGCAACGTTTAAATGTTTAAATTACTAAAAGATTTTTATAAGATTGATGCAGGGGAAATATTTCAGCTGTGTGATAGTGATGGAAGAAGGGTGGTGAATGAGTGAAATGCATTGCCTGACTCAGTTGTGAGTTCTTCGTCTGTAAATGAATTCAAGAAGAGGTATGATAGATAATGTTTTGATAGTTTGGGTCTCCCACAATGAGTCTACTGACTCCATGGAGATACCTATAATAATAATCTATGTCGTTGATATGTAATGAATGTAGGTTATAATTACTTACACTCCCTAGAAATTTTAACTTATTAAATATAGAATTTCTCTTAAGTGTCAGTTACTCACTAGAACCTGAATGAAAAAAAAAAAAAAAAAATCTCTTCTATATAGCTTTGATTGCTCTGTAAAGCAGATGAAACAGTTTGTCATGTGCAAACCGAAACATGACATGACAAACTGTTTCATGTCCTTTTCATGAGTAAGAACAATACAATACAATTTGTCTGGTGCCCAGCTTGAACATGTTTTATAAGGATTGCAAAAAAAGTGTTTTATCACAGGATGGCAGGTAAAAGACCCAGATCAAGACTTCAAGCTCTGACAGTATTGCACTCCTGATCAATAACAGAGCAAATTGTAGGAAAATTATTGATAGGAAGCTATTAATAATGGAAACATAATCTCAGAGTGTTATCATAGTATTCTGTGTACTCCTTCAGGGTACATATCAAGAATTTGTTGTTAATGAAAATTAAGAATCTGTACTTAGAAGTGTGTGTGCATGAACATAATTAGTGTTAAACAGATATGATATAAATACTTACTCATTGATTAAACACATGTATATAGATATTAAATACTAACTAAATTTATTTAGTTAATAAATTATTGCACTAATATGTCAGCTTGGTCATCAAGGCATCTTCATAATCACAAAGAAATGCACAAAACACATGCATGCAGGCACAGTGCACACTATCTATGATTACAATGATAAAAACTTGCTGAAGGTCTCATGATGACAGTCTCCAGATTTTTGGTAAAGGGAGGCAGCCAAATTTAAGATTTGGCAAATATTATAATGCTGAAGCAGATTCTAGGAAGTATTTCTTAGACTTGTATATTCTCCTGTAAAAAAAGGTTTCTTCCACTGAATCTGGTCATCCACATCCGTGGCATGGTTTGATAGTCTAGAAAGATTGTGGAGTAGGTAATGGACATAGTTCCTATGTTCTTCCAGATGGATTCAGCTGTTCTTCCTGTCTCTAAAGTAAGATAGTTCACAGGAGCAAAAGATACTCTAGAACCCAGGATGGTCTTAGGGTGATGTAGAGTATCTTTTGATGAACAGATAAGGGTAGGTATATGGTTTGAAGGAGGTCTGTGTGTTATACTTTTTTTTTTTTAGAAAATGTGAAATTTTTTTCTGAAGTTTTCCATATATAAGGAATAGCAATGAATTTTTTGTATTCTGATTTTTTTTTTTTTTTTCCCAGATGTGATTGATTTCTGTGGAAACACTACTGCGATCAGAGGCAAATGATTGGTTTGCTTTGGTTCTAGCATAATTTGCTAAGGTTTTTGATGATACCATGTTGCAGAGGGAGGGGATGGTGATGTGATAGACGATTGATGTACCTTTCACTGATAAGTTATCTGTGGAAAAGGATCTATTAGGTTGTCAGGTGAGAACAGTGTCAAGGAAAGGCATGCAGTTTTAGTTTTCCTTTTTAGTGGTGAAACAGATTCCTTGGGTGTTGGTTGCTGAGGTGTTGCTAAAAACATTTCCAAGATATTGTTACCATGAATCATCCATATAATGTAGGCATGTTGTCAGAGGTATTTGAGAAAGAAACAGAGTTTAGGGCTGTATTTTCAAAATGTTCCATGAAAAGATTGGCTGGGGGGGGGAGCATAGTTGTGCCTTCATCTGCTTGTAGGTTTTGTTTTATCCTTGTAAGATAGCCAGACTTCATTTTTACTAAAACTGAATAAGGTTGCTATGTGATGGATGGGGGGGGGGGGGGGGTCAGAAGTAGTTCTGAAGTTTCTTTTAGGAATGCATTGGTGAAAATGGAATGTCAGAAGTGAAAATAATGTCAGCATCTTATAAGACCACACCCAACAAGCAAGATACAAATTTTTAATATTGGAGGAAGTGTAGTCGGTAATGATAGAGAGAGCTCTTGGACTAAGTGTTTGCCACTTTGTAATCAGGGGAAACTAATACTGTGGATCTCAAAGCTATGTTCTCTTTGTGTATTTTAGGTAATCCATAAATCTGGGGAGACCTAGGATTATAAGATTTAAGTTGTTGAATGATTTTAGGAGGCTAGGATATAACTTAGTTTAATAATGTTTGGAATGCTTTTTTTTTTTTTTGTTTTTGGATAGCATCTTAGAGAGCACTAGATAGGAATGTAGAATCTCACCATTCACACAATTCGTCTTTGCTTTCTTGGGTGTGCCTGCATGTATGTCTTTTGTGTATTTCTTTTTACCCATAAAGATGTTTTGTAACATGGCAAAATATTGGCATAATAATTTATTTACTAAATTAATTTAATTAATATTCAATATCCATAGACATATTTATTCCACTAAACATCAGTATGAGGAACAGATATGGTATTAAAAAGGTTTCTGTGACTTGTTGTGGAATGTTTGTGTATACCACCCACACAAACACACACACACACATGGGGGGGGGGGGGATCTGGAAAGTTCTGATAAACACCTGGAACAAAAATGAATTTATTTTGTCTTATATCGTCTAAAAGAAAAAGAACAAATTATTACAATTAGATGACACATGGGGATTAAAGGGTTTTATGATATGTTCTTTCTTGTGGTTATATTAGTTGCTTTAATATTATTTTTGTTTTAGTATATTATATTATATATATTAAGTTGTTCTAGGTGTTTATCAGAACTTTCCAGACCCGCCACCCCGAGTTTCTGGATGAAAAACACCTATGAGACCGGCTAACTCATCTTCAGTCAAAAGGGACCAGATAAAGATTCCTGACGTCATGGATGGGAATCAAACTCAGTCTTTCCAACCAAAGGACTTCGTCTATACTGACTGAGCTACAGGGACAGGCTGTAGCTATAATTACAGTCATCCCTCGGCTTATGTCCGGGTTCCATTCCTGACGTAAGTCAATACATTAAATCAACAGAGTTATAGCGGTTAGGGACTTAACCATAATAAATATACTGTCATTTCAATTTTTAAACCTTATTATAAAACTGTACTGTGTGTTACTTCCACTATAAAACAGGAGAATAATCACCCAAATCTTCCTCCACAATCACATCTTCATTACCTTCCCTGTGTGAATGATCAGGCTATGGCTCTTCTGGTGTAACCTTTGTTTTTTGATGAAAATGTCCAATGTGCTTTGCTTATTTCTCTTCTTCATTTAATCATAAATTTGTTTATATCAAGCAAACACATCATGTACTTTCCTTTCTACTAATAAGTAGTGTTCAAGTTGGGTTTCATGTCAACCATTTTGAAAGCATCGCTAACTGCAAAGAACATTTCTGCAAGATTCATCACTGTCAATTGTTTAACTACCTCTCCTTGTTTCTCTTTACCCTCTTCCTTTTCTTGTTCTTCCTCTTCTGCAACACGTTCCTCCAGTTCGACCAATTCTTCATTGGTCAACTCTTCAGATTTACTTTCTATGAGTTGAACTATGTCGTCATCATTCACTTTGGGATTCAGATTGTTTGCTAGGTCTACTGTTACAAACTTCCAAAATTATGCATAAACCTTTTTAATGTATTTTTCCCTGTGACACTCATACATTGAGAGGTCACTTCATCTCAAGCCACAGCAATATTTTTAATTGCATGATAAATATTGAATGTTTTCCAGAATTGCATGAGAGTCTGATCATTTCCTTCAGTAGCAGAAATGACTCGTGAAAAAGTTCTCCATAGATAATAAGCCTTAAACACTGCAAGAACTCCCTGATCCATCGGTCAGATCAATGAAGTAGCGTTTGAAGGAAGAAACATTACCTTGAACTTGGAGAAAATCACCTCTATACGATGGATGACCTGGAGCATTTTCTAGAATTAATAAAATTTTAAATTCTACATTTTCTTTCACACAGTAGCTTTTTATTTCACTCTCATAACAGTTGATTAAGGCATCCTCAAACAATTTTTGAGTCATCCACGACTTTTTATTGCTCTGATAATGAACTGGGAATATGCTTGCTAATGTTTTTGAAGATTCGTGGATTCTCACTGTGCCATATCTCAAATGAATTTAGTTTATATCCGGCCACATTACCCGTAACAAAATCATAATACGGAAATTATTGAAACTAGTTATAGATTTTAACTTTTTGTGGATGAATGCCTGCTTGGGCATATTAAATATTTGCTGTGGCAAATAATTTTCCTCCAGAATAATTTTATCCAATTTTTCCACAAACTCCTTGGCAGCCTTCTCAGCACTTGCAGATTTCCATACATTTTCACATTATGCAATGCAAACCGCTGCTTGAATCTCATGAACCAACCGGAAAAAGCGTTGAATTTGTAGTCATAATCGGGTTCTGCTTTTTCCTTAAATATGTTGAAGAGACTTAGTTCCTTAGCTGTTATGGTCACAGTTCTAAGGGGTGGAGGGTATGTACTTTTGCTTCAGGTCCTCTATCCATGATGCAAGTAGCTTTTCCTTATCACCAATAGGACCTTATCGTTGCTTCATCACTATCGTCAATTTAATGGAAGCAGATCCTTTCACCGCCTCTAAGATTTTATTCTTATTTTTCAAAATGGTCGTCACTGTAGAATGAGACCATCCGAAGTCATGTATTATCACAATGACGGGCTTACCAGCTTCATGTTGCTTTATAACTTGCAACTTCATTTCAAGATCAATTGCTTGGCTCTTTTTCTGTGATTCTTCACTAGGTTTTTTGATTGTGCATGAAGGGGCCGTGTACCACAAAACATTTAACTACACAAAATATTTAACGATAAATACACAAATGACCCATTTCTCAAACACAAGATCAACAAAGTAACTGTTGAAAACACGTGCCAACTGCCGAGGGAGGTTGCCATTGAAAGCGCTGTTGCCACTGTGCGTGCTTTACCTTACACTCGCTTGCATCTTGTTCTAAAGTATAGTGGAAAATGGTGTTTATTCCCTTATGGGATCACGGACGTATCTTCAAATGGACGCAACTTGAACAGATGTAAGTCAAGGGATGACTGTACTTAAATGTGGTATAAACTATATTGACTTCTTTACAAAAGATGCTTAGCTTCTGCCCAGATACACACACACACACACACACACACACACCATGGTCGTAATAATATGGTAATCCTACCAACAAAATGTTGAAAACCTGTAGTGCATTTATAGAACTTGAATGATACCTTTTGGTTCTTACATACATTATAAAAAATAATTTGTCACCAGGTAACTAAAGAATAAGAGTTATTTCTAAATGATCATTTCAATTTCATGCTAGTTGTTCATAAAAGCTAGATTTAAATTATACAAAGTTTTAGCTGATTTAAAAATTTAAATCAGCTAACATTCCATGACAAGTACTTCTTACCTGAATAGCTGTACATCACACTGTTTGAATTATTTTAATTATCTTTTTTTCTATGTATATATATATATAAAACCTTGCAGATTAATGTAGCTCAAGATGGCAGTGTCCGGGTTATGTCAGTTTATCTGTAATTCCTGTTGAAATTGTGGCATCGCAACAAGACTTCAGAATTCTGCATAAATTAGCATATGTGTCTAAAAGTGCCTGTGTGAATTCATTTAGCACCAAAGAATTTATATTCAATTTCAACATCAAGGGTTCTAGTGCAAGAGATGCACTAGAACCCTTGATGAAACAGTTCAGACTTGTGATATTTCATACCTCAAATGCAGCCATGCTGCTTACATCTTTCCAAAGACTTTTCTCTCGATCTTAAAATCTTTGATTTTGTTAATACTCAAGATTTTTTTTTTTTAGTTGTAATAACAATTTACAGATAAATTGTGGGTATATCACTAGATATAATATACTGTCTATCATTCTATCTAATTCTTATTTAGCACACCTGGAATCAATAGTTTTCAACTTATGCATTCTTGACTAGCTGCGTGGAGCATTATATTGATTATATATTTTGCTCTTTAGTTCTAATCTGGATTAGAACTAGACACCTTCTATAACAAATCTAATAACTCCCATCTTCATAATTTCACTTTGAAAATCAAAGAGATTATCAACTATCCTTAATGTTCTCTTTGGTTAACCTTTACAGACCTACAAATATATAGTAAGCCATCCATCACAAATATATGATACACTAAAACAGTGTTTCTCAAACTTCAGATATCCGCAAACCCCCTTCTTAAATTTTCATTATTACCAAGTACCCCCTTATCAAATAATAAATAAAGTATATTTCATTGTATATTTATATAATGTTTATATAATTTATATAAATTACATTGCATAAAGTATATTTCAATGTCTATTTTATTTGAATTGATATGTTCATGTAAACAAAAAATATGATTTATTTTTAATAGAACAAAATTTGGAATAGGTTCCTCTTCATTTCCCATCCATGAAAATCCACAAATTCAAGTACCGTATTTGCCGGCGTATAAGATGCCCCCCCCCCTTTTTTTTTGTATACATTTTTTAGGAAAAAATACTTTATCACTGAATATTATAATGAATTTACAGTAATTCAAATATAAAGTAATAAGTAGGTCTACTTTCACCAAATACCTAATCTAACTAGGAAAGAGTCCCATCATTTAATCTTCTTCATCAAAACCCAGAAATTCATCTCCAGAGCTAAATGAAGAGACACTTGAAACCTCTTCTAAATCAGAATCTGAGTCCTCATACAACAAATTGTCTTCTGTACCATCCAGTGCAT
Organism: Typopeltis vanoorti; assembly: GCF_054136105.1. Lineage (NCBI taxonomy): Eukaryota > Metazoa > Arthropoda > Arachnida > Uropygi > Thelyphonidae > Typopeltis > Typopeltis vanoorti. The sequence continues at coordinate 15,693,044 of NC_143554.1, forward strand.
TACTAATGCCACACTTCTTAAATGATTTAACCACTTTCTCAGTTTTCACAGCATCCCATGAAGCTTTGCCCCACTCACAAACTTACGAAATGCTAGGCCTCTTCCTTCTTCCTGATGGCGTAACCTCAAAATCTGAAGACTGCATCCAGTGTCTTCTGGATGCAGTGTTTCACTTCTTCATAAATCTCTTAAATGGTTTATTAATACAGACATCTAAAGGTTGAAGCTGACTAGTTAGACCTCCTGGAATTACAGCTAACTGAGTTTTCAATTGCTTGAGTTTATTTTTAGCATCTTCTGTTCTGTGAGAATGAAACTGATCCCATACTAGCAGGGCAAGCTTCTTCAACAGTCTGCCAGAGCGCCTAGACTAAATGTTATCTATCCATAACTGGAATACTAGAATGCATTCCAGTAACTGGAATACATAACTATCATATCAAATTTCCAGAAATGAAAGTAATAAAAAACTGAGTATCAGCGCATGAGACGCACCCTGTTTTGACCTATTTTCAAAGAAAAAAAGTTGGTTCTTCCTAGTTGGTTCTCTAAAGATGTTAGACGACACACCCTTATCAATTTCATTTGATCCAGATGCAATATCAACGTTTTCTTGTTGCTAACAGCTACTTGTATTTGCTATATTGCTCTCTTTTGTGGGTTTTATAAATCCATTTTTTAACCACTGATCCATACTTAAGAATTTGAAAGCTAAAAAAATTAATGTATTTACTCAATATAACTCACACTTTTTTCCCAAAATTAAAGCTAAAATATCGTGATGCGAGATATAGGCGGGGATTTTCGGAAACTAAAGTTTTCAGAAAAAAACTGAAAATTGTGTGACTTACCAAGAAGCTCCTACTCGCTATCGCTACTTTTGGCATCGAGAACGGTTTCCTTGTGTACATTGTCAAAGTCATCTACCCAAATAGCTTCATCTTCTTTCCCATTATTTCAAGCAAAAATTACCTCAAGTCTTGTAAATCAGTAATTTACAAGACTTGAGATACGTAGAGCAGCTATGAAGAAGTGCATATGATTAGTGAGGTATTAACAAAAGATCGTGCAAACAAAAGACAAATTAGCATTTTAACAGTTGAGTTGAAATGCTAATTCTCTTCAACCGAATTCCATAATATCTGAAACACATTCGCTATATAGGTATATATTTCTCAGTTTTAACATGTTCACAATAAGGTGGTGTCAAGCAAAACCATATGTTGCACTGGCAGCATAAGGTTTTGCTTGAGTCTATACAGCAGTTTCTGTTGGAGGGGAGAAGTGATTCATTAGATAGTGCCGTTTTTATCTCAGTTGTCTCTAATTGCACTATTTGTTGAGAAATATAATGATTCCATGCATTAATGATGCATAGCCGAAAATTTCCACGTACCCCCCCCCCCCCAAAGACCTTTCGTGTACCCCTGGGGTACGCGTACCACACTTTGAGAAACACTGCACTAAAACATTGTTAAGTAAAAACCATATTACTTGTTCTACAGACTTGACTTTAAAACAAGAACTATATACAATCTGTGATATAGAAAAAAGTGTGGATACAGAAATCATCCTAGAATCATAGATATCATAGAATCTTAAAACTCTATACCATAGTTGCAAGAAGATTTTTCATTCCATTCCATATCACATATTTCGTAATAAGCCTCTAAGTTACTGAGAAAAGTAGTAGTTCTCTGCTCCTTCAAAGCTGTCAGTAAACTATCCAGTTCTATGCCTTGTTCCTAGGATAAATAGGCTACCTTATTTATGTTGTGTGTGTTTTAAGTGCCATGTGAATGCATCTTTTCTTTATCAGACTGTTCCTTAGAGAAGGATACTGGTTGTTATCAATTATGTTTTGATTCAACTAAAAATAATGTGCATCAATATAGAAAATCACTTTTTTTTTTTTCAAGTAAGGATCAGTGATTATATATATTTTTTAAAATTCTTTTAATTGAAATCTTGGAAGGCTGAGACAATATCACTTCTGCTTTGCAGGAAACAGGCTTTGGACACAAATCTAGCTGTGCCATCAATATTTGTGAAAGTTGTTAGGCAGTAGATGATTTTATCAATATAGTGTGTGGTACCGTCAACAGGTGTAGCATAGAGGAAGTCTGCCTCATGGCATGGCTTAATAAAGGCGCTCATTTAGCCATATTGTGGTAGGCACTGTCACTACACTGACAATTCCTGTTAGCATAGCAAGTGCAAAAAGAAGCTTTTCCAAGCTTAAACTGATTAAAAATTATTTGCGAACAGCAATAACCCAAGAAAGATTGGTTGGTCTAGCAACTATATCGATAGAGGTAGATATAGCTTATAATTTAAATTTAGAAGTGCTTATAAACAGTTTTATTATGTGATATCCCCATAGTTCAAACATTTAATTAATATTAATGTTTTTCTTTTGTAATGAAAACAAAATAGCAATTCGAGAATTTCTTATATTTTTGTTCTTATAATCCATCAGGGTGATATTTAATTGTTTGCCTCAGGGCACGATCTAATCTGGTGATGGCCTCGATAGTGTGGGATAATAAAACTTCTATATTGAAGACCTGAAGTGACTTGAAAATGCAGCTTAAAAATTCTTGGTCATTAGAAAAAGTTCCCACATAAACTAAAAAATCACTAAGATAGAAATAAAAGTGTTATTTTATTTCTATCTTAGTGTTTCATGTTTTTCAACTGAAAAACATGAAATACCCAAGAAAACTTTATCTCAAACAGTTATTCTTTTTAATAGACTAGCTATTTAAAAGTATATTTCTAGTTACAATATTAATCAACACCTGTGTAGCTCAGTGGAAGTGGCATGGGCCATCCACGTTGCTAGATCTCCCAAATAAAGAGCATTGTAAGTTCAGTTCTAGTCACTGACTACGGAACTTTTACTAAGCTTTTTTCTTTTTGGATAGACCACTAGAGGGCCATAGTGTGTGTGTAGTTTTGAAAAGAACTCTGGAAAAGATAAGTGATATTTTGTGTAACAATTGGTGATATTGCTTGAATTTTTGAATTGTATTGTTTATTTTTGATAACTTAGTGTGTCTGCATGATTTTTGGCCTAGGAGAATTGTTACTGACTTTATTAATTGAAATTTTGAATCTTGCCTTCTCTGAACAGAACATAATGGTGGTACTCACGAGGTCAACCACATGAGCATTGACCAGTGTGACTAGGCAAGTACCACAAAAATCAAGTGCCATTAATGATGTAGATTTTTCATAAATGGTTCGATGTTGTTGCAAGTGTAATATGCATGCATGGCGAAATATGAGAGATGTGTTTGTGGAGAGACTAAACAGGAGACGAGAGAAAGCATGGATTTGTAGAAAGTGCGATATTTTATTAGTATAGGAGTTGATGAATTCAAAACAGACTGAAGAAATGAAAGATAGCCTAAAAGAAAAAAACATAAATGGAAGGAAAGCTAGTGAGATTGAGGCAGTGAAAGAACATATGAATGTGGGAGCGAAAGGAAGTATAAATAAGGAAAAAGAAGTAAGGTGCAGCAGAACAAGAGGTAGCAAGACTACGAGAGTGAAATTGTTGGAATTCAAGATTTGCTGAAATGGTTATTCAAAAGGAAAAATGAAATGAGGAATATGCAGGTGTGATATTAGACTTGAGTGGAAACAAATGAAAATGTGCAAAAGAATAGAATGAAAGAAAAAAAATGGGTAAAAGAGGTGACAAGTGAATCGAGAATAGCAGTGCATGGAGATTCCATTGTTAGAGGATTGGTTAATAAGAGAGTCCATAAGGTCTGCTATCTAGGAGGGAGAATGACCAAGTTAATTCATGCTTTGGACATGAAGAAGAAATGAGCAACAGAATTAGTAGTAGTTGTGGAGACAAATGATTTAAGTGGACATAAGGAGAATGTAAGAGCAAATATTAGGAGGTTATTGAGAACACTGAAAGATAAGAGTTTAGTGGGAAAGGTTGTCAGTGTGTTGCCAAGGTATGATAATGATGAGTTGAGAAAGAGAGCTAAAATCATGAATGGTATGCTAGCAGAGCTGTGTGAGTATAAGAGACTACAGTTTATGGATGTATGGCATGTATTTCAGGGGAGAACACAGACATGTTGGATTGCATTGGAAAGGTATTGGAGTGAGTATTAGAGTATTATGATGCAACTAAGATATCAGAAGTAAGAGACGAAGTGAAAGAGCAGGAGAGTGGTACTGAAGAGACAGAAGTGCTTGACAATGGAAACAGTAGTAGTATAAGAGATGAAGAGAAAACGGGAATGCAAGTGGGACAGAGAAACAGGGGGAAGCCCAGGCGCACAGGGAAACATGGTATAGGGAAAGTGGATGTTGGAACCAGTAGTGAATTTATACAGGGCCGGCGCTACCATTTAGGCAGAACTAGGCAACCGCCTAGGGCGCAAGCCATGAAGGGGCCAAAACTTCAAGCTCTGCTTTATTCATACTTTACTAAAATATCAAAATTAAATAGTGATATATGATTTACGTCTCGATTCTTTTTCCTTATCCCTCACACATCACACTATTTTACTATTTAACTCTTGGTTCTTTTTTGTTCCTTACCTAAATAATTTGAACTTACCGCTATTTAAAATTTAGTTAAGATAAATATTTTAAAACGTTAATATTTTAAAATATTAAATTTTGGTATTTTATAACTTTTTTTTTTTGCAAATGAATTATAACAGAGAATTTTTAAATTAATTAAAAAAGAAAATAAAAAAGCCCTATTAATTTACTTATTAATTTAACCTGAAAGACAATTTTATTTTGTTTAATGTCAATTAGAAACATTTTAGTTTATGAAATAAGGGGTTCACTTGTAAACTTTGCCTAGGGCATAAAATTACCTGGCATTGACAGTGAATGTATATATGGGATGATAAGCATAGAAATGGAATAGATCAGGATGTGACATTGACAGCCTTTCCCCCTATACCGTTATCTTTCACTCTTCTCAATAACCTGCTGATATTTATACATAAAAATATAACGGAAAAACTCACGTAGAAAAATTATTTAATGGTATAATTTTCGCCCGTGTGTCACAGGCATCTTCAGTACAATTAGGCACAAAAATTAAACATTAACTGACAATTCCAAAAAGCGCCACCTAAGTAGCTGGTGTAAGATAACTAAAAAGGTCAATAACTTTCCTAAAAAAAAAAAAAAAAAAAAAAAAAAATTAATACAATAAAAAGTTAGGAAAGATTAGCTGATTTGTAAAGTACTATCTCCCATAAAGGGGACAGACGTAAGCCGTCGGATCTGTTTAAGTTAGGAGAATGAAGTAGAGTTTCACATGCTTCTTTATAAAGGCGTTCCATGAGAAACTGACTTTTGTGAAGAACTCTTGTCTTTTTCCAATGAACTCTGTGTCTAGTGAAGATGGCATGTTCTGCAAGTCCAGACTTTTCAGGTTTAAAGTATTCAATATAAGATTGGTGTTCTTCTAGCCGAATGGAGGCAGATCTTCCCGTTTGTCCGAAATAACATAATCCACAAGAGCACGGAATCTGGTAGACACCTGGATGATTGAGATGTGGAAGCTTGTCCTTTGGAGAAGCGAGAAAGGTGGAGATTTTTCTAAAAGGTCGAAAGGCAACAAAAATATTCAGTGGTTTTAAAATTTTTGCTATACGTTCACTGATGCCTTGTATATAAGGGATGGTAATGCGCGTTATTTCCTCTGTGTTTGAAGAGGGAGACATATTAAATCTACTCAAAGTTCTTTTAATGAAGCAATTCTTATAGCCATTAGATAGAAAGGAAGAAGTTATATATCGTATTTCTTTCTGTAAAAGATCGTCTGTAGAACAAAAGGAGTGGGCCCGATGAACCAGTGTTTTAATAGTTCCTGCCTTTTGACTGGGATGGTGATGAGATTCCGCATGGATATAATGGCCTGTATGAGTCTTCTTTCTATAAACTGAGAAATGTAGGTTACCATCTGGTTGGCGAAGAATTAGAAGATCTAAAAAGGCTAACTGCTTATTTGATTCTACTTCTAGGGTAAACTTGATCCTAGGATGAAATGCGTTTAACTTATTGAGAAATTGTTGAAGTTCATCAGAAGAGCCATTCCATACAGCAAAAATGTCATCGACATATCTGAACCAATGAGTAGGTCTGGGAGAAATATTGTCAAAGATACGTTGTTCAAAATGTTCCATAAAGAAATTGGAGATAGCAGGAGAGAGAGGATTACCCATTGCTGTTCCTTCAATTTGTTGATATAACTTATTTTTAAAAGAAAAATAACCAGAATTTATTACAAAATCAAATAAGTTTACAATGTCTGAAGGAAATTCCTGTTGTAGTAATTCAATACAAGTCAAAAGGCAGGAACTATTAAAACACTGGTTCATCGGGCCCACTCCTTTTGTTCTACAGACGATCTTTTACAGAAAGAAATACGATATATAACTTCTTCCTTTCTATCTAATGGCTATAAGAATTGCTTCATTAAAAGAACTTTGAGTAGATTTAATATGTCTCCCTCTTCAAACACAGAGGAAATAACACGCATTACCATCCCTTATATACAAGGCATCAGTGAACGTATAGCAAAAATTTTAAAACCACTGAATATTTTTGTTGCCTTTCGACCTTTTAGAAAAATCTCCACCTTTCTCGCTTCTCCAAAGGACAAGCTTCCACATCTCAATCATCCAGGTGTCTACCAGATTCCGTGCTCTTGTGGATTATGTTATTTCGGACAAACGGGAAGATCTGCCTCCATTCGGCTAGAAGAACACCAATCTTATATTGAATACTTTAAACCTGAAAAGTCTGGACTTGCAGAACATGCCATCTTCACTAGACACAGAGTTCATTGGAAAAAGACAAGAGTTCTTCACAAAAGTCAGTTTCTCATGGAACGCCTTTATAAAGAAGCATGTGAAACTCTACTTCATTCTCCTAACTTAAACAGATCCGACGGCTTACGTCTGTCCCCTTTATGGGAGATAGTACTTTACAAATCAGCTAATCTTTCCTAACTTTTTATTGTATTAATTTTTTTTTTTTTTTTTTTTTTTTTTTTTTTTTTTTTTTTTTTTTAGGAAAGTTATTGACCTTTTTAGTTATCTTACACCAGCTACTTAGGTGGCGCTTTTTGGAATTGTCAGTTAATGTTTAATTTTTGTGCCTAATTGTACTGAAGATGCCTGTGACACACGGGCGAAAATTATACCATTAAATAATTTTTCTACGTGAGTTTTTCCGTTATATTTTTATGTATAGTTATGTCTACTCACGGTTTACCTCTTTTAAAACTTACTGCTGATATTTGCCCTTACATTCTCCTTATGTCCACTTAAATCATTGTCTCCAGAAAGACTGAGTGGATATATGTGTGGTAAGCAGTGATAAAGGTGACTGGGCAAGGGCAGGTATGGTGGGAAAATCACACCCAACAAGTGGCTTAGGTTGGACTGGTTATAAGGGAGATTAAATGGTTTCACTCAGTTTATTCACCCCAAACTTGTTGGAATAAGTGAAACATGATTGAATGCAGATGATATCCTAACGGGAATAGAAATGGAGGGATATAGTATTCTTTATGAGGATAGAAAGGACAAGAAGGGAAGAGGAGGAGTACTGCTGATGATAGCAGGGGAATTATGTCCACATAAGGTAGACTTGAAAGAGGGAAACAGTGACAATGAGTATGAGGTAGTGTGGTGTAAAGTGGAGGTTGACAGGAAGACATATTTAGTTGGATGTTGCTATAGGCCAGGGAATGTGGAGTGTGATGAAGAAATGTATAAACAACTTGGATTAGTAAATAAAGGAAGAGAATTATTAACTATATGAAGAGCCAAAGGCTTCAATTCGGCAACATGAACTTATTTAAGTTAAGGTATATTATATCCCATATTGTTTCTTAGCCGAATAAGAAACTCAAAAGAGTTTCATGCCAAATATAGAAACTGTATAAAGTTCAGTGATTCCAAGTGTAAGCAAATACCTGGATAGTGCAACTGACCCATTTGGTAATGCAACATTGAGGCAACTCATAGTAAGGGTGGCGCAAGCTCTGATCACTATTCTTGGTATTTTACCCATAATGTGAACTTAGCTCCTAGGAGCTGTATTACTGTTCTACATTATGAGAGAAGGTCACTACCCAGACTGGTTTCACCCTTTATTGAGGTCTCATCAATGAGTAGGTAGACCTAGTTAATACCAAGTTTGTAGTGAACAGGACTTACATACCCTACTATGAGAATTGATAAATATCCTTTAACTTAAATAAGTTCATGTTGCCGAATTGAAGCCTTTGGCTCTTCATATAATTAGTAATTTATTAGGACACCTTCTTGGCAATTCTCATAGTAGGTTATGTAAGTTCTGTTCGCTACAAACTTGGTATTAACTAGGTCTACCTACTCACTGATGAGACCTCAATAAAGGTTGAAACTGGTCTTGGTAGTGACCTTCTCTACATAATGTAGAACAATAATATAGCTCCTAGGAGCTAAGTTCACATTATGGGTAAAATACCAAGAATAGTGATCGGACTTGCTCCACCCATACTATGAGTTGCCTCAGTGTTGCACTATCCATGTATTATAAGTTTGTAGTGAACAGGACTTACATACCCTACTATGAGAATTGATAAATATCCTTTAACTTAAATAAGTTCATGTTGCCGAATTGAAGCCTTTGGCTCTTCATATAATTAGTAATTTATTAGGACACCTTCTTGGCAATTCTCATAGTAGGTTATGTAAGTTCTGTTCGCTACAAACTTGGTATTAACTAGGTCTACCTACTCACTGATGAGACCTCAATAAAGGTTGAAACTGGTCTTGGTAGTGACCTTCTCTACATAATGTAGAACAATAATATAGCTCCTAGGAGCTAAGTTCACATTATGGGTAAAATACCAAGAATAGTGATCGGACTTGCTCCACCCATACTATGAGTTGCCTCAGTGTTGCACTATCCATGTATTTGCTTATACTTGGAATCGCTGAACTTTATATAGTTTCTATATTCAGCATGAAACTCTTTGAGTTTCTTATTCGGCTAAGAAACAATATGGGATGTAATATCCCTTAACTTAAAAAAGGAAGGAATTTATTATGTACAATTTTAATTATGGCAGTATACATTGAAATAAAGAGATAGCATTCAGGAATAAGGGAAATGAATTTAAATTCTTGAGAGACAACTATCTTAGGCAGCATACTAAGGAAGGCACTCAAGGATTGAGAGTTTTACATCTGATCATTTCATCAGATCATGTAATTGTAAGGTTTCACACTCTCTTCCAGTTAGTGAGAGTGATCATGAAGTTATCACCTGGGTTGTGGCGAGCCATATGTAAACTTCTGGGAGGAAAGGATATATGTGAAAGTACAAGATTATGATTATTACAACCTTAGGAGACAGCTTGGAGTTATAGCATGGAATGAGGAGTTGAGCGATGAGGAAATAAATGATGCTTGGGAACTGACATAGGTATACATAACAGTATGATAGGTCAAAAGGCTGAATAAGGTAGGTGTAAAATGGATGAGTGACGGGCTTAAGCATGAAATCTGGAAGAAGAAGACACTTGGAAGGCAAGATGAATAATGGCAATAATCAGTTATATGAAGAATATAAAGAACAAGCAAGGAGAGTGACTCCATTAGTAAGGACAACAAAAGTGCAATATGAGCACAAATTGGAAATCATGCAAAGAAAACTCTAGAGCAGAAGGAAGAATGATCATGGTAAGATGATGTTAATGGATGAAAATGGTAAAATGGTAAGTGCTGCAGAAGACATTGTCGAAGTATTGAGCGATCATTTTATAAGGATGTTTCATCCTTATCAGGGTGTAACCATAAGAAACTTAAGTGTAGAGGACATAGGAAAGGCTTAATTGTAAGTGAGCAGGAGGTATTTGAGGAAATTAATAACCTTGATGTCAATAAGGTGATAGGATTTGATGACATATCATCACTTGTATTAAGGCAATGTTTCAAGGAATTGGCAGTAACATTAGCATGCCTGTTTAATAAGTCTTACAATGGCACAGGTTCCAAGGGAGTGGAAAGAAAGTAAAATTGTTCCACTGCATAAAGGTGGTGATAAGGCTATGACTACAAATTATAGGCCAATATGTATATCTGGAGTTGTGGTGAAGGTACTGGAGAGATTGGTGAGAAGTAGGATACAGAAATGGTTTGATAACAGCAGTATTCTCTGTTGTTATCAGTATGAGTTTGTTAAACGGAGATCATGTTTTACTAACTTATGTACTCTACAATCAAGGTGACAGATTTCTTGGACAGGGGAGACATATACAGTAGCATACTTAGATTTTGCAAAAGCTTTTGATTGAATAGAATACATGAATGGGCAACAGTATGGAACTGTTAGTTCAGTGTTGCAAAGTGCGAAGTTTTCAAATATGGTAAGCAGTGATGGGATGCAAAGTATACATTTGGTGGAGAATCGTTAGAGGAGGTGAGAGATCTAGGAGTGATGGTGGATAAGGACCTGAAATTCAGGGCCACATTGCACAAGTTGTGTGTATCATATGCCATCACATAAGATAATGGCAATGATACAGAGGACCCTGACATGCAGAAATAAAGAGCTTATGATGCTCTTTATTTAAGAGCCTTTATATTGTATAAGGCCTTGATCAAGTCTCATATGGATTATTGTGTATAGATTTCATCATCAGGTTTTCACGATGAGAATATGTTAGAAAGTGTCAAGAAAATATTCACAAGGGTAGTCATTGGTCTTTGGAATGTGGAGTACAAGGACAGATTGAGAGAATGTAAATTGTAAAGCCTTGTGAATAGGAGGTTGAGGAGGGGATATGATTGGACATGAGCTAGTCAGGGGTTGTTATCAGGTTGACATTAAAGAAATTTTTCATAGAATGGGAGAGGAGGGAGAAGAAGGGAAAAACCTGTGGAAACTATATAAGGAATGTGTGAGTAGAGGAGGGAGGGGAAAGATGTTATGAAGAGTGGTTGGTTAGTGGAATGCATTGCATGAGTGTGTTGTGAATAGGAAAGATATATTAGGTACATACAATAGATACATTGAATCAGTTTATGTGAAGGTTGGGTGAGCTTTGTGTGCGATAGTGTGTACATCTCATAATGAGTCTCTAACCCCATGGAGGTTAGATGTTAATAATAATAATAATGTAAATATTTCTATTTACCTGGTTAATATTGCTAATTAACTAGTTTTGAATTTTTTTTATTTTTTTAAATTTTTTTTATCATCATTTAGGTGTAATATGCGGGTTGGAAAATCATTGCATCCACGCAGCATGCCTCTTTGGTGTTCACGTTTTCATCTAAATAAAGGAATTAGAGTTCAGCAACTTTATGTTTCTGCAAGAGATTCCAGACCTGATTGGTAAGAAGTTTGATTCATAAGGATAAAAATTGTAACCTTAAATCTCCTGTTGTCAAAGGGACTTTCTTCTACAAACTGAAAGTTTATTAATTTGTGTCGCAAGGCAATCTAAATAATGCACTTGATTTATTTTGTTTCTTCTTTACCAGTAAGCTCATATTGCAATTAATTTTGATTAATTCATTAACTAAACAGTTTCTGCAATTCTTTCTGTTGCTTAAAAGAGTAGGAATGAGAATGGTGGGCTGTCTTCGAAAAATTTCAGAGACACTCATCTTAACAACTGTAAATTTTTTTTTCTCAACATTACAGGACACTAATTAGGACTTTTTGGTCTTTTCTTGTTTTTTACAGTTTGAATTTTGCATTTGCTCAATGTCACATTTGTGCTCTGAAGATGCTGGTTTCAAATCCAGAAAATATAAGCAATTTAAATAAATATATATGTATCGTAGACACTATCTTTCTGTAAATTTTTCATGTTGCCCCTCTAAAATGCAAATCAATACAATATAGCAAATATGCCTATATTCTTAAGGGGCACACCCCTGCTGTGGAAACACTGGTTATTCCTGTCATTATATATTAAAACATGAGTGATACATATTCAGCCATATATTAAAAACATGATAACATAAAAGATGTTTGTAGACATACCTTAAGAAAGATCTTTCTCTTCTTGATTTGTTGCTTTTATAATTTTGGGATATCATTTTGCTAGAACAACATTGGTAGATATAAACTCATAACCTGAATTTTTAAAAGGATAATACATTACAAAAGGAAAGGAACTCACTTGAATAACAGTTTACAAGAGTAATTTAAAAGCTTAAAGTAAATTAGAAAACACGGAAATTTTTTGCCAGAAGGGAATAAAATAAAGATAAAAGTATATGGAAATAAAAAAATAAAAATAATAAAAAAACAGAAGAATACATTTACCACGCTACCAGCCAAGATGTCTATAGACGTCAAGGTTATTATGGATGCGAAGTACATATTAAAATTGTAATACCATTGATATTACATTGAAATATATGATGGATACGAAAAGTATTAGGATGTGTATTTGATCCATAATGGCCGGTAAGGTGGTTAATTACCCCAGAAAGAGCTAAAAGGCTTAATTTCAGTTATGTAAAATACATAGGCAAAGGCACTACTTAAGAGACGTTTAATGAACCTTCTGCAGAAGAAACATACTGTGTGACATAATGAACTTCCAAAAAGAATGAATAAACAAAAAATATTTTTTATTTGTTCATCCTGGTAGTCTTACACTATGCTGGTCTCTTCTTCATCAAGACAGCAGTCATAGATTTTTTGCATGGAGAGAGGTGTGTGATTGGAATGCATTGTCTGAGAGAGTGTGGCAAGTGCAGCGACAGTGAATGTATTTAAGTCAAGGTATAATGAGCTGTGCATGTGAGTGTACTTCCTGTGATGACTCTCTTGATTCCATGGAGGTCTGTTGATGGTGATGATAATAATAATGATATGAATCTTATGCAAACTGTAAATTCTTGGAGAAGAAATGTAGTGTGAAAGTAATTTTTTTAACTGTATCTGCATGCCTGGAAGGAAGTGACTGATTTAAGTAATTCTACTGTTTTCTTTTTAATCCAATCAGTTGGGTTATACTTCACATGTTGATAGGTACTGCTGTCTGAGACTAAGTGATTCATTTTTTCAAGATAAGTTGTTCAGTTTAAAGTAACCATGGCACTTCATTTATTTGCATAGTAATTACAATGTTCTGACTTATTTTTAATGATTTCATTGCTGCTCATTCAGTTTTGGTGAGGTTGCTAGTTATTGCTTTAGTAATATTAGTAATAATAGAAGCCTCTAAAATGTTTAAAATTTTAGAGGCTTCTAATCTTATTTTATCAGCTAGAGTAGTTGGGAGAAATCTTATGCTTTTTTTCAATATGGTATATAAAATCCCATTTGTTAAATGTCCTGGGTGCCACAGCAAACTTCAGGCCTTTCCTAAGCAAGAGTTCATTGCTGTTTAGAACTTGAAAGGTTAAACATAACTTGAAAGGTTAAACACGTGACTGTTCATTGAAGGCAGTCGGTTGATCCTGTTATTTCTGGTTGGTTGCCATCAACCTCTCTTGTTAGTAGTTGGTAGCTTCTGTTATCACTGGCTTGTGGTTGGCTGTTTTTAAAGTTATTCAATAATTTGTAAATCCAGATATTTGGTATGTCAAGCACATACCAAATATCTGGATTTAAATAAGTTCCAATGGGGAAAGCATTGTAGGTTGTGTTACTTCCTTTTATTGCTTTTGAAATTAAAGTAATTATTCTTAACAGACAGTTGTAGTCCCCACAATTTATCAAAATAATATGCTCTTTGCTTTTAAATGCATGATTTAGTTCATAAACTGCATTTTGAAGGTAGTCTTCATTATCTGATAAACTAATCTGATTATCTGCATACAGCATTGTATTAACAACAATTTCTTCTTGTGAGGCTGTAAAAAAAGATAAGTACTGTATTTGTATTAAGAGAGGACTTTTTTTGTCTGTATATCTTTATTAATAACAGTTTTTAAGTATGCACTATTGAGTTTTGCTATTTTTTCTTTGATTGGCATGGTTTTATGGTTATCTGTTTTATATCTTATTTAAGTTAAGGGATATTACATCCCATATTGTTTCTTAGCCGAATAAGAAACTCAAAGAGTTTCATGCCGAACTATATATAAAGTTCGACGATTCCAAGCGTAAGCAAATACCTGGATAGTGCAGCACCTGATCCTTTAAGGTAGTGCAAGCTGAGGCAACTCATAGAAAGGGTGGAGCAAGCTCTGATCACTATTCTTGATATTTACCCATAATGTGAACTTAGCTCCTAGGAGCTGTATTATTCTTCAACATTATGAGAGAAGGCCACTACCCAAACTGGTTTCGACCTTTTTTGAGCTGGCACTACTTCAATGGATCAGGTGCTGCACTGTCCAGGTATTTGCTTATGCATGGAATCGCCAAACTTTATATATAGTTATTATATATGCGGCATGAAACTCTTTGAGTTTCTTATTCAGCTAAGAAACAATATGGGATATAATATCCCTTAACTTAAATAAGTTCATGTTGCCGAATTGAAGCCTTTGGCTCTTCATATAATTAGTGTTTTATATCTAACTGTTTACATATCCATCATATTGGTCATCAAGTCTAATACATTGTTTCCCAGCCCATAACCTCTTAACTGGCAATTAGTTTACGGAATTAACAATGCATATAAAGTATATTAATTAAAGATAACTTTAATAAGTAACTTCTATATTTCGGCAACGTCACACTGCCATCTTCAGGAACATAAAGATATGGTATGTGCATGCAGGCACTAACAAAAGCAAATGAGGAAGAAAGCAAGAAACTAATATTGTTCCTAAAGTCCTAATGGTGCCCTCTGGCGGGCTAATTTGGTTGTCTTGGCAGTTGGGCTGAAGTTCTCAAAATGTAGGTCTCCCAAATTTGGGGTAGTTTCATGAACCCAAATTTGTTGAGGTTAGGAATGTTTTTTAGAGCTGCTGAAGATTCCTTGAATAATCTTTCGTATTCAAACTTGCTGCGGTGTATTATTTTTTGTTTTCTTCCAACAAATTCAATGGTGGGTATCTAAGGCATGGTCTGCCAGCCCAGAGCCGCTGTACTAGTGAAACCGGATGTAGTCTTTGTGTTCTGAAATCCTGATATTTGTTGTTCTGCCTGTTTGGCCAAAGTAGGACAATTTGCAGCTGCAAGGGACCTGGTATACACCAGGTAGGTCTAGGGGAAGTGGTTGGTCTTTGGTAGAGCGGATAAGGGAAGCCAACTTTTTATATGGTCTGTAACAGGAAGTAAGGTCATATTTTTTGAGGATATTAGTTATTTTTTCAGAGGTGCCCTGGACGTAGGGGATAGTGATAGACTTGGTGTAGTCTTTATTGTGGAGGGGAGGGGGGGGTTGTGGTTTACTGGTTTTATTATTTTTTGGATTTTTTTGGGGTTATAGCCATTGGCTAAGAAAGTGTTATGGATGTGGTTTAATTCAGTAGTTAGGGCCTTGTCATCTGAGCAGATTAATTTTGCCCTGTTATATAGTGTTTTTTATAACCCCATATTGTTGTGAGGGGGGGAGGGAATGGTGGGATAGCTGGTGAATGTATCTGCCAGTATGGGTGGGTTTTCTGTAAACAGAGAAAACCAAAGATCCATCAAGCTGGCAGGTGATTAAAGTGTCTAGGAAGGGGAGAGTGTTGTTTTCCCTCTTTTTCTAAGGTGAACTGGACTCTGGGGTGTTGGTTGTTTAAGTGTGTTAGGAAGGAGTGGAGTGAGTCTGAGCCATGTGGCCAAATAGCGAACACATCATCCACGTAACGAAGCCAAATAGTGGGTTTTTGTAGGGTGGAGTTTAACGCTTTCTCTTCAAAGGTCTCCATAAAGAAATTGGCCAAGGGTGGGGAAAGTGGTAAACCCATGGCTGGTCCCTCTATCTGTTTGTAGAACTTTCCTTGCCAAACGAAATAGCCCGAGTTCATTGTGAACTGAAATAGGGCTGAGATATCGGGAGGAAACTTGGCTTGGATGAGCTCTAGGGTTTCTTTGTGTGGGACATTAGTGAATAGGGAGGAGATGTCAAAACTGACCATTATGTCAGTGTGTTGGGGTGAGAGGTTTTCTATACTGGCTTTAAAATGGGCTGAGTTTTTTATCTGTGATGGTGTGTTGCCAGTATAGTGTGTGAGCGTTTTGGCTAAATGTTTGGCTAATTTATATGTGGGGGAATCAATGCCATCCAGTATGGGACGTAATGGCACATTTTGTTTATGTATTTTTGGGAGTCCATATAATCGGGGGGGTCTAGAGTTGTAAGGTTTTAGTTTGTTAGTGACTTCCACAGGCCAAGAAGTGACTTTCTTAAGGAGTCTGTGGAGAGTTCTAATCTGAGAGCTGGTAGGATTATATTCAATAGGGAGGTAAGTGGTACGGTCTAGTACTAAAGCATTAAGCTTACCTTTGTAGTCCTTTTGATTTAGCACCACAGTGGAGTTTCCCTTATCCGCTTTGGTGATTACTATTTTTTTGTTATTTTTCATTTCTTGTAGGGCTGTATATTCGTCTTTGGATAAGTTGGTTTTTGGAGGTTTGGCTTTAGTGAGAACACCGACTACATCCAGTCTGACATTGTTGGCGATATGGTTAGGAAGGTTGCGAATCCCACATTCTGTTTCGATCATGATTTCCTCGGCAGGTATTCTTTTAGGAGCTATGGCGAAATTGTGACCACGTGCAAATGCGGTGACTGCTTCAGGCTTTAAAACTACTGACGAGAGTTTGACTACAGTGTTGAGTGGTGGCAGTGGTAAGGAAGTAGAATTCTTTATCAGATTTTCGTATTTTTTTTAATTCTTTTCTTGCCAATCTGCATGAGACGTCATAAAGTATCGTCCAAAGATCATGGCTGAGTGTATTCGAAAGCCATTCCTCTAGCACCCGTAAGGTTTTGTTTACGTCGGCAAGGAGAACACGTGTCGCGGTAATTTGTTCTCTTAACAGGGCAAAACTAGTATGATTATAAATGCGCAGAGCTTTTTGTGAAGTAAAACAGTGCTTCAATTTAACACTATTAGGGATTACCTTGTTATCCCGACAGCATTTTAGGAATGCCAGACGATTTAGTTGTCTGGACATCTTCAACCTCATTTTGCCGTATTGACGGGCCTTTCGTGTGATGGAATCTCCGTGGATGATCATAATTCCAGCAGCAAGGCTTATACGTTGGTCATACGTAACTGGTAATTAGTTTACTGAATTAACAATGCATATAAAGTATATTAATAAAAGATAACTTTAATAAATAACTTCTATATTTCGGCAACGTCACGCTGCCATCTTCAGGAACATAAAGATATGATATGTGCACACAAGCAATAAAAAAAGCAAATGAGGAAGAAAGCAAGAAACTAATATTGTTCCTAAAGTCCTAATGGTGCCCTCTGGCAGGCTAATTTAGTTGTCTTGGCAGTTGGGCTGAAGTTCTCAAAATGTAGGTCTCCCAAATTTGGGGTAGTTTCATGCACCCAAATTTGTTGAGGTTAGGAACGTTTTTTAGAGCTGCTGAAGATTCCTTGAATAATCTTTCATATTTAAACTTGCTGCAGTGTATTATTTTTGTTTTCTTCCAACGAATTCTATGATGGGTATCTAAGGCATGGTCTGCCAGCCCAGAGCGGCTGTACTGGTGAAACCTGATGTAGTCTTTGTGTTCTGAAATCCTGATATTTGTTGTTCTGCTTGTTTGGCAAAAGTAGGACAATTTGCAGCTGCAAGGGACCTGGTATACACCAGGTAGGTCTAGGGGAAGTGGTTGGTCTTTGGTAGAGCGGATAAGGGATGCCAACTTTTTATATGGTGTGTAACAAGAAGTAAGGTCATATTTTCGAGGATATTGGTTATTTTCTCAGAGGTGCCCTGGATGCAGGGGATGGTGATAGATTTGGTATAATCTTTATTGTGGAGGGGGTGCGGGTTGTGGTTTACTGGTTTTAGTATTTTTTGGATTTTTTTTGGATGGCATTGATTCCCCCACATATAAATTAGCCAAACATTTAGCCAAAATGCTCACACACTATATTGGCAACACACCATCACACATAAAAAACTCAGCCCACTTTAAAGCCAGTATAGAAAACCTCTCACTCCAACACACTGACATAATGGTCAGTTTTGACGTCTCCTCCCTATTCACTAATGTCCCACTCAAAGAAACCCTAGAGCCCATCCAAGCCAAGTTTCCTCCTGATATCTCAGCCCTATTTCAGTTCACAATGAACCCAGGCTATTTCATTTTGCAAGGAAAGTTCTACAAACAGTTAGAGGGGACAGCCATGGGTTCACCACTTTCCCCACCCTTGGCCAATTTCTTTATGGAGACCTTTGAAGAGAAAGCGTTAAACTCCACCCTACAAAAACCCACTATTTGGCTTCGTTACGTGGATGATGTGTTCGCTATTTGGCCACATGGCTCAAACTCACTCCACTCCTTCCTAACACACTTAAACAACCAACACCCCAGAGTCCAGTTCACCTTAGAAAAAGAGGAAAACAACACTCTCCCCTTCCTAGACACTTTAATCACCTGCCAGCTTGATGGATCTTTGGTTTTCTCTGTTTACAGAAAACCCACCCATACTGGCAGATACATTCACCAGCAATCCCACCATCCCTCCTCACAACAATATGGGGTTATAAAAACACTATATAACATGGCAAAATTAATCTGCTCAGATGACAAGGCCCTAACTACCGAACTAAACCACATCCACAATACTTTCTTAGCCAATGGCTATAACCCCAAAAAAATCCGAAAAATACTGAAACCAGTAACCCCCCCCCCTCCACAATAAAGATTACACCAAATCTATCACCTTTCCCTACATCCATTGCACCTCTGAGAAAATAACCAATATCCTCAGAAAATATGACCTTACTTCCTGTTACAGACCATATAAAAAGTTGGCTTCCCTTATCCGCTCTACCAAAGACCAACCACTTCCCCTAGACCTACCTGGTGTATACCAGGTCCCTTGCAGCTGCAAATTGTCTTACTTTGGCCAAACAGGCAGAACAACAAATATCAGGATTTCAGAACACAAAGACTACATCCGGTTTCACCAGTACAGCTGCTCTGGGCTGGCAGACCATGCCTTAGATACCCATCATAGAATTCGTTGGAAGAAAACAATAATAATGCACCGCAGCAAGTTTAAATATGAAAGATTATTCAAGGAATCTTCAGCAGCTCTAAAAAACTTTCCTAACCTCAACAAATTTGGGTTCATGAAACTACCTCAAATTTGGGAGACCTACATTTTGAGAACTTCAGCCCAACTGCCAAGACAACCAAATTAGCCCGCCAGAGGGTACCATTAGGACTTTAGGAACAATATTAGTTTCTTGCTTTTTTCCTCATTTGCTTTTGTTAGTGCCTGCATGCATATACCATATCTTTATGTTCCTGAAGATGGCAGCGTGACGTTGCCGAAATATAGAAGTTATTTATTAAAGTTATCTTTAATTAATATACTTTATATGCGTTAATTCCGTAAACTAATTACCAGTTATGTATGACCAATGTATAAGCCTTGCTACTAGAATCATAACCTCTTAAAGACTACTTACATTTATTATTATTATTTGGTAACCTGAATGGAGTCAACAAACTCATCATGGGAGGCCCACTCAACCAGCAACATGTCTGTCATAATGAGGATTTGAAGTTATTTACACTACCTACATTCACAACTCTCAAGTAATGCATTCTGCTCACTAACAACTCTCCATGTAAAAAATCTACTCCTCACAACCTTTTTCACCACATCTTTATACAACTTCTTGGGATGACCTCTTGTTCTTCCAATCTTAACATCCTCTAATTTTATAATTTCTTCTGTATTAATCTGATAGAATCCCTTAACTAATTTGAAGGTCTCTATCATATCTCCTCTTATTTCCTCCTATCCACTAATCTC
This sequence comes from Typopeltis vanoorti, assembly GCF_054136105.1. Lineage (NCBI taxonomy): Eukaryota > Metazoa > Arthropoda > Arachnida > Uropygi > Thelyphonidae > Typopeltis > Typopeltis vanoorti. Next base: position 15,712,969 of record NC_143554.1, read on the forward strand.
TGTAATCCACATTCTCTCAAATACTGTTCATAACCAACACTCCAGAGTCCTGGTAACACTGTGGTGATTTCTATACCTGCTCTAGTGTTTCCACATCACAATGAATGGGTGAAAACTAGGTGACCAAATCTGAGAGCAATAGTTCATACGTGGTCTGACCAAAGCCTTATATAGAGGCACCACCATTTCCTTATCCCTACATGTCACTGTACTTTTTATCATAGCAGCAATAATGTGCAGTTCTTGCAACACATGCAATGGATTCCTGGAACTTCAGTTTTCTGTCTACCATCACTCCAAGATCCTGAATCTCATCCACTTCCTGAAATACACCTCCACCAATACAATACGTAACCTTATATCTCTGTATTCCAAAGTGTAACACCTTGCATTTATTAATATTAAAACTTGAACTCCCACTCATTTGTCCCAGCTTAAATCAATATTAATCAAGAATTAACATCAGCATTGCTCCTGATATTTCTACCTAACTTTGCATCATTGACAAACATTTTAAGATCCCCAGTCAATCCACATGAAATATCATTAACAAGTAGTTAAACAGTAGGGGCCCAAGAACAGAACCCTGAGGCACACCCTTCGCCACCTTCTTTTTCTGATCATCATAAACAACTTGCTGGTATCATTCAGAGCCAACCTCTGATCCATCTAACCAATATACAATCTATTCCTATTCTCAGTAGCTTGTACACTAACTTATCATGTGTTAATCTATCAAATACTTTTGCGAAGTTACAAGAATGTCACTGTGTATGATTCTCCCTTATCTAGCACATTCGTCACCTTATCATAAAACATAAGCAGATTGCTAAAACAGTATATGCTGTTCACAAACCCATACTGACCATCATAGAAAATGTTATGTCAATTAACCCATTCCTACATTCTGTTTCTAACCAATTTTCCAACACTTTGATCACAACTGCCGATATACAGACTGGTCTATGATTGGAAACTTCTGTTCTTGAACCATGCTTGTGGAGAGGTATTATTTTGCCTTCTTTCCACTCCTTATGGAACCTTCTGCACTGCAAGACTTTCATTAAATAACCAGGACAAGATCATCACTATCCCTTTGGCACATTCTTTAAAAATGCATGGTAATATGTCATGCACCTCACAGCTTTATTAACATTGAACCCAAGCAATACTTGAGACACCTCTGATTCTTTCTCCTTTTATTCTCCTAATTCTTGAATGTTGCACAGCATCACTCACACCATCACTCTTGTCCATGATCCTTCCCCACATTCCGCTAAGCAAAAGAACCCCCCATGGACAACCCTGTAACTACCTTTCAACAGTTTAAATGTGTCAATCATATCATCTATCCTTCTGTCTACCAAACTCTGCAGTCCACATTCTCCCGGCTTGTCTTTGTATTAGTTAACATTGTACAGTCCTGATACCATCTTTGATATCTGCCTCTGCATCCTTTCCACAGTTAATTTATCCCCTTCAAATCCTGGGGACCAAATTTGAGAACAATAGTCCAAGTCTGGTCTGATCAGAGCTTTATACAATGCGATGACCCCCTTTTATCTCTGCAGTTCATTGTCCTTCTCAGTATTGCAGCAGTCCTCTGGATTTCCTTCAACACTATTGGACTATGTTTCCTGAATTTCAGGTATGAATCATCACCCTAGATACCTTGCCTCCCCTTCTTCCTCCAATACAGTTCCTCCAACAGAGTATGCAGCCTTCTATCGATGTATCCCAACTTTACATTTATCTGCATTAAACTAACATCCCCTATTCATTTGCCCATCTGTTCAGTTTATTCAAATCCTCAAATCCTCTTGCAGGGCTATCATATCTACACTATTACTTCCTTTCCAGCTTCACATCATCTGCAAACAAATGAATATCCCCCTGCAATCCACAGACAATGTCATTAATATAAAGGTTAAACAATACAGGTACCAGTACAGATCCCTGTTTTTAAACAAGGTGACAACATTGTCTCCAATTGATGAAAGACTGCATGGTAACTTTCACCAATTGGAGACAGTGTTGTCACCTTGTTTATGGATCTCTCTTCTGAACCTATGACTAGGTCCAATACTCTCACATCCCTAGTCTTGGGAGATGGTAAACATGAGGAATATTCTATCAAGCAGGGGTATTTGTGGAACTACGAGACAGGTGATTATGACTTGCTTAGGAAGAAGCTAAAATCATGTACCATGGCATAAAACACTACAGGGTGAGGATGTTAGTAGTGCATGGGATATAGTTAAGGGTCATCTGGAGGAAGCAGTATTAAATTGTATACCTAGGATAAGGAGGGTTAATCGGGTAGGACTTAGATAGATGAGTAATATCATTAAGCATTAGCTGTAGAAGATGATAATCCTGTGGATGGTATATAAAGAGAAAAATGACAAGCAAACTCATGAACAGTACAAGGCTCAGGCAAGAAAGGTGACTAGCATGGCAAGGAAGGCAAAATCAGATTATGAGAAGACCCTAGCCGAGCAGGCCAAAGGAAATCTCAAAGAGTTTTGAGATTTCCTTTGTAATGTAATGTAATGTGGCAAGTAAGAGGAAGAATGACTATGAAAGATTAACCTTAATGAGTGATGATGGTCACGTGGAGACAGAAGCAGATAAAATAGTTGAGTTATTGAGTGACCACTTTGCAAAGATATATCATCCTAGTGAGGTTATTGCTTTAACCTATATGACAGACACTAGTGTGGGAACAGAGGTGGATGAATTTACAGAATCTCAATATAAATACAGCTGTAGAATTAGATGGGATATCGGCTAGGGTTTTGTGAGAATAACCAGGGGAATTGGGAATGCCTTTGACTAGGCTCTTTAAGTTTCAGCTCTGGTAGACTTCCAAGGGAGTGGAAAGAGGGCAAAATAATTCCATTGCATAAGGGAGATTGTAAGACTGCAGTAGTGAATTATAGACCAATCAGTATCTGAGACTTGCTGGTAAAAGTACTAGAAAAATTGGTAAAAAAGAGTATTCAAGAATGGGTAGATAAAAATATGATACTGTATGTAGGTCAATGTGGCTTTGTGAAGGTCAGTCATGCCTTAGTAATTTAGTTTTTATAATAGCTAAGTTGGGTAAAGGAAATGGCTGCACAATGATTTTGCTGGACTTTTCAAAGGCATTTGACAGAATACCACATGAAACTTTGTTTTACACAAATTAGAACAAATGGGGATGGATATGACACTGGTTAAGTCGATAACAGGTTGCTGCTGGCCAATATCAAAAAGTGGTATATGAAGGAGCAGAATTCCCATCGCTGCAAACTGAACAGCAATGGTCCCAGTGCTGAACCTTGTGGTTCAGCGCTGGGACCATTGCTGTTCAGTTTGTACATAAATGATATTGGAAATAACCTGTAAGGAAATATTCAGTTGTTTGCTGAAAATGTGAAATTAAGTACAGTAATATTAATCAAAGCAATGTGGAGAGCTTGCAAGACTATTTAAATAGTCTGTCAATATGGGCAAAAGTTATTGGTGTCAGTTTAATGTCGAGAAATGTAAAAATTATGCATTTTGGAATAAATTGATTACAAGCCGTGTATAACATTGATGGCACTGTACTCCAGGAAATAGATGAAGCTAGAGATTTAGGGGTGGTGGTGGACAGAGAGTTAAAGTTTAGAGGACATATTGGTAAGGTTGCTAAGGTAACCGATAAGATTACTTGACTATTGAAGTGCACATTAACAAGTAGAGATAAGGAAGTTGTTATTCACCTTTATAAGGCTTTGATACATCCACATCTGGATTACTCTGCTGAAGTGTGTGGTCCCCTAAGTTTCTTGGGGATGAGGAAGCAGTGGTGAAGGTTCAGAGGCGAGTGACCAAGATGGTGATTGGCCTGTAGAATGTTCTCTATGAGGACAGATTGAAGGTGTGTGGATTACAGAAGTTGGTTGATAGGAGAAAAAGAGGGGATAGATACAATAGTAATATTAAAGTTGCTTAAAGGGTGTTATAAGATTGATGCAGGGGAAATGTTTCAGCACTTGGCTGGGGTGGACCAGAATAAGGGTCATTCCTGGAAGTTGAATAAAGCTGTGGTTAGTAGAGGCGTGAGGACTAGATTTTTTGCTTGGAGAGTTGCGAATGAGTGGAATGGGTTGCCAGTGTCAGTTGTGAGTTCTTGTCTGTTAATGTGTTCAAGGAGAGGTATAGTAGATTGTGTGGAGAGATTGAATCTCCCACGATGAGTCTTCGGACTCCATGGAGGTGCCCATTTAATAATAATAATAATCAACTTCAGTTTTGCCTGATCCTGGCCACTTAACTTTGCTCATCTAAAATCCAAATTATGAGTCTTTTCATTTCTTGGATGCCGTTTCTTAGCTTATATTCTATTCATGTCTGTTTTAGTCTCCATGGGTTTTCTGCCGAAATCAAAATGGGCCAAAGGCAACTTTTGTTAATCAGAAGTTTGAACTTCAATGGAATCTCACTATCCCAAAGTAGACTATTCATGTTAGCATGTTAAAAAAAGGTGTGGCCCAATGAACTTCTCCTCCTCCTCTCCTGGTCTAAATTTCCATCACTAGAAAGAATGATGCTTCCCAGATATTTGAAGTTTTCACTACTCTTTAAATCTTATCCATTGAGTCTAACACCGTTAATGTTTATATTTCTACCACACTCTAAAACTTTTTTTCCGTCACTCCTCCGGTTATTAATATGTAACTCATAGTTCTGTGTGACATTGTTGTGTTTGTCAAGTTTTTTCTGTAGTGCTTCTTAACATGCCCAAATCGCCATCATCTGCAAACACAGCTGCTTGTCTTCTCTTGTCATTAACCATATATTATAAGAAACTGTTCATCACAACAATTGACAGCAATAAGACACTTCCTTGTAGTACATTTTTAAGTGTAGACCACTCTGAAGTACCAAAGTTAGTCCATATGCAGTTCTTAGACTTAGCATACACATTCTTTATCATGACTGTTTCTTCTTTTTTCTGTTCCTGTCTTTAATAAACTTTCGCAGATTTTTTCCTGAACCCTACTGAACAAGACTATTTCAAAATTCCCAGCTTTCCATCATTTTTCTTGTAGAAAAAATCAGATCAATTGTTAATTGTCCTTTAGAACTTCATCGATTATATCTCTTATTCTTGTTCCCAGTATTCTTTTGTAAATCTTTGTACAGGTGCACAGTAATATTATTCCTCTGTAGTTATTACACTCTCTTCTTGAGCTTCCTTTATGTATTGGAATAATAATCCCCTTGGTCCAATCATCAGGTACCTCCTTCTTTCTCCAGATCAGTCTAGATTCTTGCTTCATTGATATTTTTCTCCAAAATGTCTTTAGATTGATTCATATTATTCTTTCATTCAACTATTCTCTCTCTCTCTCTCATTATAACCATTCTGTTGTTATTTGACCTAGTCTGTATAAATTGCAAAATGCTTTATTTTTTTTTTTTTTTTAGCTGTCAACTCTACTTCTACACACACACACACACACACACACAGATGCACGCACCATCTTCTGTTCCTACCATTACCTCTCAAAAATTCTTTCATTCTTCATTTATATGCTTTAAATGCATGAATTGTAACATTAATCAACTGTTCAGAGATTCTTGCTTTTTATCTGTCTACTTATCATTGACAACTTAAGCGTTCTGTCTTTTTATTTTCTACATTTAATTTCTGTCTGCATCTTACATGTAGCTATAGGAAAACTATTATCTCAATCTGTGTATCAACAAATGGCAAAACTTGGGTGTCCATGACTTCCCTACTACATTCTTTATCAATGTTAAAATAATGTTACTTTTTCCTTGCCTTGTAATTCTTTATTATTGCTTTTGTCCATTTATTTTTTTCTGAAGTTCTGTTTCCAGTTTTAAGATAATTTCTTATACACAGATCTGTTATCTTTATCCTTTTGATTTGATGTAAACCAACCGGGCAAGTTTTTCCTACACCTGTGTTATGTTTGCTAGATTATGCAGTGAGATCTAAGATCTCCATGAAATGGGTGTAATCCCTTTTTTTACCTTTTTTTTTTCTTAATTCCTTTGTTGAGCATACATGCATATATCGGAATTAGTGAAATCTGTTTTTCAATACATGAAAATATAGCCGTCATTATCCTCTTAAACTGAATTATTTTTATCAGCTGGTCATTTACTTGTTTATTTAGGATTGAACTTCAAACATTTTTTGACTGCCCATCAGCCACTTTACAAAAAATATATAATCCCCTAATAAATTCCTCTTTTTTTTTTCTCTCTCTCCATCTTTGTTTCACTCCAATCCAGAACATTAATTTCTCCTCAACTTCTTGAAGTGCCAATACATTTAATGGTTCATTTCCCTGGTTTCTTTCCAGCTCAATTATCTGTCTGTATTTGATTCTTTGTTTCTTTTCAGCTGCAACTTTACAGCTATAACCAGCCAGTTTTAATGAAACTTTTAGGATTCCCAATGAATCCTTGTCCATCATGTGTTTCCTACCACTTCAGCTATCACTTCACACCCTCATTTTTCAGCTCTGACACAATGTTGGATTTTGTAAGGTATAACATTGTTCTTTTTCCTATGTTTAAAAGAGGTATTTGAAAGGCAAAAGATTTGATGATGTTGGTAAATAAAATTCAATAAGAGAGTATCAATATTGAGCACTCTCTGTGAAAGATACACAAAGAATTTGACTTAGAAAGGGATTGAACCAGACATTTTTGAATACTGTGTTATTTATTTTTTTATAATTCAGTCTTGATAACTTATTGCTCATACTTTATATTATCTGCATTTCAATATGTATATTGTAAATTATAAATCTGAATTTTATATAAAAAAAAAGAAAAATTAGTGAAAAAATGTGTTATTTTTAGGGTATATATTATTGGAATTGATGTTAGAGTTGGAAGAGGACGCTATAGGGATACACACATAGTTACGTTTTCTCCACGATTTCATCTGGAAAATAAAAGCAGCCACAAATTAGAATTTGCTCAAAAGTTTGCAACAAAAACTGTAAGTCAGTTATAATACTAATAAGATCTATGTAGTTCCTCATAAAATAATAGAATGTTGTTGGTCAAAAATGTATTATTTTTGATGAGTGGGGATAGTTATTTATTGAGACTTTTATAAGTTTGAAAGTGAATGAGAGCTTACGAAATTACACACCATCACAAGTTGCCTTAGTTTTGCATTACTAATTAGCATGGACTCTACGTGGAGGTCTGTATATTGGCAAGTTATTAATATTCTTGAGCAAAAGTTTGCTGACCTAACTATTTTTTTTAAATGTTGATTCTTATTATTATTATTACGGGCAACTCCAGGGAGTCATTAGACTCATCGAGGGAGGTCCCAAATCATATTCATCACAACTATTCGACATTCATACAGTATCTATCATACCTCACCTTAAACTCATTCACTGTCACAGCATCCACCACAGACTCTGGCAGCCCATTCCACTCATTCACCACTCTAAATGTAAAGAACCCAGCTCTAACACCTTTACTAACCACACTTTTGCCCAGTTTCCATGGATGTCCCCTAGTCCTCCCACAACCAGCCCTGTTCTCAAAAATATCTTCTGAATTAATTTTATAGAAACCCTTCAGTAATTTGAATGTCTCAATCATATCTCCCCTCCTCCACCTATCAACCAATTTTTGCAACCCACAAATCCTCAACCTGTTCTCATAAGGTTCATTCCACAGACCTGCTATCATCTTGGTCACTTGCCTCTGGATCCTCTCAACCTCCTCCCCATCAAGAAGAAACCTAGGTGACCAAATCTGGGCACAGTAGTGAAGATGGGGTCTTATCAAGGCTCGATACAGAGGAACAATAACCTGCTTGTCTCTGCTTGTCAACGTATTCTTCAGCAACCAAGTGATTTGATGAGCTGATTTGGCCACTTTTGCAATGTGCCCCCCAAACTTCAACTCCTTATCCACCAACATTCCTAAATCTCGTGTCTCATCAATTTCCTGGAGTACAGTTTCACCAATGTAGTAAACTGCTGCTAATCTTTTAACCCCAAAATGTATAACCTTACGTTTTGCCACATTAAATTGACATCCATTCTCCTTAGCCCAGACCTCCAATCTATCCAAATCATCTTGTAAAATTTTGACATCATCTGCATTCACTATTGCCCTAACCCAACTTTGCATCATCTGCAAACAAATGAACTGTTCCTCTCAGATCCTTTCCTATATCATTAATGAACAACTTAAACAGCAGTGGTCCAAGAACAGATCCATGTGGCACACCACTAGTCACAGGCCATCTTGTGGACTCTACTCCTGAATAAACCACTCTCTGATATCTCTCCGTCAACCACCCTCCTATCCATCTCACCAACCCTATATCCATCCCCATATGCTGCAATTTACTGATTAGAATTCCATGTGGTATCCTGTCAAAGGCCTTAGCAAGGTCCATTAGAATCACTGTAACCCCATTACACTTATCCAGTTCAGCTGTCACTGTGTTATAATATGTGAACAAGTTACTGAGGCATGACCTACCCATGCTGTCCCTGATACAGTATCCCATTTTCATCTATCCAATCTTGTATTTTCCTCTTGATTATTTTCTCCAAGACCTTGATAATGATTTCTGTTATGCTAATTGGCCGGTAATTTTCAACAGCAGCCTTGGAACCACCTTTATGCAGCAGAACTATTTTCCCCACTTTCCACCCCCCTTGGGACTGACCCAGACCCAACGCTCAAATTAAACAAAATGGTCAAGGGCACTGACAATTCTTTAGCTGCTTCACGTACGACACGAGCTGGTATACCATCCAATCCCACAGATGTATTGACATTGAGGTTCTGTAATAGACTAGTTACCTCTACTTCATTCATCACAATTCCAGTATAAGCTGTTGGTTCTTCCATTCCTGTAATGTCACCACCTGGATGATATACTCTTGCAAAGTGCTCGCTCAGTAATTCCACTATATCAACTGATTCGGTTACCTCCCTACCCTCAGCATTTTTTAAAATCATTCTGCCATGAACATTTTTCCTTTTACTTGCAACATATTGAAAAAACTGTTTGGGATTCTCTTTAGCCTGCATGGCCAATTTTCTTTCATAATCTGCTTTTGCTTTTCTTACCACTTGTTACCATCCTGGCCTTCGCTTTATACTGTTCCTGTGCCTGCTGGTCACCTTTTTCCTTAAATTCCCTCCACAATTGTTTCTTTTTTTGCAGCTCCAGCTTAATTGTGTTATTCATCCATTTAACCCCTACTTGATTTATTATTTGGACTCTTGGTATACAGTCAACCATTGCCTCCTGCAAACACTTCTTAACCACCTCCCATGCACTATCAACATCCAGCCCTTGCAGTTTTACATGCCATGGCACTGAACCAAGCACACTCCTAAGCTTGTCATACTTACCAGCCTGGTAATTCCATATGTACCCTGTCTTAATTGTAAATTCCACTCCTTTAGCCACCTCCCAAGTCATGCCCTTATGGTCACTCTCTCAAATTGGTGGCAACATGGTCATGTTCGTTACAGCCACATTCTCAGTTGCAAGCACTCTCTGCCCCCCCCCCCAGTATTTTCCACTACATGCTGTCGCAGATAGTTGTCCCTTAATAACTGCATAAAATTTAATTCCTTCCTCCTATGTGCCCTCTCCTCTTTCCAGTCAATGTTACCCTAATTGAAATCACCCATAATAATTACCCTCCTTTCACTCATTTCTTCTATTTGCATATGCATACTATCCCCACCATCTATTCCATCACTTGGTCTATAGCAGCACCCAATTGTATATTTTGTTCTGCTAGATTCTATCTCTCACCAAACAGCCTCAAATGTGCTCTTTTCTCTATCCTGCAGTTCAACTCCTTAGCTGCAACTCATCAGCTATCATCAATAACACTCCTCCCCCCTTGTTATTCTCCCTGTCACTCCTGAACACGCTATACCCATTGCATTCAATCCCACTAGCTTTATCATCTTCTGTTGATATTCTTTTTCAGCCATGTTTTACTAATACCAACAACCTATGGCCTGAAAGTGCCAACCAAGGCCAAAAACTCTTCCTTCTTGTTCCTAATACTCCTGGCATTTGTACATGAATTGCAGAAGCCCATTAGTCCCATCCCTACTTTGATGCCTTATATTAACTATCCCATTCTTATTTGTTGTCCTTCGTACTCGCTCGGGCATATTATACTCATTCATACACTCAACTGCCTCCCTAAAGTCTGCATATCTACCCCCCCCCCCAATAAATCTAGTTTCCCTGAGTCTGTACATCCACTTCCACATCATTCATCAACACTTTTTCAAGCCTCTGTACACGAACTCCATTCAAAGGTAACCCATCCATCTTATATAAATCCTTTTGCCCATCGAACTCACTCCACACATCCACAAATTCCACACCACTCTCCATGCACAACCCACGCATAAAGTCATTAGCAATTATGGCCCTCCTTCTAAAAACTTCACTGTCATACCGTGGTAAAATACTCACCATCCTAACTCTCTCACTCTTCTCTTTTGCTACTCCAAGTAATTCCCTCACATCCTTTATCATTTCCATTTTGTCTTCTTTCAAATCATTTGTTCCTGCTACGATTATCATCTCTTTCACCTTCTGTTTTTGCACTCGAATAGATTCAGTGACGTCCTTTATGTTCGCACCCGGCTGGTATGATTTCATCAAACTCTCAACTATCACACCTCTTAATAGCGAATCCCCATACAGCACTCGCTCCTTCATTTTATTGACGTTTATGCACATTCAATTATTTTTCGTAACAGACTTTCACCATTTATTAGTCGGTACGTTCAGCACACATTTTTCCATACGCTCCAGTTGCCTTTTTGCTCTGTGTATCGCTCCACTCAAACGTGCCATTTCACTACTCGCATTTATCTTACCATTTTCATTATCAATCAGATCATCCATTCGTTCTGTATTTCTACCTTCATTTACACTTTCAATGAGGCTCTCACACGTATCTGGCACTACCTCGCAATTCTCTATCACACCGCCATTTTCTACATTCTGACTATCATTAATGATATCACTTTCGCCACGCGAAACACGCTTGAGATCCTCATTCTCCTTACACTTTCTGCACATATTAACTCCACTATCACCATCTTAAACCATCACCAACAATACTATGTAAAATTTTAGTAAAATGGCCAATGATAACACAAAATACTACTATTGAAGTTGAAAGTTGGAAGGAGATGTGCGCAAGGAGATGTGTTTTGCGTTATAGGAGATACTGAGACAGGAATGTTGGTATCTTGCTCCACCTTTGCAACGAGTTGCCCTGGTGTTGTACCACCTTATCCCAGTCCTGAAGATACTTTCAGGCGCAAACTTTGTTTGCTGACACTTGGATAAAGGATTAAACTAAATTTAATATACTCTAACCAAATGAAAAATAAACTTTCCACATCTTTCTCTGAATCCAGAGTAATTTATTAAAAAAGGGTGGCACACCATTTCACAACTCCTATAGGTAGAGATAACCTGCGAATGCTTCAGCATGGTATCTCAGCTTGGGCCTGGCTCCCACTGAAGAGACCTCAATAAAGGTCGAAACTAGTCTGGGTAGTGGCCCCATTAGACATATTCGCAAGGAGATGTGTTTTGCATTACATTATAGGAGATACTGAGACAGGAGTGTTGGTATCTTGCTCCACCTTTGCAACGAGTTGCCCTGGTGTCGTACCACCTTACCCCAGTCCTGAAGATACTTTCAGGCGCAAACTTTGTTTGCTGACACTTGGGTAAAGGATTAAACTAAATTTATTATACTCTAACCAAGTGAAAAATAAACTTTCAACATCTTTCTCTAAATCCAGAGTAATTTATTAAAAAAGGGTGGCACACCATTTTGCAACTCCTATAGGTAGAGATAACCTGCGAATGCTTCTGCCTGGTATCTCAGCTTGGGCCTGGCTCCCACTGAAGAGACCTCAATAAAGGTCAAAACTAGTCTGGGTAGTGGCCCTTCCCTTAATGCATAACATTAGACATATCTGCAAGGAGATGTGTTTTGCATTATAGGAGATACTGAGACAGGAGTGTTTGTATCTTGCTCCACCTTTGCAACGAGTTGCCCTGGTGTTGTACCACCTTACCCCAGTCCTGAAGATACTTTCAGGCACAAACTTTGTTTGCTGACACTTGGATAAAGGATTAAACTAAATTTATTATAAAAATACTACTAATCTTTTCAGTAGCTCTCGACAAGTTGATGATCATATCAGTGTGACACCTAGCGACCAAATGTATGACCAAATTCTTATGTAACATACCAGTATTTCATTGATGTGATGGTTGTGTGAATGTGTTTCTCTTCATTTTGTTTTCATGGTTGTGGTGAATTTTACAAATTTATCCAATAAAACCAGTTTCTCAACTCGGTTTTTAAAAACTGACAAACCGTAATATATGATATCCATTATAAAAATTGAGTGGATATTAGATCCAGTATTATTTCAAAGCTAAATTTAGAAATTTTGAGAGCTATTTTTGGCTCTTTATTTTAGTAAATATAATATCCAGTTTATTAACAGTACTAAGTGCTACTGCGAAGTTTAAGCCTTTATTAAGTAATGCAAGTTCACTGTTAATTAGGATGTGGCCAGATAGGTTATCACATGAACATTGGCTGCATGTGGTTGGATGCTCTTTGTCTCACTTGTTTGTTGTTCACTGTCAGAGTTATTTGCCAGGGAAGAGATATCCAGATTAGTTAGATTCATATGATTGGCATTCAAATTTTGCCATTGTTTTAAGATATGAAATCTTAAGTTTTTCTTTATTACTTTCCAGAATATGTTTAGCTGAATTATCAGTGATTCTTTCAAGCACATTCAAAATATCTGGATTCATATAACTAGAGAGTTCAGATTGTAAATTTAAAACTTGATTTTGGGTCATTGCTTGGTTTTTGCGAGCTATTTGAATTTGTTCCCTAACTAGTGCTTTTGCTGTATGTGCATAGACACGGTCTTTGGAAGAAGTGTTTTTTTTTTTCAGCTTGATGCAGTTAGAAATAAGATTGCTGTCAAAATGTTCCAATCAGTGACACAATTTTGAAAGTTTATTTTTAACTTGGTTAGACTATAATAAATTTAATTTAATCCTTTATCCAAGTGTGAGCAAACAAAGTTTGCTCCTGAAAGTATCTTCAGGAGTGGGGTAAGGTAGTACAACACTGGGCAACTCGTACTACCTTACCCCAGTCCTGAAGATATTTTCAGGTGCAAACTTTGTTTGCTCACACTTGGATAAAGGATTAAACTAAATTTATTATAATCTAACCAAGTGAAAAATAAACTTTCAACATCTTTCTTTAAATCCAGAGTAATTTAATAAAAAGGTGGCACACCTTTTGGCAACTCCTGTAGGTAAAAATGACCTTGCCATTGCTTCTGCCTGGTATCTTTACTTCTGGGCCTGTCTCCCACTGAAGAGACCTCAATAAAGGTCGAAACTAGTCTGGGTAGTGGCCCTTCCCTTAATGCATAACATTATACATATCTGCAAGGAGATGTGTTTTGTATTATGGGAGATACTGAGATAGGAATGATGTTATCTTGCTCCACCTTTGCTTGGGTTGCCCGGTGTTGTACTACCTTACTCCAGTCCTGAAGATACTTTCAGGCACAAACTTTGTTTGCTCACACTTGGATAAAGGATTAAACTAAACTTATTATAAATTTATTACAGTGACACAATTCTTCTCTTACAAAATAAATTTCTGCCTGACATTACAGCTCTCTTTGCCTACACACTACATTCTGGTTACTTCGTGTGGCAAAATAATTTTATCTACAAAAAGAGGGTATTGCCATGTGCTCACCACCATCCTCCCCCTTCCAATTGCTAACTTTGATATTTATATATATACTTTTCTTGTCTATATCTGTTTGTCTTATTTTGCCATTTTTTTAAACTTGTATACTGCTATGATAATTTACTAGTCCAGTATGGCCAGTCATCCTTGCCACATAAAACGCCAATGAGACAAACCCCATAAAGTAATTACCATGGATTCTACCAAAACATCAATGAAATCATTGCTCTTCTCTATAAATATAAGCTGGTGTGATTGTTTTGCCTGCAGAAGACACTTGAATCCTAGCAAAGATGGTTCATCATAGAATGTTACCATCCAATGTAAGAACAGGATAGCATTTACCTGCTAACAGTGGAGTTGCTATCCATATGCAACCATTCTCTTTTCTAACAAGTCCTATGCAATCTTAACATAGAAGCAGTTGCCATTTGCCTGTCAGTATGACCTCTTGGGTGGTTGAATAGTGAGGATGTGTGGAAGCAGTAGTGGCACATATGCAAATACAGGTTTAATGCTTAGAAGTCGCAGTGGCACATACGCAAATACAGATTCAAATTCAAATTGAATGCGTTAAAGCAAGTAATTTTTGTTCAAAGCAAATGATTATACTCATAGTACAAACCTTGATTGTATTACGTAATGTTGGATCACTCTATGTGACTAAGTTTATTTCACACTACATGAAAGAATGATCATTAACTCGGTTAACATACATATTTTATGAAGAATTGAATGACTAGAACCGAGATTTAAGTAAAAAGGTTTTAATATAAGAACACTACTAGTTTCAGCCTGTAACAGTCTTCATCAGGTGACATTATAAAAGAAAGAAAAAAGAAGAAAACACTAAACACTGAAGGTTAAAAGACTGTGAACAATATAGAGAGTCTCTATACATAATTAGCATGAAAACGTTGTAGTTGTATTTGAAGCTGAGAAAAATTGTGGAATCTCGAGAAATCATCTTCAATCCTGTTCATCTAAATAATAACTTGAGCTACAACCTCCCAGATAGTCATTCAGCTGTAATCATGTACTGGCGTTCACATGATGCTGCAAGCACACACTCTCCCAACAATGCAACAACGAAAGAACAGCTTTAAATACAACTACAACGTTTTCATGCTAATTATGTATAGAGACTCTCTATGTTGTTCATAGTCTTTTAACCTTCAGTGTTTAGTGTTTATTCTTTTTTCTTTAATAAATTTAGTTTAATCCTTTATCCAAGTGTGTGTGCAAACAAAGTTTGCGCCTGAAAGTATCTTCAGGACTGCGGTAAAGTGGTACAACACCGGGCGACTCCTTGCAAAGGTGAAGCAAGCTACCAACAGTCCTATCACAGTATCTCCCATAATGCAAAACGCATCTCCTTGCAGACATGTATAATGTTATGCATTAAGGGAAGGGCCACTACCCAGACTAGTTTTGACCTTTATTGAGGTCTCTTCAGTGGGAGCCAGACCCAAGTGGAGATACCAAGGCAGAAGCATTAGCAAGGTCATCTCCTCCTATAGGAGCTGCCAAACGGTGTGCCACCTTTTTATTAAATTACTCTGGATTTAG
The DNA here is from genome assembly GCF_054136105.1 of Typopeltis vanoorti. NCBI lineage: Eukaryota > Metazoa > Arthropoda > Arachnida > Uropygi > Thelyphonidae > Typopeltis > Typopeltis vanoorti. The sequence goes on from NC_143554.1 coordinate 15,728,406, forward strand.
AGAATTTTGTTTGCACACACTTGGATAAAGGATTAAACTAAATTTATTATAGTCTGACCAAGTGAAAAATAAACTTTCAACTTCTTTTTTCTTTCTTTTATAATGTCACCTGATGAAGACAGTTACAGGCCGAAACTAGTAGTGTTTTTATATTAAAACCTTTTTACTTAAATCTCGGTTCTAGTCATTCAATTCTTCATATATATATATATATATATATATATATATATATATATATATATATATATATATATATGTGAGATGTTACTGTAGTAAATCTATGACTTAATATGAGGAAAATCCCTGAAGCAGAGGGAATCTCTCACTTTTTTTTTTTTTTTTTTTCCCATCCAGCTGTGCTTTTTAATGAGATCTTTGGAACCCCAGTATATTGTACAAATCCATTGAAAGCATTTCCAAATCAGCAGCTTCCAGATAGATTAATTTGCAGAACAAATTACATAGCAAAATATAAATAATTGCCAGAATTAACCATCCCTTCTTATGTTGCTGGAGGATATGTAAATTACCTCATGTATCAAATTTAGCTTGCAATTTTGTCACTGTAGAGATTGTGTGATGTCTTAGATTAGGCTATCAGAGTTCACTTATGTATGTGTGAATCTGGCAGGTGAAAGGTTTGTAAACCTGCAGTATATTAAATACCATGTGGGATATAGGTTTGTTAATCTAGGAAAGACCAAACACAGATAATTTTACTGCTACTTCATGCCTCCACTAAACAGGCCATTTGATCTCACACCAGTCACAAAATATCTTCACAGCCTAAAGACATTTACAAATATCTATGCTGACAGTGAGCTTCCAACCTACTGTTTGTGAGTTAGAGAAGTGAAACACTAAATACTTGGTCATAGCTCAGCCTAAGTGGAAATCTACTGAAATACAATAAAATTTGGTGTTTCTTCATCTGTAAGTGAAAGTGCCAAAATTGTGTTGGTAGAAGTTTCAAAGTATTTGATTTTACTATGTTGTAGTAAGTCTATCCTTCTAATGTGGATATAATATAAAAAATAGCTCTAAATAATAAAAATGAAGAACTTTCATCCGATTCAGCTGTTAAATTTGTTTAATTACTTTCATTTAATATTTGTCATTTTTTTATTTTTTATTAATGAAGGTTAAAATCTCAATTTGTATTTTTGCTGAATTTTGATTAATCTTATGTATTTTTAATTATGATTTTTTTTATCCATTTAGAATCTGGTAGGACGTCATACTTCATTCACTGCAGTTCAGACATGTAGTCTTCCTTTCCACTGGCCTCGACTTGACTTAGACAACTTGCTGTGTGTACGCCTGGCTGATATAGCTGGTTGTCATTGGTCTGGTGGATTTACTATTGAAATGATTGATTCCTTCCACATAAATATGAGGTAATTTGAAGTTTACTTATATCTTCATTTGTTTGATTGCTCCATATTTTTTTTTTTTTTTCAAATTTAAATGCAAATTTTGCTATATTTTTATTGAAACATAGTCATATGGTTATTGATGGGTGATGTTAATTTCATTTATGCTGGAATTCACACTATTTGAATGCTCTCTCCAGTAAAGGCTAGGTGAGGAATAAACTGTAATCATTTAATCGAAATAGTATGCAGATCCAAATAGCAATGTTGCTGCAGACAGTGTTTTTCAGGTTCAGAACTTATGCATTTTACACAACAAACATTATCTTTAGTTCTCTGAACTACAAATCAAGTAGCAATACTACACAAACACCAAATGACTAATGTGATGCACCATTTGGTGAATGTTCCATCATATTAAGCCCCATCATACTATGTTCAGCATATTGAAAGTTTTTTAAAGATTAAACTTGGTTTCATCCTTTATCCAAGTGTAACCAAACAAAGTTTGCACGTGAAGTAATTTATGACTGGCTACTTGTATAGACAGGCTAATGACTTCACATCAATTGCCTTCATATCCCATAATGCAAAACAAATATCCTTATGGATAAGTATAATGCTATGCATTAAAAGAGAGGGATCAGACCCAGAAGTGATACCAAGGTTGAAGTAATGCAGAAGTCATAGCCATTTCCTTTATCCAACTCAACTGTTGATCTGTTATAAAAAGTTAGTAAATTACTAAGACTTTGTTGGACCTTCACAAAACCATGTTGACCCTCACACAGTATCATGTTTTTATCTACCCATTCTTGAATTCTCTTTTTTACCAAATTTTTCTAGTACTTTTGCCACCATGCCTCAGATACTGATTGATCTAGAATTTGCTTCTGTAGTCTTAGAACCTTCCTTATGCAAAGGAATAATTATTGCCTTCTATCCGTTCCCTTGGAACTCTACCATAGCTGAAACTTAAAGAGCCTATTCAAAGATGTTGCCAGTTCTCTTGCACATTCTTGCAAAATCCTAGCTGATATCCCATCTTATCCCATGTCTGTATTTACATTGACATTCTGCAATATTGTAAGAACCTCCAATTCATCGACCTCTGTTCCCACATTAGTGTCTGTCACATAGGTAAAAGCAGTAACCTCATTATGATGATATAACCTTGCAAAATGGTCGCTCAGTAACTCAACTGTTTTTCCGTTTCTGTCCTCTTGTGACCATCATCACCCATTAAGGTTAATCTTTTATAGTCATTCTTCCTCTTACTTGCCACATAAGGAAAGAATTCTTTGGGATTTGCTTTGGCCTGATCGGCTAGATTCTTCTCATAATCTGATTTTGCCTTCCTTACCATGCTTGTCATCTTCATTGCTGATCCTTGTACTGTTCATGAGTCAGTTGGTTACCTTTCTCATTTATACCTTCATTTTTTTTTTTTCAGCTCATGTTTAATGATATTACTCATCCATCTAACTCCTACCTGATTAACCCTCCTTACCTTATTCAAAAACATCTAATATGTGTAATTAATCGTTAACAAGATTTTGTTGTGTAAAGCCTCTATGTACCATTGCCCTTGATCATGTAAGTCTTATGACTCATGAAAATTGTTGGGTTTTAATTGTTTATTTTTAATAAACTCCTTATATTACAATGTGGACTCGATAAAGAAAACTTCCTAAATGTTTAAGGGTCATCTAGAGGAAGCAGTATTAAATTGTATACCTGTGGTAAGGAGGATTAATCAGGTAGGAGTTAGATGGATGAATAATATCGTTAAGCATGAGCTGCTAAAAAAAAATAAGTTTTTTTATGTGTGTGTGCATGCGCTCAAGGCTGATTTGTCTGTATGTAGAATGAAAAACCCAAGTTACCAGGAGGGAAAAACCCTGATACTTCCATATGAGAATGGCTAACTCACCTTCAGTTGACCCATATAAAGATTCTTCTCATCACAATGAGAATTGAACTTAGGCCATTTCCACTCAAAGGGCACAATGTACCATCATTCTTCCAATGGCAGTACGGGAGGCACTTGTATTTGACTTATATTCTTATGTTAGTCTATATTTTACCAAAACATAAGTAAACAAAGTTTTTCACAGAAGTATCTTCATATAATGAACAGCTGATGTCTCATCACCATTGTACTACTTGTATATGAATATTATGGATTTCCTAGAAGTAACTCTAATTTTTTTTCATTTTGCATATCCTGTGATTAGTTTGCTGTGCATTATGGACAAGTATGAACAAGCTTTGGTTTGCTTGTACTTGTGTAAAATATGGAGGAAAACAAAAACAGATTGATTTGTCAGGTGCAATAAAGACTTGCAAATGTTTATTTATATTGAATCCATGGAGGTGCCAATTCAATAATAATAATAATTATATATATATATATATATATATATATATATACATACTGACATAGTGATTCTGCCTGTAGATAAAGGCAAAGTTATGGTTATCCTTGACTCAGATGATTGACTACAAAGTTAGACTGCTTCTTAATACTGACACTTACTCCATTATGGATCATGGCCCTACTAGAGAGCTTCAAAATTGCATCAATTACCTTTTAAAAACCTATGAGTTTCACAGAGAAACCAGACTAGCTCTCCAATCTCATCCTCTTCCTCCACGTCTATTCAAGACTCCCAAAATTCATAAAATATACATACTTCTACATCCAATAGTAGAAGGGAAAGATTCTCCTGCATATCTTCTTGCCAGACATTTAGCTAAACTGCTTAAGGGCCTGACAGGACACTCAGCATCCTTAGTTCTCCAAGAGAGAACTAAGGATGCTGAGAACTCCAAGCATTTTGTTTCAAGTATAAGCAATATTATCCTTGATGGACATGACATTTTAGCAAGCTTTGATATAGTTAATCTGTTTATCAATGTTCCTACTAATGGTCTGTTTGTAGAGTACAAGATAAATTCTCTAAGAAGGTTATGGCACTCCTCACACACTGTATTTTGTGTGGATATTTCAATTATAAAGTCACAATATACAAACAGAACTCTGATCTTAGTGGAACCATGGACTATCACTTCTGCTTTTTCATGAGTACCTGAATCATTAACACCTTTAACGTAAAATTCACCTATGAATTAGAATCTAATAGTTCACTTCCATTTCTGATCCTTCTAAGGCATCAGGAAAATTAAAAGTCTCCATATTTCCAAAGCTTACACACATACTGACAGATATCTACATGCCTCTTCCCATCATTATAGACCTCAAAAATTGGGTATTATTTCCACACTAGGAGCAAGAGCCTGCTAACTCATCACTGGCAAGGATAAACTGGCTAAAGAATATTCACATTTAAAAAAACACTTTCCTTCAAAATGGCTATAATGACCACACAACCTTCATGACATGAGGTGGTAAGGTCAGCATGAGACCAGCGAAATTTCTAATGAAGTAAACAGAGGATTCAAACTAGCAAAAATACTTAAGGAATATAAAATTAAAGTAGTATTTACCCCCTTTATCAAGATCAGATCACTACTCCGATCCCCAAAACCTTGATGGAGCCCACCTCTCATTATCTGGGTGTTTATCAGCTATGGTGCAATTGACAGTCATCTTACTATGGGCAGACGCAAACAAAAAAATCAGTTGAAGAACATGTTTAAGATATTGAATATCATGGGAATGAAGCCTCAGCTTTATCATCATATGTGCCCTCTTCAGCTGACCCACAAGATGCTTCACAAATGAGACATCAAGTTTTATGGGATAAATCAGAACTGTTACACCGTTGCTATGACACAACGGAGAGAAAAGTATGGGCATCTTTGGAAATGGCATTAGCTTCTCACCATCTAAATATTAACCCAAATATTAACTTGTTTGAATACATCCTATCTTTCATTAGCCAAACGTGCACATGAATGTGCAAAACGTTCTGAACGATGCAACGTGCAATTAAAAATATTTTAAAATAATGTCTGTTTCTTCTGTAGCTGCATAATAGTTGTCACCTTTGTTAGACCTTACTGTTTTGTCTACAAGTTTAAACTGTCCCTTACATCATACAAAAGCAGTTATACATGCAAATATAACTGTGAAATTTCAATCAACTATCCTAATCTAAACAATAATGATGGTCTAAAAATCCCAAGAATATGAATGGCATGCATTTAGTCAACATAACCCCTTTTTTATTTTCCGAAGTTCCCCAGTAAATCCTCATTTTAGAACTCTAAGCAATGATTTCAGCTGTTATTTCATATATTTGCCACCATCAGTACTGTTTTTTGTTTTAAGTTAATAATCTCTTGCCTAACAAATAAAAGGGCTCTAGCTTTGATGTAATAGTTTTTTTCACTATAGGTCAGGCTAATAGTGTTAACAGTGACTGAATTACTGTTACTTTAGCATACTATGTGTATTGTAATATAACTTGTCACTTATGTGTATGTGTGTGCATATGTATGAAAGTTCAAACATACAGTAATTATTTTGGTTTATGTTGTTGTTGAATCTGTTGAAAAGCTTCTAGATATGGCCTATGGCCATGGGCCTGTAGAACTGCTTTAGCAGTCTGTTGAACTTTGATGGATTAGAGCTTTTTGATAGGGTTATTGTCAATTTTCAGCAATTGCTGGACAAGAATAGATATGAGAAGGTGTTAACTGTTCTGATTTTGGTTTATATTGAATTGAACAGTAGTTGTCTATGTAATTTATTATAATGAATGCTGATCATCATCATGTAACTATGAAAGAAAGGAACATACTATAAAGGTAACCTAAGTAATACCTGATGATATTCCTATTAGGTAATGTTTTGTCTGATCACTTACAAATCATGTAAGTGATATGTCTTGTATACTTTAATATGAAGAACTGGTTTTATATCTTTATAGCTGCTAAGGCACCACTACAAGACATGAATGAAATCTTTAAAAAGTCTTTATTAATTTAAAGTATTAATTTTTTCATCTATAGTATCTCACAGAATAAAAAGCAGCAGCCAGCCTGAATGTTGAGATAAAATTTTTTTTGTTTATTTACTCCTCCAGTGAGAAACCTGTTCAGGGTGGAGGTACCTCCCAGAGAATAGTACTGGCCATTCTTATGTTTCGTCTTCATTTATTCTTTTCTTCTAGTATTATTTGATTTTCTGGTATTCATGTTATCACCATGATCCAAAGATCTGCTGCCATGTTCGTTGTGTAATGCAACTCCTCCATAAAGGAAGAGGTTGGTTGTCTTTTGCTAATTTTGCTCTTAGTAAAGCAAAACATGTAGTGCCAATTTTGTGTACAAGATTGGGATAGTTGCGATTGATCTATCAATAGGATATCTTGTTACAGTATGCTTGCAGTCTCCCTTCACCTAGAGTAACATGTTCTTCCACATGCCTTCCCAAACATTTTCTACTGTCAACCTAATAGTTTCTTCACCATCCTCTTCCCATTTAAAATTGGAAGTAGAAGTTAACAGCTATGGAAGTGATCGTTATCCTGTAATGTCTGTTATGTGTGAACAACTGTGTATTCAGTCACAGATATGGAAAATAGATTATTATTATTCAGGCCTCCATGGAGTCAAAAGACTCATTGTGGGAGGTCCTTCCTAAGAAACACAAAGTCTATCATACCACTCCTTGAACTCATTGACCGTTCTCGCTCTCACCACTCCATCAGGCAATGCATTCCATGGTTCAACTACCCTTCATGCAAAGAAACCACTCCTCACCCTCTTGCTCACAGTTTCCTTTCGTAACCAAGCGAAAGATCTCCCCAGTGTCAACCCTGTAACCACCTCTCAAAAGTCTCAATCATATCACCTCTCCTTCTTCTATCCACCAAACTCTGCAGTCCACATTCCCTCAGCCGATCCTCATAACTATCATTGTACAGTCCTGAAACCATCTTTGTTATCCACCTTTGTACCCTTTGTAATCCACAGTTAATTTATCCCCTTCAAATCCTGGGGACCAAATCTGAGAACAATAGTCCAAATGTGGTCTGATCAGGGTCTTATACAACGGAATGATATCTGTTTTATCTCTGCAGGTCAGCGTCCTTTTCATTATTGCAGCAATCCTCTGTGTTACCTTCACCACCTTTGCAATATGTCCCCTAAATTTTAGGTTTCTACCAATCGTCAACCCCAGATCTCTTGTATCCCCCTACTTCCTCCAGTATAACTCCTCCCATAGAGTATGCACTGTCCCATCGATGTTTCCCAAACCTCAAGACGTTACATTTTGTTGCATTAAACCGACATCCTCATTCATTTGCCCATCTGTCTAGCTTATTCAAATCCTCTTGCGGGGCTGCCGCATCTGCACTATTACTAATAACCCTTCCCAGCTTCGCATCATCTGCAAACAACTGAATATCCCCTTGCAATCCATTGACAATGTCATTGATATAAAGGTCAAACAATATAGGTCCCAGTACTGAGCCCTGTAGAACGCCACTTGTAACCCTCTGCTTCCTTGAAACTGCCCCACCATACACAACTCTCTGATACCTATCGGACAGCCAATCCTGAATCCAGTTGACCAATCTGACATCCAGACCCATGTGCTGCAACTTAAATATCAGATCAAGCGGACTAGAGTATATAATCATCAATGACTTAATTTGATTTGATTTTGGAACAGTGAATTCCTCTTCAGTTAATAAGTACTCAAAACCTCAAGCCATATCTGGCTTTTCCAAACCTTGGTTGAATTCAGAATGAAAAGCAGCTAATAAAGCTCAAAATAAGGCTTAGAATATCTTCTGTAGGTATCCCACTACATGAAATGTAATTAATTACTTTCAAACATGCGCACTCTGTAGCTTATTATTTTCACCATCATAGCAAAAAAGGATTCCTGGATCCAGTTCACCAGACCCACAAACATGAAAGATGTCTGGGGAAAAAACCTCAGGAAAACAAATATCAGATATTCATATTTTCGAATTTAGGGACACAAAACACACATGTTGAAATGATTATTTTACTTATTATTAATAAAATAACACTTGATGTTTTGACCCCTGTATTGAGGTCATCATCAGAAGGATACATGTGTATAGGAAACCAAGCTACATGCTTTTGCACTCTATAAAGGTAAATTAAATCTATGCTGTTAATCTTTTTCTTAGCCTGACTGCTAGTGAAAAAAAATAAAATTTAAAAAAAAAATTTTTTAATAAATAATTAATGAATACATTAATTATTTATTAAATTTATTTATTTATCTGCTAAAGTCCTCCTGTACTAAGATAACTAAGATTCTTCTGGATTTGTACAGATTGTTATACTACAGTTTTCTTCTGGACTTGTACAGTTCAATTTGCTATTGAATGTTAAGGGCGGAAAAAAAACACTTTACCAAATCTCCTGTAGTTGCTATAAAGGTTGCAAATGGGTACTCCACATCCTTGGAATGGTTAGACCATGATTTTTGTTCAGATTTGGATTATGTTTGAGCATTTCACATGCTTTTTTAAATTTCCTCTCGAACCAGGTTTTGGTGCAGTGTAGGGACTTGGTACCTTTCCAATCAATTCTATATTATTTAGAGTGCATGGTCAGAAAGGCTGGTTTTTTCAAAATGGAGGTATTTAATGTGTCATTTGTGTTCATTTTTCCTAATTGGGATGGTTCGCCTTGTTTTCCCTATGTATGGTAGGTTATATGTTCATTGTATTTTGTAAACTCCTGGGTGGGCTAGGTGTGGAAGAGGATCTTTGGAAGAACTGAGTAGGTGTCTTAATTTTGTCGGGGGTTTAAAGGTGATTTTGATGTTGTATTTGTGTAGTGTTCAGTCTATTTTTTCAGAAATGCCTCTAACATAAGGTATGGCAATAGCATTCTTGAAATCTTATTTGTTTTTAGCGGTATCTCTGTGGAGGATCTTGTGAATAGTTTTTTTTACTGTATCCATTTTTCATAAATGTATGGTTGATGATCTTGTATTCCTGGTTTAAAACTTGTTCATTTGAACAAATCGTTTGAGCTCTGTGTTTAAGGGTGCTTTTGACCCCTAGTTTTTGTGTTGGGTGATGATAAGAATTTTTGTGTATGTACTGGCCTGTGTGTGCAGGTTTGCTGTAGACTGAGAAGGAGGGACAGCCTGAAGGAAGACGTGTGACGAGTGTGTCTAGGAACATAAGAGAGTTGTTTTTTCCCATTTCAATGGTGAATTGGATACATTTGTGTTGTTTGTTCAGGTGGCTAAGGTATGTATTTAGTGCTTCGCTGCCGTGGGGCCAAATGGCAAAAATATCATCGATGTATCTGAGCGAAATTTTGGGTTTTAGGCAGCTGATTCTAGAGCTCGTTGCTCAAAGTCTTCCATATAAAAGTTAGCTATTGGGGGGGGGGGGGGGGGGGAGTGGTGAGCCCATGGCTGTACCCTCTTTTTGAAGGTAAAAATTGTTTTGCTACACAAAATATCCGGAGCGGAGTACGTGAGCAAAAAGGGCTATGATGTCATTTGGAAATATGTTCTGTAGGAGCAAGATAGTATCATTGATTAGGACATCGATGAAAAGGGAAATTATGTCAAAGCTGATTAATAAATCTTGGTCATTCAATGTAATGTTTTTAATGTGGTTTATGAAGTGTTGTGTATTTTTTATGTAGGAAGGGGAATGACCTACCAATTCTTTGAGTGTGGCCACTAATTATTTGGCTAAGTGGTAATTTGGGCTGTCAATTCCTTCAACAATCAGACATAGTGGTGTGTCTGTTTTGTGTATTTTGGGCAGGCCATAAATTCTGGACGTGCAGGCATAATGACCATTTTGGAAAAACCGGCCTTTCTGGCCACGCACTCCAAACATACCATAGAATTGATTGGAAAGATACCAAGTTCCTACGCCGTATCGAAACCTGGTTCGAGAGGAAATTTAAAGAAGCATTTGAAATGCTCAAACATAATCAATCTGAACAAAAATGATGGTCTAACCATTCCAAAGATGTGGAAGACCTATTTACAACCTTTATAGCAACTACAAGAGATTTGGTGAAGTGTTTTTTTTCCCTTAACATTCAATAGCAAATTGAACTGTACAAGTCCAGAAGAAAATTGTAGTATAACAATCTGTACAAATCTAGAAGAATCTTAGTACAGGAGGACTTTAGCAGAGTTTATTGTAGTGTTTTTTATTTAATGTATTTATTTATTTAATTTTTTATTTATTTATTTTTTTTTTATCACGAGAGGTTTGGCTAAAAAAAGATTAATTAACAGTGTAGATTTAATTTACCTTTATAGAGTGCAAGAGCATGTAACTTGGTTTCCTATTCACATGTATCATTCTGATGATGACCTCGATACAGGGGTTGAAACATCAAGTGTTATTTTATTAATAATAAGTAAAATAATCATTTCAACAGGTGTGTTTTGTGTCCCTAAATTCAGAAATATGAATGCTGATCACCATGTAACCTTAAAAGAAAGAATAGCACCTTATGAGTCTGAAATTGAATGGATTGCAATTGCTCACTGAAAAGCAACGATGATACAATCAAGAGGATTTTTTTGCCAAAACATTGCCAACATTCTCTTATACTCATGAATTACAGGCTCTAAAATGTAAAACCATATATCACATGTTATTAATATATATGTGTGTGTGTGTATTCATTTTTAATATAAACTGACTATAAACCCGAGAATTATAACAAATTGAGATTTATTTGAAAACGCAACATGTTTCATCGAGATTGACTTCATCAGGCGTTAAGAACATAGAAAGATATTAAAAGACTGAAATAAACATTGAGACACTCTAAAGCTATACAATTATAAAGTTATGATATTCGACTGTAAATTACAGTTATTATGAACTTGTGCTATAGTCCGTGTTAAAGTTCTATTGTTGTACCCTTTCTTTTAGGCTTGCCCGGTGATCTTTTAGGTATTGCATCCGCTGCACCTGTAACTTACCGTACATTGGTGAAACAGGACGGACAATCCCTATACGCAAGAAAGAACACATTAGACACATCAAATATAACCATTATGGTGAAGCAGGCCTCTCAGACCATGCACTTAACACCTTACACCAAATCAACTGGAAAAGCACCTGCTCCTTATACCACAAAAACCTGGTACGAAAGAAAATTTAAGGAATCCTGCGAAATCCTGATAAACCACCCAAATATCAATAACAAAGATGGTATGAAAATTCCACGGATCTGGATGGCACACATTCAGCCAACCTAATATGAAAGATTCAACATAAGTCAGGACTCTAGCCAATCCGCTAGTATTAGAAACCATTCCAATCTAACTGGCTGGAATGATGTTAATATATGTATATAGTAGACAACACAAATAATAGGACTCTAGCGTTGATGTATAATTTTTTATTTTTTATTTTTAATTTTAATTTTTTTTTTTTCCCCACCAGAGGTCAGGCCAACAATTGTGGTAGCGGTTGGTCGGTGTCTTTAACGAACCAGTTTGATTGTAGTATAGCTTGTTTCTTGTGTATATTTGTACGCTCCAGAAGATGACCTTGACATAAAGGTCTAAACGTCGAATTGTAGATTTTAGTTATATTAAACTAAAGTTTTTATTCAAACACGGTAGTTGTCTCCATAATTTTCAAAAATGCATTCTATTGTTGTACACTTGTGCGTGTGTGGAACCACACGATCTCTAGTATCTGATAGTAGAGCTGAAAGAGTCAGGCAAATTATAGCTGAGATTATTGTTCATATGAAGAGGGTCCAAGGTGATTTCTTTTGACTCTACAATGCGCCGTTCTACCTCATCATGGCAAATGTGTAGGTTTGAAGTTATTGTCCAATTTACTTCATGTTGGTGGCTTTCGTTGTTCGTGTTTATTGAAAAGGACATGGCCTGACAGGGCAGTTGCTCTGGTTCTCTTATAAGCAATGTCTCTCTGGTGCTCCTCGAGACGTAGGAGAATAGATTTCTCCGTTTGGCCATAGTAAGGTTTTCCGCACTCACATGTGACTTTGTATACACCTGAAAATTGTAGAAGGTTGTGAGATTGTTTATAGTTGGTGAAACTTGATCTTATTTTTGGAAGAGTCGAGAAGCACGTTTGTATGTTGAATTTCTTTAAGATTCTACTCAGTTTTTTGGATTGTTTGCTGATATATGGCAAAGAGATATAACCTTTGGAGTCGTTCTGTATCTCTACGTTGACAGTGGGATAATTGTTTGTTGATACTTTTTAAAGAGTAGCCATTGCTTTTAAAGGTCCATTTAAGATGTTGTAGTTCTTTTTTAGTTCTTCTGACATTGCAGATCTTGTACGATTCACAAGAGTTGATATAATACCCTACTTTTGTGCTGGATGGTGATGTGAGGACGCATGCAAATATCTGTCCGTGTGTATTGGCTTTCTAAATATAGAGACTTTTATTGATTCAAGCATCTTGGTGAGTTTAACATCAAGGAAACAGAGGGAACTATTTTCTTCAATTTCCATGGTCGATTTTATATCCTGATGGATGTTGTTTAAATGGTTGAGAAACCTGTGAAGATTCTCAATACCATGCTCCCATATGAGGAATATATCGTCCACATTTCTAAGCCAAATTCTTGGTGTTAAACTAAAAGAGGAGATTGCCTTTTGTTCAAAATCCTCGAAAAAAATGTTGGCTAATATAGAAGAGAGGGGGCTTCCCATAGCTAATCCTTTGACCTGTTTATATAGTTTACCTTCGAATTCAAAATATCCAGAGTTTACACAGTGAGATAGTAGAGAGAACATTTTATTTGAAATCTTCTTCTTTAAATATCCAGAGTTTACACAGTGAGATAGTAGAGAGAACATTTTATTTGAAATCTTGTTCTTTAAAACATGGAGAACTTCTTGTGTCGGAATGTTGGTAAAGAGTGCTACCACGTCAAAGTTCACCAAGATGTCAGAAGATTTGAGTTTAAAGTCCTTGATTTTAGAGACAAAATCTGTAGAGTTTTTAATATAAGAAGAAGATTTTCCTGCATAAGTTTTTAACGATGGCGCGAGATATTTAGATAATCTGTAGGTGGGTGAGTTGATGCTGTCCACTATAGGTCTCAGTGGGTAGTTTTCTTTATGTACCTTAGGGAGATCATAAAGCCTTGGAATCGGTGGGTGTAAAGAACGGATAGAAAGCTGTGTATTTCGTGGAATTTCTGTGGTCTTTTGTAGGTGATTATTGGTTCTATTGTGTATTTCTCTTGTTGGATCCCTCTCAATTTCCGAATAACTATCTGACTCTAACAACGTTAAGATTTTTTCTCAGTAGTCTGTTTTATCTAGAACTACAGTTGCATTCCCCTTATCAGCTTTTAAGATGACGATATCCTTGTTAATCCGTAGATTTTTAATTGCAAGTCTCTCACCAGGGGATATATTATCAGAAGGAGGTTTTGCGTTGTTGATTGCAAGAATTGCTTCTATGCGAAGTAAACTCGTGTCTGCGGTAGGAAGTAGGAAAGCTGCTTTCTCCATCTTAGTTAAAAGTAGTTCTTTAGGAATGCATTTTGGTGCCAAAATGCATTCCTAAATATTAGTGTGTGTGTGTGTGTGTGTGTGTGTGTGTGTGTGTGTGTGTGTGTGTGTGTGTGTGTGTGTGTGTGTGTACTAAAAAATTTTAAATTAGAGCATATTAGCCCTGATTTTACAGTTTCTTTTTCATTATCATTTACTTTTTTTTTATCTTGACTAATGATTTATACCATGGCTTTAGGTAATTTTTTAACTGTTATGGTACATGGAAGCCTAAGTTGCGGTTGTGACAGAAAAAATAAAACAATAACATCTTTTTAAATGTTTTAAAATGTGTGAAAGTTAGCTCCTTTCTTATATTTGTAGTGTAAGTAATGAAGTCCCAAGCTTGGATTTTTTTATTTTTTATAATTATAGAAGAGAAAACTCTTCCCAGACAAAGGCTAGTATAATATATTATATTGATTAATTGCATGCATTTGCCCAACTGGTTGATTAATTGCATGCATTTGCCCAACTGGTTTTGTCTGTTTCTTGCACAGATTTTGGCAAGAAACCATGCCACTTTAGTATGAAATCTGCTAACATATATTTAAATGAAAAGCCCATATGATATTTCATCTCTTTGTAAATGAAGCTAAATGCATATTCACAGGATTTGACTTCAGGTTGTTTCAGGTGAATGACTTCTGCTGCTGTACAATAGAATGTTTTTTTACATCTCTTGTTCTGCAAAGGGTTGGCACTATATTTTTGTTTTGTGTGTATATATATATATATATATATATATATATATATGTGTGTGTGTGTGCTGACTAACAGTATGTATACTGTACTGTATTTTATAGCCCTTTTTCTTTAGAGTCAGATTTTCCTGCTTAGACTTCCATATTTAACTCAAAAATAAGTGAGGGAAAAAAAAGTCTAATTATTTACTAATGTATGTATTTCTGCTTGTCGTAACCTACTTTATTTGTCTTTTCAAGAGATGATCAGCGGAGGCATTATTTCTTGCGAGTAGAGGTTATTCTACAAGGGGCAACCTTTTTTATTGTCTTTAGTGATACGGATAAAATGCCACCTCCCTTTCGAATTGATAACTACTCTGAAGTTTCAGTGACTTTTTATCAAACTAATGTATCTGAAGAAAGATTAAAAACCTTGGTAAAGTCTCATACATCAGGTAAACTTCTCAAACATTTTTCTTTTAAATGTTGTTCTCTTTCTAGTGAGCTTTGTAGTTTTGTTTTGTTTTTAAGTGTAATTCTTTTAGGCTTTTAAAACATAAATATTAATAGGGATGTCAAATCATTTGTAAGGCATATGAAGTTTGCTAACATTTTTTTGCTTTGTCTATTTTGAAGTATCTTGAGGCCTCGATTATTCCCGTAGCTACATGCATAACTGTTCAAAATAGTCATTTAAAGGTGTAATGGATGTGTCATACATATAAGCACTGTTCTCAGCTCTGAATATTACTTGATTTGGAAAATATATATATAAACACATATATGGGAAGGAGGGAAGGTTCTGATAAACACCTAGAACAAAAAATAATATTAAAGCAACTAATATAAATATAGTGGTATATTTATACTGGTGTAAATGATAGTGGAAACACAAGAAAGAACATATCTTAAAATACTTTAATCCCTATGGTTCATCAAATTGTAATAATTTTTATTTTAAGATATACAGGGTGTTCGGGATAAATTTGACAGTTTCGTAAGGAAAAAGAAAATCTTCTTTGTATCTATTAAATTTAATGAATTGACAAAAAAACATTACAGGCAGAGTTAATTACAATACTATCAACAAGATTTACTCAAAATAACCACTATTAGCATCGATCACAGCTTCAATTCTGCTTCGGAACCTCGAACAAGCTGATGCTACAGTTTCCCTTGGAAGGGCCGCAAAAACTGTTTTAATTTTATCCATTAACTGGGCTTTTGTATTACTGGAAGTGCGATTGGTGTCTTTTTCAACTGCACCCCATACAAAATAATCCATGGGGTTAAGGTCTGGGGAGTTTGGAGGCCAAACATTTGGACTGGTGAAGTCGTAGAAATTTTCAGACAACCATTTTTGACTTTTCCCAGAGGTGTGGCAAGGGGCCGAATCCTGCTGCCATACATACGGCCTACCATTGGCTACCCTTGTTATCCAGGGCTTGACTACAGTTAGCAACTCCACGAACAAAGCCCGAATTCCAATGCTAGGGTTCTTCAACACCTGTTCCTGCAGATTTGCGAGGAATTCTGCTGTACGAACGCAATCAGATCGTCTGCTAGGGATCTTTCTTCTTGCTACATCCTCGTAGTCACCATTGCAAGTCTCTAGTTCATGCCTGATTGTTTTTACTGTATTCAGGGAGCATTGGGCAGCAGTCGTAATATCCTTATTTTGATGGCGGGCACGAATCATCATGATACAAGTTATTCTCTTCCATGATTCAGGTGGGTTCCAGCTATCCATCCTTTCTGACATCTTGTATATGAATGAAGAAGGGTCCAAACTTTTAAATGAAGAGAAGTGTGTGTTAATACATGTAACTTACGGAAAAATATAATTAATTATAAATATGTCAAATTTATCCCGAACACCCTGTATAAGAAGACATGCCAGAGGCTGGTGTGAACCATCATCAAATTTTTTGTGCTGCAAGAAAAGTCCGAAACTGAGATTCACCAAACTTTGTGTGAGACTTCAGTGGCCTGTGCCCCAGCATATTTAACAGTTGCTAGATGGTGTGGCCAAGTTTAAGACTGGGCATCCTGAGACAACAGATGCCCCTAGGTCAAGAAGACCTTCCACAGCAGTCACATCTGAAAACATCGATGCAGTGCATGCCATGATCCTTGATGATAGATGAACACCAGCTAAAAACATTGTAAAGACTTTGGGGATATCCAGAGAATGAGTTGGCATCATTATCCATCAACATCTGGACACGCAGAAGCTCTCAGCGAAGTGGATCCCAAATGTTTCAATGCCAACCAAAAAAGAGAACATGTGCTGTCATCTAAAGGGATTTTGGGTCATTTTGAGCAATCAGGTGCAAATTTTTTGTCTTGTATTATGACGGTTGATGAAACGTGGCTTCATCAAGGTATATTATATTTGCCAAGAAATTATCTTCATATTATAATATTTTATTCAGGCATAAGCAAATAAAGTTTGCACAAAAGGGATAATGTTAGTAGAAAAGAAAAAAAAAAACCTGAAGAATAGAAGTAGAGATAGAAAAAAAAAGCCTCAGCTCCTTTTTATGTATGAAATCATCTGATTTTTCCCAGTGGATGCATTGGAAGAATTGTTTCATTTTGAGCATGGAAAATTGTGAAATATTTTTGGACTGTTAGAGTGAATGAAAGCATTAATGTATTGATAAGTTAGAGCATTTCAAAATTTCAGCTAGTGTTGCCAGTAGTAAACAAAAATCACATGGAAGTGTTGATCATTATAACAAAGGGAACAGAGTGTAAGAACTTAAGCAAGAGTAGATAAAAAGGATAAGTGAAATAAAGCATCTGGAAGATGAGATTGAACATCTATAAAAGAGATGTGAATGAGGAGGGAAAATTTAGTGTTACGAAGAAAGAGTCAGAGGGAAATTGTATATCATTGTGTGGAGACTAACTCATTAAAGATGTGATGACAAATAAAGTACACAAAACATCCTTTCCTGGTGGAACACTGATACAAATAGCTTATGCTTTGCAGAGGAGGAAAGAATGAGTATCAGAATTATTGGTAGTCA
Source organism: Typopeltis vanoorti (assembly GCF_054136105.1). Classification (NCBI taxonomy): domain Eukaryota; kingdom Metazoa; phylum Arthropoda; class Arachnida; order Uropygi; family Thelyphonidae; genus Typopeltis; species Typopeltis vanoorti. Next base: position 15,746,003 of record NC_143554.1, read on the forward strand.
GGCACAAATGACAGTTGGTTGAAAAAGTTGTTGTAGAAGGTAATAGATAATAGTGGTGTTGGAAAAATTGTTAGCATGTTGCCCAGATAAAACAGTAGTGACTTGAGAGTGGAGATAATGAATTGCAAGATAGCTGAGTTGTGCTGTATAAACAGAGTTCAGTTTGTGAATTTGAAGGAAAGTTGGAATAGTTTAAAATTGATGCAGAAAGGTGAGGGCAAGGCAGGTATGAATGATAATCAGGATCAGGGAAATAAGAGTGGTCAGACCAAAGTGAGAGGTGTGGTATAGCAGCTAGAATATAAAATGTTGATGTGGATAGAATGGCTTCACAGACCAATGGATTATTGTTTTGGAATACAAATTTAAGAAGCATTCAAAATAGGGGAGCTACATTTGCTGCATCATTGGTTGAATCGGTATGCCCCAAAGATAATCAGTATCAGTGAAACTTGGTTGTCTGCAGACGATGTCGGGAATAGAAATGGACGGATACAATTTTCCAGATGGATAGAAAGGTGAAAAGAGGAAGAGAAGTACTGTTATGATTGTAGATTGTAGAGAAATTGTGTCTGCAAAGAGTAGAAGTTGATAGTACAATTGCCAATTTTGAATCTGTGTTGTGTGAAGTTGAAATTAACAGATTTGATAGGATGTTATCATAGGCTAGGTAATGCAGTGAATACTGATTGTGAAATGCTTAGGCAACTTGGTTGGATGTGTAAAAAGAAGGTGATCCTGATGCAAGACTTCTTCTCTTGACATATGAGAGAAGAAGCTAGAGGTTTTAGAGTGTTGGATTTGGTGAGATCTTCACAAAATTTGGTTGTCGGTGAGGTATCAACACTCCTGATGAGACCTTCTCTCAGCATGTGAGAGAAGAAAGTAGAGGTTTTAGAGTGTTGGATTTGGTGTCTTCACAAAATTTGGACGTCAGTCAGGTATTAATACTGCCACCGGTTGGTGCTAGTGACCACAGGATACTTGTTTGGGAAGTGGTGGAAAGAAAAGGTTATTGCCAAAAAAGAGGATATATATGTGGAATTATAAGGCAGGTGATTATGGGTGGCTTTGTAGTCAACTAGCATCAGTGCATTGGATAGATGAGCTGTGCGAAAAAGATGTTGGAAGTGCATAGGAATTCATAAGGCCGTATCTAACACAAACAATGTATAACTGCATACCAAGAATTAAGAAAATAAATAGAGTAGGAATGAAATGGATGAACAGTGAAATCAAGCAAGCTGTATTGTAAAAGAAAATGTTATGGAGGTAATTCAAGACATTTGGTGAGCAGATCCATGAGGAGCATAAAGTGCAGGCTAGGAAGGTGACAAGTATGGTAAAGAAAGAAATGGTGCAGTATGTGAGGAGATGAGCTGTTAGGCCAAGGTTAATTGAAGAGAATTATTCTGCTATAATTTATGTCGCTCCCACCCACAAAAGGTTATTTTTATACCTATAGTACATTTTGTACCTTTGATGGGCTAGGGATTTGTTTTCTATTTTTTATCAATTTTATATATATTAGGGTTACCAAGTAATTTTATAAGCTTGGTTATTTAACTCATAATCCCAAGTAAGCAAACAGTTAAGTTTGTGCCTGAAACATAGTTCAAGTCTAAAGATGGTACAACAACATTCAAGTCTAAAGATGGTGTTGTACCATCTTTAGACTTGAACTATGTTTCATGTGCAAACTTAACTGTTTGCTTACTTGGGATTAGGAGTTAAATAACCAAGCTTATAAAATTACTTGGTAACCCTAATATACAGTATCTCCAAGTTAAAAAATTAATTGCATATATATATATATATATATATATATATATTTTTTTTTTTTTTTTTTTTTTTTTTACATAATCCAGAAAACCTGCTCTAGAGACCAAACATGGAACTTTCTCACACTGAGGGATGATGACATTCATCTCCCACCCAAGACAGTCACAAACAGGCATGCCTATAGCATAATTTGAATCTGCAGTCTATCTGGAGATCAGGTATGCTAACCACTTGGTTAGCGAACTCCAGGGAGTCCAAAGACTCATCGAGGGAGAGCATGCCGACAGCATCGAATGATTGACCACCTTCCAACTACTAACTGCTCAAACTTGTTTAACTTTTTGGGAGCCATTAGTAGCAGAGGATCTACCAATCGACCAACCTTTGCTGGCAAATGTAATAGTGGAATTATTTAATGAACACGTCATCAGTTTATATCATACTGGTGTAAATGATGCTGTGCAATATGTAGATGGGATGCAAATATTAGGAGAGTTGGAAATATAAGAATCATAGGTATATCAGGTGTTGATTGGGTTATACGTTAATAAAGATATGGGAATGGGATTACACATCACCACATATTTTTAAAAAATGCGCACAACAGTTAGCTGTGTCCTTGACCTGGTTATTTAATGAAAGTCTTAGTGGGTATGGTTCCTAAGGAGTTGTTATGATGGAGCATTGTCACAAAAAGGAGGGTAACTAGTGGTGTGCCCCAGTGTTTTGTTCTTGAGTGCCTGCTGTTTAACTTGTTTGTAAATGATATATCATGTGGACTGACTGGGAATCTTCAGTTGTTTGCTGATGATGCAAAGTTGGGGAGAATTATAAGTAGCACTGCTGATGTTAATTTCCTTCAGCATTAGTAAGTACCTATTAACTTTACAAAAATAGTGGCAAAGAAGCGTACACCAGGAATGCAGAAAGTTTCAACTCAGAGATCGAGTTCTTTTCCCTGTACTTTTCGCAGTGGATATGATGTGACAGTTGTTATGCGTATACACCCAAACATGTTAAAGATTTATGGAATGTTAGATTAAATGAAAAAACAGGAACATATTGTTGTGTATTACGAGTGTTTGAAAGGTTAGAGAATTTCAAAAATGAGAACAATGTTACCAGGATAATCAGAAAATGTATGGAAGTGCCTGCAATGATAATAAATTGAAGAGCTTAAGCAAGAGTTAATGACAATAAAAAGTCAGAATAAACATACAGAGTAGCAAACTGAACATTTAAAGAAGAGATTAATTGATGTAAATGAGATGGAGGTTTGTAAGAAGAAGCAAGTATCTTAAGACAATAGATTGGCTTTATATGGTGATATAACTATTAAAGGTGTGGTAAATAATAGAATACATAAGACATGTTTTGCATAGTAGGAAGGAACAGTGTAGTGGTGAGCACAAACAATTTGGATAGTGAGGCAAAGAATATGGAAAAGGATTTGAAAAAGTTGTTGCAGGAGGTGAAGGCTAGTGAAATGAGAAGGCAGGCAGTGATACTGAATGACAAGATAGCTGAATTGTGTCAGGCAAAGAATATTCAATTTGTGAATGTGTGAAGTGAATTTGAAGGGAAATTAGAATGGTTCAAATCTGATGGAATGCATTTTGATGGGTTTGGTGTTGGACATTTGGAGTGATTGTTGTTTACTAAGAGTACACAGGGTTCATATGAAATTAGTACTACTAAGAATCAAGAGAGATTGGGAAACAGGTTGTGGAAGGACAGTGCAAAATGGTAGGAATGATAAGAATATGAATGAAATCAGGGGAAACAGGGATGGTCAGAATGAAGAGAATTATACATAAGAAGAGAGCGATGATTTTGATGAGCATTGAGCAAGTCAGTATGCCCAAAGATAATTGGTACAAGTGAAACTTGGTTGACTAAGAATGATATACTGTCAGGACTAGAAATGGTAATATAGAATTTTCCGAAAGAATAGGAAGGTGAAAAGAGGATGGGGAATACTGTTAATGATAGCAGAGGAATTATGTCCATCAAGAGTGGAAGTGGAAAATAGTAGTACCTGTGAAGATTTTGAAGCTATGTGGTATTAAGTTGAAATCAATAAAATATTGTATCTGATGGGAATTTTTTAATTGGCCAGGGAATGTGTAGAACACTGATTGTGAAATGTGTAGACAAATTAGTTGGGCAAGTAATAGGAAGATTATCCTAATGGGAGATTTTAATTAATTATAGGAATGTGGATTGGAAAGAAGTGATAATGTATATAAACTGCAGATTAGAAATGTGATAGGCATAGTTAAAAAAAGAAAAAAGTAGAACATGATAGAAGATTGGCCAGTCAGGACAAAACTAATCCAAGGGAATTTTTCTGCTATGTGGCAAACAAGATGAAAAATAATTATGGCAGGTTGACACTGGTGAATATTTATGGTAGCAGATATTTGATATGGTAACCATATCATTTGATGCAGTGGAATTATTTAGTGAACTGAAATAATACTGCTGTGAATGGGACTGTGCAATGTGTATAATGGAGGCAAGAATTAGGAAAATTAAAGGTGAAAGAGTCAGATGTGTATGAAGTGTTTTTTGGGTTAGATGTTAATAAAGCTTTGGGAATGGATGACATATAGTTATGGTAGCAGTGTAACCATATCAAATGATATGTTACACTAAATAAAACAGTGAATTTTATTTAGTGAACTGAAATCATACTGGTGTGAAAGATGCTGTGCAACATGTAGAATAGAAGCAAGGATTAGGAGAATTAAAGGTGAAAGATACAAATGTATATCAAGTGTTACTTAGGTTATATGTTAATAAGGCTGTGGGAATGGATTCCTTATCGCCATGTATTTTTAAACAGTCTTCAAAAGAGTTAGCCATCCTCTTGATCTGTTTATTTAATGAAAGTCTTGTAGTGTGGAAAATTCATAAAGAGTGGAAGGAACACAGAATAGTACCTCTCCACAAGCATGGTTCTAGGTCAGAAATTTCCAGTTATCACCTGGTCTATATATCTGATATAGTGGTCAAAATGTTGGAGAAATTGCCTAAACAACCCAATTGTGTATTTAACCAATCTGCTTACATTTTATGATAAGGTGATGATGCAATGGATAATACATATACAGTGATTTTTCTTGGATTTTGCAAAGGCATTTGATAGATTACCACATGAGAGATTGGTAAGATGGATTGAAGATTAGTTTTCTGAAAGATTCCAGCAAGTTATGTATGATGGAGCAGTGTCTCATGCAGGAATAAATAAGGTGTGTGGGGGGGCCTCTATATAAGATATTGGACCAACCACACCATACATGGACTGTTGCACTCAAACTCTGTACATTCTGAACAATGCAATTCTTGGTGACGTTTCTACGAAACTGACCATTCTCTCTTTCAGCAAGACAATGCACTGTCATGAGGCTGCTGCTGTAATAACTGTGTGGTTTGTGAACATGAAGATCACCACATTTAATTGGCCTCCATAGAGCCCTGATCTCGACCCTATTCAATATCTGTGGGATGCAATGAAGCATCATGTGAGGTGAAGGGTCATTTTCCTCAACAGTTCAGGACTTCATTACATGCCTACAGGAAGAGAGTAGTCCAAAATGTTCATTGATCACTATCATACACTTGTGGAAAGCATGCCCTGTAGGATTACTGCAGTCATCACTATGAAAGGAGGACCTACATCTTATTAAGGTTGGCATCATGGCTGTTTGCTCCTGATACTTAGAAGTCTTTCCAAACAATGCATATACATCTCTAAGAAAAAAAACATTCTGTGATAACTGAAAAGTTTTTCATATAAATAAACACAGAGTTTTGACTATGCTGTGCTGGTCTGCTGTAAAATTGCGGCCATGATTGACCAAAAGAAATTCTATAGTGTAAATATTAATAAATTAATTAATCAAAACTTTTCCTTCACAGAGTATGTTCTTCGACTCTGCCCATGGTATCTCGTTCCTATCTCTTTATTACTGAATTTTGGCCTTAATAGTGTTTTCATTACCTTAACTACTGCTCTAAAGATTATGGCTTGTCTGTAATTTGTTACTCTCTTTCTTAGAAACTCCTTTATGTAATGAAACTGTCTCATTCTCCTTTAACTCCTCCCCACTGCTGAAACTTAAACAGCCCCTCAGCTGCACTAGCAATTCTCTCTTTTCCATTTTCCCATAATATGTTAGCAGGCAACTTAACTAATATCACTACAATATTCAAATACTGTTGCTGTAATATCCTCCAACACTTCTCTTAGTTTGATCATTGCCACAACAGTAACACAGCATTATATCCACAAAGATGATATACAAACACTCTGCAAAGCAATTAGTCACTAATTTAACTGTTTATTTTTCTGTTATCACCTTCTTACCATCTGTATTTGTTAAGGTCATCCTTCCACAATCATTTATTCTTTTACTCAGAATGTTTTTATTTTATTTATTATTATTTTTAATGATGCTTGTTACCTTTCTTTTATGTGCTTTGCCATATAGGTGAGCTAGCTTATTGCATTTCTCCTCATATTCTTCTTCCAGAACATTTTTTTACTATTCTTTGTAGTTCCTGCTTAACTTTACTACTGGCCAAATTGGATGAAATACACAGATCAACTTAGGATTTTACAATCAAACTATGGGCAATTTTTTGCCTTTTATCATGGAATTGCCCTACTCTGACATTAATTCTTAAATGGCGATTGTAGAGGCATTAATAGATAAATTGTAATGGAGTGACCGTTGAGCCCATTTGACATAAAGCATGTTTTATCTAGAATTTCCTTTATCAGAAAATGTAGTTCAATATTTTAGATTTTTGCTTTACAGTTCTTTGTTTGCTCATAAGAGATAAAAACAAAAGGATTTTGAATAAATTAAATAAATTTTCTATTCTGAGATGTGACAAGAGATCATCAAGCAAGGAATGTATTCTTAATGGTAATAAATTTTGATATCTTTTATTTTTTGTCATTGCAACGCTGCATAATTTCTTTCATTTTATTGACAATGTTGGAGAAATTATTTTTCCTTTATTAAATGCTTGCTTTCAAAATCATTATGTTAATATAACACTGTTACGGACATTTTCATAATGTCTGTGACATATAATGGCAGATAGGATTGAGAGAGAGAAAGTTTTGATTGAAAGAATAATAGTATGACAGATGTAAAGAATGAAGAGTTGGTTGTAATGAGATCGATAGCTTGGTTACATAGTGATGCACAGGAAGAAGAGGGAGCTGCAATGAATGTAGAAATGTCAGCTGATATAAGAAACAAAGAAAAGAGAAAAGAATGTTTGACTAAAAGAGAAGGAAAAATCAAGGAGTGAATCTTCTGTGATGATTCTATCATAAGAGGTGTAATGGCAAGAGTTTCATAAAGTCATGCTTCCCAGGTGTGAAAATTAATGTTCGTGAGACCTTTAGGCCACAAAAGGGTAAAGTGAATGAGTTGATTGTTTTGACTGGAACAAATGATTTGAAAGGGAAAAAAAGTATGGCATGAGGGAGAACATGAAAAATTACTGGAAGTAGCTTAAAAAAAGGAGTGAGAAAGTTAAGATAGTGAATCTGTTGCTGCAGTATTCACATTTGTGTCCGTCATTTCTGTTTTTGGCTGTCCACTTCTGGGGTCTTCATTCACATCTTCTTGCCCACTTTTGAATCTCTCATGCCACTCAAAGACACTTGACTTTTTAGAGCCAAATTTCAATCTCAAATTTTTTTTTATGCTAAAGTTTGCATGCAGATCAGTATTGTTTATGTAATAACCAACTTGCAGATGGCTCTATCGGCTTGAGGCTTACACACACACACACACATTAGTTAAAACAGTAAGAAAGTTAAGATAATTGATTTTTTGGCCAAAAACTCTCTCTCACACTGAGGGCAGTATGGCTTGGTGCATTGTCATGACAGATGATCCACTTGTCAGACCACAATTCAGGTCTTTTTCTCAGAACAGAAGCTTGTAATTTTTTCAGCACCTCTAAATAGCATTGTTGGTTGACCATTTGTCCCTGTTCAATGAATTCATAGTGATTATCCCCTTATAATCAAAGAAACACACCAGCATGGTCTTGAACTGCGAACGTGACATGCGTACTTTTTTTTTGCTCGTGGCAAACTCAGGATTTTCCACTTAGAATCATACTGGAAGCACCAGGGTTTGTCTCCTATAATTACTCTCAGAGATTGTAGGAAACATCTGCTTATTTGCAAAAATATCAAGCGCAACTTGAACCTGCCACTGCTTCTGTTCGTCAAGATCCAAGGTACAAACTTCGCAGAAATCTTTCTCATACCCAGTTCTTCAGTTAAAATTACCCTGACTGTTTCTCAGTTCATTTGCAAATCATCAGCCATTAATCACAGACTTAACCATCTGTCAGACCCTACAAAATCTCGCACTCTGTTCACATTTGTGTCTGTCATTTCTGTTTTTGGCTGCCCACTTCTGAGGTTGTCATTCACATCTTCTTGCCCACTTTTGAATCTCTTATGCCACTCAAAGACACTTGACTTTTTAGAACCAAATTTCAATCTCAAATTTTTTTTTTATGCTAAAGTTTACATACAGATCGGTATTGTTTTTGCAATAACCAACTTGCAGATGGCTCTATCAGCTTGAGGTTTACACACACACACACACTAGTTAAAACATGTACAGACACGATTACTCATGTGACTCCAACCAAATCACTACATGGCATTTTGGGAATTGTCACAATTCCCAAAATCTCGTACAACTATGGGATTAGATGGTATACCAGCTCGCGTTTTATGTGTAGGTGCTAGGGAATTGTCAGTGCCTTTAACCACATTGTTTAATCTGACGCTCACTCTAGGTTAGTCACAAGGAGTAGAAAGAGGGGGGAAAATAGTTCCATTGCCATAAAGGAGGCTTCAGGACTGATGTAACAAATTAACAATCAATCAGCATATAAAGAGTTTTTGTCAAGATATTGGACAAGTTGGTCAAGAGCAAAATATAGGAATTGGATACTAAATATGGGGAAAAATGGTTTTGTGAAGGTAGGTAATGCCTCAGTAATTTGCTCATGTTTGATAATACTACGACAGTTGAGCCTGATAAACGTGATAGGTTTTCAGTGATTCTGCTAGATTTTGCAAAAAACCTTTGACAGGATACCGCATGGAATTCTAATCAATAAATTGCAGCACATGGGCATAGAGGGCACATAGCTAAAGTAACCCATCAGATTACTTGGTTACTGAACAATACCCATACTTTATCGAGCCTTGGTAATGTTATCTTGACTACTGTTTGCACATCTGGTTACCTGGGTTTCTCGGAAATGAAGTGGTGGACAGGATTCATAGGCAAGTGACCAAGATGGTAGAAGGTTATGGAATGAAACTTACAAGATCAGGTTGAAGATTTGTGGGTTACAGAAATTGGTTGACAGGCAGAAAAAGATATGTTTGAGACATAATAATTCCTGAAGGATTTTTAAAAGATTAATACAGAGGAAATTTTTCAGAACAAGTCTGGTGGGTGAACTAGGGGCCATACTTGGAAATTGAGCAAGAGTGTAGTTATCAAGGATGTTAGAACTAAAGATTTTGCTTGGAGAGCGGTGAATGAGTGTAATAGGTTGCCAGAGTCTGTTGTGGGTACTATGTCTGTGAATGAGTTTAAAGCAAAGTATCATAGATACTGCGTGAAGCTTGGCTTGATGTTTAGGACCTCCCTTGATGAGTCTAAGGACTCTATGGAGTAGCCCATAATAATAATATTTATAAATAATAGGTTTTCTAATAACATTTACTGATTTTGCTTTCCTTGCAAAATTCCATTACGAGGGTGGTCTGAAAAGTTCTCAGCCTCGACCATAGATGGCAACACTATCGGTGAGATTTTTTTTTCTAACTTGGTACATCTGTCATAAGCATCCATGTGAAATTGCAAGTGATTCTATCAAATAGTTTTTTATATATATAATAGTTTTTTCTGAAGCAAAATTGTTGTCTGTATCCCTTGAAATGGATAAAATTGAGTATCGTGCAGTTATAAAATTATTTATAAAAGAAGGTTTAACAAAGAAATTCATTTGAAGTTCATAAAAGTTTATGGGCACTCTTCTCCTTCATTTTTGACAATTAAGAAATGGGCTGCAGAGTTTAAACTTGGCAGTACCAGCCTTGAAGATGACCCACGTGAAGGACGTCCAGAAAGTGTAGCAACACCAGAAATCATTGATCAAGTGCAAGACATGGTATTGGATGACCTACGAGTCAAAGTGTGTGAAATTGCTGAGACTATAGGCATTTCAAAAGAATGTGTAGGATATATTTTGCGTGAAGAATTGCAAATGAAAATGCTTTGCACAAGATGGAGTGCCATGCTTGCTCACAGCAGATCAAAAATGCACTCGCATGAAAATCTCTGAATAGTGCTTGGAGCGTTTTAACAAGAATAAAACTGATTTTGTGCATCAGTTTATTACTATGGATGAGACTTGGATTCACCATTACACCAGAATCAAAACAGTGGACAGAAGCTGGTTGTTCAGTGCCTAAGAAGACAAAGTCGGTTCCATCAGCAGGAAAGGTCATGACATTGATGTTTGGGGATGCTTAAGGCATTTTGTTTATTAATTATCTTGAAAAGAGTATAACAATAACCGGGGAATATTATTCCGAACTTTTAACCAGACTAGACAAAAAAATTCGTGTGAAAAGACCCTGTTTGCAGAAGAAAAAAAGTCATCTTTCATCGGGACAATTCACCTGCCTGCAAAGGTGTTTTGGCAATGGGAAAATTAAGGGATCTGCACTATGAATTAGTGGAACATCCACCAATTCATATTCCCCACATTTGGCTCTCCCTCTGACTTCTATCTCTTCCTAAAACTAAAACTCTTCCTTGCTGGTCTGCGTTTTTCTTCTAATCAAGAGGTTATTGCAGCTGTAGAAGGGTATTTTGCAGATCTTACTGAGAACCACGACAGGGACGGGCTAATGGTGCTGGAGCATCGCTGGAATAAATGTATTAGTCTTAATGGAGAGTGTGTTGAAAAATAAAAATTATTTTGAAATTATTAATTTGTTTTTTAATTGTTAGGCCGAGAACTTTTCAGGCTACCCTCATATATAGTTTTGATCAGAGTTGTTCCATTTTTAGTTATAATAAAGGTTGTTAAAGTTCATTAATTGATTCTGATTGTAAATTTACAGACAAAAAATATACTAGTCATAATTTGTGAGCAGTAGATGGCATTGGTGTGTATGATGATGGTAGTTGCAGTTTGCTGTAGTTGGTGGATTAAGTGGTGAAGACAGAGAGCTGTAGATTAGGTGCCCCTCCCTTGATGAGTCTTTGGACTCCTTTAAGGTGTCATGTACAGTAATAATAATAATTTACAAAACTTTATATCCAGTAATATGTCTGCAGAATCTCATTGCATTCACCTTTAGCTTAAACTTGCAACAGGAGTTTCTGAATTTTCTGTAGGATGCTGACTTCATTAAAAATATCTAGTTATTAGTCACTGTAAATATATGTGGTGAAAATGTTTGAAATATATTCTACATAGACTTATTCAAAATCTTTGCTCATTTTTAACCATTCCAATTGTATCTCCCCCCCCCCCCTCAACCATACAAATGGAATTATAACTAACTACTTTTTGTATAATTTTCTGCTGGCTTGAAGTTTTAACAGAAAAATCTTTGCGTGGGAGGGTTTGAATTATGTTACTTGATTTTGCTGTTTAGAGAAAGAAATAAAATGGTATTGGGCTATTGATGTAGCTGCTTTTAAAAACTGGCTTATTTTTGTAATTTGACTCTTCCACTACTTTCTTTCCCATCAGTTGTTTGCAGTAAATTATTCCAAGTTTTACAAATATATTTTACATTATTTTCACTATATAAAAATCACATTTATGCCATAAAAAACTAATTCTTACTTAATGACAGCAAAGATCATAGTTTCTTAATTTATAATCATTGACATCATCAAATTCCTTATATACATTCACATGTAATGTACAGGATATTATAATAGCACAACACAAAAAGGTTGATATTATTCTTGACTGTCTGTCAACAGTTTTCCTCAACATTAATATTTTATCTTTCAGGACTTTATTATTAACATACCTTATATTTCTGTCTTCTAATGTACTTCTTACTGTATCAGTCCAGCTAGATTTTGATCTTTCTCTAGGTCTTTTCTTGCCAAAAAAAAAAACTTGTTTTACTTTGCTGATCTTTCTACTCCAATTCTGTTAAAGTGACCATACTAGCTGAGACTAGCTGTGAATGATAAAAATATCGTTTCTTCCTAATATCCTCTGATAATTCTTATAATTATGATTTTGCCATCTGTTTACTCCCCTAATATTTCTGAGAACTCTCATATCTGTGGTCTTAAGTCTTTGATCAAGTGTTTTATTTGTAACCCATCTCTCAGATTAATATGTAAAATTAATCTGAACACTGTCATGTATGCAGCTAGGTTACTGTTTTGACTAATATCTTTCTTATTCCATATAAATATATTCAGTTGATTTCTATACCAGCCTTGCTAACACTATCTACCAATAATTGTAAAGACACTTTAGCAGTTTACAATTGATACCAGCAGGTGAACCCTAATATCAGATATGTCCACCTTCAGCTTCACTCACCTTCTGTACCCTTTGAAGGAGGCTTTCCACCAATGTGCTGCAGACATCATGTGAAATTTCTCTCCATTCCTCCATCAAAGCAGCACTGAGTTCAGTGACAGATCAAGGACATGCTACTCTGGATCCTGATCACTGCTTCAATTCAACCCACAAGTGTTTGATGGAGTTGAAATCAGGACTGTGTTCAGGTCAGGGTAGTCGTTTAACACCCATCTCTTCATACCATTCCATAACAACTGCAGCTTGTAGCATGGGGCATTGTCATCTTGATAGTAACATGAATCCATTCCATAAAAACTCCACAGTGTGGACAGCATGTGATTATCCAGAATCTCAATACTGAGCTGCTTTCATGAAACCACAGACAACAACCAGTGGTCCCATTCCAAACCAGCTGAATGCACCTCACACCATTACTCCTTCACCACCACCAAACTTTACTGTGGGGACAACACACTATGGTAATAAGCATTTTCCACACCCTGCCATCAGACTGAAAACAGGTGAACCTTGATTAATCGCTTCAGAGAACTGTTTTCCACTGGTCATTTGTCAGGTTCGCATGCTCTTTGCACCAGGCCAGACGAGCCACCTTGTTCGTTGTTGTGATGTTCAGCTTGTGTGCTGCTGCTCTTTCATGGAAATCCAGTAAATGGAGTTCTTTTCATAAAGTATTAGTGCTCACCATGGTGTTACTGGTGCTTTGGAATTGATCACCGTTGGTCTGTGCCAGTTGTATCTAGTTTTTACCACCCATTTTAACACCCTCCTTTCCCTGTTAGTCATTTTTTTGCCGGCCACCCTCACTGTTTTTCTGCACTGGTGATGGCAGAACATCTCCTTTTGTTGATCACATCACTTACTTTGATTTTGGATGCTCCATTTGAGTGACAACCCATGATGAACACCTCTCGAAGTCACTGAGTTCATATTGTATTGCCATACCACCTGTATTCAACTGCTATGATAAAATACTGCTTCATAATATTGGTACACTGGTTTTATATTATTAACAAACCTGGAATATTTCATAACTTCAAATAATAGGGGTGTCCAGACAATTATTGGTAGATAGTGTATATTATGAACATAAAAGCACTTGCTTTTGTTGCTGAGTCTGACAAACCATGGGCTACATTTTTGATTAGTACTCCAACATTGCCTTCATTAATCAACTCAGATAAACTATCAGACACATCATATACAAAGCCTAAAGGATTGCCAAAAAAATCCACGGCACCTATTATCTTTGATGCTTGACTCTTCAGTTTCTTCAGTAGGACAGGGAAGACAAATTATAGCTTGTATAAAGATGAATTTAAAAGTATCATGCCATGTTAATAAAATCTTTTTTTGTGTCATCATGGGCTATCACCAATGTGACAGCTCTCTTGATGTCACGGAGTTCATGTTGTGTTGCCATACTACCTGTATTCAACTGCAACAATGAAATATGCTTCCCATTATCTGTATACCTATTTTTTATGTTATTAACAAACCTGGAATGTTGCATAACTTCAAATAACAGGGATGTCTGTCAGATAGTGTATATTGTCTATTGCCATATTGAATCTACCATATTCACTAAAATTATGCCTAAATGACTGAAATGTTTTATTTGTTCCATTGGTTCTCCATTCAGGATTCACGTAAAGGTTTTAGTGTTTTTGCCAATTTTCACTGTCTTTTCATTCTTGATTACCAAAATTTACTACAGTAGTTATTCTGTTTAGGCATATGACATCATCTGAATAAAATAGAACTGAGATTAACGTCTCCAATTTTTGATATTGGTTTAATGCTTGCCATTTTCCTTCATAATGCTATCTATACAAATAATTAATGACAGTGGAGATAATGTGCAATCTTGTCTCGCACCTCATTAAACATCAAACCATATTCTTTTACCTCCTTCAATTCTAATTACCGACTTTCAATTCAAATATACCCTATATGATGCTTGATATAATGGCCCATTTACACCATACAACAGACTTCATATTGACCTCCTGCAATGAGTCTTGTGACTTTATGGCAATCAGCAGAAGAACTTTTTTTTCCTTTCGATTTTAAGATTTTACGAATTGAGCTCTCTTCATGCTTGCCAGCATTGCACATATAAAAAGAATGTGCATTCCTTTTATTATTATGACCTTCTGCTTAATTTTACCCATTATAGTTTTAGTTTTAATGAACAGGAAAGGTGGTTGAAAATTATGCATCAAGTAATATTACATAAGTGAAATAATTTGTTATATTCATAACCTTTTTAATAAATTAATGTGAATTATTTTTGGCTTCATTTTGATTTCAGTTCCATATGCCTGGGATGAGCCTACACTACCTCCTTTTATTACATGTGTTGCACCAGGTGGTTCTAGTGCTACATATAATATGGACACTTTTGGAGAAGGAAATCAACTGTTTTATGAAAATTTCATTTATATAGTATTTACTGGAACATTCCTTAGGTATAGTATGTTTTTTAATTCCAGTTTTTTATATTTTTATGGCTTATTCTGATTATTAGTTATTATCATGGTATTGAAGATACAGAAGTGCTTGTGAGTGGAAAGGACGGTAGTGCGAAAGAAGAAGAGAGAACTGGAATACAAGAGGAACAGGGAAACGGGGGTGCCTGCATGGAAAAGGAGACATTGCATAGGGAGTGTGGATGTTGAAATTAGCAGAGAATGTGTGTATAGAGATGGAGTATATTGCGATATTGGTAGATAGGTTTACACTGAGCAGATATATGTGTGGTAAGTGGTGATAAAGGTGATTGGGCAAGGTCAGGTATGGTGGGGAAATCACAAGCCAGTGTCTGGGATAGAACTGGCTATACACATAAAAATGAATTGCTGTGTTTGTTTGCAAATGCTAAAAGTATGAGAAATAAGGGGAATGAAATGGTTTCAGTCATTGAGTTTATTCGTCCTAAATTCATTGGAATAAGTGAAATGTTTCAATGAAGATGATATCGTAATGGGAATAGAAATTGAAGAATACAGTGTTTTTCATGAGAATAGAAAGGGCAAGAGAGGGGAGGAGTGCTGCTGATGATAGCAGGAGAATTAAGTCCATGTAATATCAACATGAAAGAGGGAAATACTGGTACTAGTTATGAGGGCAGTGTGGTATAACATGGAAGTTGACAGGGTGACATATTTAGTTGGATGTTGCTATAGGTTAGGGAATTGGAGAGGGGTGATGAAGAAATGTATGAACAACTCGTTTGAATGACCAAAGAAAGAGTAATTATTATGGGCGATTTTAATTATGGTGGTATAGATTGGAATGAAGAAATAGCTTTAGGGAATAAGGAAAATGAATTTCTTGAGAGATAACTATCTCAGGCAGCATGTAATGGAGGGCATGTGTAGATCTGATCATTCATCAGAGAATGTAATTGTGAGTGAGGTTTCACACATTCCTCCAGTTGGTTGAGAGTAATCATGAAGTGATCACCTGGGTTGTGGCTAATCATAGGTAGACTTCTGTGAGGAATGGATATGTGGAATTATACAGCTGGTGATTATGACAAGCTTAGGAGACAGCTTGGAGCAATCAGGAAATAAATGCTGCTTGGGAACGGACAAAGAAACATAACAGTATCGATGTGTGAATGTATTCCAAAGGCCAAAACAAGGTTCTTTGGAGGCAGTACAAGATGAATAATGGTAATGATCAGTTTCATGAAGAGTATAAAGAACAATTAAGTATAAAAAAGTATAAAGTTCCTGTAAGCTGGCGTACTTTGGACAGACAGGCAGATCAGCATCCATCCTTCTAGAGGAACACAAGTCTTACATCTTCAAACACAACTATGGCCATTCAGGCTTGGCTGACCATGTTTTGGACACCACCCACAGAGTATCATGGAAGAAAACCACCATGTTCCACCACAGCAAATTCAAGAAAGAGAGACTTTTCTTAGAAGCAGCAGCAGCTCTCAAAAACCAACCAAATCTCAATAAACACGGTTGCATTAAACTTCCGAAGATTTGGGAAACACTCATCACCAGAGGTCCCACCTTACATTCCAGGCTACCTACTACTGCCCTTAGAGGGCACTCTACCTAGATAGGACTTTAGTGTCACCCACATGGTTGGGCTTAGTATTGTTTGTTATTTGTGTATATATTACATTAATTGTTTTTGTAATCCCCGTAGATGTCCTAGTGACTTGGACGAAATATAGGAAGTATTAAATTCTATTTTAATTCTTTTCGAGTGTTGTAAAAAATCCATTAAGCCTCCAACATGAAGAACTACACATCACTTAAATAATCTAAACCATGGCATTGCCTACACTGATGGATCATCTGATGAAGCACTCAACCAAGGAGGTTCAGGGATTTTTCTAACTCTATCTGGAAGCAAGGAAATGCAAATCAAAACCACAGCAGGCAAAATAGCTGCAAACTTCACTTGTGAATTGACAGCCATACAAACAGCTCTCAAGTTCTATCTCTCTAATCCAGTAATAAACATTACAGAAGGAATAACCATCTACAGTGAAATCAAAATCTGCACTTGAACCATTAAAAAATGGAAAAACAAAACTCAATAGGTTTCATTCACACAATTCATGAACATCTAACAACACTAAAATTGAAAAATAAGAACTGTACACTGCAATGGATACCAGCCCATGTAAATATTGAAGGTAATGAAAGAGCAGGCAGACTAGCCAAAGAAGCAAGACACCCACTGTCACTAACTGATGCTAACTCTGTTGCCAAAATAAAATTAGTAAAACAAACATTCAAGAAGAAGAACAAAATCAGTGAAATTAATGAAAATAGAGAAATAACTACAATCATCACCAGACTTAGGACGGAACATTTTAAAGGCATGAAAATTCAGCCAGACAGTAGTAGGAGCTACAAAGCATGCAAGAACTGTCCAGGAGTTGAACTAACACACCTGCCCATATCTATTCTTGTCCAGTAATTGTTGCTGCTGTACAAAAAATTTACAATAACACTAAAGAAAAGCTCTACTCCAACAAAGTTCAACAGATTGCCAAAGCAGTTGTACAGATTCGCGGTCATATCTAGAAGCTCTTCAATGGACTCGACAACAACAACAATCAAATGAATACATATAGCACACCTCACATTTCACAAAATGACAGAAATCAAACTTAAATTCCTGCACGGACAAAGCCACCATCTTTCCTTTGCCAGTTATTTACTAAGCTCTAATTTTAACAAATCCATAAGCAAACTTAAATAAAAAAGCCCACACACTAATAATATCATAAACGCACAATTTTTACAGCATCTCATAAACACACACTTATTTACAATTAATTATTCCAAGCTCTTATCTCAAACTGGAGCCTTCTTACCACACTGCCACTTCTTCCACAACACTAGCAACTAAAATTATAATAAAATGGAATAAAAATTTCCATCAAGGTACATTCTTCTTTTTGCTGATGATCAGATAATAATTACAAATTCTGAAGGTAACTTACATAAAGATATTTTAAATTTAAATGAAATAGCCAAAGATTATGTCATGATAATATCAACATAAAAATCAAAAACGATGGTTTTTAACGGACAAGATCCAATAAGAACTAATATAGTAATACACAACAACATTTTTGAACAGCCGAACTCATTTAACTACCTAAGATATATTACAGGTAGTATACAAAAAATATGGATACTTCACAGAAGACACTGAAATCATACTATTTAGGCTTTGTACTTATTATTATTAACATCTGCCCTCCATGGAGTCAGAGATTCATCATGAGAGGTACACACTATTACACACAAAGCTCATTCAACAGTCCCTTAAACTGATTCAATGTGTCTATATTCACAATACACTAAGAGATTTTGCTGCCCTGGATGGTCCCTGAGTTTGCTGCCCCTCCCAATACACACCAAAAATACTACAAAAAGTCAAAACGATGTATAAGGAAATAAATTAAAACACTATGTTTATTTTTGAAGTAAAACTTTAATTCCAACATTCTAAAATGTTATTTTTCTTGCTTTTCCGTTAGCAAAATCTTCAATGACATTGTCGAAGTCTATTTCATCACTCGGTTGTTGTTCTATAGACAGCATCAAGATTTCTTAAATGCAAAGTGCTGCCGGTGGCAGACCACCCCATCCCCCCCCCCCTTAGCTACGCCACTGCTAAGATAATGCATTCCACTCACCATCCACTTTCCATGTAAAGAACCTGCTCCTCACTCCTATGCTCAAACCCTCCTTAAACAGTTTCCAGCGATGGCCTTTTGTTTTATCCCTCTCTCTCCCATTCTATAAAAATCTCTTCCATGTCAACCTGATAACAACCCCTGACTAGTTTATATGTCTCAGTCATATCCTCCCTGTCCTCCTCCTATTCACAAGGATTTGCAATTTAAATTCTCTCAATCTGTCTTCATACTTCACATTCCAAAGACCGCTGACTACCTTTGTGAATTGTCACTGGACTCTAACATTTCTGCATATCAGCATTCTCTGCATGATTGCCATTATCCAATGTGACATCTTCACAACTTGTGCAATGTGGCTCCTGAAATTCAGGTCCTTGTCCACCTCCACTCCCAGATCTCTCGTGAGCTCCACTCCCTTCAAAGTTTCCCCACTAAAGGTGTACACTGCATCCTACTATTGCTTATCAAATTTTCAAAACCTTACACTTTGAAACATCTAACTAACTTACCTGCCCCATTCATGCAATGTATTGAGATCCTCCTGTAAGGGCACAACATCTGATTGACTCTGCACTGCTTTTTGCAATTTTGCATAATCTTCAAACAGCTGCACATCACCAGTTAAACCCATCCCAATAGCATTAATACATATTGAACAACATTGAAAAACTAACCCCTGTGGCATACCACTAACGACCATCCTCTTTTGGGATACAGCATCCCCCATATACAACTTTCTAATACATATCTGACAGCTAGTCATTGATCCAACTCAGAAGTCTGTTATCCAATTCCATCTGTTTCAGTATATTTAACAGACTGACGTGTGGCAGTCTATCAAAGCTTTTGCAAAATCTAAGTATACAACTGTATATGCATCTTCCTTGTCCAAGACATGTGTCACCTTATTATAATACATAAGTTATTAAAACAAGGTCTCCCTTTTAACAAACCCATGCTGATAATCACAGAGAAAACTGCTGGTATTAATCCATTTCCATGTCCTACTTCTCACCAACCGCTCTAGTACCTTAACCAGAACTCCATATATATAGATGGGCCTATAATTTATAGCCACAACCTTATCACCACCTTCATGCAGTGGAACAATTTTACCTTCTTTCCACTCCCTTGGAATCTGTGCTGTTGTAAAACTCTTATTAAACAGGCATGTCAATGCCACTTCCCTGGAATATTCCCTTGAGACAAGTGGTGATATGTCATCAAATCATATCACCTTACTGACATCAAGGTTATTCATCATCATCATCATCATGCTTTTCAAGGATTTAGGCCTAGCGCCTGTTCTTGCCTTAGAAATCATTGTCGAATCTCTTTAGAGAATGTCCTGGTTTTCTTTTCCTAATGGTTTGTAATTTAAAACTAGTTTTGGTAATTTTTCTGTTTTCATTCTTTCAACATGTTCCATCCATTTATGTTTATCTTTTTTTATTTTTTCTATTACTGATTCCTGGTTTAATTTTTTATAATTTCTTCATTTCTTTTGTGATCAAATAGAGTATACTTTGCAGTTTTTTCAAAAATTTCATTTCAACTGTTATTAATCTTTGTCTTTTTGTTCTAATGTCCAAATTTCACTTCCATGCAATAGGACTGGTAGGGCTAATGCGTTGTATACTTTCAGTCTAGTTTGTTTTGAACCTGTGTTAAAGAAGCATGTAATGTAAAGAAGCATATGACAATTAATGGTGTATAATCGATATTAAAATAAAAATCCTTTAATTTACACATGGTGTGTAGTGTTTTCAGAGCGCTCCCGAAAGCTAAGTATAATTTTGAGTGAGAATTGGAATATTGGTTTAAATTTTAACGCAGTATTGTTTATTTTTGGTAGCTTGTTGTGTCTGTGTGATTTTGGTGTGAATTCTGTTTTATTTAACTTAGTATTTTAACGATACGTTTCTTAGAATAGCACATGCCACCAATGCGACGTAAGATAATGGCGGCCAAAAATACGATGCCTTTGTTCAAAAACTGTAATGTGAGGGAGTTTGTCAAATGTGATGTGATGTGTGTGGGATGTATGCATTCCTGAAGGAGACTGGAGTTTGGATGGAAAGTGATAGTGGTGGGAGAATGTGCAGAAAATGTAAGCAAAGTGAGGAATTGAAGTATGTGTCAGGTCGGGAGATAGCTATGGTTGAAGAAAGCCAGAATGTGAGTGAAAATAGTGGTTTGATAGGGAATTGCAATGTTGTACAAGATGGCAGTGAGAGCAGTGATCAAAGAGAGAGTGAAAGCAACTATACAGAGAGAGAAAATGGTTTAAATGATGAAAAAAAATAAGGAATTATTTGTAGGGAGCGAGATCACTAGGTTGCACGCAGTGATACACAATGCTCAGCAAGAGTTGGAGCACCTGTAAAACTCTTTCCAGAGTGCCTCGGCTAACGGAAATAAACAAGTGTTTGAAATGAAAAATAAGCGTAAGAGTGGGAGAGTTTCTGAAATGAAGGAAATGGTGACTTGTTATTAAGAGGAGTGATAGATGGCAGTTTAACTAAATTGTACTTACCGGGTGCGAAATTTAAGGATGTAAGTGAGAGTATTAGAGTGCAAAAACAGAGGGTAAAAGAATTGATAGTTATGGCGGGTACGAATGAATTGAAAGGAGATAATTTTTTTATGAGAGAGGACTTTAAAGTATTGTTAAAGGTAGTGAAAGAAAAGAGTGACAGAGTTAGGATGGTGAGTCTGTTGCCACGGTACAACAGAGAGGAGTTTAGAAGGAGGGTCATAATCACAAATGACTTTATGCGCAGATTATGCAGATGGTATGGTGTGGAATGAGTTTGATGGCCAAAAGGATTTATACAAGATGGATGGCCTGCATTTGAATGGATTTGGTGTGCGGAGACTGGAAAAAGTGTTGCTGAATGAAGTGAAAATGGATGTGCAGAACCAGGGAAACTAGAACTACCAAGGAGGGGGGGGGGGTGAGTGGATATGCGGACATCAGTGAGACAGTTGAGTGTAAGAATGTATATAATGTACCCGAGCCAGTACTAAGGACAAGAAATCAGAATGGGATAGTTAGAATAATGCATCAAGATAGGGGTAGTACAAAGGGACCTCTGCATTTCATGTATATTAATGCCAGGAGTATTAGGAACAAGAAGGAAAAATTTTTGGCCTTGATTGGCTCTTCCTGGCCACAGGTTATTGGCATTAGTGAAACATGGCTGACAGAAGACGACATAGTTAGTGGGATAGAATGTGTAGGTTATAGTGTGTTTAGGAGGGACAGAGAGAATAAAATGGGGGGAGGAGTGTTATTGATGATAGCTGATGAACTGCAGCCAAGGAGAATTGAAGTTGTATTGCAGGATAGTGAAAAGAGCTCATTTGAGGCTATTTGGTGTGAGATTGAGACTGGCAAAGCATAATATATAGTTGGGTGCTGCTATAGACCAGGTGATGGAATAGATGGTGGAGATAGAATGCATAAACAAATTGATGAAATGGGTGAAAGGAGGATAATTATTATGGGAGATTTCAACTATGGTAACATTGATTGGAAGGAGGTGAGGACACGTGTGAGGAAGGAAATAGATTTTAGTCAATTATTAAGGGATAACTATCTGAGATAGCATGTAATGGAAAATACTAGGGGTTTGAGAGTTCTTGACCTGGTAATAGCATCTGAGAATTTGACTGTAATGAATATGACCATGTTGCCACCTATTGGTTAGAGTGATCATAAGTTCTTGACCTGGGAGGTGGCTAAATGTGTGGAATTTTCAATTAAGACAGGGTATATGTGGAATTTCCTTGCTGCCAAGTATGACAAGCTTAGGAGATTGCTTGGATCAGTGCCATGGCATGTACAACTGCAAGGACTGGACGTCGATAGACCATGGGAAGTGGTCAAGGAGCATTTACAGGAGGTTATGGCTGATTGTATACCTAGGGTCCGAGTAAAACAATTAGGGGTTAAATGGATGAATAACACCATTTAGTTTGAACTGCAAAAAAAGAAACAACTGTGGAGGAAATTTAAAGAGAAAGGTGACCTGCAGCACACGAACAGTATAAAGCGCAGCCCAGGAGGGTGAGTGTGGTATAAAAAAAAAAAAAAAAAAAAAAAAAGCAAAATCGGATTATGAAAGGAAACTAGCTATGTAAGCTAAAGAGAATCCCAAACAGCTCTTTCAATATGCTGCAAGCAAAAAAAAACTGTACATGGCAGAATGATTTTAAGGAATGATGATGGTAAGGAGGTCACTGAATCAGTCGATATAGTGGAATTATTGAGCGAGCACTTTGCAAGAGTATATCATCCAGGTGGTGACATTGAAAAAATAAAGGATCATTAGTTTATTCGAGAATTGTGATGAATGAAGTGGAGGTGAATAGTCTATTACAGAACCTTAATGTGAATACATCTGTGGGATTGAATGGTATACCGGCAGGGGTCTTACGTGAAGCGGCTAAAGAATTATTAGTGCCCTTGACCATGTTGTTTAATCTGAGTCTCGGGTCTGGTTTCGTCCCGAAGGTGTGAAAAGAGGGGAAAATAGTTCCACTGCATAAAGGAGGATCCAAGACTACTGTTGCAAATTACCGACCGATCAGCATATCAGGAGTTGTTGTCAAGGTCTTGGAGAAAGTAGTCAAGGGAAAAATACAGGAATGGATTGATGACAATAAGATACTGTATGGGGGACAGCATGGCTTTGTGATGGGTAGATCATGCCTCAGTAACTTGCTCACGTTTTATAACACAGTGACGGCTAAACTGGATAAAGGTAATGGGTTTACAGTGATACTACTGGACCTGGCTAAGGCATTTGAAAGGATACCACATGGAATTCTAATCTGTAAACTACAACATATGGGAATGGATATAGGGTTGGTGAGATGGATAGGTGGGTGGTTGATGGAGAGATATCAAAGAGTGGTTTATTCAGGAGTAGAGTCCAAAAGACAGCCTGTGACTAGTGGTGTGCTGCATGGTTCTTTTCTTGGACCACTGTTGTTTAATTTGTTCATTAACGATATAGGGAAGGATCTGAGAGGAACAGTTCATTTGTTCGCTGATGATGCAAAGTTAGGTAGGGCAATAGTGAATGCAGATGTCAAAATCTTGCAGGAAGACTTGGATAGATTGGACTTCTGGACTAAGGAGAATGGATGTCAATTTAATGTGACAAAATGTAAGGGTTATGCATTTTGGGGTGAAAAGATTAGCAACAGTATACGACATTGGTGGAACTGTACTCCAAGAGATTGATGAGGCCAGGGACTTGGGAGTGTTGGTGGATAGGGAGATGAAGTTTATGGGGCACATTGCAAAAGTGGCTAAATCATCTCATCAACTCACTTGGTTGTTGAAAAATACTTTGACGAGCAGAGACAAGCAAGTTATTGTACCTCTGTACCGAGCCTTGATAAGACCTCATCTCGACTACTGTGCCCAGTAAATGAGTCTGGTAAATGAGTGGAATAAGCTGCGAGAGTCTGTTGTGGGTGCTATGACAGTGAATGAGTTCAAGGCAAGGTATGATAGATATTGTGAGAATGTCGAATAGTTGTGTGGACATGATGTTAGGGCCTCTCTCGATGAGTCTAAGGACTCCCTGGAGTCGCCTGTAATAATAATAATTATAATTATTATTATTATTATTTCCAATATTTTGTCAAAGTTGAAGGTGTTCTCAGAGGATTGACAAATACAATTGTATCACATTGTGGAACATTTGTGTATTTGTCTAGTACCTTAACCAGAACTCCAAAGTAAAAGCAACTTTATCTCTCTCCATTTACTTTAGTGTCTTTTACAAGTATCTACATAAAACAAGTATGTTTACGATTTATTGAATGTGGAGAACAGCATAGATTTTTTAAAGATGGTTCAAAGTACAAAGAGAGTCAACATTAAATGTGGTGAATGATATTGATTTTTCAAAAATGAGAATTACTGTAAAATGATCAGCCAGATTGTAGCCAGTCATAAGAGAACTTTTTCCTAAGTGAGGCAGGATATTTGTGATACTACAACTTGTGATTGTGAAAAACATAGGTGATAATTAAAACCTGTAGCATGAAAAGAGGAGCTGGATGGAAAGGTGACAAATGCTGCTTTGGCACCGATAAAGAGATGTTTAAAAGAAGCACTGTCTGAATGAATTCCAAAGGTGAAAAGGCAAAATAATGTAAGAATAAATTAGATGAATGAAAGAATTAAGCATAAAATCTAGAAGAATGCCACACAAGAAGAAAATTGGTAATAATTAGTTGTGGAAAAGCACAAAGAGTAGGTCAGGAATCTGACACATTTAGAAAAGACCTCAAAAGTGCACTATGAGCAGAAATTAACCAGTCATATCAAGAAAAATCCTGTTGAGTTAGGGCAAATAGAAGAAAGAATGACTGTGGATGAATTGATATTATTGGATGACAGTGATATATTGATAACTGCTGTAGAGCATATAGTTCAGGTATTTCATCGTCCCGAATCTGACGTCATGAGGAGCTTATATGTAGAAGGTATGATGGAGGAGGGACTGATAGTGAGTGAGCAAGAGATACATTTGAAATTAAGCAAATTTTATGTTAATTAACATCAAATTTGCATCATTCACTTCACAAAAGACGAGATAAGACTCATAAGCCAATCTGTATGTCTGGGGGTTGTGGTTAAAGCAGTGGTGCACCCAGAGGGGGAACCAAGGGGCCCTTCTTCCCCCCAAAGAAAAAGGGAAAAAAAAAAAAAATAGAAAAATTTTAAAAAAATCATTTCCTAATTAAAATTCTTTTTTTTTTTAAATTAATGTTGTGTCGTATCTTCTATTTCTGTACTACTTATGAATTAGCGATCGTTGCAGATGCTCAGTCATAGGTCGTATGCGATGCTTAGTATGCATTCTCAAATCATCTACTCAACTCAATCCCCCCCCCCCCACCTCACACCCAAGATTAAATCATGAGTGTGCCACTGGGTTAGTGAGATTCACAAGAACTAGAATTCATAAATGTCTGACAATAACAGTATTGTATTCTATGTGATGGTAAGCATATTTTTACTAATGGGTTGTCCTAGTTTAGTGACCTGCATATATGATACAACACAATGATGAATTCACTGGATAAGGGAGATGCATATACAGTGGTATACTTGGATTTTTAGGCCTTTCTTAGACTGCCACGCAACAAACTGGTAACTAAATTACAATGGATGAGATTGGATAAGAGATTAGTGAGTTGGATAGGTGATTGACTGTCAGATAAGTAACAGTGTGTTATGTATTAGATATTGTTATTATTAGGTTACACCTCCAGGGAGTCCAAAGACTCATTGAGGTAGGGCACCTACTCTACAACTCACCGTCTCTACCACTCAATCCACCAACTACAGCAAACTGCATCATCTACATCAACGCAATCTACTGCCCACCATCATTAGTATTTTCATAGACAATCGCAAACATCCATGCCCATGGCAGGATTCGAACCCACAGCCTTTTTGCTGGAGATCGGATACATCAACCACTTGGTCAACCAGGCTAGCAAAATATTATTATGTGACACCTTCAAGGAGTCCAAAGACTCATCGAGGGAGGACACCTACTCTACAACTCCGTCTCCACCACTCAATCCATCAGCTACAACAAACCACAACTATATTAAAGGCATCTACCACCCACCACCACTAGTATTTTCCCAGACAATCACAAACATCCATGCCCACAGCTAGATTCAAACCTGCAGCCTTTTGGCTGGAGAACGAATATGCTAACCACTTGGCCAACGAGGCTGGCCTGCTTGGCCGAGTGGGAAGGGTTGTCCAGAAGAAAGAGGAGAGTCACTGATGGAGTGCTGCAGGGGTCTGGTTTTGGGCCATTATTGTTTAACTTGCATGTTAATGATATTGGAACAGGCATTGATGATTCAATGTTGGGAAGAACTACGAGGAGCAGATCAGATGTTATGGCCTTTCAGGAAGATCTCAGTAGATGAGTGTGAGCAAGTGAGTGGAGCCATCACTTTAATGTTGCAAAGTCTAAGGTCTTGAAATTTGGTAAGCTAGGATGGGATGCAGAGTATACAATTAATAGAGACATTTTGAAGGAGATTGAAGAGATGACATTTCTGGAAATGGTCATGGAAATGGACATGGCTAAAATGGTGAAAACATCACAACAGATTTTGGCAATAATGAAGAGAACCTAAGACATGTAAATTGGTGAAGGGTTGTTACCAGATCAATCAATGTTGAGGAGAAATTTCATAGAGTAGAGAGAGAGAGAGGCAATGGTAGAATTAGAGGCCATTCCTGGAAGCTATATAAGGAGGGATAAGCAAGAGAGTGAAGAGCAGATTCTTTGCATGGAATGTGGTTAGTGAATTGAATGCCTTGTCTGAAAATGCAGGAACTGTAAATTGGTTTAAGGCATGGTTTGATGATGTTTTTTTTTTTGGGGGGGGGGGGGAACTCCAATGATGAGTCTTCTGATTTCAAGGAGGCCTTATGTTAATATGTTATCATTTGTCATATACTTTATAAAATACCAACATGAAGGTTTTCAAAATTCAGCAATGGAAATGGTTACTCAACTTTTTGCATTTGTCATTCTAAGTGAGTAAGGAATTTAAAGTGCAATATTAAATTGTTATTAGCAATTACACATGACTTTCCATCATAATGCATCTTATAATTGGAGTTGTTCTGTAATAATAATATTTCTCTGTGAACAATACATTACCGTTGTTTTGTGAGTCTTAGGAAACCTCATCAAGTAATACAATTATTATTTGCATTCTTACTCTCATAATTACCATTATACTCTTTTAGGCATGGATCTCCCATAATGAATCTTATAATTCCATATGGAAGAGTGTTAACACGTTCACTGCCACACCCCTCAGGCATAGTTACCACACGTTACGTGTGTTACCGCACGCCAAGCACTTTCACTTCTTAAGGTCAGTACAAGTAATCTCTTAGCTACACAGTAATCGACATACGAGTATATTCGTAGTTGGCTTGTGAGGCTCATATACCAACTACGAGCATACTCGTAGTTGGCAGCGAATGTTTTAATACTGTTCCGTATGGATTTCCAATTGCTGTTGACTAAGAAATATTAGTGAATAGCACTGAATCATTGTTCTGAAAGTGTTCAGCAATCCTATCAATACTCCACTGAGTAAGCATATATCTGCATATTAACTATACTACTAGTTTCTCTATTATACATTGATTTAAATGTTAGCAATAAAAAAAATAAATAAATAAAACATTTGTTGATGCTGAATGTTTTTTTTAAGCCCCCAAAGTTCCAAACGGAAAAGGCCTTTGTCTTTGGATGACATTGGAAATCGTGAGTTAGTATTAGATGTTCCACAAGGATCAAGAGTAGTCATTAGTAAAAAAGTAAGTATTATTAGAAATAAAAATATAAAGGAAAGAAAATATTTTGATTTTTCAGTGGATATTTTCTTTGTGTGTGTGCCCGCGCATACACACACTTTATAAATATGTTGGCTGCCATTGACTTAATGTGCAAACTAGCTGCCAGTGTCAATTGGTTGTTAGAATTTCCTCTTCAAAAGTATATAATTTTGATACTGATTGTTTCTGAATTGTCACTGTGACTACAAACTTTCTTTAGTAAAAAAATATAATATTTTGGTGTTTGTGTGAGTATAGAGAATGA
This sequence comes from Typopeltis vanoorti, assembly GCF_054136105.1. Taxonomy (NCBI): domain Eukaryota; kingdom Metazoa; phylum Arthropoda; class Arachnida; order Uropygi; family Thelyphonidae; genus Typopeltis; species Typopeltis vanoorti. The sequence continues at coordinate 15,774,314 of NC_143554.1, forward strand.
ATTGTCAGCCAACAAGGCACCAGGCATTGATAACATCCCTTCAGAATTAATAGAATACTCAGGAAACATAACTAAGTCATACCTTTTCAAGATCATAAAGAATATTTATGAAACAGGGATCATCCCCAAAGATTTTACACAATGCTCTGTTCATACCCATTCCTAAAGTAAATATGCAAACAAGTGTGAAAATCATCGAACAATAAGCTTAATATCACATGCTTCGAAAATACTACTCAAAATTATACAAAAAATGACTAACAAAGAATGTTGAAGAATATGTTGGCAATGACCAGTTTGGATTCAGGAAACAGCAGGGCACAAGAGAAGCAATCCTAGCTCTGAGAACAGTTATTGAAAGAACATTGGAGAAGAATCAAAATACTCTGATAGTCTTTGTTGACTTGGAGAAAGCCTCGATAGTATTGACTGGAATCAAATGTTTCACCTCCTGAAAACAATAAAGGTAGATTGGAGAGATAGAAGTTCATATTTAATCTTTACAAGCATCAAGAAGCCCTAATAGAAGCAGCCAGCAATACAACAAAAACTGCAATAGCAAAAATACATAGAGGTGTAAGACTGGGGTGCTCTCTTTCACCCATATTGTTTAATCTGTACATTGAAGATGCAATAAATAAATTGAAAGAACTAATAGAAACAAGAATTAAGATAAATGGAATTGATGTTAACTGGCTATGGTTCGCAAATGATATAGCAGTTATAGCTGATAACAAAAACAAACTGAAAGCCACCGTAACAAAGATAGTAGAAATCTTCACACCGTACAGCCTAAAAATTAATTATAAGAAAACAAAATTATTAATTACAAGTAAAGCAAATCCAATGAAAATAAACCTGGAAATAAATAATAACCTAATACAATAGGTATCCTCTTTTAAATATCTTGGAAGTCTTATCACAGAAGATGGAAGAAACCAATGAGATATTAAAGCACAAATAATCCTAGCCAAAAAAACATTCTATAACAGAAGAAACATTTTTACCAGTAAAGGACTTAGCATCCAGCTCAAAACAAGGCTAGTGAAAACATACATATGGAGCATTGCATTATATGGTATGGTTGTGAGGCCTGGACTCTAACAAAACAAGACATGAAAAAGTTGGAGGCATTTGAACTTTGGTGCTGAAGAAAGATGATGAAAATTAGTTGGACAGAAAGGAAAAGTAATGAAGAAGTTCTAAATATAGTTCATGAAGAGCCATCATTAATGAAACACATCAATAAGAGAAGAAAAAGCCTAATTGGACACCATTTGAGGCATGGGGGACTGATTACAGAAATGATGGAGGGGACTGTAGAAGGAAAGAGGCCACGAGACAGACTAAGAATTTCATATATAAACAACATAATAATGCTAACTGGCGCTAAGAGTTATGATGAGATAAAAAGGAGGTCACAAGACAGGATGTTGTGATGTGTTGCTATAATTACCAATCTTCAGATTGAAGAAGAGAATATATGTTCTCCATTCAGATCTGTACCTGGCCATATTTTTCTGAATTTCCACGTGCATTCCAGTTGTTTCATTAACTCCATCCACCCATCTAATTCTTAGTCTTCCACTTCTTGCTTCAATCAACTTTAGCAAGCATCATCATCTCCAGACTCTCATTTGCTTGCATAATATGTCCAAAGTATGACAATTTTTGCTTGATGATCATAGCTTTGAGGAAACAATCTAGCTTTATTCTTTTTATCACTGATTTATTGGTTGGCTTTTCAGTCCATGAAGGGAATAACCAGTTCTTTAATTATTATTATATGACACCTCCAAGGAGTCTAAAGACTCATCAAGGGAGGGCACCTACTCTACAGCTCTCTGTCTCCACCACTTAATCTGCCAACTACACCAAACTGCATCTACTATTATTTGCATGTTTTCTCAAGGCCGAATTGTCTGCTGCCTATGTATGAGATCTATTAACTTACCTTCAGTTGAAAAAATCTATATAAAGAGTCTTCTCATCAAGACAAGAATCTTACGTAGGCCTTTTCCAAGTGAAGGGCCATACCGTCGTTCTTACAATTTCGCTATGGATGTGCTTAATAATAATAATGTGGGGATATTGTTGCACTAATTTCTCTTACTCATGATTGGAATCCATAAACCTGTTATCAAGCTTGCTACCACTGCCAAAATGTTATTAGTATTTTCCATTTAATAATAAATAATTTCTCTTAGTTTTTTGAAACAAGATTTGAATTTTCTCATAGTTGGCATATGAATAAATACTTCTTTTATATATGCCATCTACGAGAGATCTCCCTGCAAACTAAAAAAAAAAAAATTAATCTTCACATATAAAAAAAATACGTCTGTTAAACCGACTGTTGATGTTACTATGATATTGGTGCCACTTGCTTCTAATAAGCTGAATGGCCCTCCCCCATCCCTTACTCCATGGGTCTTGAAACTTTGAATGAGTTATATGCATGCAAGCTTCGAAATTATTTTAGTACATCTCTGGTGTTGCAATTTTGGTATTTATTTTACAGATCTGTTGTGTTACTAATCTCATTAGTTTGCCTGTTAAAAGTATTTCGTTCCACATTTCACTATAATTATTTTGTATGCCAATCATCCCTTTTCCCCACTCTTGCATCAGCAACCAGCTTTCATGTTGTTGTTGGTGGCAACAATGTTTAGTACGAAAAATACAATGAAATAACTCATAGTTTCTGCTCTGATACAGATGGCCAAGTATGGGTTATGTCATAGTAGGCAGTCAATGTATTCATTTCACTTGTAATTAAATAAAACAAAGATTTCACAGTTAATTTATTTATGCAGTCCTACCTATGAAAAGTAGTAGGCAGTAGACCTGTAATATTGGTTCCTCAGGAAGACTATAAGATTGCTAGAAATCAAATTTAAAATTTTTTTTAGTTACTTCATGCCTTCACTAAGTAGGTTTGTGGCTTCAGTTTCATACTGACGCTAAAATCCATCTGTTATTACCTGAAGATAATTGTCAGTCAAATGTCATAGTGGGATTCAAATCCTCATCATGTGGCTTGTTGAGCAGAGATATTATTCATTCAACTAAGCTTGATGAATGATATATATATATATATATATACACACACACATATAAATATTTTTTTTTTCAGAATTCATTACTGTAATTACCACCTATATATATATATACATATATTGGTGGTAATTACAGTAATCCCTAAGTTATCCAACTGCAACAGGAAAGTAATTTGTCAACTGGATAACTTAAAGTTTATTTTTCACTTGGTTAGAGTATAATAGAATTAGTTTAATCCTTTATCCAAGTGTGTGCAAACAAAGTTTGCACTTGAAAGTATCTTCAGGACTGGGGTAAGGTGGTACAACACCAGGGCAACTCATTGCAAAGGTGGAGCAACCTACCAACACTCCTATCTCAGTATCTCCTATAATGCAAAACACATCTCCTTGCGGATATGTCTAATGTTATGCATTAAGGGAAGGGCCACTACCCAGACTAGTTTCGACCTTTATTGAGGTCTCTTCAGTGGGAGCCAGGCCCAAGTGGAGATACCAGGCAGAAGCATTAGCAGGTCATCTCTACCTATAGGCATTGCCAAATGGTGTGCAAGCTACCAACACTCCTATCTCAGTATCTCCTATAATGCAAAACACATCTCCTTGCGGATATGTCTAATGTTAACGTTTGCACACACTTGGATAAAGGATTAAACTAATTTTATTATACTCTAACCAAGTGAAAAATAAACTTTCAACATCTTTCTCTAAATCCAGAGTAATTTATTAAAAAAGGGTGGCACACCATTTGGCAACTCCTATAGGTAGAGATGACCTGCTAATGTTTCTGCCTGGTATCTCCACTTGGGCCTGGCTCCCACTGAAGAGACCTCAATAAAGGTCGAAACTAGTCTGGGTAGTGGCCCTTCCCTTAATGCATAACATTAGACATAATCGCAAGGAGATGTGTTTTGCATTATAGGAGATACTGAGATAGGAGTGTTGGTAGCTTGCTCCACCTTTACAACGAGTTGTCCTGGTGTTGTACCACCTTACCCCAGTCCTGAAGATACTTTCAGGCGCAAACTTTGTTTGCACACACTTGGATAAAGGATTAAACTAATTTTATTTTATTATGGATAACTTAAAACATGTAAAGAAATTTTTACTTTCTTTTTGTGCATATCCTGCCACTTGCATTCATAAATTACTCTTTTGATTCCAAGTGCCTTAACTCTTAACTTAAAAATAAATAAATAAATAAAAATCTGAAACTGAATGGCAAAACCAACTTGAACACAGATTTGTATACCAAGATATTATATATACGTGGGTGATCTGAAAAGTTCTCAGACTAACAATGAAAAAACGAAATTATTTTTATTTTTCAACATAATCTCCCTTAAGACTAATACATTTATTCCAGCAATGCTCCAGCACCATTATCCCATCCCTGATGGTTCTCAGTAAGATCTGCAAAAAATACCCCTCTACAGCTGCAATCACCTCTTGATTCCAAAAAAAAATGCTGACCAGTGAGGAAGAGTTTTAGTTTTGGGAAGAGATAGAGGTCAGAGGGAGCCAAATCTGGGGAATAGGATGGATGTTTCAACAATTCATAGTGCAGATCCCTTAATTTTCCGATTGCCAAAACACCTTTGTGGGTAGGTGCATTGTCCTCCTGATGAAAGGTGATTTTTTTCCTTCTGCAAACCCTGGTCTTTTCTCACGAATTATTTTGACTAGTCTGGTTAAAAGATTGGAATAATATTCCCCCATTATTGTTTTACCCTCAAGATAATTAACAAAATGCCTTTAGTATCCCAAAACACCAATGCCATGACCTTGTCTTCTTTGGCACTGAACAACCAGCTTCCTGTCCACTGTTTTGACTGCTGTTTGGATTTCGGTGTGTAATTGTGAATTCAAGTCTAATTCATAGTAATAAATCGATCCACAAAATCAGTTTTATTCTTGTTGAAATGCTCCAAATACTGTTCAAAGATTTTCATGCAAGTGCGTTTTTGATCTGCATGGTACCCATCTTGCATAAAGCTTTTTCCTTTGCAATTCTTCATGCAAAATTTATCCTACACATTCTTTTGAAATGCCTATAGTCTCAGCAATTTCACGCACTTTGACTTGTCGGTCATCCAATACCATATCATGCACTGATCAGTGATTTCTGGTGTTACACTTTTTGTTACTCATGGCTGGTATGGCCGTGTTTAAACTTGGCAGCCCATTTCTTAATTGTCAAAAATGAAGGAGAAGAGTGCCCATTAACTTTTAAGAACTTCGAATGAATTTCGTCTGTCATTAAACCTTCTTTTACAAAGAATTTTGTAACTGCACGATACTCAATTTTATCCATTTGAAGGGATACAGACCACACTTTGTCTTCAGACAGCTGTTTCCCAGATGTGGAAAATGTGTATATGATTAGCTTGGAAGTTTGGCTCACTGAAAGACCTATGCAAATTTGGTCTTTCTGAAAATCTTCATCTTTTGATCAAAAGCTTTCTGTGACTGTACTTTGAGGTCTGAGTAGGAACCATTCTTTTTCATCCTTTCTCGAAAAGGAGCGAGGTCTCACAAAGTCAGTTTTAAGTTTCATGTTTGTAGTCAATGTAAACTTTGATACCAGACTATTTACTGTAAGCAGGGCATTCTGTGTAGATGACTTTACCATTGCTCATTATTTAACATAATCTTTCAAGGTCATAGAAGGATGGTTTAAGGAAGCCATTAACCAACTTTCTACCAAGGCATTTGCAAATGGTTCAGGTTTTCTCCATAGAGACAATTTTTGTATTCTTTTGCTGCAAAAGTCCTAAGAATGTTGCCTCTAAGTTATCCATCTTAGAGGAAACATTGAACTTTGTCTATACAGAGGCAACCTTGATTCTCTCACACTCAATAGTGTGACAGAGGCAACCTTGATTCTGTCACACTCAGTGGTGTGACAGAGGTAACATTCTTAGGACTCGTACATTGCAGGATAAATGCCAGAGAACAGTAAACATCCTGTCTTCCACCTTCCAAGGTGCAGGTCATTGTTCTTGGCTCTATCCTTACCTAGCACTTATTGGATTAATCTCAGTTATGAATCTCATCTATGCATCTGATTCTGACTGAGAGAATATGTTTTGTTAGTTGGTTGCTATCTACCATCAAGCAAATTAAAGTTTTAATTAGTGCATGCTGAACATGACCTGTTGCTAGTCTCTGCTTCAAAACATATGAACCACCATTTTAGTTTTGACAATTACAATTGTCTTTACAATATGCAACCCATTCGATTTCTGTGTTTTTTTGCATTTTCTGAAGGCTTTCATACTGCCCATTGCAAAAAAAAAAAAAAAAAAAAAAAAAAAAAAAAACGTGAGTTAATAGAATTAGAATTCACTGTCCAGTGGGTTGCCAGAGGTGGTTATGAGTGGTTTATCTGTGAATGAGTGTAAGTAGAGTTATAATAGATATTGTGTGAATAATGAATCTCCTGCTATGTCTTCTTGCCTCCATGGAGATATCTGTATAATAATAATAATAATTATGACCAGAGCTAGTGGCCATTTTGATTTTAGCTACTGATTTTGTCTTACCTTCCACCTGAATTTAACTACTGACTTACACTTCATATACAGTTGATATATTGATCCATTTAATTCCCATTTTTCTCTATATTATTATTGTTATTATTACATCCTCCATGAAATCGGCAGACTCATCGTGGGAGGTTCATTCAATTGACAACATATTTATCATATAGAATCTTAAAATTCTTAACACTCCTTGCATTAATATTCTGGTAATGGTTCCATTCATTGACACTTCTCCATGTGAAAAATTTTCTCCTCGCACCCCTCATCACCACACCTTTACATAACTTCCAGGGATGACCTCTAGTTCTTCCTTTCTCACCTTCTACTCTTTTTATAATCCCCTCTGGATTTACTGATAAAATCCTCTCACTGACTTAAATGTGTCTATCATATCACATCTCTTCCTCATATCCATCAAACTCTGCAATCCACATTTTCCCAACCTCTCTCAATAGCCAGCATTTCAAAGTCCTGACATTGTCTTAGTCACTCGTCTCTGGACCTTCTCCAGGGTCTCCACATCACTGAAAACCAGGTGACCAAATTTGAGCACAATAGTCCAAGTGTGGTCTGACCAGTGCCTTATACAGTTTAACAGCCACTTCCTTATCCCTACATGTTAGAGTACTTCTTATTATAGCAGCACTACAATGTGAAATCTTTGCAACACTAGCAATATACCCTCTAAACTGCAGTCTACTATGATGGCTGCTCTTCTAAGCAGCAGCCACATAGTCTCAACGGCTGTCTTGATGCTTCCTCATTGCCATAAAGATCACACCATAACAGTATGAAAGCAACTCCGATTAGCACTGCCTTTTAATGCACAAGGCTTGAATGGTATCATTGCAGTAGCTAGACAGGATTCTGACTTAGAGACATTCAATCATAATCTAGTGGATGGTAGCTTCACACCACTGATCACTCGGCCAAGCACATACCAAGTGTATGAACCTGCAGTTCCTCTCCTACTGAGCCAGATTGCTATCACAACAACTAGTCAGCAGTTTGGACTCTCTTGGCACCGGCTAAACAGGCAATCTTCTATCACTTTGCTCTAAGAACCTAAAGACGTTCAGTTCTTATTTAGGTGGAACATAGACCTAAAGGCACTCAGTTTTCATCCCACATCTCGAACCTAAAGACAATCAGTTGGAGATGTACATAAAGCATGACATGGCCATGTATCTAGCCATCTATGACTTCTGTTACTATCATTTTTAGTCATAAGGGCAGCGATGGAGTCTGGCATCCCACTAACTCCAGCTCAGGACTGTCGCAGATTCGCTCATTTGAACTTGCACCTCACCTGTATCCAATCATCATCATCAAATTCCTGACATGTACCCTCAAGGGGGTGTACAGGATATGATAGTACTACATAAAAAATTTACATCTTTACTAACTTCCTATCTACAATTTTCCTCCAAATCAGTCTGTTACCTGTCAAGACTCCAACATTATCAGATCTTATATTTTTATCTTCTAAGGCATTTTTTACTGCATCAATCCACCCTATATCTTCTTCTTCTTCTAGATCTTTTTCCTGCCAACCTGGCAGAGAACACTTCTTATGCTAATCTTTCCTCTCCCATTCTGTTTAAGTGACCATACCACCTGAGATTAGCTCTGCTAACACGTTCCTGGATACTGACGATGTCAAGTTCTTTCATAATATCCTGTACACTCCCTTGAGGGTACATGTCAGGAATTTGATGATGATGATGAGTGGATGCAGGTGAGGTGCAAGTTCGAATGGGTGAATCCGCGACAGCACTGAGCTGGAGTTAGTGGGGTACCAGATTCCATCGCTGCCCTTATGACCGGATATTAGGAAAGAACTTGACATCGTCAGTATCCAGGAACGTGTTAGCAGAGCTAATCTCAGGTGGTATGGTCACTTAAACAGAATGGGAGAGGAAAGATTAGCAAAAGAAGTGTTCTCTGCCAGGTTGGCAGGAAAAAGATCTAGAAGAAGAAGAAGATATAGGGTGGATTGATGCGGTAAAAAATGCCTTAGAAGATAAAAATATAAGAGCTGATAATGTTGGAGTCTTGACAGGTAACAGACTGATTTGGAGGAAAATTGTAGATAGGAAGTTAGTAAAGATGTAAATTTTTTATGTAGTACTATCATATCCTGTACACCCCTTGAGGGTACATGTCAGGAATTTGATGATGATGATTGAATGCAGGTGAGGTACAAGTTTGAATGGGTGAATCCGTGACAGCCCTGAGCTGGAGTTAGTGGGGTACCAGATTCCATTGCTGCCCTTATGACTGAAAATGATAGTAACAGAGGTCATAGGTGACTAGATTCGTGGCCATGTCATGCTTTAAGTACATCTCCAACTGAACATCTTTAGGTTCGAGATGTGGGATGACAACTCAGTGCCTTTAGGTCTATGGCATCAATGCAATATCATGAAATGATATTGCATTGATGCCATCATGCCTCTAATCCTTCCCAGGACTCTCATATCTGCGGTCTCTAGTCTTTGGTCAAGTGTTTTACTTCTGACCCAGCTCTCAGAACCATAAGTTAAAATTGGTTTGAACACTGACTTGTATACAGCTAATTTAGTGTCATGACTAATTTCTCTTTTATTCCATATGAATTTATTCAGCTCACTTTCTACCATACAGGTTTTGTTGATTCTGTTGTCTATTTCCATATTTAATTTACCATCATCACTAAAAATCATGCCCAAGTAGCTGAAATATTTTTCTTGTTCTATAGGTTCTCCATTCACAATTCGGTTGATATTTTTAATGCATCTGCCTATTTTCATTGTCTTTGTCTTGTTATTGTTGACCTTCATACCATATCTTTTACAACAGTTATTCAATTTAGTCAGAGAATCTTGCAGACTCGTAGCGGATTTATTTAGAAGTATAATATTGCCCGCATAAACAAAGAGCTGAGATTGACATCTCCAATTTTGATATCAAGTTTAATACCACTTTCCTTCATAATGTGATCTATATAGATAAGAAATAAAAGAGGGATAATGTACATCCTTTTCTGACACCAGATTTAACATTAAACTATCTTCCTGTACTTCCTTCAATTCTAACTGCTGACTTACAACTCACCTGTATCTCTTATTATATATTTGACCAAGCACACGATTATGATCCTTTTCTTAGCCTAGTTTACATATTAACTTATAGCTAACTTAACCTATCTTATTCCTAATAGCTATGAGCTCACCTACCCCTATCCAAGGATCAGAATTTCAAATTTATATTTCAGTGTAATTCATTAGTGGCAGATTTGTCCCGTTAATTCCATCAACCCAATCTAATGAGACATCCATCGCTAGAGAGTCAGAAAAGAGGGTTCCCAACAATTGCTGTGCTGGAGCAGGGTGTCAGAGTTGAATGTAGTACACTACCTCCTCATAAAACTAACAATGGTCACTAGTCAATTTTCCTATGAAAGCTCGGAGCATAGGTACTCATGTGGGGTGACAAGTTCCTACATTTCTAAGAGTAGCACTTGCCATTCTCTTTACAGGCATTCCAGCTGGTTTTCCATCAGGACTTTCAAACATAGGCTTAAGAACTGACTGAACCAAGGTACAGTCCAGCATGATAATCATGCTTTCTCCCTCAGATTTTCAAGGGCCGACAAGAGCAATCCAGACACCTCAGGAGGCATGGTGCTTGACTAAGAGCCTTCTCTTGAGAACTTGTCTTATGATATTCCTTTTCTAGATAAAGAAAACCATACTGATAATTGTTATATTCCCATAATTTCTTAATTATTTGTCTTTAAATAAAAATATTATCTCGACAATCACAATTTTTATTATTATTATTGTTATTCGTTTTATTATCATCATAATCCTCCATAGAGTTAAAAGACTGTTAATGGGAGAACTTCACTTAAAACACAATTCTTATCATGCTATGCATTAAACTCATTATCTGTATCTGTGCTCAGTGCCTATTCAATCAACTCATTCTACCAATCTACCACTCCAAAGCCAAGTAAAAACAAAAAAAAACTTCTCGGCGCTTCTCTGTTCTCAAGTGATTTCAGATTTTCCAACAATCATCTAAAAAGTCCTGGAGAGAACTTATGATATATGTTTTGTGCATGATTGTTGTCTCATTTTCCATATTTTTACTGCTGATGGTTTATCTGCGATTCCCTCTATTTATGTTGTTCTCTTAGTAGATATTTCAAATACTAAAGAAGCAGCATGCTATTAGTGAACCTAGTATGTTTAATCACTAACTAAAACAGCAGTAATGACTAATAAATTCCTGTTTTATATATACTGTATATAAAAAAAAAAGACAGTCATAAAATACTTCACAAAAAAAATGAGTGGAATGTTAATGTAATAAGTAAAAGCTAAGCCTTATTAATCGAGCTACCTATTTACATGTATTATGCTGTATGTAGAATATTTTAAAGATCAGTGAAATGTTTTCAAGAGTGGCCATAAGTGTTTTGTCTATGTTGAGTGAGTTTAAGGGTATTTTATACTTAATGGTAAGTGTATGACTCCCACAATAGGTCTTTGCACTTTGTGAAAATACCCATATAGTAATAATTATAATTCCAGCTATAATTCAACATTTGATATTTCTGATAGCTTTTTCTACCTCCAATACTGAAATGTATTCATGGCTGTGTATACTCCTGGATATATTCTTAATCTTCAATTTCTGGCAAGTTAAGGGTATTTTATACTTAATGGTAAGTGTATGACTCCTGCAATAGGACTTTGCACTTTGTAAAAATACCCATATAGTAATAATTATAATTCCAGCTATAATTCAACATTTGATATTTCTGATAGCTTTTTCTACCTCCAATACTGAAATGTATTCATGGCTGTGTATACTCCTGGATATATTCTTAATCTTCAATTTCTGGCAAGTTATCTTATTTACATTTTTTCAAAGGTGTCACTCATCTTCAGTTTGTATGTCACATTTATCATCTCAGATTCCATTTGTAGTGCTGTTTCCTTCATGATATTTATTTTCTGTATTCTTACAAAGTCTTCCCATGACCTTTATTAGCTACTTTCACCTAAACAAAAAGTCACAAGACAACTTATCATCTTTACATTTTTCTGTCTATTCTCTCTCTCTCAGTACCTATAGACTTACTTGCCAAAAACTTTTGATATGATTTCTTTCTTCCTGTTCTGATTTTTCTGTTCTTGCAAAATCCTTTGTCCTGTGTTTCTCTGGCTAATATACTCAATATTTCTTCAGATTTTGGTCTCAAAAATTAGGATTTTGTTTTTTTAAAAACGCTTGTTCGTTTTTTTTTTTTTTTTTTTTTCAATAATAATTGTGTATTTGAAAATTTAGTTCATATCTGAAAGCTGCTGAATTTCAATGATTTTTAAAACTTTTTGTTTGTTTGAATACGATATTCATTTTTAACCTCCTCAAATTCTTATTTCAAGTCATACTAAACGATTCACTCTGAGGAAACTTATGAATTCTTTTTAAGTGAAGGTGAGTTTGCACGTTTCTTACAGAAGTGGCAGGGTTTTCCTTCACCCTGCAAAACAGCAGGACCAGTCAGAAAACATGCATTAACAGAATTTACTTTCTTTGTACCCATAGCTGCTTCAGGTTTTGATGTAATTATATTACATCAAAACTATACGAAATGGATAAATGGAGAGGTCTTCCAGTAGATCGAAGTGAAGGGTACGAAAACAAGTGACCGTCTCTGAAAGCTCTGTAAGGATTCTGTGGATACAGGAGCAAGAATCAGTTTTTTTGCATAGAGAGCAGTTCAGTTACATAAGTGGAAGGTGTTGCAATAGATGTGGTGAGAGCAGGCATTGACCATGAATGATCATGTATGTTACAATAGGTGTTGTGTAATGAGAGTAGCTCCTGTGATACTTCTTCCATACATGTTGTGTATGGAAGAAGGTGTAGTAGCAGTAATAATAATAACAATGTTCTTATTCTAAGTTTAGGAAAGGCTTGATTCGATGCCACAAAAAAATAATAATAATAAATAAATAATAATAATCATTCTTTAACTACTCCTGGACCAAGGGCAACAGGCACAATTTTAACATGTATTTTATTTAAAATAGTTTTTTTCTGATGTTGGGAGTCACAAGAAAATAAAATGCCAGAATAAAGTACTTCAGTTCTATAAATCAGCATGAATTCATTAGAATACTGCGTATTTAGCTGAAAATGACTGAGTTAATTGTATTATAATATCTTATAGGAACCAGGTAAAAGATCTCAGTTGTGGAGAATGACAAGTTCTGGTGTTCTGCATCATGAAGGATCCAGCCCTCCTCGTTTACCTAATAAAATTAATTCAGCAGATGAAGAACGTACTCTGGTACTGGACATTGCTGGGCTGGGTCCTATCCCTGGTGAATACATTCCTCTTATGTTGAGAAAGCCAGATGAAAGGCGGAAATTAACTCAGACTTGGAGATTCACCAGTGATGGTCGATTATGTTGTGGACATTCAAACATGTATGTTCAGGCTAAAGATGGTTTTGCAGGTATCTGCACAGGTAATGATATTGTGTGAATGTCTTCTTGATTCAGTTAAAGAAAGTTATGCACATGTTTGTTATAAAAGATTCTTTGTTATTTTATTGAATTATTTGCCATGTGCAATTAGAATTTGTCCTACTACAGGGTAATTTGTATTGTCATTATTATATCATTCATACAGTAGCAAACAAATTAATCCATTCACACTTTAAAGAAAAATTTTGATTTCACAAGAAAATAAGTTTTAAAATTAAACTCCAACTTTATCTTTTAATTTATATGTTCTCCTCTGTTCATAATAAGTTAATGAATTTGCTTAGGTGTGGACTCTACCAATATAGAACACATTTTTCTAGTTTCTGCATCTGGAAACCATACTTTTATAATGGATTGCATTAAGTTATCCTTTGTATCACAATTTAATTTTCCAAGTCTCTTTTTCACTATGGCCCACAATTTTCTATTGGGTTAATGCCAGGAGACTTACCTGGCTACTGAAGCAATTGGATGTTGTGATTTTTGAGGAACTCTTTCACTATTTTTTGAGGTGTGGCATGGAGCAAGATGCTGTTTGAAGATGAGTTCTTTGTCTTTCTGGATCTGTGGGACCACTCTTTTCTCCAATATATTTCTGTGTTGATTACTTTTCATTATACCATTAACAGGCAAAAGTGATCCTGGACCATCATGTGTAAAACAACCCCAGAACATCTTTTTAGCTTGGTGTTTAGGAGCTTGTTATAGATGGGTGGAAGTAGCCTTTTCAGCCAATGATTTGTGAACATAGGATACTTGCTCTCTTTGGGCAAAGGAATGGCTCCCCTCTGAGAATGACCGTCTTCCATTTCTTAACAGTCCAATCTTTGTACACATTTGCCCACTACATAGCCTTTGTCAACAGTTGTTTCTTTTTTGGTCTGTGGTCAGTCCTCCCTACTTCCAACAATCTTTAATAGACTGTCATGTCAGAAACATTAATCTCACTAGCTGCCAAATGTCTATTTTGAAGACTACAGCAGACAATCTTGGATTAATTTTGCTTTTCCTAACTAGCAAATGATCTTGAGTAAGTGTAGATTTCTTTTTCTCCCACATTTTCCTTTTCTGTCAGGAGAAAAAGTAGCTGTCTCCCTAAACTTCTTTAAAAGCACATTACCAGTACCCAACCAACACCACACTCATTAGCAATTTGTCTTTGAGTCATGGATATGTGCTGAGAAAGAGTACATATTTTTGAACACTCTCTTGGAGATGTATCCATTTTATAACTACACAAAATGAATTAAACACTGCTCATGTCAGCTTGTTTACACTAGTAATCAACATCGCACAGACAGATAAAACCCATAGCATTCAACCAAAATAGTGAACTAAAACCAAAACTAAAAGTAGTAAACCAAAACCCAAATTAGTGTGAACTGAAATATAAGCCGAACCAAAAACTTGATGAAAATTCACCTTGTTCAGATTAATTTCTTCACTACTGTAAATTATTTTGATTATTTGTATTTATTTATTTATGTTTGGTATTTAATATAATGCATAATATGCTAAATACATTAATTTCATTATTAATAATAATTAAATAAATATTATTATTTGTTATTATTTCCCTGTGATTGGCAGAGGATATTCTTTTATATACGAGTATACATGAATACCATTCATAAGATGTTCAAAATTGATTGTACATTAAGTCATTAATTCCATGATGGACTGATAATCTGGTTCCTCTGCTGGAGACCAAACATAGAACTTTTTGAATCACTTCAGGTCTCCAATAAGCAGGATAGCTGTCTCACACCAAGCAAAGAAAATCATCTTCCTTCTAAAGATATTCACAAGTATCTGTGACACAGCAGAATCCACAGCTCATTGGTTGGTGAGTGGCAATGCTATCCACTCAGCAAACTAATTATTTGCTAATGATGCACACATTGGAGATGTTGTAAGGTTATAATATTGTAAAATAATAATGAGGTTTTGTCATTATATCTATGCTCATTTCTTGGTCTGATTATTGTTTTCACTTTTTTGATCCAAACATTTACACTGAATGCATAATTGAAATAATTTCTGCTGTTATGGAATCTTTTATCCCACTGCTCTTCATGCAATACTCAGTATTTGTTTAATTCAAAATGTAATAAAATTATGAAGTTTGTGTGGGTGATAGCTCAATTTGTATAAAAGTTAATTCTTTTTTTAGATGGATAAAGAATTAATTTTTCAAACTTCATTAAGCATGTGTGCACTCAAAACCCAAGTCCATCATTTTTTCTTTTTTTTTTTTAATATGTCCTACATTTGAAAGGTGGCAGAACCCACAGGACAGTTGTACCATGTGTTGCATGCAGGTGACAGTAGAATAAAGTTGCATTTTTCTTGAAAAGCTAGAGATTGTAGTTGTCTGGGAACATTGTAAGGAAGGTTGTTCCAGAGAATAGAGACAGGTGTTGATAACAGAATGCTGGTTGCCAGATCAGTGCATCAGCACCATTGGGAGTACCCATAGAAAACACGCTGCTTAAACAAATGATTTATGAGGTAGTATTTGAAATAGGTCATTCATAGAAATATCTATCAGCTGAATCACCCTCCTCTGAACAACATTAAGAATTTTAAGATATATGAACAGTACTCTTCTGTTGGATTGATGTCAGCATCCACCCATTTGTACAGAAGGCATCTGTACAAATTAGATGAATGAAAGTGGCATCTTAAGCAGATTTTTTTTTTTAAAAAAAAAAAGCCTCTTTTTTAGTCTGAGGAAGCTGTCGATGTGAAGATGAATGGATGTTTTTTTTTTTTTTTTTTTTTTTTTTTTTTTGAGAGAGAGAGAGAGAAAAAGAAAGGAAGACTGTATTTTGTTGGCATCAAGGGTCACTAGTTTATTTGCATTCCACTGAAGATGAAGAATGGTATGAAGATCAGTGTTTAAAGAAAACTCATTGTAGAAGAAATTTAAGATTGAAATGTTTGTGCAGTGTTTAGCTTGTCAAAGAAGGTGGAATGTAACATACTGTCATCAGCAAAACTATGGATATAATTATTGGTAAGTGAGAGAAAGTCATTTATGTATAAGAGAAACTTCTTTTTTTAATACCATCACAACCAAAAGACTTCTTTGATGTCTATTATTTAAATTTCTTCTGATGTCTTTTGCTGAAAGATTACAGAAGGTATCTGGTTGCACTCTTTCATAGGTGATTTGTCTTGGTCTTCTGTGCAATAGTTTGAAGAGAAGAATGATACCAACAGGTCAACTCTATCTTCAGGTTTTGTAACAGTGATACTTCCTTCACTTCCCCATAGCAGCAAGAGAGAGAGAGAAAGAGAGCAAATGGAATTAGGAATGAGCAGAAGTTGAACCTAAGGTCTTCAAGAGATCAAAAGGCACAACTGCCACTTGGAACAACAAGCAGAGTTGAAACTGTAATCTCACCATAGAACAAAAAAGTTAGTCCTGCTGGTCATTATACTTCCCACCTTGGTAGTGCCAGAGTCACAACATTAGGAGTGGCTGAAGAAGGACATAATGTAGGAGTGGATTCTTGGATTCTTGCACAAGATAATGAAGTGAGTTATTGTAAGAAGAGTAGGGTTGTCAGATTTCTTGGTTGTCAAACCAGGACACAGGACCGGATCGACAAAATTTTGACAACCACAAAAAAAAAAAAAAAAACTACACTCCTTCTTTCTACAAATGAACTGCAAATATCACAGTCACGAGATTCCTTATGTTATAAAGATAATTATAAAGATCTTACAACTCAACTAAAAAAATTACAGTAACAAATATAAAAATTCTTTGGTTTATAAAGGTCTTACAACTCAACTAAAAAAAATCACAGTGATAAATATAAAATATTAGATATTCAAGTTACTTGACTTTATACTTGAATCAGGTATAACACAAACACAAAATTTAAAGAAAAGAAAATCGCAATTTTTTTTTTAATTATAACTATAAGAAATAATATTACTCTTAAAATATTAATTAAAATTAATTAAAATATTACTCTTTCTTTTTGAACTTATCACTAGATTTGGCCATTTTCAATAGAACCTTGTTATTCAGTAAATAATCATGCATTTGAAGTCAATTAAAATCATAGTTTTCGAGACATTGAGGAATACTTTCAGCAGCATTTATTGAAAGTCTATTTCTAGCGTCCGTCCATTGGATTTCCATTAAGGAAAATATTCTTTCCTCATTACCATTGTGACCAGGTATAGAAAAAACATATTCACATATATTATACAAATCTTGATATTGCTCTGGAAATTCCGTTTCTATTTTTGAAAATATATATGTCCATTTTTCTGAAGCTATTTTTTTTTATTCCACTCTGAAGATTTTGATTCTTCCTCTAATATGGTTTTCAATGTGGTGATTTGATTAAATAAGTATGTGTCATTTATATCAATATTTTTTGTCTTCAAATATTAAAATTTTTTTTTCTAAAGTCATCCATGAAAACACTGAATATTTTTCCAATGGTATTGTCCACTGTTTTAAATATTCAGTCATTGTTTCATAAAATTTTGTTATTTCTTCGTGAAATTCATTTATTTATTTTTTTTTTTTAAATTAATCCACTTTCTTTATATTTTTTTATTATTGTTTTAACTTGAAATGGTACAAAATTATTATTTAACTTTTCTGTTGCTGTTTTGACACTAGATTTTATAACCTCTAAAACTTCTATAATCGACCTTTTTTCTTCCTTCAATTTTTAATATTTGAAAATGAAATTTGAAAATGGCTATGTAGGAACCAAAGATAGGCTTCACTAAGAGGGTTTTAAAAAAAAATCTAAGAGTAATCTCCGATAACAAAAATTATTTAAGAGCATCAAATAATTTTATAGTTCGCTCGATAGCAGGTAGCAGCGATAACCATCGTTACTGTTTTGCAATGTGAGAGTAATTTTTTATATTCTACATCCACAAAATTGCAAAAATCTTTTAGTCTTTCTGTTCTTACAGTGTACATAGCAAAATAATTAAATAGTTTTAAAAGAATCTGTTCAACATCGCAAGATAATTGGTTGGCCGCGGTTTGTAATGTATTGTGTAATATGTGGGCTGGACATCCAGTTCCTTCAATGTCTGCTCCAATTTCTGTTTTTAGTTTAGTATACACATTATTAGTACCTTTTCTTTCTTGACCCCCCCCCCCCCATTAACATTTTCATTGTCGCCGCCAAATTCGATTCATATTTTAGTATCGATTTTCAAATCCTTCAGAGTTTGAACACAAAAATTGGCCACCATATCTGTTGTCTCCCCTTTTATATTGCACAATTTCAATCATTTTAAGTTTATGCCGGTCTTGGAAAAATACTGAATCATGATTGGAAAAATGTTTTGATCCTTGTGATTACTAGTATCAGTGCTAATTGAATAAAATGAACACCTTTCAATTTCGTTACAAATTACATTAATCGAATTAGGCGCAAGAATCCAATTAATTAAACTCATTGTTTTCATTTTTGCTGAAGAATACTGTGTTGCAATTTTTGAATCATTGAATATTTTTGGTATTAGCCTTTTGAGACAGTCTGTAGATGCAAAAGATTAATGTTGTTTAATCATGTGATAAGCAAAACACAATTCTACTGCCATAATTTTTTCCTCTTCTGAACTATCTTGTTTTACAAAATAATTTGTAATAGTTTAACTTGTACTTGATGCTGCTACATTGGATTGATGTTTCTCTTTTTATATGTGATCTTTTATATCGGCAATTCCCCCTGTGACTTATACTTAAATAACTGTTGCAATGTTTACAAAAAACCTTTATATTCTGTCCTGCCTCTTTTGATTAAAAGGATAATTTTCACTATACTTTTCTAAAAATTTGCATTGTCTCTTTGACATTTTCAGTAGGGCTAAAAATAAATAATGTAATTAGAAACATTATTATTAATTTCAAAGCATATATTTCAAGTAATTAATAATGATCAAGTTTTAAAATAGTAATAATAACTTAACTTACATAAGAAAACGAAACGCAAAATAAAATATTGTAAATAAAACAACGGTCAACGGAACTAAATGCATCTACCCTGGCTTGCAGTCGAACCGTAGTACTGTTTAAATGTACGTGATCACTGCAAGTCCCCTTCACACAACATCACGAAACGAGACAGGCCCACGGTTAAATCATAATAATATACACAAATACACTTGCTAAAAATTTCTGTACACCCTTAAAAATTTCTTTAGTTCGACAAAAGCAGATTTCGAAAGCTTTCCAATATTTTGAAGTGTCCTGAAAGGTCTATTCGGGACATCTGACAACCCTAGAGAAGAGGTAACCTTGGTAGTATACCTGAAAAGATAAATTATTAAGAAAAAATGAAGGATATTGGGATAGATAGGGTTGTCTGGTATGTGGGTTGGTAGACAGACAATTTTCATTAGAAACGTTTGTCTCTCAACAATACTCTAAAAATAGTGTCCTCCTTAATATCCTGTGTGAACTAGTATTTTTTCCTTAAGTTGGGAATTTCAATGTCATACACATCAGACTGTCATGCACCTGTTTGGTGTATGTGTGAAAGAGATGATGCAAGTTATTAGCATGAAGTTGATAACTTTACCTGCACTGAACATAATAGTATTCCTCGATGGCTGGTTTGCACTCCATCATGCAGCCTCTTGCTATGGCATCTAAAGAAGTATCATTTCTAATATCAATCTGTCTGAAATGTCTAATGCACACAGAGCAGTGTCTTCTAATTTCTTACCAATCTATTCCATTGATTTTGTGATTTGAGACTGGTTGGGTTGCTATTTTTCCTGACTGCATTGTATCCAATCAGATTCCATTTGAATGCAGTACTTATATTGTTAAACTGCATGCCATTCATTCACTAATAATAAAATAGTGTCATAATAGAAAGCTGCTACTAGAAATAGAGGATTTATAATCATTTCTAAATTTATAATAATAATATAAATATTATAATAATTGGGTGTTGTTGTTGTTGTTATTATTACATGACACCTCCAAGGAGTGCAAGGATTTGTCACGGTGGGAACTCTACTCAACTCCATAATGCATCTTACTCTCTGCACTACTACAAGAGAATCAGACTGCAGATGTAGCTGCTAGTTTGGCTCATGCTTTTTCTACATAATGCTTGTCAGTTTCCTATACAAACTATAGACAGTTGAAAAGAGAAAAGTTAATTAATCAGTGGCACACTCATCATGACAAGAAGCACTGACAAATGAATTGCATGATATTAAGCCTGAAATTAAGCATTGGCAGTCTAGCCATTGTAGCAGCAGAAAAGACAGTTGTTCTTGTTAGGTTCTGTGTAGGTCACAATCATCTTAAACTTTCTTATCTATTGATGGCTGATGACTTGTGAAAAATGCAACACTCATCTTACCATTTGTCATGTTCTGGTGAAGTGTCAGCCCTTTATTCGAGAGAAAAATGTAATTTTTATTTATCTGACTAATCCTGTACACTCCAGCAGTTCTTGTCAGACTCACATATACTGTTTTAAAAATAATTAATTATAAAATATATTTGTTTGATTACAAATGTATTCTGCATGTGAATACACTATTTTGCATTTTACATTTTTTTTTTTTAAATTTTGCATAACATGTCATTTACTTATTTAACTATTCATTGTACTGTGCAAGGATTATACTGTGCTTTTACATTGTAATGGCACAGTATAATCCTTGCTGTCCTTCTACTAGCAAACTAAAATCCAACGAACCAATTTTGTGTTCAGAGCCAGCATGAAGATATCACTGTCAATAGTAAAATGGTCAGTGAGACTTTTTTTCTTCTTTTGTGATCTCTCCATGTGAATTCGTGCATACATTTATGTGTGAATATGGCATTATTTATGACCAGTCCATGTCCTTAACAGAAATTCACAAGTACTTATCATTATTATTAGCTTTGCTCTTTTCTCCCAATTTTCCAAAACATTTCTGTATATCTGGTATTCATTTAGATTTTTGCTGATTAGGTCTCAACAAGGCCTATCTTTTCCATTTCCTTGGTCGGCTATCTTTTGTAATGATTTGAAAATTTTGAAAAATTCCTCCCCTTTTTTGTTATTTGAACATACTGTGGGATGGTAGGCACAAATAAGTCTCATTGTCCAATTCTTAGGTTTCATTTACTGATACACAGTTTCTACTTGAAACTATCTACCATTCAAGAAGGTTGTCTTCTTGAACGGTTATTTGTTTACTGTTGTTTTACTTGTGTATGTCTTCTTTCAATAATGCCAGTTATGTTGTCATGCTGCTTACTTCTCTAATTCTTCTGTAAGTTCCACTTTTTTTTTTATTCTATAGATTTTTTTTTTTTTTTTTTACATTGCTGGGGTTTAAGTTAGAGATTTTTCCAATATCTAACTTTCACTGTTCATCCAGGTTCCCAGACAAAAATAGCATGGATATTACCAGGCTACCCTTTTAGCATAATATTTCATCTTATTGTACTATCATTGTCTTTTAGTTTGAGTCAATACAGAATACAGTTTGCTCCGCTAATTCCCAAATTGCCAGACCATTCTCATGTCTACATTATTCAAATAGATACTTGCTGATATCCCAGATAGATAATTACAAACATTAACTCATATAACATACAGACATTCAAAATACAGTACAGTTGACTAAATTTTGGTTTCTTTTAATGAGTACTACGGATTTGTCATATCTCATTCATAAAATATTAAGCACTCTCATGCATTTATACCCTTTTTATTAATGAGAGTTTTTTCCCTTTTATTTAATTTTTAATTTGAGTATTCACTTATAATTTGAACATTGATTAGTAATGTTTAAATAATGTTAGTAAATATGTGTAATCAGTTACCAGATGACAATGTTGAGGTTTATATATATATATATATATGTGTGTGTGTATTTAATAATGTACATTGAGAATGGAAGTTTGAACAGCAGTTTCAAACTATTTGTAGATGTTGTTCCAAATCCCTCTGAAATAAAAGGGACATGGCAGCGATGTATGTATTATACTTTTGTATATTTTATCATTCTTTAGAAGCATGAGTTAAATTCACTTTCTTTTTTGGAAATGCACTTCTGAAGACTAACACAAAGGCATTTTTAAATAATTTACCCTTAACTCTGCTATTGTTGGAAACCTATGTTTTAACTTGACTTTGTTAACTTTTATCATAGATATCTGTATGTTTATCATGCTGATAATTGTGCTTTTTTTATTATTATTCTGCAGATAACTCTTTCCCAACAGTGTGAGAGAGCAATTAATAAATTCAGTGACAATTTTTAAGAACTTTTATATCTAACAATTAATTAAAACTAATTCACTATCAGATACAGCTGAAAGTAGCAAATCGGTTTGTCTAATGGTTTAGAAATTTTACAAATTCATAATTATAGCTCTGCCACTCTGATTGGCTGACATGGAATGCATCTTCCCATCCTATTTATTTTTATGTTTTAAACGTGAGTTAATGAACTTATTATAGAAGTTACTCCTTGTACTATACATATTTCATTTGATATGCATTTTGCATTTATTAAATTATTTCATTATTATTATTATTATTATTTTGTATTGAAGTATTGTGAAAACTTATTTTACTTAATCATAAAAGATATAATAATGTTAATATGAGAAAAATTATAACTACATATACTTCTTGGATCAAATCTCTGTTATTCCATTTGAAGAATAGCTTTCTAGAAATTATTACCATTTAGAGTTTGGTTTCACAGGATAAAATGTGGTTACAGAAGAGAACTATACCATAAAACTGCTTATTTTTCCACTTTCTACAGATGAAGATATTATTATTATTATTATGTGACGACACCTCCAGGGAGTCCAAAGACTCATCGAGGGAAAGTGTGCCAACAGCATCGAACGATAAGCCCTTCCAACTACTAACCACGCTGAAACTTGCTTAACTTTTGTTGAGCCATTAGTAGCAGAGGCTCTACCTATCGACCAACATACTCATAAAAAAATCAGTTTATCTTTAGGAGTCTTTAAATAAATTGAATAACTGCTGTAATAAATTTAATATGAAAATCAGCAATGAAAAGAAGAGTCTCTTCTGTCTGCTTTCATAGAGTCACTGTGGAAACAGGCAAAAGCATAAAAGCATTAGCTGTATTCTCAGTGGAGAACTTTTAGTTATTCAGCATGATTTTTAGTGCATATGGCAAATTAATTATAGAAATAAATATCACAATAAGCAAAGCTGGTAAGGTAGGATGACAGATTAATACATTTTTATTGAATATGAGAAAAATAAGCCAAAACTCTAAATCACAGTAGTGGTATATAAGATTAAATTTAATATGCCAAGAAATTATCCTCTTGTTTACTCTTTTATCTGATTGTGAGCAAACAAAGTTTGCATGTGAAGTATCTTCATGACTGCTAATGACTTCATATTAACTGCCTTAGTATCCTATAATGCAAAGTACACATTATTTTAGGCGTGTATGTTAAAGTTAAGTTAAGCATTATGGGAAGGCCCACTACCCAGATTATATCAGCATTATGGGATACCAAGGCAATTAATGTGAAGTCATTAGCTTCTACACTACTTGGAATCCTACAGGGCATACTTTCCACAAGCATACAATAGTGATCAATAGGAATTTTGGACCATTCTTCCTGTAGGCATGTAATGATGTCCTGGGCTGTTGTGGGACAGATGTCCCTTCACCTTTCATGATGCCCCAGTTCATCCTATAGATGTTCAATAGAGTTGAGATCAGGGCTCTGTGGAAGCCATTCAACTGTGGTAACATTCATTTCCACAAGCCACACAGTTATTACAGCAGCAGTCTTATGACATGGTGCACTGTCTTGCTGAAAGAGAAATGGTCAGTTCCATGAAAACATTGCATTGTCGAGATACCTCTCAGAGGTCAGTGTTCATGACCCCACAAACAGAGGTCCAAGGCCAAACCAGAATAAACATGCCCATCACACTGTCACCTCCAAATTTCATGGTTTGGATTATGCACTCTGGTAAGAGATGTTCACTTAGCATCGGCCACACCCATACCTGTCTAGCTCCTCGGTAGTGGGTGTAGCATGATTCGTCACTCCATAACACAGCTTTCCAATCTTCCACACCCCACATGCTCTTCACACCACTGAAGACACACTGCAAGTTTGGTCCAGTAATGTGGAGCTTGCATATTGCAGTCCTACCAGTGGAAACCCATGTTGTGAGACTCAGTTCTGAATGTTTTGTGTAGATTCATGTTGTAGTCGATGGCCAGAACTCTGCATTTAACATGTTAGCCAATGAATGGCCGTTTTAACATATTATCCTTCGTAGCACCCTATATGGTAATGTTCTATGAGTGTGGCCGGTTGACCATTGCAGATAGCACTTGCAGTTGACTCTCTGTGCTTCCATCTCAGTATGTTATCACTGATTGTTGACCCGAGATGGCCCAATTTGTTAACAATTTGCCAAACAGATAGGCTTGCAACATGGCATCTTATCACATTGCCTCTTTCAAACACTGTCAGTTCTCTTCTTGCAACCTTCTTTACCCAGACACAGTTGCACTGACTTGGGAGCACCATATCCTCCAAGTTATACCAGCTACAAACACGTGACTTGTTACATGGCATAATGCACTTTGTCCATGGGATGACCATTGATTTATTTCCAAGCACTATATATACCAGTAGCCTAGTCTTGAAGATACTTAATGTGCAAACTTTGCTTGCACTCAAGATAAACAAGAGTATAATTTCTTGGGATTTTTTAATTTAATTTATAAGAAATTTATAAAAAAAACATGCTCTTCACACCACTGAAGTCATACTGCAAGTTTGGTCCAGTGATATGGAGGCAACATAAGAGGAGTGGTAATAATCAATTCCATGAGGATTACACTGAACAGGCAAGGAGGGTGACTTAGTTATTAAGGGTAACAAAAGTGAAGTATGAGCAGCAGTTAGCAAATGAAGACAAAAGCTAGGAAGGTCTTTCGATATGTTGCCAGCAAAATAAAGAATGATTATGGAAGGATAATCATTCTTGAGTGTAGAGGAGAAAATGAGTGTAAGTGAACAAGAGGTATATTGGGATTTGAGCAAACTTGATGTTAATAAGGTTCTGGGACTTTGATAATATATCACCACGTATTTTGAAGGAATGTGCCAGGGAGTTGGCATCTGCCTTGACATACTTGTCAGTCTTGCACTGGATCAAGTTCCAAAAGAGAGGAGGAAAGGCAAGATTGTGCTGCTTCATAAGAGAGGTGACAGAACTCAAGCATTAAATTGTTGGCCTATCTGTGTGTCATTTGTCGTTGTTAAGTGTTGGGAGAGGTTGGCGAGAAGTCTAGATTTGGGTTGACAACAAAGGTATTATCATTGATTGACAGCATGGATTTGCTAAAGGGAGGTCATGTTTTAGTAATCTACTTATTTATTACAATAAGGTGACTGCTTCATTGGACATAGGAGATGGATACACAATAGTTCACTTAGATTTTGCAAAGGCTTTTGTTAGATTACTGCATGATAAGTTGATAATCTAACTAGAGCAGATAGGGTTGGATATTAGACTAGTGCATTGGATTGGGGATTGGCTCTCTGATAAGTATCAGCAAGTTGTGTATGGGGGAGCAATATTTGGGAAGAGGAAAGTCACTAGTGGTGTGCCTCAGTGGTTTGTTTTAAGGCTGTTGCTGTTTAATCTGTATTTTACTGATATTGGAGTAGATTTGGATGGAGATATTTAGTTGTTTGTAGATGATGTAAAGTTGGGACAAACTATGAGGAGTAGAGCAGATGTTCTGGCCTTACAGAAGACTTGAATAGATTGAGTGATGGGAATGGGGATGCCACTTCAGTGTTGTATAATGTAAGGTTTTAAAATTTGGGAAACAAGAATCGGATGTAGAATTTATGCTTGGTGGGGATATATTGTTGGAAGTGGAGGAAATAAGAGATCTTGAGATGATGGTGGATAAGTATCTAGAATTTAGAGGACACATTGCCAAAATCATGAGGACAACACCATGAATTCTGGGAACGATTCAGATGACACTGTCTTGTAGAAGTAAGGAGATTCTTGTTGCATTGTGTAAGTCCTTGATTAGGCCACATATGGACCACTGTTCACATATTTGGTCACTTGGTTTTCCAGTGGACGAGGAGATGTTGGAAATGGTTCAGAGGCAATTGTCTAAGGTAGTTTCTAATCTCTGAAATGTTGAATATGAGTAAAGGTTGAGAAGGTTCTATTTACAGTGTCAGTGGATAGGAGAAGGAGTGCTGATATGATAGAGACAAGTTGGTAATAGGTTGTTATAGGATCAGTGTTGAAGAGGTTTTTCATAAAATGGTGGGAGATCAGGGTAGAACAAGAGGTCATCCCTGAAAGCTGTATAAAGATGGTGTGAAGAAGGGAGTGAGAAGCAAGTTTTTTGTATGGGGAGTTGTGAATGATTGGAATGCCTTGCTTGAGAGTGTGGTGTCTGCAGAGAATTTGAATGTGTTTATGACAAAGGTATGATGAGCTGTGTGTCTGACAAAGAGACCTCCTAGATGAGTCTTTGACTCCATGCGTTCTTAGGATAGTAATAATAATAATTGTGTCCAAAGATGGATATGGATAGCCTAATCCATATTGCTCATCACTCACTGACTGAAGATGATATAGTTTTGATCCATATTTTTTCAAAGGAAAATGAAATAGTAGTTTGATGGCCACTTTTATGATACTTTTTTGCAATTTGCCAAAGATGGACTTATTTTCATTTTGCAAGATCTGTTTCAGAAGAGTAAGAAAGATTATATGGACAATGTAGAATGTGAGCTAATTCTGGAGTACTCATTTTCATCACAGTTATGGGGAAATACCATCAGGACTATGAGGCTTGTTGGTAACCTGGCACTTCAGGGTTCTTCTAATCTCTCTTTCTAATAAGCTAGAGAAATCATACATTGAGCTGTCCTTGTTATATGGAAGGTGATTTGCCATAGTCATCACAGGGGTTGGATGTGAAATTTGTTTCTTGGAGAACTTCCTCATCTTTGTATCATGTTATAGTATCACTGTCTGGATGTGAATTAATGTGGAAGCATGAAGAAGTAGTTGTGTTTTGTAGCTCTTGTGAGGAATAGAAGGCTTGTAGTGGGAAGCAATGTTTTCTGCATTTGGTTT
This sequence comes from Typopeltis vanoorti, assembly GCF_054136105.1. Lineage (NCBI taxonomy): Eukaryota > Metazoa > Arthropoda > Arachnida > Uropygi > Thelyphonidae > Typopeltis > Typopeltis vanoorti. The sequence goes on from NC_143554.1 coordinate 15,801,626, forward strand.
TGAAAGTTGGATTTTGATTTGTGGATTTCTGTTGTTGTTAATACTTGCTGCCAGAAAGTGCATTAACTGAATGTGTCAAAGCAGGTGTTTAGATTAGGAGAAGGAAACAATAATTAGAGCATAGATGTAAAGTTAGGAAAAGTTATCCCATCTATCTATCTCCATTATAAAATGAGATTGAAACCGTCTAGATGAAGGGCATTCCATCATAAAGTTAACTCGAATAAGATTATGGTTGGAGACCAAGAGGTGAGCTGCCTTCTACAGTACATTTCAAAAGAGAAAGAACTGGGAAAGTAAATGTCAGGGGATCATCATTTTGGGATTATCTGGTATCATTATTGGCATATGGACACTGCATTGAGTCATGATAAATATGTTTACATTTCTTGCAGCTTGATCAGAGGAAATGGAGAAGGTAAGCCAAGTTGATTTGTGAATGTTGACAAAGAAGTTCACTTCACTGCTTGGGTATTTGGACTGCAAGTTGTGCTTGAGATTAAACATAATTAATTAAACAGGTTGAAGGACTTATCATCAGAATTTAGAGTGATAAAAGCAACTGTTGAATACTGCTCTCACATTTAAAGTGGGGGGGGGACTCCCCATTGAGCTCCCTCAAAAAATTGACTCAATACAGAGTAGGGAAATTAGATTAATGACCCATCGCTTACCAACTCACTCTCCCACTTTTGCATAGACATTTGGTTTCTGCAATATGTGTATTCTGTAAATATTTCCATGGCAAATGTTCATCTGAAATAGCATCAATAATTCTCCCACTCGATACTAAGTCCATTGGAACACTGTGGTTGTCACCCAACATCTCTTCACAGTAACTCGAAACCCACAGAACAAGTTTGTTTTCCTCCTCCTTCATTCCTGCTGTGTATTGTGGAACAGTCTTCCCCATTACATGTATCCCAAAGAATACAATATACAGTTTTTTAATCAAATATAAACAAGTTTTTCCTTTCCCAGCCCCCACTACCCATAATGCTATTAACGTACTGTAGGCTGATTAGCCAACCTCTCATGTATGGGATCAATATTAAAAAAAAAAAAAAAAAACTCTTATCCAAATCAACTGTCACTAAATTAACTTCCCTTTACAAACCTGTGTTACTCTTTATAGAGCATCATATTCGTCTCCATCCGTTACTGAATTTAGAACAGAATAATAACAAAACAGTAATATCACAACCATTGTCTTCTCAGCTTCTAAAAAACTAGGATTTCTCTTTTACTCAAAACATTATTTCACCTCTGAACAACTGTTAACCTTATACAAATCGCAAATCCACCCAGTTATTGAATACAACATCTTCCAGTATTGAAGAAGCAATGTGCCTTTTTATTATTGTAAGTCATTTAAAGGAGATAATATTGACTAGCATCTCACAATGAAGATGTGATAGCATTGAGATCAAGATCTATATAATTAATATAATTGCTTACCACCTTTAGAAAACATGATGTTGATTATAAAACTTGTATGTTACAGAGAATTTTGTTTGTTTCAGAATCCTAGAAATACTTGTTCTTTAGTTCAAGACATCACTTTAAAATAAATTTTACCAGGTGCTTATTTATTTTAAATAAAACAGATTTTCTGAAAACATAATCATTTAATCAAATCCAACAAAAACAGTTCATATGCTGTTGTGGGGTGAACTTCCACCAACAGCATAACAGATAAAATAAACTAAAAACCTGTACTTCTTTTGTACTAAATGACTAAACTTCCTCAACGTATGCTGTTACAGAAGTTACCTGCAGTATAAGACTTCGTATGCATTAGAAGAAATCCTTTGGCTAGGAATTCCCTAGTGGAAATAAATAGTGATGTTACCAACCTAAAGATGGAACTGCCTTGAGTTATTAAATTCAAGTATATGGAAAAAATTCTTTAGAGAATTACAGGCAACATGCTAAATTTGATTTCAGCAACAATGGAGACAGACAAGTCATGAATTTTGAATGACTCAAAGATAGATCATATCCTAGAGAAGTAGCTAATCAGAACTTGACCTAAAAATGTGCATGGACTATTCAGAAATTCAAATCAGAAGAGGATGTAGTCATTTTGCAAGCAGAAGAAAAGTGTCACAGTCATCTAGTTGGAAATAGTCATATAAGGGGTGCCTTAACCCATACTGTTAATCAGGGCTGGTTTTATCATTAGGCGAACCTAGGCAATCGCCTAGGGTTGCTAAGACTTCGGGGCTTATGTTTGTGTATGACACAATATATATAGAGAGAGAATATATAGGAGCACTTAAATTTTTTTGCCTAGGGGCATCAGATACTCTCAGACCGCCCCTGGTGTTAATATAAGATACCGGGGGGGGAGTCAAATCGTTACTTGAAAATAGCAAAAAAGTTCAATTCCTGCCCGTGTTTAACCTCTACTCAAACAATCTTCTGAGATATTTTGGCAGTATTGAGAGACTGCATGTTTCCCTTCCATACAAATTACATTAATCCTAAATGATATGGTAGGATAAACCATTTGTTACATTAAGTACAGTTGTAGTTCTATCAACAAAATCAAGAACTCCTCAAGAAACGAAACTATTCCTTTTCTCATATTCCCACTCCAGCTGTGTCTGTCCTTTCCTCCAAAGTCCCATCAAATACTGAAGATGGGAGAATCTTAGCTTTATTTTCCCACCATAAGTAGTCAAACTATGTTAAATTATTTAAAATAAGTATTGCCTGCAGTATAAGATATGAGCTCTCCTATCTTGTTAATTTATACACCAAATGTTTTGAACTGAAAGCTTTCAGTCCAGTTCCTTTCAAATCTGAAATTTAAATATCCTTAAAATCCTCAGATTTACTTGAACATTCCCTTAGAAACAGAACACATTCTTCATAACCAAAACAACATTCATCATAAACTTTTGGAAGAAAGGGATAATACTTTACGTGGAAATTTACATGGAAAATAATTCTCTTTAGGTATGGAAATAGCTCTCTTCACTTACATGACACTTTACCTTGGCTGTATATCTGGCCAGTAAACACTGTCTTTTTCGGTTTACACCGAACCAAATAGACTTGTACATTATTTTTATTAACAGAGGAGTGGTATGCAAATTGATGTTAGATTCATTTCAGGTCTCATCAGTTTCACATTGATAAGACCTGTCGGTTACACATCATTTTGTATAAGTCCACTATTCCTTGGCCAGGCTTGCAAACAACAAATAAAAAAATAGTAACAAATGAAAGTCATAAATGAATTAAACCTAAATCTCTACAAGAAACAGATTTCAGAAATTTGGAAAGGGTAATTACTGTTTCTTGTATGAGTTTCATACATCTCAAGGAATGAGGATCTTCTGTAATGGATTTTATTTCAAACGAGTTAGACTTCCATTACTTTAAAGATCTGATATAATTTCTCGAAGTCAAAACTGACAGAATATTCCTGTATCGTGTGAGAATATTCCCTTATTTCCATATTCTGCTAGGTTTCTTAATAGTTAAATATGGATGAGAAGCCCCTACTATATTTATGTACAATCATGTAACCTTGTCTACAGTTGCAAATGCTATTATAATGATTCCTCACATGACAATAAGATTGAAATCTAATTTTTTTCCAATGTGGTCACATATCACATCATCCTTCTGACTTCTTTTCATGCAATTATCTGAAATTCATCACACAATTGCATCATACTGCATATTGTATAGAAATGCTCTCCATAAGGACCATATTAGATGACACCACCATGAAATCCCAAGACTCATCGCAGGATGCCATTCCACATAACACCATGATCCACTGTACACACCACATGATTTGCCATCTTCACTACACTATTTTCTGCTATGCAGTATTTTTGTCTGTTAATTATCACATTTTCTGTCCTGTTTGCTTGTTATGCAGGATTAAAAACCCAAATTTCTGGGAGAAAAAAAATTCTGCTATCTCTGTATGAGACCCATTTACTCATCTACTGTTGAAAATGTGCATATAAGGTTTCCTCCAGGCATAATGAGAATTGACCATGCTTTTCCATTTGAAGAGTTTCTCAGTTTAGTTGGACATGAGAGTGACGCATTGCATATTTCACTTCCATACTATTAAATGTGTGTGTTATTCTTCCATACAATTAAATATATATTATTATTTTATTAATGCTAATTATTATTATGATTCATTTTATTTATTTGTCTTATTATTATTCTTTTTTCAGGGAATGATGTAGTGCTCGGTCCCAGTCAGCCAATATGCTATGTTACAATGGATAATGGCATACCACTTGAACAAGCCGTAAGTCGCCAGAAGTTGCGTGGAGGGTCTGGTGTTTTAGCTGTAAAAGTAATTCCAGATGGTCCAACTAGAGTGTTATGCATAACAGATATACGACAGAAGGTGAATTATTAAAATTTTACATCTTAAATTTGTTTGGCTTTTACTGTATATTAAAAATTGGCTTCTGATAACCTTTGTATATATAGGAAAACCTCACTAAAAGTGATTAATTAATCCATCAATTAATGCACACTAAACGAAATTGCGTTAAGTAAATACAATAACCAATAGGAATAATTATAATTCATCCATCAGTTAGCATGAATTTGAAAGAAAAAAAAATACAATATAAACTATATTAGAGGATAAAATCATCAAAGTTAATAAAAATCAATTGTTTAAATTTTTATTTAATGTCTAAACATTTGATTGATAGCTGGTGATCTCTTTATCAAGATTAAGGCGGACTTCGAAGCTTCGTCCATATGAGGATCGGCATCGAACAAAATTTCCTTAGCATGCTCAATGTAATTGAAAGCTAGTTCAAGTTCTTTTGTAGTTAGCTTCTTAGTCATAACATTCTCTTGTTCTCACTCCTTATCTTCTTCTTCATATGCACTCTGTTCCTTCTAGTTAAAGGAGGTCATCCTCTTTTAATTCTGAATGGGAATTGAGCAAGTTTCTCACATTTTCATTATCCAGTTCATTAAATCCAAGTTCTTTTCCAATTGTGCTTATTTCTTCAATAATGTTAGATCTTGGATTTTGTGCACGATAAACTAGCATAGGCTTGAGTTTTAAAGTCGCCTTCTTCATTACCTCCTAATAGAAGTGTAAGATGATCTTTAGATATTTTGTATCCTGGATTAGAGATCAGTTTTGTCAATGTTGAATATTTGATGATCGTTATAATCACCCTCCTGAATTATCCTTTGCAATTCTTCAGGAAACCTGAAGAATCTATCAGGTAAAAATATTGAGAGCTTTTGCCTTAATATTCCTTGTACTAAGAGATATTCTTTTTTTGCTTACAATCCTCAATCCAGAGTGATAGACTTTCCATCTCACTGCAGATTGGCGACAAAATATTTTGCATAGATGGCAAAAAAAACAAATGTGATTTATAGAAGTTTTTACAGGTTAGTAAGATTATTTTTAGTCAGCCATGTCTATGAAGCACTCTCCTAACCTGAAAAAGTATGGTTGTATTAATTTGGCAAAAATGTGAGAGACTGTTATCTTAAGATCATCTCCTACATAGCTGTAATACTTCTTTTTTACAACATTAGAGGGTGCCAAATTGGGACTTTAGAGCTTTTGTCTATTACAATTTGAATTGTTTCACTTGCTCATTGTCATGTGTTAGCTGCAACATGTAATGTGCTCTGAAGATGCTGGTTTGAAATTACATTCAACACCTAAGCATGTCTATTAAATTAGTGAGGACAATGTACTGCACCAGTTGGGCAAGTAAAAAGAGAATTATCTGATGAACACTTTTAATTACCAGATATAGATTGCAAGGATTGCATGCAGAATCAAAGAGAGTGAATTTCTAAAGTTTCTGAGGAATATAGGAATAGGTATGTAAGAGTACCTGCCTACATACCTTAGCTGCATCCAGTGGAAGCATCATTATTTTAAAGTATGTGATTTGTTGTTAACTTCAGAGGATGTGGTTGTGAATGAGGCATCATCGCCGGTTGATGTGCAGTTATTTAATGAGCACATATCTATTGTATATCATATTAGTGTGAATTCATTGTATAACCAGAAGAGTGAGAGGTGGGGGGGGGGGATATGTTTCAGAGACTGAAAATGAGTAAATCAGAGGTGCATATAAGGTGTTGAGTAAAAGTAGCTATAAATAAGGCTATGGGGGTTGGATACTATTTGGAGGTGAGAGACATTGTTGGTGCATGGGAAAGTGGTCAAGGAAGTGCTTGAAGAAAGCGGTATCTGAATGTAGGAGAGGGTACCCAAAAATAACTGGAATCTGAACTTGGCGTGCACACATTTTCTAGTTATGGATGATGCTGCTAGGCATCGTGAGTATGCAGTTTTCCCTGCCAGTCTGGCAAGTGGCATTATCTTCTGTGAACTGGTTTGCTGTTCTGGCTGCTTTTTTGTTAGTGCTTACAAGCAAGTTTATACAGGATAACAATTTTGTGATGGCTAACCACAAGGAACAGAGAGTATGCATTCAATTTTGTATTCTTTTGGGTAAAACTGCAGCTGAAATTAGTATTATGCTTCAGCAAGCCTTTAAGGATGACACTTTAGGTAAAAGGTGTTGATTAGTGTGAATTGTAAAACACAGGCTTGCAATGTTTTACATCATTTGATCATTTGAATCATTTGAAGACTAACCACAATCTGGCCGATCTTCAAAAGCCGAAATGATGAAAACATCAAAAAGGTTTGCCAGGCAATCAATGAAAATCATCGAAAGACCAGTGAGTAAGTTTCTGAAGAGATGAATTTGTGTCATTGAATTTTAACAGAAAATTTGTAATTGCAACTTGCATCCACTAAATTTGTGCTTTCGTTGCTCACAGACGGTTTAAAAAAAAAACGTTAATGGTTGCTGCAATTTGAGGGAACAAGTTCTTAATGACAAGAACTTTCTTTCAAAAATTGTGACTGGAGATGATTCTTGGTGCGACAGTTATGATCCAGAAACAAAATATCTGCAGCTCAATGGAAACATGAAAATTCACCGAGACCCTAGAAGTCACATCAAATTCGATCAAACATCAAGACAATGTTGATTTGTTTTGTTAATGTGAATTAAGTTGTACATAAAGAATTTGTTCCTCCTGAACAGACAGTGAACCACATCTTTATCTCAACATTTCTAGAACCCGGCTTGATAGTGTGCAACAAAAACGGCCAGAAATGTGGAGTAGCAGAGATTGGTTCATGACAGTGCCCCAGCCCACACAGCCTTTTGCCCAACAGTTCTTGATGAAAACCCACGTGTCGATTGTTCCACACTCTCCCTACTCACCCAATCTCTCTCTCTCCATGTGACTTTTTTATTCCGACAGATGAAGAAAACAATGAAAGTGATTCGTTAATGTGGACGAAGTGAAAGAAAAGTCACTGCAAGTCATAATCTGTATTCTGGTTGAACAGTTCCAGAACTGTTTCTAGAAGTGGAAAAAATGTTGGGACAAGTGCATTAAGCTCACCATGAAGAGTACTTTGAAGCAGACTAAAATATAGTATTATAAACTTAAATATATTTTTTTAAATAATTCCAGTTATTTTTGGGTCATCCTTCATATGCCTGGAGTCAAAAGGATAAATTAGGCAGGAGTTAAATCGATGAATAGTTTCATAAGCAGTAGTTACACACAAAGAAAGGGTTGTGGAGGGATTATAAAGAAAAATGTGATTAACATGCCTATGAGCAGTATAAGGTATGGGCAAGAAGGGTGACTGGATGGTAAGCAACACCAAAGCTAATTATGAGAGAAAATTGGCTGACGAGGCCAAAAGAAACCCTGCAGAATTCTTTTTCTATGTAGCAAGTGAAAGGAGGAATGACTTTAAAAAGTGCTGATGGTGAGGAGGTAACAAAACCAACCCAAATAATTGAATTATGGAGTGAGCAATTTTGCAGGGGTGTACCATCTGGGTGGTGACATTGCAATGTCATATGTGACATTGACTGATTGGAGAATAGAGGTTGAAGAAATTGAGGTGCTTCAAATATTGCAGACCCTCAATACAAACACAGTCATGAGATTAGATGGCATATCAATCTGTGTATTATGAGAATGTGTAAGGGAATCATTAACTCTTCTGACGAAGCTGTTTATAAGCCTCAGTAATGGAAGGTGTCATTGGAGTGGAAAGAGGACAAAATAGTCCCATTGCATAAAGGAGGCTCCAAGAGAGAAGTAGCAAATTATAGGCCAATTAGCATCTCAGAAGTTAAGGTATTGTAAAGGTTATTGTAAGGTTAAGGTATTGTAAAAATTAGCGAAAGACAGAATTCATTACTGGATGGATAGGAATATGATACTCTATATGAGACAATATGGTTTTGTAAAGGTCTTGGCTTAATAATTTGCTTACTTTTTATAATCAAGTAACAATGGAGTTGGATAAGTGAAATAGCTACTCAGTGATATTGTAGACTTCACAAAAGCATTTGACAAGATTCCACATAGAACTCTGTTGCAAATGAGGATGGATATAAATCTGGTGATTTGGATGAGAAGGTGGCTGATGGACAGTATCATCATCATCATCATGCGTATCAAGGATTTAGGCCTAGCATGGCCTGTTCCGGCCTTAGAAGTCATCGTTTAAGAGGCCGTCCTGGTTTTCTTTTTCCTAATGGCTTGTACTTTAAGGCTTGTTTTGGTAATCTTTCTGTTTTCATTCTTTGAACGTGTTCCATCCATTTATGTTTATATTTTTTAATCTTTTCTATTACTGGTTCTTGGTTTAATTCTTTCATAATATCTTCGTTTCTTTTGTGATCAAATAGGGTATACTTTGCAGTTTTTCTCATGAACTGCATTTCTGCTGTTGTTAATCTTTGTTTGTCTTTTTGTTTTATTGTCCAGATTTCGCTTCCATACATTAAGACCTGTAGGGCTAATGTATTGTATACTTTTAGCCTGGTTTGTTTTTGAACTAGGTTTGGTTTAAATATAGAGTTAATTACTCCTGTTATTTTTAAATATTTTGCAATTTTTATGTTTATATCTTTTTCATTTTCATAAGTGATCATACATCCTAGGTAGTTAAATGATTTCACCTGTTCTAAGATCTTGTTATCTAATACTATTTTAGTTCTTGCTGGATCTTGTCCTTTAAAGGCCATAGTTTTTGATTTTTCCGTTGATATTATCATACCATAATCTTTGGATATCTCATTTAGATTTAAAATAGCTTTCTGTAAGTTATCTTCAGAATTTGTAATTATTCTTTGGTCATTGGCAGCAAAGAGGAAGAGTGTTTAAGTTAACTGTAGGAGAAAGTTTAATTCCTTGATGTAAATTTTTATTCCATTTTATTATTATTTCATTTAAGTAGATATTAAAAAAGAGTTGCTGAGAGGGGACATCCCTGTCGGACCCGTTGGTTTATCTCTCTCGTATATGATAGCTCGTGATTTAATCTTATTTGTATTTAATTATTTTCATATATACTTGAGATAGCTTTTAGGATATTATTTGGTATTTGTCTTTCTTTTAATATGTTAAATAATATGTTTCTTTTAACTTTGTCAAATGCTTTTTCAAAGTCAGTAAACGCAATATGTGTTTCTAAATTATATTCTCTTCTTTTCTCTATTATTAATTTTAGGCATTCATTTTCTCTGTTATTATTTATTTTGGGTCTATACATGATTATCCTTTTCTAAATCCATTTTCTGTACTTCTAGAATAAAGTTTTCGGAATATTTCATTAGTTTGTTATTTAAGATTATGCTATATATTTTGTAACAGGGATTTAGTATACTGATACCTCTATAGTTTTTAGGGTCATCTCTATTACCTTTCTTAAAGATAAGAATCACAATTGTTTTTTTCCATTCTATTGGTGGTATACCAGTTGAGTAAATTTTATTTAAAAATAATAAGAGTCTTTCTTTGAATCTTGTTCCTGCATATTTATATAGTTTTGAACCTAGCTTATCTTCTCCAGGTGATTTTCCGTTTCTTGTTTCTTTCAGGCTGATTTCTAATTCTTCTTCAGTTATTTCCTTTTCATTTTCGTTAATTTTTTGCCAGTTGTCTTTTTTAAAATATTTGTCTGTCCACAGTTCTGTGTAGTAATTTAGAAATTCTTCTAATTTCAATTCAGTGTTTAAGTGTTTTTAAATCTGCATTTAAGTGTTTCAAAATCTTATATACATTGGGTCTTATTTTATATAAATCATGTTCTAAATTAGAAACAAATTTATTCCATGATTCTCTGTCTTTTTCTGACTTCTCTTTTAGCTGGCTCTTATTCTTTTATATTCTATTTCATCTTCTAATCTTTTACTGCTTAACCATTTGTGATAGGCTTCTTTTTTCTTTTTGATTATTTCTTTGATTGTATCATACCAGATCTTTAGTTTTTTTCTTTTATTGAATTTTTTGGTCTTTTCTAAGCTTTCATTTGCTGCTGCATTTAGTATTGTTTTTATATTAAGCCATTCTATTTCTCTTTCTACATTTTGTTTTATTTTATTTAGATATTGGATAATTCTTTGTTCATATAGCCATTGTACATTTGTGTTATTCAATAGTCTAGTTTTATAAACAAATGTTTCAATTTTTCTTTCTGTTCTTGTTACTTGTATCCATTTAGGTGGTAATCTTAATTTTCTTTTAACAAGGAAGTGGTCACTGCTTATTTCATATCCTCTGTGAACTCTAACATCTAGTGAAAATTTTGATGTCTTTTCATTTAATATGAAGTAATCTAATATTTATGTTTATAGAAGGAATTCATTATTTTTAGGTTATTATAAACTACAGTCAGTCAATTTTTTACCATTTCTGTTTAGAGTGTGTTCTCCATGTATTCCTATATTATTATTAATTTTCGTGTTTCCAATTCTTGCATTGAAGTCTCCTGCTAAAATTATGTAATAATTTTTATTTATTTTATTATATATGTTTTGTAGCTGATTATAAAAATCAATATTATCCTGTTCTCTTCCTTCTTCTGGGGCATATAAACCAATTATTGTTAAATAGCTTCTATTATTCTTTCATTCCATAATTTATAATGCTTTAACTGTTTTGAAAGGGAGTTATGAATCCAAATCATGACTTCTGCTTGTGCTCTTTGGTCTCTGTCGACCCCACTGTATATCACATTAAAATTTTCAGTTCTCATAGTTCCTTTTAATTTCTTTTTTGTTTCAGTGATTACTGCCTATTTTAAAATTTCTTTCATTTAATAACTGGTCTAATTCTCTTTCTTTATATGCTATTCCTCATACGTTCCAGTTTGCTATGTGTATTATATTTTGTCATTTCCATTTTTGTTTTCCCTTTTCCATTCCAGGGTCGTTTCCCATAGATTCAATCCGATTATCTTTTTCTGTCAGCTTACAAGTAGGATTATGTTCTCCATGTCAGGGGACTAGCCTGACGATGGAATAGTTCAGTGGTAGGGCTGCTACCTTAAGGCTTCTGAACTAGCCTTCTTCCGAATTTAAACCCATAGGAGGAATAGGAAATTATACATATATTGAACAGGAAAGAGTAGATTATAGTAAGATTTATAGAGAGGGTATAGTTGTAAGGCCAGAAATGAAAAGACCACATTGCCCTCGAGTACTATAATAGCATAAGGGTCATAAAATAAGAAGAGTTGGCTGATAAGGCCTTATAGGAAAGATTAAAGTAAGTGGATCTTCCTCAAAGTAGAAGAAGGAGAGGATAGATCCAGCTAGGGATCCATGGGAGTGCCGCTTCCCTTACAATCAAGATGATTGCCCATTATGGCCCTGTTGGTCCACGAGTCCTTATTCAGTATATTCGGACCACCCCACCATATATATACGCACACGCATGCACACACACACACGAACAGTATCAAAGAGTGGTTTATGGAGGAGTTGAGTCCAAGAGAAGGTAAGTGACTAGTGGTGTACCACCCAGCTCCATATTTGGTCTTCTGTTGTTTAATTTGTATATGAATGATATAAGAAATGATTTGACAGAAAATATTTAGTTGTTTGTTCATGATACTAAACTTGGATAAGCAATGATAAATGAAGGTGATGCAAAGATCCTGCAGGAAAACTTAAACAGACTAGCAGTATAGGCAAAGGTGAATGGCTGCAAGTTTAATGTGGCCAGGTGTAAAGTTTGGGAAGAGATCAGAAGCTATGTACTATATACATGAATTGCAGGAAACTGATGAGGCCAGGGACAAAGACTACAAAAACAGCACATCCAATGACATGGTTGTTGAAGAACACACTAACAAGCAGGGATAGAGAGGTTATTATTCCCCTATATTGCAATAAGGCAGTGGAATAAGTTAAACATGGTTAAATGAAGATGATATTCTAACAGGAATAGAAATGGAAGAATACAGTTATTTTCATGAAGATAGAAAGGACAAGAACGGATGGGGAGTGCTGCTGATGATAGCAGGGGAATTATGTTCACATAAGGTAGACATGAAAGAGGGAAACAATGACAATAGTTATGAGTCAGTGTGGTGTAACATGGAGGTTGAGAGGAAGACTTATTTACTTGGATGTTGTTATAGGCCTGGGAATGTAGAAGGTGATGATGATAAAGAAATGTATAAACAACTTGGAGTAGTGAACAAAGGAAGAGTAATTATTATGGGTGATTTTAATTATGGCAGTATAGATTGGAATGAAGAGATAGCATTTGGGAATAAGGAAAATGAGTTCTTGAGAGATAACTAACTCAGACACCACGTGAAGGAGGGCATGCGAGAATCGAGTGTTCTAGATCTGATCATTTCATCAGAGGAATGGGGTTTTTGTGAAAGGTGATTCGCACTTTCCTCCAGATGGTGAAAGTGATCATGAAGTGATTACCTGAGTTGTGGCTAGGCATATGCAGACTTTTGAGAGGAAAGGATATACATGGAATTATAAGGCTGGTGATTATGACAAGCTTAGGAGACAGCTTGGAGCTATAACATGGAACGAGGAGTTGAGTGGTAAGGAAATAAATGCTGCATGCAAACTGACAAAGAAAAACATAACAACATCAACATGTGAATGTTGGATTCTGATTATATAGAGATTGAAGTAATTATTATTTGTTTCAGAATCCAGCATGATCTTCCATCACATAGGCAAAACTTGTAAATATTATTTAATGTAAATCACTTATTTTACAATTAAATATTCATATAACTACCTTAATTTTGTCTAATATTAAATTAATTAATCAAAGATATATGTATTAATAATGAAAATACTGTATTAAATATTATTAAGTTATTTTATTTATTACTATGTTAATATTATAGAATTTGTACTTGATAATTTTAACTGTGTATTAATTGAAATGTAAATATTCTCTATTTATTTCTGTTATAGAAGTTTAGAGTTATGCAATAGCTCAATTTTATTATATTTTATTTGTTGTCATGGAGACACATGAAGAAGCGAGCGCGAGTGGAACAGAGTGTGAGCTAGGACAAGGATAATAAAAAAATTATATAGAGGTAACAAGAGAGAGTTGGAACGGAAATTTTGAAGTGAAAGAAGCAAGGGTATAAACTAGAGAGGTGGAAGTAAATAAAAAGTTCTCAAGGGCAGAAGTTAAAGGGGATAATAATTATAAGCGAAAAAAGACGAAGTGAATTTTATAGTTAGCTGAAAGTAAAATCAGCAGTGATAATTAAAGGAATTTAATGCCGCAATCAGATAATATGAAGAAACTGGACGTTCAGTGAAGAATTCTGATTAAACCCAGTTAATCTCGAATTGCGACTTAATTCTAAATCGCCCTAAGCAGAACTGCACAGTGTTTAATTATTTAATGAGTGGTAACAAGGATAATCAAAGTACCTTACAGTTGATATTAGTCGTGAAGCGTGATTAATAGTGTTTTAGTTATAACTGCGGAGAAAGTCTTATAAATGTGTTCTTAAGTGCAACAAATATATTTTGAAAGTTATTCGCAACGTAATTGATGTACTAGGAACTGTTTCTGGTAAGCACTGACATATTGATCATTTTCAATGTATGAAGAATTGAATGTTAGTTACGCTATGTTTAACCTAACTTTAACTGTGGAAATTCTTTGCGAATGAGAACTTGAAAATAAGAATTGTTGAGAGATATTTACAGCAATTAGTGCCTGTGGTGTTCTTTAAGCGTATAGCATAGCTGAGAACTGTGTGGAAACCATTCAGATGGGAAGTTCTATTGTATTTAATTAAGTGTAGGAATTTTGTGACTCAGAAACTGAGAAGGTGTATGTAATGTTTGGAAGATTGAACTAATGTGATTGACTTGACCTAATATTTAACTTTATTCTATTGTTTAAAATTAGAGGTAGAATTTATGTATGTGTTATATAGCTTATATTAAATATTTCATTTGTTAATCTACTTATCATGTTTGCCTGAATTCCTTTTTATTGCACCGTTCACAAAAATTCAAATCTTGCGGGAATCCCAAGTGGAAAACAAATACTTCGGCCAGAATGAATGAGGAGACTGCTAACTAACTGTCTGTGAATTGATCCTACTATTTTATATAGACTAATCTAAGGATAGAGTGGCGCAGTATAATAGAAATTTCTCTACCTTGGATTAGTGACCAATTCTCAATTAGTTTTTTTTTTTTTTTTTTTTATGAAAGTGACTTGTAACAAGATGGCGGATTCGAACATTGGAAAAAGAGAACGTCACGACATGAATGTATTCTGAAGGTCAAAATGGTGAATGCATGTGTAGCTTAAGCATGATATCTGGAAAAAGAAGGTACTTTGGAGGAAGTACAAGATGAATAATGGTAATAATCAGATACGTGAAGAGTATAAAGAACAAGCCAGGAGACTGACTCTCTTAGTAAGGAAAACAAAAGTACAGTATGAGAAGAAATTGGCAAAACAGTTGAAGAAAAATATTAAAGAGTTTTGTAGATATGTGGCAAGTATAAGGAAGAAAGATCATGGTAAGATGATATATGGTAACTGCTGCTGAAGACATTGTGTATTCAGTGATAACTTTATAAGAATGTTTCATTCTGATCAGGGTGGAATCATTAGGATCTTAAGAGGACACAGGAGAAGATGGCTTAATTGTGATAGTGGCCCCTTGCCTTTAATACATAGCATCATACATCTCCTCCAGGAGATGTGCTTTGCATTAAGTGTAAATATTAAGAATAGTGATCAGAGCTTATTCACCTTTTACCATGAGTTGCCTTGGTCTTGCACTACGTGTGGGATCACCTAGACTTACAATACTTGCAGGCGCAAACTTGACTTACTTGTCTGTTTGCTTACTTGGGAAATGGAGTAAAACCAGGTTGAAAATAGTTTGGTATCTTTAACATTTATTATACCCAAGGTAAAATACTTCCTACATCTATCTCTCCTCCTGAGATTTTTATTTAATAAGGTTAAAACACCTTATGGTAACATGGGATCACCTAGACTTGCAATACTTGCAGGCGCAAACTTGACTTACTTGTCTGTTTGCTTACTTGGGAAATGGAGTAAAACCAGGTTGAAAATAGCTTGGTATCTTTAACATTTATTATACCCAAGGTAAAATACTTTCTACATCTATCTCTCCTCCTGAGATTTTTATTTAATAAGGTTAAAACACCTTATGGTAACGTGGGATCACCTAGACTTGCAATACTTGCAGGCGCAAACTTGACTTACTTGTCTGTTTGCTTATTTGGGAAATGGAGTAAAACCAGGTTGAAAATAGCTTGGTATCTTTAACATTTATTTGCTGTTTTAAGGATACTTGTGACATAAGACTGAATGATAAATGCACATAAACACAAGAAAGATATTTAATTAACCAAATATTTTGGTCTGGAAATAGCAGACCATCTTCAGTGGTATTACAAGAACAGTTTTAAAAATACAAGCTACAATTATACAATGCCTCATCAGAAGAGCCAAAACTAATTGTTCTACTTTTGATTATCTACAGAAAGAACTTTCTACTATCCAACAACACATGAAACTCAGTGGCTTTTCTAAAAAAAGTACTCAACATCTTCTCAATTCTTATAATTCTCCACAAAACAACAAAGTTTCAATACGTCGAGTGCCTATTCCTTATATCTCCGGTATTTCAGAACCTATCGCAAGAATTTTAAAGAAATATTATTTAACAATTACGTATTCACCTATTAACAAATTGTCTTCTCATTTTACTGCTCCTAAAGACAAACGCTCAACTTTATCTCTTCCTGGAGTTTAACAAATTCCTCTTGCAACTGTGATCTTTCCTATTTTGGACAGACTGGACGTTCTCTTGAAAAAAGAATCCAAGAACATCAATCCTCCATTCTTCACAACAAACCTGAAAAGTCTGGATTGGTTCAACACAGGATCGAAACTGACTACAGCATCTTCTGGTCCAGGACTCACCTCTTAAATAGATCCCGTTATAGGTTCGAACGTTTGTTCAAGGAAAGCGTGGAGGCCTTACTCCATCATCCCAACCTGAATCGTAATGACTGTATATCTATATCAAAAATATGGGAAAGTCTAATCAAGATTACTCATTAATTTTTTTTTTTTTTTCAATCATGTCTCTACTTCAAAATGTTCCGTTTTATACTTAATACTTAATGATATAACATCATGCGCCGTGTTCTATTTTTAACGATCTATTGTTAGTATTCTAGCTTGTATTTTTTAAAACTGTTCTTGTAATACCACTGAAGATGGTCTGCTATTTCCAGACCGAAATATTTGGGTAATTAAATATCTTTCTTGTGTTTACGTGCATTTAACATTTATTATACCCAAGGTAAAATACTTTCTACATCTATCTCTCCTCCTTAGATATTTATTTAATAAGGTTAAAACACTTTATGGTAACTTGTTCTGGTAAAATACTTATGAGTTCTGTATTACTAAAATCTTGGTATTTTTAGCCTGGCTCCCACTGATGAGACCTCAATAAAGGTCGAAACCGGTCTGGGTAGTGGCCCCCTTGCCTTTAATACATAGCATCATACATCTCCTTCAGGAGATGTGCTTTGCATTAAGGGTAAATATTAAGAATAGTGATCAGAGCTTATTCACCTTTTACCATGAGCTGCCTTGGTCTTGCACTACGTGTGGGATCATCTAGACTTGCAATACTTCCAGGCACAAACTTGACTTACTTGTCTCTTTGCTTACTTTGGAAATCGAGTAAAACCAGGTTGAAAATAGCTTGGTATCTTTAACATATATATACATATATATATATGTAGAAAGTTTTTTACCTTGGGTATAATATATGTTAAAGTCAAGCTATTTCAAATATAAACCTGGTTTTTTACTCATACTTGGGAAATGGAGTAAAAAACCAGGTTTATATTTAAAATAGCTTGGTATCTTTAATATATATATATATATATATATATGTGTGTGTGTGTGTGTGTATGTATGACGATTCATTGACTCGGTTGAAATACACATTGTGAAATAGAGTTGAATGGCTTAAACCGAGAGTTAGGTAAAAAAAGGGGGTTTAATAGTAAAACACGACTAGTTTCGGCTTGTAACAGCCTTCATCAGGTGACATTATAAAAGAAAAGAAAAAACACTAAACACTGAAGGTTAAAAAAACTATGAACAACATACAGAGTCTCTATACATAATTAACATGAAAATGTTGTAGTTGTATTTAAAGCCGTTCTTTCGTTTCTTGCATTGTTGGGAGAGTGTGTGCTTGCAGCATATCGTGAACGTCATTACATGATTACAGCTGAATGACTATCTGGGAGGTTGTAGCTCAAGTTATTATTTAGATGTTCAGGGTTGAGTATGATTTCCCTAGATTCTACGATTTTTCTCTCTAATTCATCATGGCAATGAAAGATGTTGGTAGATTTGTCCCAGCGGACTGTATGACTTGGGTTTTCATCATTAGGATCAATCGAGAAAAGGATATGGCTTGATAAGGCACTGGCTCACTGTCTCTTGTAAGCAATGTCTCTCATGTGTTCCTCCATAAGTAATTCAATAGATTTGTCCCTTTGGCCAAAATAAGGATTATCACAATCACACCATATTTTGTACACACCGGGATATTTAAGATGATGATGACAAGGTTTTGGTTGGCTTATTAAGGAGTGGATTTTTGAAAGTGGAGTGAACAAAGTTCTGATATTGCATTTTCTTAACTAATTGGCTAATTTTTGTGAAACTGAACTTCTGTAAGGAATAGATATATTGCCCTTAAATGTATTTATTTCTTCTGTGTGATGACTAGGAGGGTTAAGAAAGAATTTTTCAATAATTCTTTCAGATTTTCCATTAAGTAGGAAAGTAGTTTTGAGAGTTTATTTCTTTTTGAAGTTCATCTGGGTCATCAAGAAGAGAGCGAGCTCTATGTCCCAAGATAGAAATATATATATATATATATATATATAAATTCCCTCATGAAAGATTGCCAATCTACAGATGTAGTATTTACAACATGGTTAGATAATCTAAAAATTCTTTTCTGGTGACAAAACACAGAACGTTTTCAAGCTGTTTCAGACCCCTTCCCCCACAATATGTGAGGATAACAGTGATCTCAGAATGAGAAATCATGTTCATCTGCGACCTAAAGACACTCATACATATTCATGACCATGATGAGATTTGGCCTTACAACCTGTTGGTTGGAGAGCAGTGTTCTATCCACTCAGCTAAACAGGCCAACCAGTTACTCTGCTACTTCCAGACTTTATCATTAGGGCAATATACTGAAGTGAAAAAGTAGTACTCTCCAATCATGATCCATATCCATCAGAGTAAAAAACTTATGCAGCATCAACTGTTGCTCCACAAGATCAATTTTTGTTGTACAGTGTGTCTAAGTACAGGTTCTCTATGTCATTATATACCATCCAGTCGTTTTCGACTCTCTTGATGATCTTGTGAACAAAGGCTTACAGTAATTCTAAGTAATTGTAATTCTTTCAGTAATTTTTTTTATGCTGTCCATCCAACTCTTTTGTGGTCTTCCTCTTCTTCTCAATCCCTCAATCTTCCCCAACATAAACCTGACTTTTCCAATGATTCTTCAGCTCACTTAATGTGTCCAAAGTACATCAACTTCTGTTTAGTAATCATCACCTCCAAGAAGCATTCTCTTTATATTCTTTACCTTCTTATTGGACATTCTTGCAGTCCACGAGATACTTAATAGTCTCTTCCACTCCCATAATTCAAATGAATCAATTTACTTTGTCTTTCTTCTTAATAATCCAGCTTTCACATCCATACATCACTAATGGAAACCATTGGTTTGACAATTCTAACTTTCGTGGCCTTACTCGCACCTCTATCTTTCATAATTTTTGTCAGCTTTAACACTACTTTTTTTTCTCATGGCTATCCTTTTAATTTCATCTTTACATTTACCATCAGTTCTGATTCTGGACCCAGTAAATCATAACTTTCAACAATTTCTATTTTATCTCTCTTGATTATAAATTCATTTAAATTGCCAGAAGCCATCACTTTTGTTTTTTTGATGTTTAAATTTAGTCCGCCTTTGTTGCTTTCCGTCTTAACCAATAGAATCAACCGCTCCAGATCTTCCTTAGTTTCTGCTATGAGAGTTGTATCATCTGCATATCTTAAATTATTTATTTTTCTGCCACCAATCTTAATTCCACCTGGATATCTATCTAAATCAGCCATTCTCATAACATACTCACTATACATATTAAAAAGGTAGGGCAACAAACACTTCCTCTCCTCAAACAGTGTCTGTTTCTCCAAAGACTGTTTTTACTGAAGCTTCTAGTCATACAGCTCTCTTATCAAGAGAATTAGATGTTCAGGTATTCCCATTGATCTCATTAGAATCCACAGTCTGTTGTGATCCACACAATCAAAACCTTTCTTATAATCCATAAAACAGATGAATACTTCCTTCTGAAATTCTCTTGTTCTTTCCATAACCCATTTCATATTTGCTATTTGGTCTCTAGTTCCTCTACCTCTCCCCTAACGCCTTCCTATTCTTGTGGCATTTCTCTTTTCACATATGGCTTCGGCCTTTGTAGGATCACTTTCAGCAAAACTTTACTTGCATGTGAAATTAAAGTAATGGTTGTATAATTCTCACAATCTCTGACATTTGAATTTTTTTTTGGGGGGGGGGGTGATATTGGGATGAATACTGTTGTTTTCCAATCTCTAGGTTCAGTATATTTTCTTCCACACCCATTGATAGATTTCAGTCATTGTATTCACTTCTTCATCCCCAGCTGCTCTCAATAATTCTACTTAGACACTATCGGCTTCAGGAGCTTTTTCTTTTGGTAGCTGTTCCAGTGCTGATATGACTTCAGTTTTCATTAATATGGGTTCCTCTACAAATTTTATCCTTTCAAATTCTCCTTCAATATTATAATCTTTTTTTGTACAAACTTTACATATTCTTTCCATCTTTTTTTCATTGCTGCTGCTTCTTCCATCAGGTATTTACCGAAATTACTTTTTACAACTCCTGATCTAGGGATAAACTTCCCTGTAATCATTGTTAATAAAAGCTGGACATATTGAATCTTTCCTTATGTTATGAAAATACGAATAAAGGTTAGGTTAGTTTATAATGATTTCCAACTGATAAAGGTTAGGTTAGTTTATAATGATTTCCAACTGATAAAGGTTAGGTTAGTTTATAATGATTTCCAACCAATAAAGTTTAGATTAAGTTAGTTTATAATGATTTCTGATTTCATTGAGTGCAAAAGAAGTACTTTCCTTACTTTTTTTCATTATAAACTAACCTAACCTAAGCTGTTATAATTTCTATTGAGAATGGAAACCTATATATAAAACCTATAAACATGTTTTTATTACATTTACCAGACTCCTCTAGGAATTATTCACTTTAACCTGTTAAAGTGACTAATTCTCATAAATTATTCACTTTAACCGGCAATTATTAATAATAACTGGATTTATCACTTTAACCGTCACATATAATATATAATTATTATATATTGTGCACATATTTATATCACTTTTGTTTCATATTCATTTTTTCAGCATCTTGTTTCAAAGACTTCTGAAACTTCAGACTGGGTAGTAATTGAAGAATGCTTGAAATCTCTTCATTCTGCAGAAAACTCATCAAGTTGCACTACTTCAAATTATGATAAATGTGATATAGCAAGTAAGAACCTTGCGAGGAGTAAGCATGTTGAATTACAGGTATATTTCTATTTCACATTCCTTATGGTAAAAAAAAAAAAAAATCAGTAGTATTACTATCTCAGAGTAAATCTTTTAATGAAATACTAATTTCAATTGTTCAAAGGGGATGAGCAGGATATACATCAAATAGTGTCACACAACCTCATTCCATCCCAGATGGATCAAATATTCTATCTTATGAATTTTCAATGATAACTACACTGGCAGTTTTCTATATTTTATCATGCAATTACATACTCAGTTTTAAATGGTAGGACCATTAATTGATTAACTGCAATGAAGATGTGACCCTTGAGACTACTTGACCTAAAGTGTTTTTTTTTTCCCTTGATTTTTTTATGGTGCAAAGACATCAAGGGTCATACTGCATGTGGACACAAGTCATAGCAGTACATGTGGTAATTGGTTAGTAGGACAATCACAAACATCCATGCCCTTGATGGGATTCAAACCTGCAGCCTCTTGTCTGGAGAGTGGATACACTCTCCCACTGCCACTTGGCCAATGGAGTGGTTAGCATATCCATTAACCATTGACTTTCAGCAATTTAACTTTTACTTATATATTATTTATTTTTCTTGTTCACAAGACATGAATATGAATATCAGTTTGGAAATATGTATGAAAAAAAGTTATATCAATTTCAGAAATGTGGCATTATATCATTCCTGTTAATAAATTTATTTATTTTGGAAATATTTACATTCCTATATTTTTTAAATGACTGCAGCAAACCAGCTTGCAGCAGTGCAGTAGACAAAAGAATCTGAAAGAAGAGGGAGTCATTAGTGCCTGGGTGATAATGGAGAAAAAAAGTTGTTGAGAGTAGTGGCAGATTGTATACCTTGAAGGAAGAGGATCAAGCAATTTGGAGTGAAATTGAATGACAAAAGAAATAAAAGTGGATTTGCAAAAGAAAAGAGATTATGGAAGACATATAAAGGGTGAGGTGGAGGAAAATTACATAAGGAATATAAGGCACAGGCTAGGAAAGTAACTACTATTATAAGGAGAGAAAAATTAGAATATGAGAGGAGATTGGCACTGCAATCCAAGGAAAATCCCAAGAAGTTTTTTTACTATGTGGTGAGTAAGAGGGAAAATGACAGTGGATGAATTATCTTGCTGGATAGAGATGGAAATCAGGTAGATTACTTTATTAGATTGTTTCATCCTGGTACAGCAGGCTATATATTCTTTGAAGGATAATGACTGATGAAATGTTAGAAGTGAAGGAAGAAGATGTATTCCAAAAACTAATTACTCTAAATGTTTAATAAGGTGGAGGGGGATACTAGATGGAATTTCACCATGTGTTTTTATGGGAATGTGCTATGGAACTATTGTGCCATTCATTAGCTTGGCTGTTTAATGAACATCTTGTAATGGGACAGGTTCCTGAAGAGTGTAAGGAGGGTAAGATTGTAGAATTGCATAAGGATGGCCATAGAATGAATATATCAAACTGTAGGCCTGTTTGCATTTCATCTGTAATTGTTAAGATTTTGGGAGAAATTGATATGTGCTCGTATTCAGAATTGGGTAGATGAGGGCAATATTATTTATGCAGGCCAGCATTGATTTGTTAAAGAGTGCTCGTGTTTTAGTAATCTGGTAACCTTTTACAATAGACCAACAAGAGCAATGGATTAGGCATACGCTTTCATTTTTTTTTTTTAAAGGCACTTCACAGGGTGCCACATGACGTTGATTTTTAAGTTGCAACATATGAGTTTGGACAGCAGGTAGGTGGATTGGATTGGTGATTGGCTCTCTGGAAGATATCAGAGAGTTTTATATGGGGGAGCAGTATCAGGGAGTAGGAAGTTTACAAGTAGAGTTCCACAGGGTTCAGATCCTGGGACCATTACTGTTCAATCTTTATGTCAATAACATTATAACAGAACCACAGGGAGATGTTCAATTGTTTGGAGATGATGTGAGTCTTTCGAGGGTTATAATTAAGAGTGCTAGTGTTTTGGCTCTTCAAGAGGATTTGAATAGCCTGAAAAGGTGGGTAAACAAATGGGGATATCAGTTTAATCCAACTAAATGTAAGGTTTTAAAATTTGGAATCCACAGATGTGATTCTTATGCTAACTTGGAGAAGAAGTGATGGAAGCAAAGGATGTCAGGGTAATTGTGGATGGAGATTTGAAGTTCTGAGGACATATTGCTTAAGGGGGTGCTTAAGGGTCAAAGCTGTATAACTGAGAGGAGACCTCCACATAGCCTTTCAAGGAATGTGGAGAACCGACCAGGGCTTCTGACCTAATGTCCAATCCTCACCTTCTCGTGGTGCACCCTGTTGGGTATCTACTTTGATACTGAACGAACGAGGATGGGCTGGCAATTTGGGATTTAGCCGACCAAATTGTATTCTTATTGGTTAAACCAAAATAAAAAATGATGGTACAACATGACAAAATTTCATGCCGGCTGGGGCGTAGCCCGGTTAGACAAAGCCCCCGTTGTTTTCGTCTGGGAACCAGGGCGAACAGCAAAAAGCCAGCTACTGGAACAAATCTGAAAACAAACCCCAACTCAACATCACCAGAGTTAAAGTTCGGTACTATCAACGTAAGAAGCCTGAATGGCAAAGAAATGGAGCTAGCTGAGGAATTAGAGAAGTACCAGATCGACATAATAGGGGTGACTGAAACAAAAAAGACCAAAACTGGTGAGATCTTTCTGAGCAATAAATACAAAATGTTATATTCAGGCAATGACAATCAAGGAAAAGAAGGGGTAGCCATAGTATTCAACACAAAATACGAGGCTAATCTTCTTGAATGGCAGTCAGTCTCAAGTAGAGTAATGTGGGCAAATATGAGAATGGGGAACTGGACAATGAGACTTATTTGTGCCTATGGTCCCACAGAAGGTTCTACTAAGGTAGAAGTGGAGGAATTTTTTGAGGCTTTAGAAAACGCAACTGACACAATGAAAAAGGAAAAGTTGGTCCTTTTTGGGGATCTAAATAGCAGAGTAGGAAATGATTGTGAGACATACAAAAATATTTTGGGAAAATTTGGAGAAAAGAGCACAGCTAATAATAATGGCAAATATCTGTTGGATTTCTGCTCAGGACATGGACTGGTTATTACTAACACCATGTTCCAACATAAAAATGTGCACAAATTCACATGGAGAGAAGAGGCTAGGAATAAGAAAAGTCTCATTGACTATGTTATTGTTGATAGTGATGTTTTCTCCCTGGTGCAGGACACCAGAGTGTACAGAGGATTTGAAATTGGAAGTGATCACTATTTAGTCTTGAGCAGGATAAAATTGAATTTCATATTGAAAAGAATAACATGTAAGAAAGTTTTAAAGCGAATAAAAGTTGAGCAGCTCTCAGATGTGAGCTGTAGACTAAAATACAGAAAGATTATTGAAAAGAAAATGAAGAGTTTGAGAACAGGAATCAAACCTTGGAGATTCAGTGACAAACTCTGAAGAAAACATTGATTGATTCTGCCAGAGAGGCATGTGGTGAGGTTGTGTGCAAGGATAAAAAAATCAGAACTTCCAGGTGGACACAGGAGGTTAAAGAGGCAGCGAAGGAAAAGAAGAAAGCATATCAAAAGTTCCTGGCAAATAAGTCAGCTTTTACTCTTACAGAATACAGAGACAAATGTAAGAAAGCTAAACAGTGTGTAAAACTAGCTAAACAAAAGTCATGGGAGGACTTTAGCAAGAATATAGAAAATAAATATCAAGAAGGTGGAAATATATTCTGGAGGTTGTTGAAGAAGCTTAGGAATGGAGGAAAGAGTGCTGTAAAAGGAGTTGGAGATGATAAAGGTGACATGAAAACGGTAGAAAAATATATCCTTGAAGTATGGAGTAATTACTTTGAAAAATTGCTAAATGAAACAAGCAGTGATGACAGCACAGTGATAAAAAAACACTGACCAGGCATGCAGTCAGGAATACATATCCATACTTGAAGTAGAAAAAGCCATCAAAGGCTTGAAATGTGGAAAAGCAGCAGGAGTAGATGATATTCGACCAGAAATGCTGAAGCATGGTGGTATAAAAGTCTTACAGTGGCTGCACTGCATAGTTCAGAAAGCCTGGACAGAGGGACGAATTCCCGATGATTGGAGTAGAGCTCTCATAGTACCCATATATAAAAAGGGAAATAAAACTGAATGTGAGAATTACAGAGGTATTTCCCTACTGAGTGTTCCTGGCAAGATCTATGCAAGTATAACTTGAGAAACGGTTGAGAAGAATTGTGGAAGAAAAGCTTGGTGAAGAACAAGCTGGATTCAGGCCAAATAGAGGCTGTCAGGATCAGATCTTCACTTTACGACAAATAGTCGAGAAAGCATGGGAATATAACAAAGATCTGTATTTAAGTTTTGTCGATCTGGAAAAGGCATATGACAAGGTGCCAAGAGAGAAGCTATTCAATATGCTGCAGTTATATGGTGTCAATGGGGCATTATATCAAGCAATACTTAGTCTTTATTTGAGTTGTAAGTCAGCAGTTAGAATTGAAGGAAGTACAAGAAGATGGTTTAATGTTAAATCTGGTGTGAGACAAGGATGTACATTATCCCCTCTGTTATTCATTATCTGTATGGATCACATTATGAAGGAAAGTGGTATTAAACCTGATATCAAAATTGGAGATGTTAATGTCAGCTCTTTGCTTTATGCGGATGATGTTATACTTCTAAATAAATCCGCTACAAGTCTGCAAAATTCTCTGACTAAATTCAATTGCTGTTGTAATAGATATGGTATGAAGGTCAGCAATAAAAAGAAAAAGACAATGAAAATAGGCAGAATCATTGAAAATGTCAACTGTGTTGTGAATGGACAACCTGTGGAACAAGTAAAACATTTCAGCTACTTAGGCACGATTTTTACTGAAAATGGTAAATTAAATATAGAAATAGACAACAGAATCAGCAAAACTGGTATGGTGGGAAGTCAATTGAATAAATTCATATGGAATAAGAGAGAAATTAGTCGGAACACTAAATTAGCTGTATACAAGACAGTATTGAAACCAGTTTTAACTTATGGATCTGAGAGCTGGGTCAGAAGTAAAACGCTTGACCAAAGACTAGAGACCGCAGATATGAGAGTCCTGAGAAAGATTAGAGGCATGAACAGATGGCATCAATGGCAATATCATATTAAAAATGAGGATATTAGGAAAGAACTTGACATTGTCAGCATCCAGGAATGCGTTAGCAGAGCTAATCTCAGGTGGTATGGTCACTTAAATAGAATGGGAGAGGAAAGATTAGCAAAACAAGTGTTCTCTACCAGGTTGGCAGGAAAACGACCCAGAGGAAGACCAAGATATAGGTGGATTGATACGGTACAAAGTGCCTTAGACGATAGAAATATAAGATCTGATAATGTTGGAGTCCTGACAAGTAACAGACTGATTTGGAGGAAAATTGTAGATAGGAAGTTAGTAATGATGTAATTTTTTCATGTAGTACTGTCTTATCCTGTACAACCCTTGAGGGTACATGGCAGGAATGTGATGATGATGAGGACATATTGCAAAGTTTATGAAGACATCTCAGAGAATTGCTGCAATGTTAAGGAGGACATTCACCACAAGAGATAAAGGTGTGTTGCTTCCATTATATAAAGCTTTGATCAGACCACATCTGGATTTCTGTGCTTAGATCTGGTCACTGGCATTTGAAGGTGATGATGCTGCCTTGGAGAGGGTGCAGAGATGGATAACAAAATGAGGTCAGGCTGTACAATGTTGATTACGGAGATAGACTGAGGACATGTGGACTGCAGAACTTGGCGGATAAAAGACAAAGGGGAGTTTGATTGAGACATTTAAGCTATTGAGGGGTTATTATCATTTTAACACTGTACCGATTTTTCATATGGTAGGACAAGGAGAAGGTGCAAAGACAAGGGCTATCCTGGA
Organism: Typopeltis vanoorti; assembly: GCF_054136105.1. Lineage (NCBI taxonomy): Eukaryota > Metazoa > Arthropoda > Arachnida > Uropygi > Thelyphonidae > Typopeltis > Typopeltis vanoorti. The sequence goes on from NC_143554.1 coordinate 15,828,693, forward strand.
AGTTGCAAAAGGGAGTGGTCAGTAAAAGGGTAAGAAATGTAATGTTTTTTTTTTTTTTTTTTTGCACGGAGAGTGGTAAGAGCATGGAATGCATTGCCTGAGAGAGTGGTGATCATGCAGGTAGTTTAAGGAGTGGTATGATGAACTTTATGTTGTCTTACCATGATGAGTCTTGTGACTACATGGAGGTCAGGAAAATAATACTACTAATAAAAAAAATTATTTTATAAAAATCCTTTCGATTTACTGAAAAGATTGCAAAATATCAGCTGGTGCATAATTCTTAACCGTCTTCTGTGTCTGATTGTGTCCGAAGGGAGACAGTGTAATGGCACAATGCAAGGGACACTGATGAGGTGACATAATTGATAATTTCTGTATGGGCAACATGTCTTAGAACCTATTTCCTTCCACTGTACATTCTTGCTGTTTTTCTTTTCATCTTTGCAATATTAACATGACAGTAAACCTAAATAAATACAGTGTCTATGCAATTAAAATAAGAAACACTTCCCTCAGAAAATTCCCCAAAAAAATTAAAAACTCAATTGTTACAAAAAAAATTAAATAAATAAAAGAAATCTTCTCCATTCACTTCACCAACCTAAAAACCACTCTAAATGAAGTGCACTGACACTTATAGATATCTAAACATGATCTCCTGTTTTCGACTGAAGCACAAAACAACTACCGTGACACCTACAGCTCATCTTAACTGTCAAAACTACTATCTTTATAATTCTTTTTGTCTTCTGGTGGTACAAGGGTGGTCTGAAAAGTTCTCGGCCTCGAAAATAGATGGCAACACTATCGGCATGATTTTTTTTTCTAAGTTGGTACATCTGTCATAAGCATCCATGTGAAATTGCAAGTAATTCTATCAAGTATTTTTTTTTTATACATCTGTCTGAAGCCAAGGTGTTGTCTGTATCCATTGAAATGGATAAAATTAAGTATCGTGAAGTTATAAAATTCTTTGTAAAAGAAGGTTTAAGATCAAAAGAAATTCATTCAAAGTTCATAAAAGTTTGTGGGCACTCTTCTTTCTCCTTTGTTTTCGACAATTAAAAAATGGGCTGCCGAGTTTAAACATGGTCATACCAGACTTGAAGATGATTCACGTGAAGGACATCCAAAAAGTGTAAAAACACCAGAAATCATTGATCAAGTGCACAATATGGTATTGGATGACCAGCGAGTCAAAGTGCGTGAAATTGCTGAAACTACAGGCATTTCAGAAGAACATGTAGGATATATTTTGCATGAAGAATTGCTAATGAAAAAGCTTTGCGCAAGATGGGTGCTGTGCTTGCTCACAGCAGATCAGAACTGCACTCGCATGAAAATTTCTGAACAGTGCTTGGAGCATTTTAACAAGAATAAAACTGATTTTGTGCATCAATTTATTGCTATGGATGAGACTTGAATTCACCATTATACACAAGAATCCAAACAGCAATCAAAACAGTAGACAGAAGCCGGTTGTTCAGTGCCAAAGAAGACAAAGTCGGTTCCATCAGCAGGAAAGATCATGGCATTGGTGTTTTGGGTTGCTAAAGGCATTTTGTTTATTAATTATCTTGAGGGTTAAACAATAATGGGGGGGATATTATTCTGATCTTTTAACCAGACTAGTCAAAATAATTCATGAGAAAAGACCCGGTTTGCAGAAGGAAAAAAATCACCTTTTATCAGGACAATGCACCTGCCCACAGTATGAAAATTAAAGAGTCTGCACTGTGAATTGTTGGTACATACACCCTATTCCCCAGATTTGGCTCTCTCTGTCCTCTATCTCTTCCCAAAAATAAAACTCTTCCTCGCTGCTCAGCATTTTTCTTTGAATCAAGAGGTTGATTGCAGCTGCAGAGGGGTATTTTGCAGATCTTACTGAGAACCACTAGGGTTGGGATAATGGCTCTAGAGCATTGCTGGAATAAATGTATTAGTCTTAAGGAAGATTATGTTGAAAAATAAAAATAATTTTGAAATTATAAATTCGTTTTTTCATTATTAGGCCGAGAACTTTTTCAGACCACCCTTGTACATATACTTTTGTGTGATCTGATATTCCTAGCCAGAGGATGCCTAATTTTGCATCTCACCTGGTTTGCAACTTAAAATTATCTTGCCTCATTATGTATCATTCACCTTTTGTTTTCTATCACTTCCTCCATTTCTGAAATTGTTCTGACCTCTTTGACTCATTATCCATGGAGCTTGATTTCCTACAGTCCAACATCCTTAAGAGTGAAGTAGTCTTCTGTAATGAGTTTGATGTCCATATTTCTAGCTGGCTCTTTTTTTCCATTTTTACTGACCAACCTGGAAGGGAAGCTGAGGTACGTACTATTATCAGTGACCTAAAGCACATTGTTCATCTTCCAACCATAATTCTTGACAATCCTCTACTATTATCAGTGACCTAAAGCACATTGTTCATCTTCCAACCATAATTCTTGACAATCCTCTCGACTCACTCAACACTCTGGATCTTTTCGTAAATAGTTCTCTTTTTAATTACATTATTGGGGTGACTACTCCTCTTGTAATTCAAATCACAATTTAATCCAAATTTCATGTCTAATCGAATGGCCTTCCCCTCAGCCATTCACTATATTATATACTTTGACTCTGAAACAGTGCCAAGTAGAAAGATGTCAGAGGCATTTATTCCTGCCTTCCATGGTCAGAATTCAGATCCACATACCTGTTGTGATTTGGTTACTGAAATTATTCAAGTTGCAATGACTGACTTCATTCCTCACTTTGTTTTCAAATTCTCACCCAGTATTCAAGCCACAGTTTACCAAAAATGTGTGCAGAGTGGGACAGAACTATCATTAACATGACTGAATCTGACTTTGAACGGACCAAATGTACAAAATCGACATCTGTGCTAATAGCAGTTGTGCCTTCAAGCCCTTTGCACTTTTACCCCCCCCCCTTCCTCATATATAAATGACTTGCTCTCAATTACTTCAAACACTATTCACAGTTTTTCTGATGATAGCACTCTCCACACATTGCCATAACACTAGCAATGATTTCAAAACAATTTAGTCTGATTTTTTTTTTCTCACAAACAAAACCTTTGTTTTTTCCCACTTATCTTTCATCATGCTAAAATTCACATTCAAGACCAGATCTCTTCTTTCAGACTGACTTATTCTTGACTAACACACAACATGTTTTGTCGGGAAGCCGACTTCTTCAGGCGTGAGAACATTAAAAGCAAACATAAAAAACTCCATAAAGAAACATTGTATCACTACAAAACCAGCTATGAACTACAGTTAAGTTTGAACTGAAGCTACAGTCCAGGCTAAAGTTATATTGTTAGGCATCTGCAAGCGTGTGACTTCACGAGTGCGCCAGTATCTGATAGTAGAGCTAAATGAGTCCCGGTAAATTATAACTAAGTTTACTGTTTATGTGATAAGAGTCCAGGACAATTGCATAGGCTTTCTACCTCATCATGGCATATATGAAGGTTTGATGTTGTGGTTCAGTTTATCTCATTTTGGCGGCCTTCACTATTTGTATTCACTGAGAACAGGACATGGCTTGAGAGGGCGCTTGCTCTGGTTCTGTTGTAAGCACGTCCCTTTGATGTTCCTCGAGATGTAGGAGGATGGACTTCTCAGTTTTTGGCCATAATATGGCTTCCCACAGTCACATGTGATTTTATACACCCTGGAAACTGAAGATGGTTGTGAGCCTGTTTTGATTTTCTTAGAATTGATCTGAGTTTAGGAAGAGTGGAGAAGCACGTTTTTATGTTAAATTTTTTCAAAATTCTTCTTAGTTTCTGGTAGAGCACGCTGATGTGTGGTAAAGAGATATAATGATATAACCTTTGGGGTTGTCCTGTATTTCTGCGTTGTTTTGAGGATGGCGATATAGTTGTTTATTAATAGTTTTTGAAGAGTAGCCATTATTTGTGAAGGTTCTTTTTAGATGTTGTAGTTCATTTTTTAGCTCCTCCTCATCTGACAATACAGACCTGGCGTGATGCGCTAGAGTGGAGATGATTCCCAACTTCTGTGCTGGATAGTGGTGTGAGAATGCATGCAGATATCTATCCGTGTGCGTTGATTTTCTGAAGATCGAGATTTTTATGGAGTCAGACATCTTAGTAAGTTTGACGTCTAAAAAAGGCAGAGATCCATTTTCTTCAATTTCTGTGGTCAACTTGATGTCTGGGTGGAAGTTGTTTAAGTGATTTAAAAAAATGTGAAGATTATCTATACCGTATTCCCAAATAAGGAATATGTCGTCAATGTATCGGAGCCATATTTTAGGTTTAAGTGTAGCAGAGGAGATTGCCTTTTCTTCAAAATCCTCAAAAAAAATGTTGACTAGTATTGGAGACAGGGGGCTGCCCATTGCCAATCCCTTATTTTGTTTATAAATTTTTCCTTCAAACTCAAAGTAGCCTAAATTAACACAATGTGATAGCAGAGTAAACATCTTTTTTCAGATCTTGTTACTTAAAATATTAAGAACCTCTTGAGTTGGAATATTTGTGAAGAGTGCTACCGCGTCAAAGCTCACCATGATAGCTGAATTCTTGAGCTTTATATTTTTAATTTTAGAGACGAAGTCTTTTGAATTTTTGATGTAAGAAGGAGATTTTCCTGCAAAACCTTTTTAAGGATGATGCTAGATATTTTGATAACCTATATGTAGGTGAGTCAATACTATCAACGATTGACCTTAATGTAAAATTTTCCTTGTGTATCTTCAGGAGGCTGTATAATCTGGAGATGAGCAGATGTAAAGAATGAAGAGAAAGGCTTATGTTTCGTGGAAGTTCCTTGGTCTTTTTTAGAAGGTTGTTGGTTCTGTTATGTATCTCTCTCTCGTTGGATCTCTCTCTATCTCCGAGTATGTATCTGACTCTAATAATGTTAAGATTTTTTACAGCAATCTGTTTTATTTAGGACTACAGTTGCATTACCCTTGTCAGCTTGGAGGATGATGATATTCTTGTTCTTCTTAAGATTTTTAATGGCTAGTCTTTCACCAGGGGAGATGGAGGTTTTGCATTGTTGATCACAAATATTGCCTCCATGCAAATTAAACTTGCCTCTGTGGTAGGAATTAGTGAAGCAGCTTTCTCTATCTTAATTAGAAACAATTCTCTGGGAATTGTTTTAGGCGAAAGGACAAAAGTGAGACCTTTCGAGAGAATTTGTTTTTTGTCATGAGTAAGAATGTACGATGATTGGTTTATCATTAATTTTTTTAGTCTTTCATGATAATTGTTAGGGTGGGATGTTCTTGTGTTGATTTGAGCAAATTAAACTTTCTAATTAGCTTATATTGTCCTGGACTCTTATCACATAAACAGTAATGTTAGTTATAATTTACTGGACTCATTTAGCTCTGCTATCAGATAATGGTGCACCCGTGAAGTCACACACTTGCAGATGCCTAACAATAAACTTTAACCCAGACTGTAGCTTCAATTCAAACTTAACTGTAGTTCATAGCCGGTTTTGAGTGATACAATGTTTCTTTATGGTGTTTTTGCATTACTTTGATCCTTGCTTCAGCAGGAGAGGTGATCCTGGATGACTTGGTCAAGATCATCCAGCTAGTGAGTTTGCCTGCATAAGTCAGTGATATTGCAGTAAGTCTCCTACCACATGGTCCAGCGCTGGGACCCCAAAGCTTGCTGTATAGAAGCATCCATGTACAGTTAGGTTGTGGTCTCTGACACCAAACCACAAAATCTCTTTCAGAATGAATTGAATCCTTCATCCTGAAATTTTCCAAGGATTTGATAACAGATTTAAGAAGGAAAAGACATCTGACGTACGTATAAAAATACCTGCATTTCTCATCATCCTTACTGTTAACAGGTGAAAGGCTAATAGGAAATATATGATCCTTCTTTATTCAGAAGAGTTTAGAAGGACTTGCAGTAGTATTAAAAAAAAAAAAAACATGTTCCAATGATATTCTTTTTGAATTGTCATGTTTAAATAAGGGAGTTGCAGAATCATTAAGAATTTTGCTGATCGTCTTGGGTTCATAACCATTAAGTGCAAGGTTCTGTTACAGATAGTAAATTCTTTATTCCTTGTATTGATATGATTGATATGTCCTATTTTGTTAAGTTTTAATTATGCATATCTTTTGTAATCAATGGTGGTGTGAAGTGCCATTTAAAAATCTTCCAGTTGTGTTAGGTTTTCTGTATACGGAAAATGATAACCTTTTTTTCCCTCTTCATTTACTTCAATAAGGATATCAAGGAACAGTAATTTTTTGTGCTGTTCTAGTTCAAGCGTGAATTTTATATGGGGATGTAAGTTGTCCTGATAATCTTTGAAAGTAATTAACTCATCCATTGTTCCTGACCAAATAGCAAAAATATCATCGATGTAACTTAACCAAATTTTTGGTTTCTTTAGAAAGTTTTTTAATGCGTTAGTTTTGAAATTTTCCATAAACAGGTTGGCTAAGACTGGAGAAAGATGGGAACCCATGGCAAGTCCTTTTTTTTGTTGTTCCCAATATTTGTCTTGAAATATGAAAAAAGTGCTTTCCATAGTGTTTGAATAGTAGTCCTTTTTTGAACTATTTAGACACTGGGTCTGGACTTCTGTATCTGGCTCCCTACAGTGTCTGGTGGGAAAAGGTTTACAAGTAGATGCACCGTATCATTTCTGGTTACATTGGTAAAGATTAGATACTGACTGTATCTAATCTTGCTAAGATGTCTGAAGGCTCTGTATTTATATCCTTTAACTTTTCAATAAAATGCAAACTATTTGTTATAGGTGATTCTGTTTTATCTACGTGTGGTGATATCATGTTTGACAGATATTTTGCTATAAATTAGAGATGCCAAGAAATGATATTCTTGGTTTAATCCTTGGTATAATGCATAATATCATACATGTCTGTAAGGATATGAGCTTTGCATTATAGGATACTAAGGCAAGTGATGTGAAGTCAGCCTCTATATACAAGTAGCCCATTCGTGAAGTTATTTCATGCACAAACTTTGTTTGCTTACATTTGGATAAAGGATTAAATCAGAGCCTCCGTAGCTCGGTTGGTATAGACCAGTGATGGCGAACCTATGAAACGCGTGTCAGCACTGACACACTTGAAGGTTTCAGGTGACACACCTTGGATGTTGAAAAATATTGGTATTCTGATGAAAAAACTGCAATTAAGATCGCTCTCAGTTAAGGCGAAGGTAGGTTTGTTCATTGAAAGAACTTTCTACCAGTACTCAGCAACAGAAAAGTCATTAAATGTAATGTAAGTTTCTAATTTCAGTTTATTAAATTAATTGTATAATATGAATTCATAGATTTTATATCAATGTCCTATTAAATAAATAGCCTAATATGATATGTATAAGTCACCATCTATGATTATGTAGTTACATTTATAATGCATATATGCAAGTGGCACATCAACAACATCAATATTTAAAAAAAAGAAAAGTTTGACACACCTGGGTAAAAAGGTTTGCCATCACTGGTATAGACTTTGGTCAGAAAGATCTGGGTTCAATTCCTGTCCATGACATGAGGAACCTTTATCTAGTCTCTTTCAACTGAAGATGAGTTATCCAGCCTCATACAGAGGTAGTGGGTTTTTTCATCTGGAAACCCAGGTTTTTCTTCCCTCAGAACAGGCAAACCAGCCCCCATGAACACGCATGGATCTACAATTATAAAATACATACTTAATCCCTCATTGGGAGGGCTTAATCTGTCCTAAAGGATGAGAGAGGAAAGTTGGGAACCAATACAAAATAAATAAAGGATTAAACCAGTGGTTCCCCAAACTGTGTGCTGTGGCATCCTGGGGCACTATGAAATATTCCAATATTTTCACTGAAATAACTGAAATACTGCACCTGCTCACTGCAACTGTTAGGTAGGCCTATGTTCTAGCTTTGGGTGCCATGGGAAAATCCTGATACACTAAGGGTGCAATGAACCGAAAAAATTTGGGAACCACTGGATCATTAATTTATAGAATAACCAAGCAAAAAAACTTTCAACATCTATCTATAATACAGAGTATTTTAGAATAAGGTGTGACACCTTTTGATTACTTGTATATGGAAATATAACTTATGCATTACTTGAACCTTGTTATCGCTTCTGGGTCTGGCTCCCACTGATGAGACCTCAATAAAACTTTGAAACCTTAGAAGATTGGAAAATAGGACCAATTTCCTTTTCTTCTAAAGCCATGGCACTCAAAATCATAATCTTTCCTGCTTAGTTGTACATAATAAATATTACAGACATCACAGAAGCTGAAGAAAAACAGTTATATAGTAAGCCTGTCAAATTTTTTTGGTCCAGCTGATACCAAGAAGTTAAAAAGGAATTTCTTCAACTCTCAAAGAAACCACGAGGATTTGGGCTTCCAGCCTTAAAATTCTCCTATTTAAGCAATACAGCTTCAAAAATCCATAAAATATTGCAGACCAACCACACATGCAGGTTTTCATCTTCCCCTGTTTGGGGTAAATGATTATAAAGCTCCAAAAGTTCAGATTGTTCCTGAATACTATAACACTCTGTGCTTAACTCTAATACTGCTACAACACTCTGGCACTGACCTTCTTCTTTTGTCTATGATCTCTTGTGCTTTTAAGTGTCGAGATGACATTCTTTTTATTAAAAAAAAAAAGTAAAATTTGGCATAAAGAAACCTTTAATCTGTTAATGGGATACCATTAACTGATCAACTTCGCCAGAAAAAAATAGCCCCCCCCCTTTGGCTTTTCAAACCTTTAATCTCTTTTGCCGCAAACTCCCACAGCTAGATACTAACAACAACAACACTTTTGTTTCTTAAGTTATTGAAGTTCCAAGGATACCCTAACTGGAGGGATCTTGCTTGGAGAATTGCATATGGTTGCCTTCCAGTCATTACCATCAAATAGTGGTACTTTAAGATCGGAGATCCAATCTGTGACATCTGTTACTCATTGGAAACAGTAGAACATGCATTCTACAGCTGCCCTCTTGCCCTGTGTATTTGGAACAGATACGTAGAGCAAAAGGGCATTCCATTACTTACATTATTTTTTTCAGTTCCCACCTTGTCAGCAATGGGAAGAAAATTTTAATTTTTATAATTAATGAATTAAAATACCATTTATGGAAGTTTAGAAAGAAATATGGATTTGAAAACCAGCAACATGACATCCAAATGCTTTATAATATTATATTGCGGAAATTTTATTGTTCAGTCAGACGATTTTTGTATTTAGAAAGAAGCATTCTAGGAGATATAAAATTTTTGACTAAATGGTGTAGACTACCCACATTATTCACCAGGGGCAGATAAAATTCTGTCTATTGTTGCTATGAGAGGTTTTTAAATAGTTCCATCCTCTTAATTCAATGTGGTCTCATAGTCATTTGCAGGGATGACTGGAGAGCAATCCCAGGCAGCGAAGGCCAACTCGAGGCAGTTAACTCAAATAAGGATAACCACCTGGGCATCAGTCATCTTTGTGCTTAGTTTCAATTGGTCTTTTGGTTGTTCATCTATATGAGATAGGTGAAAAAGGAAAGCAGATAGCCTTTGGCTATATAATGATATAAAAGAGCTGAAGCCTTTTTTCTATCTCTCATACAATGTCTTTTCTTTCTCCTAATACTATCAGGCTCTCTGGCATCCCTGTACTAAGTACTCCAGGCCTATGAAAAGCTCCACTTTTCTTTTTCATCTGAATAAAAGCCAAAACCGGTCTGGAGTAGTGACCCTTCCCATAATGCATAACATTATACATGTCAGTAAGGATATGTGCTTTGCATTATGGGATACTGATACTAAGGCAAATGTTGTGAAGTCATTAGCCTATATGTACAAATAGCCCAGTCATGAAGTTATTTCATGTGCAAAATTTGTTTGATTACATATAATGAATTTAGTTTAATCCTTTATCCAAGTGTGCCTGAAGTATCTTCAGGACTGAGGTAACTTGTGGTAAAGGTGGACCAAGCTCTCATCACTACTTGTCTTAGTATCCCTCATAATGCAAAGCACATCTCCTTGCAGACATGTATAATGCTATGCATTAAGGAAAAGCCACTACCCAGACTGGTTTCGATCTTCATTGAGGTCTTGTCAGCGGGAGCCAGACCCAGAGGTGGTGATACTATGGTGGAAGCAATGGAGAAGTCATAATTACCTATACAAGTTGCCAAAAGGTGTCTCACCTTATTATTAAATTACTCTGGATTTAGAGAAAGATGTTGGAAGTTTATTTTTCACTTGGTTAGACTATAATAAATTTAGTTTAATCCTTTATCCAAGTGTTAGCAAACAAAGTTTGCACCTGAAGTATCTTCAGGAGTGAGGCAACTCGTGGTAAAGGTGGACCAAGATCTCATCACTACTTGTCTTAGTATCTCCCATAATGCAAAGCACATTTCCTTGCGGACATGTATAATGCTATACATTAGGGGAAGGGCCACTACCCAGACCGCTTTTGACCTTTACTGAGGTCTCGTCATTGGGACCAGATCCATAGGTGGTGATACTAAGGTGCAAGTCATATTTATCTATACTTAATGCATAGCATTATACATGTCTGCAAGGAGATGTGCTTTGCATTATGGGAGATATTAAGACAAGTAATGATGAGAGCTTGGTCCACCTTTACCATGAGTTGCCTCAGTCCTGAAGATACTTCAGGACAAATTTTGTTTGCTTACACTTGGATAAAGGATTAAACCAAGATTATAATTTCTTCGCATCTTTAATGTATAGCATAACCAAGTGAAGAAACTTTCAACAGATATTCTGCAGGTTTAAGGTTGGGGAATCTATCCCATCTACAATTGGCTGTAATGGAATATCCTTTTTGTGTATTTTTGTTATGCCATAAATTCTTGAGATTAATGGATGTTTTATGATAAAGATTTCTTTAATTCTTCCAGCCAATTAGGTAACTTTGATCAAGTCATTGGTTTTATTATATGCTCACCATGTAAGATCCCTGTCTAAGTATAAATATATATTGGTATCTTCTAATAGGCTGCTGATTTTTCTTTGTGTATTCATCTGAATTCATAACCACTATAGCATTTCCTTTCTCTGCCTTAACTATTACTATGTTTTTATGTCAGCTTAAAGAATTAAATGACAACCATGTTAATAGCCAACTCCTAATTTGGTATGTTTCTATATAGTAATTCAGATTTTAGCAATAAGGCTGCAGTTTGTATGTGAATAAAATCTGTAGAATCTCTAAGAAGATGGTGAATTTCCTTTTCAGTATACACCTTACAGGTGTATACACCTTTCAATACACCTTGCAGGTGTAGCATGGAATGAGGAGTTAGCTGGAAAAGAGATCAATGAAGCTTGGGGGATTTTCAAAAACTGTTTAGTAGATGCAATGTCTAAATGTATTCCAAGGGTGAGAAGGTTAACTAAGGTAGGTGTGAAATGGACAAATAAAGAGATTAAGCATGTGATACAGAGAAAAAGGGCATTATGGAGGTAGCATAAGAGAAGTGGAAATACCCAATTCCATGAGGACTACAAAGACCAGGCAAGGCAGGCCACTTGGTTGGCTAGGGTAGCTAAAGAGAGGTATGAACAGCAGTTAGCTAATGAAGCCAAAAAGAATCCTAAGGAATTCTTTCGATATGGAGTCAGCAAAAGAAACAATGATTATGGAAGGATGACATTCATTGGAGAAAATGGCATAAACACAGCTGTTGCAGAAGGTGTGGTGGAGATACTTAATGAGCAGTTTATAAAGGTCTTTCAATCTTGTGAATGTGACTTCATGGAGAGATTGAGAACAGTTGATGATAGGGTAAGTAAGCAAGCAAGAGGTGTATGGGGAAGTTGACCAAACTAGATGTAAATAAGGCTGTAGGACTTGATAATATATCACCATGCATTCTGAAGTAATGTGCCAGCGAGTTGAAGCCGGCCTTGACTTATTTTTTTAATACGAGTCTTGTACTTGGTCAAGTTCCTTAGTGGAAGGAGGGTAAGATTGTGCCACTTCATAAAGGAGGTGATAGAACTCAAGCATCAAGCTATAGGTGTTGTAGTTAAGTTGTTGGAGAAGCTTGTTAAAACTAGGATCCAGAATTGGGTTGGCAGCAATGGTATTATCTTTCATGGACAGCATAGATTTACTGAAGGGAGGACATGTTTTATCTACTTATTACAATGAGGTGACTGCTTCCATGGACAGAGGAGAAGGATACACAGTAATATACTTAGATTTTGCAAAGGCTTTTAATAGATTACCACATGATAAGTTGATAGTCAAACTCGAGCAGATGGGGTTGGATATTAGATTGGTGCATTGGATTGGAGACTAGCTATCTGATAGGTATCAACAAGTTGTGTATGGGGTAGCAATGTCCAGGAAAAGGAAAGTTACTAGTGGTGTGTCTCAGGGGTCTGTTTTAGGGACATTGCTATTTAACTTGTATATTAATGATATTGATGAAGATTTGGATGGAGATATTCAGTTGTTGGAGATATTTAGAATACCTAAACAAATTCTAAATTACCACCCAAAAGGTACTCGATCCAGAGGAAGACCCTTAAAAAGATGGAATTGAGTCCGGAACAGGCCACTTAACCTATAAGCCTGGAAAGGAAGAAGAAGATATTCAGTTGTTTGCAGATGATGCAAAGTTGGGACGAACCATGAAGGTAGAGAAGATGTTGTGGCCTTACAAGACTTGAATAAATTGAGTGATTGGGAATGGGAATTGAGTTCAATGTTGCAAAATGTGAGGTTTTAAAATTTGGAAAACAAAAATAAGATGCAGAATTTATGCTTGGTGACGATATATTGTTCAAGGTGGAGGAAATAAGAGATCTGGGGGGTGGTAGTGGATAAGGATTTAAAATTTAAGGGACACATAGCCAAAATTGTGAAGACAACATAAAGGCCTCTGGGAATGATGTGAAGGACACTGACTTGTAGAAGTAGGGAGATTCTTGTTCAATTGTATAGGGCTCTGATTAGGTCATACATGGACTATTGTGCCCAGATTTGGTCACCTGGTTTTCAGAAGGATGAAGAGATGTTGGAAATGGGACAGAGGTGACTAACTAAGGTAGTTTCTAATCTCTGTAATGTTGAGTATGACGAATGATTGCGATGATGCAACTTGCAGAGTCTAGTGGACAGGAGGAAGAGGGGAGATATGATAGAGCCCTACAAGTTATTAAGGGGTTGTTATAGGATCAATGTTGGAGAGGTTCTACAGAAAATAGTGGGAGATCAGGGGAGAACAGAGGTCATCCTCTGGAAGCTGTATAAGGAGGATGTGAGTAGGGGAGTGAAAAGCAGGATTTTTCATGCAGAGTTGTGAATGATTGGAATGCCTTGCCTAAGAGTGTAGTGTCTGCAGAGAATTTGAGTGTGTTTAAAGCATGGTATGATGAGCTATGTGTTTGATAAAAGGACCTCCTAGAGGAGTCTTTGACTCCATGGGGTCTTGAGTAATAATAATAATAATATGCACTATGATGTCTAGTTTAGGAATGTTCTGTGGAGATCCACCAGTTAGTGAGAGTGACCATGAGGTGATTACCTGGGTGGTTGCCAGCAGTGTGAGGACTTCTGTGAGAAAAGGGTATATGTAGAACTACAAGGGGGGGGGGGTGATTATGAAGAGCTCACGAGACAGCTTGTGGGTATAGTGTGGAATGAGGAGTTAGCTGGAAAAGAGATCGATGCAGTTTGGGAGATTTTCAAAAACTGTTTAGTAGATGCCATGTCTAAATGTATTCCAAGGGTGAGAAGGTTAAATAAGGTGGGTGTGAGATGAATGAATAAAGAGATTAAGCATGCGATACAAAGAAAAAGGGCATTGTGGAGGCAGCATAAGAGAAGTGGAAATAACCAATTGCATGAGGACTACAACAACCAAGCAAGGAGAGTGACTTGGTTGGTGAGGTTAGCTAAAGAGAGGTATGAACAGCAGTTGGCTAATAAAACCAAAAAGAATCCTAAGGAATTTTTTCGATATGTAGCCAGCAAAAGAAAGAATAATTATGGAAGGATGACATTGATTGGAGAAAATGGTATAAAGACAGCTGATGCAGAATGTGTGGTGGAGATACATAATGAACAGTTCATAAAGATCTTTCAATCTTGTGAATGTGACTTCATGGAGATTGAGAGCAGTTGATGATGGGGAAGAGAGACTGACTGTAGGTGAGCAAGAGGTGTATGGGGGAGTTGAGTAAACTAGATGTTAATAAGGCTGTGGGACTTGATAATATATCACCACGTATTCTGAAGGAATGTGCCAGGGAGTTGACACCTGCCTTGACATATTTTTTAATATGAGTCTTGCAATCGGTCAAGTTCCTGAGGCATGGAAGGAGGGCAAGATTGTGCCATTTCATAAAAGAGGTGATCGAACTCAAGCATCAAATTATAGGCCTGTCTGTGTGTCAGGTGTTGTGGTTAAGTTGATGATGAAGTTTGTGAGAACTAGGATCCAGAGTTGTGTTGATAACAATGGTATTATCTTTGATGGACAGCATGGATTTGCTAAAGGGAGGTCATGTTTTAGTAATCTACTTACTTATTACATTAATGTGACTGCTTCCTTGGATAGAGGAAAAGGATACACAGTAATATATTTGGATTTCGCAAAGGCTTTTGATAGAGTACCTCATGATAGGTTGACAGTCAAACTAGAGCAGATGGGGTTGGATATTAGATTGGAGACTGGCTATCTGATAGGTATCAACAAGTTGTGTATGGGTGAGTGATATCCAGGAAAAGGAAAGTCACTAGTAGATTGCCTCAGGGGTCTGTTTTAGGTCCATTACTGTTTAACTTGTATATTAATAATATAGGTGAAGATTTGGATGGAGATATTCATTTGTTTGCAGATGATGCAAAGTTGGGACGAACCATGAAGTGTAGTGAAGATGTTGTGGCCTTACAGGAAGATTTGAATAGATTGAGTGATTGGGCACGGAAATGGGGATGTGAATTCAATGTTGCAAAATGTGAGGTTTTAAAATTTTGAAAACAAAGATGCAATGCAGAATTTATGCTTGGTGAGAATATATTGTTGGAAGTAGAGGAAATAAGAGATTTGGTGGTGATAGTGGATAAGGATCTAAAATTTAGGGGGACACATCGCCAAAATTATGAAGACAACACAAAGGCTTCCGGGAATGATGCGGAGGACACTGACATGTAGAAGTAGGGAGATTCTTATTCCATTGTATAAGGCTTTGATTAGGCCACACATGGACTATTGTGCCAGATTTGGTCACTGGGTTTTCAGAAGGATGAATCGATGTTGGAAAGGGTCCAAAGGAGACTGACTAAGGTAGTTTCTGACCTCTGGAATGTCGAGTATGAGGAAAGATTGAGAATATGCAACTTGCAAAGTCTGGTGGACAGGAGGAAGAGGGGAGATATGATAGAGACCTACAAGTTAGTAAGGGGTTGTTATAGGATCAGTGCTGGAGAAGTTCTGCAGAAAATAGTGCGATATTAGGGGAGAACCAGAGGTCATCCCTGGAAACTGTATAAAGAGGGTGTGAGTAGGGGCGTGAAAGGCAGGCAGGTTTGTTTCGTGCAGAGTTGTGAATGATTGGAATGCCTTGCCTGAGAATGTGGTGTCTGCAAAGAGTTTGAATGTGTTTAAAACACGGTATGATGAGCTGTGTATGTAATAAAAGGACACCTCCCAGTTGAGTCTTTGACTCCACGAGGTCTTGGGGTGGTAATAATAATAATAAAATTAAAATCTCTCATTAGGAGATTTTTTTCATGCTAGATAACACTTTGGAAGAAAAATTGATAACTTTACAATTGTTTTTCTGATCTCATTGTTCAGATCTAATCTGATCTAATTATTTTTCTTGATTTTCTTTTTCTTGCTGGAGCAACTTAAAATAAGTTAAATAAAAACAGTAATGTAGGCCAGACAGGAAGGTTGGGAGAAATCCACATATCTAATCACATAAAAGATTTAGGAAAAAAAGAAGAAAAAAAATCAGACTCGACATTTCGCACTACTACTACATGTCATCAAGTATTTTGGCAACAAAAAAAAAATGTCATATATGGATTGTAATTGTTTTATGATTTAGAAAATTTAAAGACACCTCACAAATGCATAGGATCCTTACACAATGCAATAAAAATCAAGGCTTAATCTTACACCAAGTATAGTCTACTTTCATACTTAGGACAGTCCCTCCAGCCATAGGTCTGATTCATCAGCTATGCCAGTCCCCAGCCAGATAAAAATAGAGTAGACTGAGATGATGCCATACCTCCCTGTGAAAAGGGCTCACAGCCGTTAAATCATCATATGAAATAAAATAAAATAAAAATTTAACTGTCACAGACCTAGGATATGATGCGTGTGATAGCAACAACTAGCAGTGTTCCAACACGCATACAGTAAGTAATGAATTTATTATTATTATTATTACATGCAACTCCAAGGAGTCCTTGGACTCATTGAGGGAGGCCCTGAACATCATGTCAACAACTATCCAACATTTGTGCAGTATCTATCATACTTTGCTTTGAACTCATTCACAGTCATAGCACCCACAACAGACTCTGGCAACCTATTCCACTCATTTACTACTTTTGCAGCAAAAAACCTAGTTCTAACAAACTTGCTAACTGCACTCTTCCTCAGTTTCCATATGGCCCCTAGTTTAACCACCAACACACCTGTTCTGAAAAATTTCCTTTGAATTAATCTTGTAAAAACCCCTCCGTAATTTGTATGTCTCAATGATATCACCCCTTTTCTGCCTATCAACCAGTTTCTGTAACCCACATATCTTCAACTTGTTCTCGTAAGATTTATTCCATCTGAGGTACATTCTTGATACTGATTGAGCTATTAGATAGAGAACTTAGAGCTAATAGATTTTGAGCTATTAGATAGAGATTCTGTATGTATTATCATCATCCTCTCTAGTAGACCTAGTGACCGATTTACATCCCCAAGTCATCCCTTTCTGGCCTTCTTCCCAACAATTTCTTTACTCTAGGGATGTATTGAAGAACCTCTCATGTATTCTGATCCTGTCGATTCTGTTTCCATGCTGTGATCATTTGTGTCTTTTATATTTCTGGATGTGCTATATTATAGGTGTCTATTTAGTTTATTTATTATATCTTTATTTTTCATCTGGTCATCCAGTAACATATATCCTTCAGTTGTTCTCATAAATTTCTTTCAACTTATAAAAGCCCTTATTTATAAGACTATTACGCTTTTTTTTTATAAAATCTTTATCAAGTAGCTTTATTTTTATCCTCCTACATGTTTTGCCAATCCGTTTCTATTGGCATCCTCAGGGAATACAAATCATTAAGCAAAAATGAAGGTTACAGACTAAGTTATAACCGATGGTTCTAAATCATTCAAAAAATTGGTATTGTGCATGACAATGTGCGTGTCTCGTTAACGTGATTTATTCGTAATGACTCATGACGTAATTGTTATGAAAGTTCATTTCTTTGATATTTAATGATCTGATAAAAGTTTTATCAGATCATTAAATATCAAAGGATGAAACTCTCCCAAATCTTGGCAATAGAGATGTAGTGTTCATCAAACCACATTGCGAAGGCAGTTTGCCATTTTGATAATTGAATGATCTAATAATTGTAGTACAGTTATATGGTGCGCTACTAATGAAAGGATTGGTTAACTACCATTCAAGAACCTTTAAAGAAGCAGCTACAGTCGTCCGTAAAACTGAAAACCTAAACAAGAATCAAGGTCTAATTTTACCAGAAATTTGGAAAACTTTTATCAGATCATTAAATATCAAAGAAATGAACTTTCATAACAATTATGTCATGAGTCATTATGAATAAATCACGTTAACGAGACACGCACATTGTCACGCATAACACCAATTTTTTGTATGATTTAGAACCATCGGTTATAACCTAGTCTGTAACCTTCATTTTTGCTTACTGGTTTGTATTCCCTGAGGATGCCAATAGAAATGGATTGGCGAAACATGTAGGAGGATAAAAATAAAGCTACTTGATAAAGATTTTATAAAAAAAGTGTAATAGTCTTATGAATAATTGTCAAGAAAAAATTCAACATAATGAACAGGATCAACGAGCCCTTAATTATCTTGTGTTTTGATGGTCTATGCATCTCTGCTTTTGTTGGATTAAAAACTAGATTAATTATTTCAAGTGCTTGACTGTGCTTTTGAACTTTAATATTAATGTGAATTTCCTCTTTGTAAGTCAGCCTTTAACTAATATAGTTAAAGCTGACTACTTGTCCAAGAACTGAAATTTTAGTACATTTTACTTCGAATTAGTTCCTTTCTTTGAAAGGCCATAGTTTTAGTTTTCAATGTTGATATTTCCATATTAAATTTTTCAGCAAAGAGGTTTAAATGATGCAAAGAATATTTCATTTCATCTTCATTACTGGCCAAGATTACCTGATCACCTGCATATAATGCTCTGTCAAGATGGCCGTCACTTCATAATGAGATGATTCCTGAACTGTCAGTGTTCAGTGTCTGACCTTGACGTGCCACTATTTTATGGGGATGAAACTCTCCCAAATCTTGGCAATAGAGATGTAGTGTTCATCAAACCACATTGGGAAGGCAGTTTGCCATTTTGATAATTGAAGGATCTAATAATATTAGTACAGTTATATGGTGCGCTACTAATGAAAGGATTGGTTAATTGAAGGGTCGTTGTTTTGAAGGTTCAATCTGTAGCATGGAATGAGAGTCGGGTGGCAGGAGATCAATGCTGATTGGGTGATATTCAAGAACTGTCTAGTGGAAGCAATGTCTAAATGTATTTCAAAGGTAAGAAGAATAAATAAGGTAGGTGTAAAATGGATGAATAAAGAGATCGAGCATGCACAGAGGGGAAAAAAGCATTATGGAGGCAACAACATAAGAGGAATGGTAATAATCAATTCCATACAGAATACAAAGAATAGGAGGGTGACTTGGTTGGTAAGGGTAGCAAAAAATACAAATTTTTCACAATAATCATTTTTATTCTTGCACATATTTTGACCAGAAACTAACTGGCCATCATCAATGCATCAACATAATCTCAAGGCGAAGCTAGAACAAAGAGTGTTAATCCTGTTTACAGACCTGAGCCAAATGCCAGAATGTCACCTCATGGGTGGCTACAAAATAAAATGAGATTACTGTTAAAACCAAAAGCAAAATTAAAGTGATTTAAAATAAAAATTAACAAAATTTAGATCCGTAATTGAATGATGGAGCATTATATTAAAAAAAGGGGGATATATTGCTTGCCATTTATGCGGATGAATCTCTCTCCCAAATCTTGCAATCGAAAGGCATCATTTCTATTTAAGTTTGGGCCTTGTAAAAGTGCTTCCACACTTTCTCTAAATAACTGCTCAAACCGAAACCTTCACCAATGTATAAGGCAAGTAATGGACCAGAGGATATTGTAGTCATTGTCCATCCCATGCTGAGTAAGGCCAGATTTTTAATGAAATTTTGCCAAAGTACAATTGAAGGTACTCATACTTAACTTGGTAAATACCAAGGAAGGGGGTGAGGGAGCTGTTTACCTTTCTTGGATAGTAACCACGAGTAGGTTTTGTTGATATTCTTCCATATCAATAAACCTGAAAAAGCAGACCTTGCTCATCATGGAGTGGACACTGACCACAGTATCCTCTAGTCCAATACTTGCCTTTTACATCAGTGCAGGTTTAGGTCTAAGCAGTTATTTAAAGAGTGTGTAGAAGCACTTCTGCATTGCCCAAACTTAAATCAGAATGGTAGCCTCTCTATTGCCAAGTTGGGAAATTCTCTTCCTCTTAATAATAAATTTAGTTTAATCCTTTATCCAAGTGTAAGCAAACAAAGTTTGCACCTGAAAATATCTTCAGGACTGAGGTAAGGTGGTGCAATCCAGATATTTTCATCCACAAACTTTGTTTGCTTACACTTGGATAAAGGATTAAACTAAATTTATTATAGTCTAACCAAGTGAAAAATAAACTTTCAACATCTTTCTCTAAATCCAGAGTAATTTAATAATAAGGTGGTACACCGGTTGGCAACTTGTATAGGTAAATATGACCTCTCCATTGCTTCTACCTGAGTATCACCATTCTGGGTCTGCCTCCCACTGACGAGACCTCAATAAAGGTCAAAACCGGTCTGAGTAGTGGCCCTTCCCTTAATGCATAGCAGTATACATGTCTGCAAGGAGATGTGCTTTGCATTATGGGAGATAGTGAGACAAGAAGTGATGAGAGCTTGGTCCACCTCTGCTACGAGTTGCCTAGGGATTGCACCACCTTACCTCAGGCCTGAAGATATTTTCAGGTGCAAACTTTGTTTTCTTATGCTTGGATAAAGGATTAAACTAAATTTATTATAGTCTAACCAAGTGAAAAAATCAACTTCCAACATCTTGCTCTTAAATAGCAAGCAGCAGCATATTCCTTCCACCTCCCCTTCTTTTTTAATTAACATAATGCTGTTATCATCATCATTCTAAGTTGCTATGGAGAGTTCCCTCTTCCAGATCATCTTATTTCTGCTTTTCTCTTTAATAGTTTATAACCTCTTTCAATTGATTTAAACATCACATTTAAGTATGTATATTTTTGCTGTCATCTTCTTATTTTCCCTTATAATATGTTTATAATCCATTCATTATGTCTCCATGTGTGTCCCAAGAATTTCATCTTTCTTTCTGTGATTGTTTCCTTAAATAATGGACTCTCTTTAATTTCATGCAATACTTCTTCGTTGTTTTTCATTCACTCCAATTTATTCCTAGTAATCTCCAATAGCACATTTCACATTCTTCTGCTATATTCTCACAGCCATATAAGAATATGCTCTAAAAAAAAAATTGTATAAATCTTTTGCCTGTCTTTACTTATCTTACTTGTAAAAAATCATCTATTTTTCTTTAATACTTCTTTTGCCATAGCAGTTTTTTAATTTCCAATTTACATCTTCCATATGTTTGAACAGTTCCTCTTAGATATATGAACAATTTTCCTTATTTATTATTTTTTACTTCTAATCACTATTTTATCTATCTTATTTTGTTCCTTTGAAACTGACACCATTATTTTAGTTTTTGCTGCATTTAAGTCCATAATTAGATAAAACATCTTCCATTCTAGATAATATCTGTTTTAAATTTCGTTCATTCTCAGCTAATTCAGCTATATCATCGGCAAAGTATGTCATATGTATCTGCACTACACCTAACCGGCATGCTGGCATTGCACACCATCCTGGTTGGTCGAGTGGTTAGCGTATCTGCTCTCCAGTTGAAAAGCTGCAGGTTCGAATCCTGCTGTGGGCATGGCTGTTTGTGATTTTCTGTGGAAATACTAGTAGTGATGTTCGGCAGTAGATGCCGTTGGTGTAGATGATGATGGTAGTTGCAGTTGTGGATTGTGGGGTGGTGGAGACAGAGGTGTAGGGTAGGTGCCCTCCCTCGATGAGTCTTTGGACTCCCTAGAGGTGTTATGTAATAATAATAATAATAATAATATTTATTGATTTCATTACATTTTCTATGTCCAGGTTGAAAAGTAAGAGTAGCAATGCATAACTTTGTCTGACACCTTTCATTATTTCTGCACTTGCTTCACTTGCCTGTATTTCTACTTTATTTTCTATTTTCTGGCTTATATATTAGTCTTCTATTCTCTATCTCTTCTATTCAGTTTCCTTGATTACTTGAAAAAGCTTGTTCCATTGTATGTTATTGAATTTCTTTTCTAAATCTATAGAAGCAAAGTATATAGCTTTATTGACTTTCCTTTTTTGATCTATTATTGTTCTTAAGATTAGTACTATTTCTCTAGTTCCTTTACCATTCTGGAATACAAACTGATCTTCTTACTAAATAACATTGAATTTTTGAGTTTATTCTATGCTTCACTATATTTAATATGATATTGGTTACTGATCTTTGATTATGAACTTTGATAATTCTGTTGCATTCAATCAGATCTAAATTTTGTTAAATTTTATTTCGAATCACTTTAATTTTAATTTTGGCTTTAATTATAATCCATTTTATGTTTTAACAACTTATAAGGTGACATTCTGGCGCATGACTCAACTCTGTAAATTGGATTACCGTTCTTTGTTCCAACTTCACCTTGTGATTATGCTGATGCATTGATGATGACCAGTTGGTTTCTGTTTGATATATTTGCAATAATAAAAAGTATTATTATTTTTTGAATACATGTGTCTAATAAACTATTGAATTCTTGTACTTTTCAATTAGTAATTTCAAAGGAAGGTAACCAATATATTTATGCAGAAGTACACACACACACACACACACACACACACACACACACACACACACACACACACACACACACACACACACACACACACACACACACACACACACACACTTTTCTTTTTCAAATTGTTTACAAAAATATAAAAATCAATTTCACTTTGGAAGCATGTACCTATATGTTTTTTTGAGTGTAAAAGAATACTGAAAGTAAAACTATTTCAGTAAGCAGTACTATCAATGAATTATTTCTTTTGAAATATGTAATATTTTATTCTTTGTGGAGCACAATCTTTTATTTGCAATATATATTTATATATATATTTCCATATTAATGCTTGGAATAAACAGAGCAGGAATGAAATGGACAGACAGTTAATTCAGGCAAGTAGTGTGGGAAAAGGTGTGATGGAGGAGGTACAAGACATTCAGATGCTTGAGGAATATAATGCAGGTAGAAAGCTGACAAACATGATAAAAATTAAAAATGAGTGTAGTACAAAGTGAGATTAACCAGCTAAGTCAAAGATAACTGTTGGTAGTTATATGGTGATAGTGTCTGTAGCAAAGAATGTAGTGAAATTATTTAATGAATACTTCATTGGTGTATATCATAGTAGTGTTAAATGATACTGTGCAACACCTAGATGAGAGGCAAATAATAGGGGTTTAGAGGTGTAGCAACTTTTCTAGTGTACATACTTGCAGTTTTATGATAAGGAGCTCACTGACAAGTAGGGTTAAGGAGGTGGTTGTGCCACTATATGAAGCATTGGACAGACCACACATGGACAGCTGTTGTGCTCAGATTTGGTTGCCTAGTTTTCTTTGTGATGTGCAAACACTGGAGAGGCTTCAGAGATGAATATCCAGCATCATCATTTAAATTAAAGATACCAAGAAACTATATTCTTGTTCAATCCTTTTACCAAGTGAAAGCAAACAAAGTTTGCACATACAAAATGTGCACAAGAGTTAGTTATTTAGACCAAGTTATTTAATGAAAGTCTTATAGTAGGTAGGGTTCCCAGGAAATTTGATAGTCAGCAGGGATTTGTAAAGGATAAGTCTTGTTTTTAGCAATTTACTGACATTTTATGGTAAGGGCAAATGTGTCAGATAAGGGAGAATCATGTACAATAAATTCTTGGACTTTGCAGAAGCATTTGATAGATTACCACAGGATAAGTTGGTGTACAAGCTGCAAAGGGTGGGAATAGATAGCATATTGGTTAGATGGATCAGAGATTGGCTCTCTGAATGATACCAGCAAGTTGTGTATAATGGAGCAGAGTTTCAAAAATGGAAGGTAACTGGTGGTGTGCCCCAGGATTCTGTTCTTGGGCCCCTTGCTGTTTAACTTGTTTGTAAATTATATATCATGTGGACTGCTGGGGATCTTCAGGTGTTTACTGATGATGCAAAGGTAGGGAGAATTACAAGTAGCACTGCTGGTGTTAATTCTCTTCAAGAAGATTTGAATAGACTTCTGACTTGAACAAAGGAGTGGAGTTTAGTTTACATATTAATAAGTGCAAGATGTTGGAGTGCATAAATATAAGGCTGTGTACTACATTGATGGTGCCATACTGCATGAAGTGGATATTTGGGAGTGATTGTTGACAGTAGACTGAAGTTTAGAGGACATATTGCAAGTGTTGCAAAGACCGCACATCATAGTACCACTATGATAAGAAGTACTCTAACATGTAGGGATAAGGAAGTGGTTGTGCCATTGTATAAAGTACTGGTCAGACCACACTTGGACTATATCGGGACTCTGGAATGTTGGCTATGGAGAGACGTCGAAGGAATGTGGATTGCAGAGTTTGGTGAATAGGAGGAAAAGAGCTGATAGAGAATTTTGGTGAATAGGAGGAAAAGAGCCGATTTTACATAATAGAGACATTTAAAATAGTGAGGGGATTTTATTGCATTAATTCAGAGGAATTCTAAAAAGAGTAGAAGGCGAGAGAGGATGAACCAGAGACCATCTCTCGAAGTTATGCAAGAGTGTGGTGAAGAAGGTTGTGAGGAGTAGATTTTTTTTACATCTAGAATTGCGAGTGAATTGAATGCATTACTGGAATATTTTGTTAATGCATGGATTAAGGATTTTAAGATTCAGTACGATAAATGTTGTTGGTTGAATGAACCTCCCATGATGAGTCTGCCGACTCTATAAATGGTATTATAATAGCATTCGAAGCACACATCCTTTTGGGTGTGTATAATGCTACACATTATGGAAAGGGCCACTACCCAGACTAGCTTCGACTTTTATTGAGGGATGTTTAAAGTGCAGGGATACCTCTGCAAAAACTGAGTGATCAACAAGATCACTCTTATTCTCACTGAGTGGCCCTAAAGATCACCACTAAACTCATCACTCTTGATTTGAATCACTCCAGGACAGGAAACTCAGTGATGGCTCCACTCAGTGATAGGCAAAAACCCACCACTGAGTAGAGCCTCTCTACTCCCCAAGGAAGCAAGCAAACCCATAAACAAATATTAATAAATGTTATCAGTAGGAGCCAGACCAAAAAAAGATACCGAAGTTGAAGTAATGCAGGAGTCATATACAAGTAGTGAAAAGGTTTAATACCTTATTATTAAAATAACCTGGATTGTAGTTAGCATAGTTAGCTAGTGTTGAAAATTTTTTTCACTTAGTTATAAATTAAACTAAAGATACCAAGAAATTATAAGTATTAGCAAACACAGTTTACATGTGAAGAAACTTCAGAACTAGATTACTTGTATATAAGAAGCTAATGACTTCACATTATCACTATATAATATAGATTTTTTTCTCCATCTGATCTTGAAGGAGTTTCCAGAGCATGGTCTGCCAATTTATATGCAAATCGAGACAGTCATGTCCCACCTTGCCATACATATGATCTAGGATGCAATTTTTTGTGTTTTTCAAAACAGATGTTAACTTGTATTTACCAGTCTGTCCAAAGTAGGCTAAACTGCAAGCACAAGGAAGTTTATACACTTCTGTATGTTCAAGAGAATGTCATCAATCTTTAGGAGAACATATGAAAGTAGCTAGCTGAATGAAAGGTTGGAATGTAGTATGAAGATCATATTTGCAGAGAATTGTCATTTTTCTGTGTACCCTTAGCATATGTGATGGGAATGGTTTTTTCTATGCTCTTGTGTGTTGGGTGTAGAAAGGATAGTGAATTCATGTAATATTTATATGGCTGTAATCATTGGCTAAAAAAGGTATGCCGTTTTGAACAAATATTTATTTGTTCAAAAAAACATTTAAACAAATAAAAGTTTTTGCATTTTTATTACGTAGAACTTGATTTGATTACATATGTAATGTCATTGAGATAATGTGTTTCTTATGCAGGTCCATTAACAAGCCTGTAACTTCTGATGATATCAGCCTTTTGTGTGTGTGTGTGTGTGTGTGTGTGTGTGTGTGTGTGTGTGTGTGTGTGTGTGTGTGTGTGTTAAAAAAAAATACGATTATATGACAGGGATGTTGGCATGTATACATCATCATATACACAAATATACATATTTACATTTGCTAAAAAGGTGTATCATCTGAACAAATATTTCTTTGTAAAGAAAACATTTAACCAAATAAAAATTTTGCATTTTTGTTAGAGAGTATTTATTAAGTCTATTAAGTATTTTCTTAGCTTTTCTTTTCTCTGTCCATTAGTTGGCCTATAATGATACTCATTCATTATAGGCCAACTTCAAGAGCATTGAACCTAGATGAAGGCTGATGTCTAAATTGGTGATGTTTCAACACCACTTCAGAACTTTTCCAAATTGTTTCTATTAGAAGTTTTTGCTGGCTTTCTTCAAGAATGACAGATTAGGAATGTGATTTTGTCTTGTATGTCCTGGTATTGATTGAAGGCATGTCCCAAAGCTATTGATGATATTAACTGATCATTCAGTTGTGATTTTCCATGTCTGGGAAATGGAAATATGGCTTGACTGGTGATTTTGTAGAGAGAAATTTTCGTGTTTGGGATAAGTTTGGCTTTACAAATATTAGTTTGGCTTTTATGGAATTGAAGAGCATTGTGCTTTCTTTTCTCTATGTCAGAGTATCAATGTAGGAACCAAAGTATTGAAAATATTTGTTTCTTCAAGTGTGTGGTCATTAAGTTTAATTTCCTTCAATTCTATTTTTTATGATTTCAGTTTACTGCTGTTGACTGTCATTCCAATTAGTGCTGCATTTTTACATGGATTATCTAGTTAGTTTGGTGAGGTTTTAATGTTAGTCAATTAGCACTTCATCTGAAAAACATAGACTGCTTATATGGGTTTTGTCTATCACATCTTCAAGAATCATTCCTTAGCCATTTACTGAGTCTGAAAACATACTCAGATGTAGTAATAAAAAAATATTGTCGAGAACCTGAAAAATTCAGTGGAAATAAGAAAGCTCTTGTCATCTCTCCATTAACACGTTCGCTGCCAATATGAGTATACTCATAGTTGGTATATGAGCCTCACAAGCCAACTACGAATATACTCGTATGTCGATCCGATCTCCTATGCCAAGCATGAGTTAACTCGTAGTATAAGCACGTTAATTTGGACCCTTGGCTTGTGAATAAAGCGGAGAGCACGTCTGGGGGCTTGGTAGAAGGAAAATAATTTCAGCAAAAGTATAGTATATTATAAGAGGTGTTGTTGTGTAAACTGTGTATTTATTAATGCAAATAAAACAATTTTTTGAAGTTTTTTCAACATATACATATATTTATATACGATATATCATCATCCGATTCATCACTAGAGTTGTCTGTAGGATTATAATCGTCTTTGGAATCAGAACCAAATAATTCATTCCATTCATCATTGTTCATATTAGCGTAAGCTTCTAATTCTTCATCAGTAAGCTTTCTTTTACTGACCATGGCATAATTGAGGGTTTTTATTTAGATAATTTTAAATAATTGTAAGACTAGACGCAATAAACCTTACTGCACTGAATGCTGAACGTCACTGACTCTGAACTCAAGTTACAGTCAGCGCATGTAAGACATAGGTGGGGGGTGATACCAGATTACTCGTTGTTGGCGTATGAAACAAAATTCTGTCTGATAAGCCAGCTAGGAGATAACTCATACTGACCTTGTAGAAGTGGAAGTGCTTGGCATGTGTTAACAAACTATGCCCAAGGAGTGTGGCAGCGAACGTGTTAACTATATTCTGGCAGAGTATTTCTGATATAGTTCTGATATTGCTTGAATTATTTTCAAAGGTATGCTATAATAATTGTTATATATAAATAACTTCTCACTTATATGAATGTATATATATGAATTTAAAATTAAGTTAGACCAGATCGTTTCAAAGTACTAGAAGGATCCATTGAGATCAGTGCTATTTCTGTTAGTTATTTGGTATTCTTCGACACTAGCACTAAAGTGATAAGTGTAGGACATCCATCTGGTAAAGAGTAGAAACAAGATCAGGGATGTCAGGATACTAGACTTGGGTTAAAGAATATAGGATGCTCTGTGAATGATGCTGGGGGTCAGTTTTTTAAGAAGTCTTTCTTATCAGTTTTCTTACATTCTGTTTAAACACAATGATTATGCTACATAAGAGAGATGCATGTACTATCCAGTAATATTTCTAAATTTTCCTAAGAGCATGTGATATTTTTTTCTACATAGCTGCTCATAAAGATTCTGAAGAAGGTGATGATTAGTGGATTAGATGTGGCTGACTGTTCAATGCTACATGTGAGCTGTTTCACTTTGGATTGCCAAAGTGGAATGCTGTGGAACTGTGCTACCAAAGATCGGAAATCTAGGCATAGACATCAGGCAAAAACTGCTGTTATCTCTACCCTAGAAAAGAGTGGTGAAGACAGTAGCAGATTACCATAATTATCAGGAGATTATCGAATGGAGGTTGTTGTTGTTAGTCTAGTGAATAAAGCCTTTACTTCTCTTCTCAGATTTGGTCACTCATGGTTTTTGAGATAAGGAAAACTCTGGAAAGAACAACACAGGTTCAGAGTTCCAAGTATTGGATGATCAGAACCAGGAGATTCTTGTTTGCAGTTATTTTTTATCCTTTATATTTTGGATAATACTGTTAACTATGAGGGAAATCATTCATCCTACTCCTGAGCATGACCAAAGTTGGAATGATAATTGGCTTATTGGTAGAGCCCCTGCCTAATGGCTCACGCAAAAAGTTAAGCAAGTTTGAATGTGGTTAGTAGTTGGAAGGGATAAAAGATTCAATGCTGCTAGCACACTCTCCCTCAATGAGTCTTTGGACTCCCTGGAGGTGTCACATAATAATAATAATAATGAGATCCAAAAGAATAAAACAGAGAAATGGAACTTGCCATATCAGGAAGTGAAGAAGAAGTTTAACAAACTGTGAGCAACTAACAATTAAAAAAAAAAAAGTTTCTAAATCATCTCTGAATGCAACAATCTAATTTGCTTTTTATTACAATGGATTAAGTTTTCCTATGAATATTGCCTCGGTCAAAATTTACTAAATGGTCATATTGAATGTCATCATCATATTTCTGATATGCACCCTTAAATGGGGACTGGGTATAAGATACTATATAGATAGTACTGCTTGATTAAATTTACATTATTGTTTACATTTACCTTCTTATCAGCAGTTTTCCTCCAAATCGATCTGCTATTTGTCAGAGCCGCACAATTGTCATATCTTATATTTCTGTCTTCCTGATATTTCTAACTGCTTCATTCCACTGACATCTTGGTCTTCCTCTGGATTTTTTCCATGTAACTGTGGCATCAAACACCTGTTTTGCTAACCTTTCCTCTTCCATTCTCTGTTTAAGTGATCATACCACCTCAGTTTAGCTCTGCTCACACATTCCTAAATGCTAACAGTTTCAAGTTGCATCCTGATATCTTCATTTTTAAAATGATTCCGCATTGATACCTTTTTAAAAGAGTAGGAGTTTGACAGGAAGATTTGAATGCAAAAGGTAGTGCATTTGAGACTAACTGGTTCAAGATAGAAGCAAATAGTATGAAATATACAGTTGGTTAATGCTAATGATAAGCCAGGTAAGCACAGTTGCTAATGGTAAGCCGGGGGATGCAGGGAAGACAGTAGACACCAGCTAATCAGTACAGTGAACCCTGGGCAAGTATTATGGAAGATACTTCAATAATGGGGCAACAGATTAGGAGGAATGGTCACAGGAGGGAAGAATATGGAATTTATACAGCTGCTAAGAGATAATTTGAGACATATAATGGAGGGGGACTAGGGATGCATGAGCATTGGATCGTCTATTGATTCCCCCCCCTTCCATGTGGGACATCTGTTCATGGTGGGGGGGGGCCTTCCAGTGATGGTACTGGCCCTTTTCATTCTTCCTCCTTTTCTTTGCTTTTCTTCCCATATTCTTTGCTCTACTTCTCCTGAGTCTTTTTCACTATCCTTTTTCCAGACCACCATCACTGGGATCCAATGCCCTTCCGCCATGTTTGCCATGCAGTGCAACCCCATGGACATCCAGAAAGGGGGGGAATCCTGGTAGTCTTGCACTACTCTACTTTGGCCCCTGCTTCGATAAGACGGGTTGTCCTGGATGGCCCAGCCAGGATCAATCGGCTAGTGGGCTTGCCTGCAAGGGTCAACGGTGTTGCAGTAAGTCTATCACCCCATGGTCCGGGGTCGGGATCCTAGACCTGCTGCAGTACTGGTATAGCGTCCAGGGTAGCCCTGGCGTTCCACTCCTGAGTGCAGGCTTTGCTTGCCGGGTAGTGGGCATCCATGTGTGGCTCCGTGGTGGGTGGGGAGCTCTGGCACAGAATTAAAAATTCCTTAAATATGAATTCTTCATCCTCAAATGTTTCCGGGACCCTAATAAAGTCCCAACCAAGTACTGATAATATAGACACAGCATATGGAAACAGAAGTAAGAAACAAAAGATATTGGATACTAACAAAAATGTACCAACCTTTTTAATCGTTTATGCAACAGGTGAAAAACAACTGGGAAAATGTCACCCTTCTTTATCCAAAAAGGTTTAGAAGGACTGGCAGGACCTCCCAAAAATGTCAAGAAATTGTGTTCTGGTGATACCTCGAAACAATGTGCAAACAACATTCCGAGAAACTACTGAGAGCAATGACAATGGGTGGAATACAAATTGCAGTAACACCTCACGGAACACTCAATTCCAGTAGAGGAGCGATATCAGAATGGGATCTCCTTGAGGTTCCTGATGATGAGATATGTTCAGAGCTTAAAGATCAAGGAGTGACGGGTGTGAGGCACATCCTGATATGCAGGGATGGTCGCCTGATCTCAACCAAGTACATCATCCTTACTTTTGATACGCTTAGGCCTCCGACATCTGTAAAAGCAGAGTATCTCAGCTGTCCTGTTAGAATATACATCCCTAACCCGCTGAGATGCTTTAAATGTCAAAGATATGGACATGCCCAAACTGCCTGTCGTGGTTCTACTACCTGTGCTCGATGTGGTAGTAAAGAACATGAAAATAAATCAGCAAATTCCTGCCATGTACCTTCAAGGGGGTGTACAGGATATGATAGTACTACATGAAAAAAATTACATCATTACTAACTTCCTGTCTACAATTTTCCTCCAAATCAGTCTGTTACTTGTCAAGACTCCAACATTATCAGATCTTATATTTCTATCGTCTAAGGCACTTTGTACCGTATCAATCCACCTATATCTTGGTCTTCCTCTGGGTCGTTTTCCTGCCAACCTGGTAGAGAACACTTGTTTTGCTAATCTTTCTTCGCCGATTCTGTTTAAGTGACCATACCACCTGAGATTAGCTCTGCTAACGCATTCCTGGATGCTGAAAATGTCAAGTTCTTTTCTAATATCCTCGTTTTTAATATGATATTGCCATTGATGCCATCTGTTCATGCCTCCAATCTTTCTCAGGACTCTCATATCTGCAGTCTCTAGTCTTTGGTCAAGTGTTTTACTTCTGACCCAGCTCTCGGATCCATAAGTTAAAACTGGTTTGAACACTGTCTTCTATACAGCTAATTTAGTGTTCCGACTAATTTCTCTCTTATTCCATATGAATTTATTCAATTGACTTCCTACCATACCAGCTTTGCTGATTCTGATGTCTATTTCTATTTAATTTATTTAATTTACCATCTTCAGTAAAAATCGTGCCTAAGTGGCTGAAATGTTTCATTTGTTCCACAGGTTCTCCATTCACAACACAGTTGACATTTTCAATGATTCTGCCTATTTTCATTGTCTTTGTCTTTTTATTGCTGACCTTCATACCATATCTATTACAACAGCTATTCAATTTAGTCAGAGAATCTTGCAGACTTGTAGCGGATTTATTTAGAAGTATAACATCATCCGCATAAAGCAAAGAGCTGACATTAACATTTCCAATTTTGATATCAGGTTTAATACCACTTTCCTTCATAATGTGATCCATATAAATAATGAATAACAGAGGGGATAATGTACATCCTTGTCTCACACCAGATTTAACATTAAAGCATCTTCCTGTACTTCCTTCAATTCTAACTGCTGACTTACAACTCAAATAAAGACTAAGTATTGCTTGAGTATTGTGAAATTATACACAATAAAGACTACGTATTGCTTGGAGATTCAGTTTGCCACTGAATCTCCAAGGTTTGGTTCCTGTTCTCAAACTGTTTCATTTTTTCTTCAATAATCTTCGTGTATTTTAGTCTGCAGTTCACATCTGAGAGCTGCTCAACTTTTATTCACTTTAAAACTTTCTTACATGTTATTCTTTTCAATATGAAATTTAATTTTATTCTGCTCAAGACTAAATAGTGATCACTTCCTATTTCAAATCCTGTGTACACTCTAGTGTCCTGTACCTGGGAGAAAACATCACTATCAACAATAACATAATCAATGAGACTTTTCTTATTCCTTGCCTCTTCTCTCCATGTGAATTTGTGCTGGAACATGGTGTTAGTAATAACCAGTCCGTGTCCTGAGCAGAAATCCAACAGATATTTGCCATTATTATTAGCTTTGCTCTTTTCTCCAAATTTTCCCAAACTATTTTTGTATGTCTCACAATCATTTCCTACTCTGCTATTTAGATCCCCATCAAGGACCAACTTTTCCTTTTTCATTGTGTCAGTTGCTTTTTCTAAAGCCTCAAAAAATTCCTCCACTTCTACCTTAGTAGAACCTTCTGTGGGACCATAGGCACAAATAAGTCTCATTGTCCAGTTCCCCATTCTCATATTTGCCCACATTACTCTTCTTGATACTGACTGCCATTCAAGAAGATTAGCCTCGTATTTTGTGTTGAATACTATGGCTACTACTTCTTTTCCTTGATTGCCAATTCCTGAATATAACATTTTGTATTTATTGCTCAGAAAGATCTCACCAGTTTTGGTCTTTTTTGTTTCAGTCACCCCTATTATGTCGATCTGGTACTTATCTAATTCCTCAGCTAGCTCCATTTCTTTGCCATTCAGGCTTCTTATGTTGATAGTACCAATCTTTAACTCTGGTGATGTTGAGTTGGGGTTTGTTTTCAGATTTGTTCCAGTAGCTGACTTATCGCTGTTCGCTGTGGTTCCCTGGCGAACAAGCGATAAGTCAAACAAGGTTAAACAAGGCCCCTGAAAACAACAGGGGCCTTGTTTAACCGGGCGACGCCCCAGCTGGCATGAAATTTTGTCATGTCGTACCATCATTTTTTGATTTTTTGATGAAAATAAATCTTGCTGTGAAAAAAAAGCTAAATGTGTCAACTGTCAGGGAGATCATCCAGCATACTCTCATGCATGTCAGAAATGGAAAGATGAAAAAGAGATACAAAAAATAAAAACAGAACAAAACATATCAGTATGCAAAAAGAAAGCTAGCCACCATTACACCTATTCTACAATCCTCTTATGCTGAAAAAATAACAATTAAAAAAGTGCCAACAGCAACTCAAACATATGTCTATTCCACCATTTGATAATTTCACCACATCTGAACTTAACGATTGCAAGTGCTTCTCTTTTGAGCACATTAATCACAAGACCTATGGCCTTACTCCAGAGACAACTTCAAAAATGGTCCCATTCAATGAAAACTCATCTGTCAAAAAAATTATGGTGGAGACTTTGCTCAAAGATAAACCACTAGACACTCGCACAGAAAAAATGGATACCTCGATACCCACGGAAAGCAAACTAAGCATACCAACTGACCCTAACACGTTTGATGTTTTGAACACTCTACCAGAGGAAGAGATGGACCAGGCTGACTGGAACACTTTCTCTCATCTTGCAAAATTTAATGCTGATGCCATCACTTAAACACCTATCAATGAAGCTGTAAAATATATAACAGAATGCATTGTCCAGGCAGCAACAACCTCCATCCCAAAAATATCATCTCAATTTCCAGTCTATCCGAAGCCTTGGTGGAATCCAGAATGTCAGCCAGCCAAAAAAAGATAAACACAGAGCATGGAGCATATTTCGTAGATACTCCACCACTTTAAATTTAATAACTTTCAAGCGTGCCCTAGCCAAAGCACATTTTGTAAGATGCCAGAGTCAAAAACAATCATGGATCCAATTTACAGCATCAATTAATCAAATGACCAGTCCAAAAATTGTATGGGATAAAAATCCGGAAAATGAAAGGCAGATATAGTACACATTGTTTGTCCACCTTAGAATATAATGGAAGTGTTCTTGCTGATCCCAAATTGCAGATACTTTGGGAGAAACTTTTGCTAAAATCTCGGCAGTAGCTTCATATTCTCCGGAATTTTTAATACTGAAAGAGCAGCAAGAGAAACAAAGACTTAATTTTTCTACCAACATTTTTCAGCCATTTGCCAAGGAGGAACTAAAAAGAGCTCTCCTGCAATCTCACCCTAGTGCGGCAGAACCTGATGACATCCATTATGAAATGATGAAACATCTACCATCATCTTCTATGGATCTTCTTCTCTTGTTATACAATAGAATACTTGCAGAGGAAGAGTTTCCAAATTCTTGGCATAAGTCAATTATCATTGCTATCCCAAAACCAGGAAAAGATCCAACATAAGCAAATAATTATCGACCCATTGCTCTGATGAGCTGTCTTTGTAAGATACTAGAGAAAATGGTTAATGCCAGACTTCTCTGGTATTTAGAAAGCAACTGTCTTCTTTCCAATACACAATGTGGTTTCCGTAGACATCGACCATTTAGTTCGGTTAGAAACTTGTATAAGAGATGCATTTCTGAAGCGAGAACATCTTGTCTCTGTTTTTTTTTTGACATGGAAAAAGCTTATGACACAACCTGGAGATGTGGCATATTAAAAGACCTCTATAACCTAGGTCTCAAAGGACACCTCCCTATATTTATTAAAAACTTTCTGTCCAGGTAAACTTTCCAAGTCAGAGTGGGAAGTACGCTATCTCGACCATATCTTCAAGAACAAACTGTTTCCCCAAGGCTCTGTCTTAAGTGTACCCCTTTTTGCTATTAAAATCAACTCAATCATTGAACAGCTTCCTGCCACTGTAGACAATGCTCTATATGTTGATGACTTCACAATTTACTGTCACTCATAACATGAGGGTAATTGAAAGATAACTTCAGCAAGCAATTGATCATGTCTCTCTGTGGGCTCTTAATAATGGGTTTAGGTTTTCAACAGCAAAAAGTGTCTGTGTACACTTCTGTCGAAAATACACTCATCACCCAGATCCTGAACTAAGAATGGGACCTACTGTTATTCCAGCAACTACAGAAACCAAGTTCTTGGAACTCATTTTTGACAGAAAACTCACATTTCTAGCACATATTCGTCAACTAAGGGAAAAGTGCAAAAGAACTTTGAACCTCCTTCACACTCTATCCTCTACTGGGTGGGGTGCTGATCGAGCTTCATTGCTTCATCTTTATCGTGCACTTATACGTTCAAAGCTGGAATTATGGGTCCCAAGTCTATGGTTCAGCAAGGCAGAGTAACCTGCGATGGTTGGATTCAATCCATCATCAGGGTATACAGATAGCTACTGGTGCCTTTCGCACCTCACCCACTCCAAGTCTCTATGTAGAAGCAAATGAACCGGCTCTATCACTTCGACGGAAACAGTTGTCTTTTAATTATGCCTTAAAAATAAAATCTTTCCCAGATCACCCTACATGGAATAGTATCTTCTCTCTGCATTGGGAAGCTCAATATCACACACACACACACATCAAA
Organism: Typopeltis vanoorti; assembly: GCF_054136105.1. Taxonomy (NCBI): domain Eukaryota; kingdom Metazoa; phylum Arthropoda; class Arachnida; order Uropygi; family Thelyphonidae; genus Typopeltis; species Typopeltis vanoorti. The sequence goes on from NC_143554.1 coordinate 15,864,248, forward strand.
CTGCTATACATCCTTTTGGTGTGAGTGTTAAAGAAACTGTGCAAGCTGTTGGTATAAATGTTGACAACATTAGCTACACTAAACATAACATTCCTCCATGGCAGGTTTGCACACCATCCTTTGTCAGCTACAGAAATCTTATACCCCATCATCCATTTACCTACAATTGTTTAATGCACACAGAGCAGCACATGCTGATTTCTTACACATCTATACTGATGGTTCATGAACTAACACCTCTGTTGGCTGTGTTTCCTGACATTATTATCTCAAATCAGATCCCACCTGACTGCAGTAATTATACAGCAGAGTTACATGCCACTCGGCTTGCACTTGTGCATATAAAAGAAAACTGCTACCGAAAGTGTATAATTTATACAGACTCATTGAGCTCTTTACAGGCTTTCTCCTCTCCTATGTATAATCCTCATCCAGTACTTTATGAAGTGCTACACCTGCTTTACAAAATGAAAATCCTTAATTTCGATGTTCAGTTCTGCTGGATTTCCAGCTACATTGGAATCAAAGGAAATGAGGCTGCAGATGCAGCTGCTAAATCAGCCAATACTTTCTCCACATACTATTTGATAGTTCCATATACAGACTACAGACAACTTATAAGATCAAAGCTAATTGCTCAGTGGAAGTTAACATGGCAAGAAACATCAACAAACAAATTATATAGCATTAAACCTGAAATTAAACACTGGCATTCTAGTTAACGTACAAAGAGAAGGGAGGAGGTTGTCCTTGCTAGGCTCCGCATAGGTCACAGTCACGTTACGCATTCTCATTTACTGAGAGCTGATGACCCTCCCATATGTGAAAAATGCAGCACACATCTCACTATTCATCATATTCTGGTAGATTGGCAAAAATTTACACGAGAGAGGAATGCATAATTTTTACATAACTTTACATGTATTCACCTATCTAACCAAGCCATATACTCAGGGAAATGCTAGCAGACTCAGGCAAATTGCATGAGGTTTTTAATTTTTTAGAAAGAATTAATTTATACAAACACATTTGACCATAAATTTGTTTATATGTAAATACTTTTTTTTTTGCTTAACTTAAATTTTATACATATATATTAGTCATTAGGTTAAATCTGACCAATTATGTATTACCATGGGCCTTGATCTTATATATTTGTATCACCCTGCTGTAATTTTGTTAATATGCAAATCCCATAATGCTAAACTTAAATTTTATGCATCAATGCTGTATAATAATTCCTTTCTGACTTTTTAAGTATTAGTATAATAATGTTTGTTGTAATCTTACTAGATGTAGACACTGCTTTCCATGACTTGTTTTGTATATACAAAACAAGTCGAGGAAAGCAGTGTCTATATGATCTTATAATATTTGTATCACCCTGCTTATATTAAAGAAATTATGTATTACTTGTTTTGTATATACAATGTTAACCTATAGTTATCTATTTATGTACTGCTGAAACCTCTGCAGCAATTTTGTTTATATGTAGATACTGCATCACTTAACATACATTTTGTGTATGCATCTTATTTACTACTTTATTTTCCGAATAATTATGTGGTGCTGTAGGACATCTTACCTATTTGTATACTTTCTAGTAATTCTGTTTATATGTATTCTAAAGTCTGTTTCTGCTGCATTGCTAAATTTAATTTTCATCCATGCAAATTGTATAATAATCCCTTTTTGCCTATTTTTGTACTGCTATAAAGGCATCTATTATAATTTTACATATATGTAGATACTTCATTCCTTGGCTTAGTGTTTCATATATTATGTATTAAGTTATATTGCTAACTTAACTCTTCTTCTTCTACGCGTTATTCCCGCTTCCCATGCAGGGTCCACGTGTTACTTAGAAGCGACTTCTTGTTAGTACTACTCCTAACCGACCCGTCGCCTGGTCTGCCGCTGGGGGGGGGGGATATATTTTTGACTGTAGAGGCGTATGTTCACGGGGCCGGTTTGCCTGCTTGCGGGATGAAAAACGCCAGATAAACTGGCGGAAAAAACCCTACTGACCGCACCCAAGACCAGCTAACTTGGCTATGCCTAAGGAAGATCCTCAAATTCCTCACGTCTACAACGGGAATTGAACCTGGGACACTCCTTCCCCAGGCATATGGTGGTTGCGAAGCACAAGGCCACTAGGCTAACTGCACGGCTATATTGTTAACTTAACAATATAAGTTAATACATGTTAACACTACTGTAATAACCTCTGACCTTGTGTGTTGCTGTGCCCTCTGCAGCAGTTCTGTTTACCTAGACATGCTGCTTTGTGAAACTAGATTCTTGTACAGACATATTGTTTTTAAATTTTCTGTAAATGCTAATGTTGTAACCTTTAGTATGGCACAGTATGACCTCTGTAGTTTTTGTGCCAAATAAATTATAAACCAAACCAATTTCCCCCCTCAAATCTGGGAGGAGTGATTATGTGATCATGACCTGGGAGATTGCTAGATGTGGAATTTCCAGTGAAGAAGAAGAGATATACATGGAATTGCAAAGCAAGTAATTATAACAGACTGAGAAGACAGCTTGGAACAGTCTCATATTGTAAAAATCTGGAGGATAAAGATGTTAGCAGTTCATGGAAGATAGTCAAGGGGATTGTTTGAAAGAAGCAATGTCAGGCTGTACATACAGAGTCAGAAGGATAAACCAAGTAGGAGTTAATGGATTAATAGCATCATTAAGTTTGGGCTGCAGAATAAGAAAAAGTTGTGGAAGGGAAGTTGAGAAGTCAAAGAAAGGACAAGAGCTAGATTTTTCTCCCATAGATCAATGCATGACTGAAATGACTTGCCTTTGGAAGTTGTGAGTGCATATAGTGTGAATGAATTCAAGAGAAGGTGTGACATATGATGTGAGGGATATGCGATTTCCCTCGATAAGTCTCCGACTTTCTATAGGTCTCATATAATAAAAATGAGAAAGGTCATCAGCAAGCTTATGAGCAGTACAAGTCCTTACAAGGACCCCCAAGCAAAAAGTGTGGCAGTACGGTAAGGAAGGCAAAAAAGCTGATAATGAAAGCAGGACAGCTGAAGAGCTAAGGAATGTGCAAAGGAATTGGCAGCTCCTCTTACCATTGTATAAATCTCAGTTCTGGGAAAGTGTGAGAAAGTGGGAAAAAGGCAAAATGGATCCATTGCATGAAGGAGGCTTAAAGGCAGAGGTAATAAATTAGAGACCAGTCAGTATCTCAAGAGTGATGGTGAAGGTATTGGAGGAGTGAGTAAAAGGCAGAATTCAGGAATGGATGAACAAGAATATGATATACTCTATGAGGGACAGAATGATTTTGTTGAAGGTAAGTCTTGCATTAGTAATTTGCTTACTTTTTTTTTAATAATAAAATGACAATTGAGCTGAAAAAATAAATGGCTACAGTGATGATACTGCTTGACTGTGCTCAGATTTTCAACATGATACCACATGGAAATCTGTTACATAAATTGGAGCAAAAGGGTTGGATATGACTCTGGTGATATGGATAAGGAGTAGCTGATGGACAGACATCAAATAGTAATATACAGGGAAATTGAATCAAAAAGACAGGTGACTAGTCATATGTCACAGGGTTCTATACTTGAGCTACCACTATTTAATTTATACATCTATGATGTCAGATATGATTTAAGGGGAAATATCCATCTATTTTCTGATGATGCAAAACTGGGAAGAGTGATAATTAAGATGATATAGAGATCTTGCAAAATGACTTAAATAAGCTGGCACTAGGGCACTTTGGAAAGAACAGATCACAAGCTGTGGACCTGGTTTTGTTGAGGATGTAGAGATGGTGGAGATTTAGAGACAATTGACTAAGAGTGTGACTAGTCTGTGCATTACATTGGCTGAGTTGATGGGCAGAAAAGAGAATTCATGATAGAAACATACAATTTAGAAGTATCTTATAGGATTGATAGTCAGATAGGTATCAGAGAGTTGTATATGGGGATGTGCTATCCCAAAAGAGAAAGGTCACTAGTGGTGTGTTGCAGTGGTCAGTTATGGGACCATTGTTGTTCAATTTGTATGTTAATGATATTGGGTTGAATTTAACTAGTGATATGCAGCTGTTTGCAGATGATGCAAAACTGGGGAGAGCAATGCAGAGTCAAGTGGATGTTGTTGCCTTACAAGAGGACTTGAATAGATTGCATGAATGGGCAGGTAAGTGGAACTGTCAGTTCAGTGTTGCAAAGTGTAAGGTTTTGAGATTTGGTAAGCAACAGTGGGATGCAAAGCATACATTTGGTGGGGAAACTTTAACGGAAGTAGAGGAGATGAGAGATCTAGTAGTGATGGTGGACAAGGACCTGAAATTCATCGACCACATTGCACAAGTTAAAGACATCACATCGGATAATGGCAATGATGCAGAGGACCCTGACATGCAGAAATAGAGTGGTTGTGATTCCATTCTATAAGACCTTGAGCAGGCCTCATATGGATTACTGTGCACAGATTTGGTCACCGTCTTTTTTATGGTGATGAGGATATGTTGAGAAGGGTCCAGAGAAGATTCACAAAGGTAGTCTGTGGAATGTGGAGTACGAGGACAGATTGAGAGAATGTAAGTTGCAGAGCCTCATGAATAGGAGGAAGAAGGGGTGGGATATGATTGAGATATATATAAGCTGGTCAGGGGTTGTTATTGGGTTGACATGGAAGAGATTTTTCATAGAATGGGAGAGGGGAGTAGAACAAGATGCTATTGCTGGAAACTGTATAAGGAGGGTGTTAGCAGAGGAGGGAGATGTAGGTTCTTTGCATAGAAAGTGGTTAGTGAGTGGAATGCATTGCCTGAGTTATTTTATGTGGGTGTAGACACATTGAATCAGTTTAATGCACGGTTGGATTTGCATTGTGTGCAACAGTGTGTACCTCCCACGATGAGTCTCTGACTCCATGGAGATCAAATACTAATAATTTTTTTTTTTAACATTTCATTATTTCTTAGTTAAATTACATGAACACAATTGTGCATAACAGATACTTACACGTACATAATGTTTTTTAAATAATAATAATAATTATTTACAATGTATATTATTTTAATATTAACAGTGATGATTATTACATATGTTTTTTGCATTTTTTACACACTATATTACAATAACAATGGACTTGTTATTGGATATAATTATGTAATGGATATAATTACTCTATATAATAATATAATAATATATTTTTTGTAATAATTTTTTTCTATTATCATCATGCAGAGTATTTACATATGTACAGTTAAGACATATTACATTTTCTGTTCTGTACAAAATTCTGTCTGCAGTTTAAAGTACCTTATTTCTTTTTAATGTTTTTTTCTTTAAATACACAAATGATTTTTTTTTCACATTAGTATCATTATTTATTATTATACACAGTATTGACATATACATTACAATAATTTGCAGTCTATGATTATGAGGATTAGTTGAATTAGGCAGGCTAATCCCTCCCTACTTCAAAGTCAGGGTTAGCTTTTATGAAGAGAGTAGGATTGTCTTGTTAGATGTCATCTCCTTCCAGGAGGTTTACTACCATGTACTTCCACCATGTACGGTTTTGTGCTTCTCTTTTGCATTCTTCATAGGACAAAAAGGTCCAGTCCTTAATATTTCCCATTCAATCTGTTCTTTGTCTTACTCTTCTTCTTTTTCCTTTTATCATTCCTTATAGAAGTGTTTTTTTGTAGGGATCCATGCCTTAGTATGTGACCAAGGTAGGTGGTTTTCCTTTTCTTAATGGTTTTAAACAGATTTCTATCTTCTCCAATCATCTCTAATATTTCTACATTACTAATTATATGAAGAGCCAAAGGCTTCAATTCAGCGACATGAACTTATTTAAGTTAAGGAATATTACATCCCTCTGGGTAGTGACCTTCTCTCATAATGTAGAACAGTAATACAGCTCCTAGGAGCTAAGTTCACATTATGGGTAAATACCAAGAATAGTGATTGGAGCTTGCTCCTCCCTTACTATGAGCTGCCTCAGTTTGCACTACCAAATGGGTCAGGTGTTGCACTATCCAAGTATTTGCTTACGCTTGGAATCGTCGAGCTTTATATAGTTTCTATATTTGGAATGAAACTCTTTGAGTTTCTTATTCAGCTAAGAAACAATATGGGATGTAATATCCCTTAACTTAAATAATTTCTACATTAGTTTTTTGGCAGTCCATGGGACTCTAAGAATTCTTCTGAGGATCCACATCTCAAAGGCTTTTAGTTTATTTTCACAATATTTTGATATTGTCCAGGTTTCTGCTCCATATAGCAGTGTTGACCATACATAGCATTTGGACAGCCTAATTCTTGTTTTTGTGTGAATTTCCCTTGAGGGCAGAACGTTTTTCATGCTAATGAAGGTTGATCTAGCAAGTTCTGTTCTTCTTAATATTTCCTTATCATACTTTCCATTCTCTGTAATTAGTTGACCCAAATATATATAACTCTCTACTTGATTTAAAGTATTTCCTCTGATCTTAATATTTATATCGGTATTTTCCCTTTTTTTCTTGTTACTAGCATGGTTTTGGTTTTTTTGAAATTGAAATTAAGTTCATATTTTTAACTTAGCTTCAGCATCTCTTCTAATAGGTTTGAAGATCTTTTATATTTTCAGGTAGCAGTACTTTATCATCTGCATATCTTAAGTTGTTTATATTCCTGCCCCCTATGCTGACTCCTTTAAATTCTTCTAATTGCTGGAAGATATTTTCAGTGTAGAGATTAAACAATATAGGAGAAAGAACACAGCCTTGTCTGACACCCTTCTTTACTGGAAATTCCTCCAAGATTTCTCCTGATATTTTTTATTGAGGCAGTTTGCTCCCAATATAGATTTATCAGTAATCTGGTATCTTTACCATCTACTCCTAAATTTCTGATGCATTTGATTTGTTGTTCATGTTATATATTGTTAAAGGCCTTTTGTAGTCAATAAAACATAAGTAGACTTCTTTCTGCTTCTCCAGATATCTTTCTATGATAGTCCTGATGTTGAAGAGTCCTCTAGTTTCCTTTATTTTCCTGGAAACCAGATTGTGTTTCATTAATTTCCATTTTGATTTTATGTTTGTTTCTGTCTAGGATGATATATAACATAACTTTTGCTATCTGACTGATCAGACTGATTGTTCTGTATTTTTCACATTTGATTGTCTTCGATTTTTTAGGTATTGGTAGGAACGTTGAATGCTTAAAATCTTTTGGCAGGTGTCCAGTTTCGTATATTTTGTTACATATGTCAGTCAGTGATCTTATAGCCTTATCATCTAAAGCCTTTAGATATTCTGTCATAATTCCATCCATTCCTGGAGCTTTTCCTCGTTTCAGTTTCCTGATGGCATTTGTTTCTTCCCAGGTAAGAATAGTAGGCCCTCCAAATCTTCTTGCATTGGCTTATCTATTCTGTCATGATTATAGAGTTCCTTTGAATACTCTACCCATCTATCCCTTATTTCATCTTTCTCCATTAGGATGTTTCCACTAGTATCTTCAATGTAATGAGAGCCTACCCTTTTGCACGATTTGTTAGTTAGCTCCCTAACTTTTTCATGAAGTTCTCTGGTTTTGTGCTTTTTGTCCAGAAGTTCAATTTCCTTGCATTTGTTGTTGAGCCATAGTTCTTTTGTAATCCTACATTCTTTCCTGATCTCCTTGTTTAAGTGCTTAAGTTCTTGTATTCAGGACAATTTTTGTGTTTCTTTCTTTCCTCCATCATTTTCAGTATCCTGTCATTCATCCAAGGTTTACTCCTATTCTTCTGAAATTTGGGAATTGTTTGTTTTACTGCCTTTTTTATGCCCTCTTTAAATTTCTGCCATTTATCCTCAATCTCATCTTTAGGGTAAGCATACTTAGTGGGATCATGAACATTAACAGCAGTGGATTGTGCCAGTTCCTGATCCCACTAAGTATGCTTACCCTAAAGATGAGATTGAGGATAAATGGCAGAAATTTAAAGAGGGCATAAAAAAGGCAGTAAAACAAACAATTTAAGTGCTTAAGTTCTTATATTCAGGACAATTTTTGTGTTTCTTTCTTTCCTCCATCATTTTCAGTATCCTGTCATTCATCCAAGGTTTACTCCTATTCTTCTGAAATTTGGGAATTGTTTGTTTTACTGCCTTTTTTATGCCCTCTTTAAATTTCTGCCATCTATCCTCAATCTCATCTTTAGGGTAAGCATACTTGGTGGGATCAGGAACATTAACAGCAGTGGATTGTGCCAGTTCCTTTAAAAATTTATCTTGTATTTCTTGATTTTTAAGGGAGCCAAGATCATATTTTTTCTATGTTTAGAGGTTTCATTGTTTTCTTTAATTTTATTGCTGCTTTAATGACCACAGAGTTGTGGTCTGATCCAATATCAGCCTCTGGGTATGTTTTGCTTGTAAGATGTTATTCCAGAATCTTTTTTTAATCAATATATAGTCAGTCTGGTTCCTGCAGCTGTCTCCAGGACTTTTCCATGTGTAAAGTCTTTTAGGAGGGTGGCTAAATAAAGTATTTGCTATTACCAGATTGTTTTCTTCACAGAACTGTATTAATCTTTCTCCTCTTGGATTTCTATGTCCCAGGCCCTGGTTTCCCATGCAGGAAGAGATCTTTTCTGAGCCTACTTTAGCATTTAGATCTCCCATAACTATAATTATGTCATCTGATTTAGCATTGTTTAGTGCATTTTGAATGTCTTCATAGAAACATTCTACATCTTCATCTGGGTAATCAGAAGTAGGTGCATATATTTGGACAAAAAAAAATTAAAAGGTTGAGCTGCAATTTTTAATGCAATTATCCTGTCACTTATAGGCCAAAATCCAAGTAAGGATTGCACAATCTTATTTTATAGTACAAATGCTACTCCATTCCTATGACTGTCTCCACATGAGTATATAATTGAATGACTCTTTCTGTTTATTTTTCCACTATTAGTCCATTTGACTTCAATGATACCGGAGGAGATACCCTCCCTGGAGAGTTTTAAGTATCTTCATCATATGCTGTTTTCATAGTATCCTTCTTATGTTCTCGAGTTTCTTTCTCTTCTTCCCTGTAATGTTTCCAAGAGACAAAAGTTTCAGAGGGTCTAACCTTGTCTCTATTACTTAAATCCAACATGGTTCTCTGTTTCATCATTTACTATGGAAGGTTACATGGTGAGGTTCCTGTCTCTTCCACCGTGACTTGCCACATCTCTATTTTGTCTCAGAGTGTGTCCGGACTATATCACATAGTTTGCTGTCATGCCTTCATTACCATTGTCAAATTAAATTTTAGTCATCTGCTAACTCAGCCATTCCAGTCTTCAAATGCAACAAGGAGGAGACACTCTCCTTCACTACAGCATAAAATGCTGATACCCTCACTTAGTTTTGCATACCAGTCGAGGCACGGTCCCAGGGTGTGGCTGCTGGTGCACTCTACCAGCTACTTGGAGACATAAGTGAGAGTTGTATAAGCAGTAGGGGCCAATTCCACCCAGCCACCAAATATTTTGATGCGACTGCTGAGCAGGCAGAGGTGCTACCCATACCTTACACCCCAGAGTAGGATTAGCATTTGCTATTTATGTTGTTTGTACTATATATGGAGGGAATGTAGGTGTTGAATGCTGGTGATTTGTCATGTGTACATACATGTTAATGCTATATTAATTGTGTTGGTTTAGTTTCCAGAGTTAATTTTTTAATGTTCTGTAGTTGTCTATGTGTTTTAAATTTCTTCGTAGTTTGTTGAGTAGCATAGGTATCAGATGCAATCTCACAAAAGAACCATATGAGTTGTTGAAGGGTCTAGGGATGTAAAGAGTTGTTGTGGATCATGTTATATGATATGTGTCTCTGTTGTTACGATAGGTGATGTTAAAGTAATTTCTTAGTAATATTATGTAGTGTTTCCGATTTTTAATGCTCAGGATTCTGTGTGTCGCCATAAGCGTTTTGGATATTGGCTGTTGAGTATAAGGTCTCGAAATCACTGTTGACATGATCTTCCTGTGTAATATTTCTAATTTTGTTAGGTGGCTGTTTGATGTGTTTGCATAGACCGTTATACTGTACCTGAGTAGAAATTCACAGATATCATGGTATAGGAGTTTTTTTATGTTATATGGAATCATCTTTTACTTGGAAGAGTTTTGCTGCAATGATGCGGAGTTTAGTGTGTAGGTAATCTATATGTTTTGTCCATTTAAGGTGGCAATCTATGTAAAGGCCAAGGTATTTTGCATGTGTTACAGGTTTGATTTCAGGACATTGGCAGGTATTTTTGTTGTTAATGCAGTGGTATGTGTGACAGCGTAGTGATAGTGTGCAGGGTGTGAGCTTCTCGGATTATGCATTATTAACATCTGTGTCTTGGTGCTGTTGATTACAACTGAGTGTTCCTCTTATCCCGATTGAGTATCGTTAAGTCATTAGTATGTCATGTTCAAGTGTATCAAAAGTTTTGGTTAAGTCAAGCAGTATAAGGACAGCATACTTGTTTTTATCAAGGACTTTGTTTATGGCATCGGCAATGTCTTCTAATAAAGTGATGGTGCTTTATGTATTTTGAAAGTGGCTTTGGTTTTGTGAGATGATGTTGTACCTCTGTAAATAGTTCTGTAGTCTTAATGTGTTATTTTTTTCTAGAATTTTTGAAATGACAGGTAGGTTAGCTGTTGGTCTGTAGTTCTGTGTATCATTTCTTTTACCATGTTTGTCAACTGGTGTAATTATCGCAGTTTTTAGTTGTGGAATAATGCCGTGTCAAATATTATGTTCACGAGTCTCAAAAGTATTGGATTTATTTGTTCAAAGTGTGATAAAAGGTCTATGAGTCTTATTTTGTCTATTCCTGGAGTCGACTTTGGTTTTAGTTGCAAGAGTGCTTCCTTCAGTTCATGTTTTGTTACAGGTGGAAAATACATAGTTTGCTGTTCACTTTGTGTTGGTAATTTTTTGTTTATTGATGGTGTATTATCTTTTTTTGAGTTGTGTGATATTGTTTGTGAATGCATTGTTGAATGTGTCTGCTAGTTCCTCTTGGTTTATATCCTGACTGAAGCTTTTTGCAATAAAATCTTGTGCTGAAGTTTACTATTTTCAAGTCAGTAATTCATTCAGTATAGCCCATGTTTGCTTCATGTTGTGATTATATTCTGTAAATTTTTGGAAGTAGTAGTGTCTTTTTGCCCCTATGAATTTTTGTTGTTGATTGATTTCTTGTGTTTTATATTATCTTTGTAGTTGAGTGTTACTAGGTGACTTTTTTAGTCTTTTCCATAGATTTTCCTTAGAATATCACCATTTATCCATGGATTATTGTCTGTTTGTTACCTTGTTTGTGTAGGTTTTGTTGCTTTTTTGTATATTTCTGTAAACATTAGTTGTAAGTTCTCATATAAAGTTACTTTATTTTAATTTATAATAATTTATTTTAAGTAGGCAATTCCAGTTTGTATTTTTTACAAGGTTGTCGATAATGCTCTTTAATATGATCAAGTTTTGCTGACTTTTGTGATGGTGGGAGAGGGGTGAGGGGGGGGGTAACATATTGAAACAAATTTGAGACAAAGTAATAATAATAATATACGCACGCATGCGTGCGTGTGTAGAAATGCATAGTTAGTAAGCATGTGAGGCCTAGATTTTTTGCTTGAAGTATGATGAATGAGTTGTCACAGGTGGTAGAATGCTTCATCAGTGAATGAGCTCAAGGAGAAGTATGATAATAATGGTTAGTACAGGCTTCCTACATTAAGTCTATGACTCCCTGGAGATGCCCAAGAAAAATTATAATTTTAAAACATATAATATAGGTTGTCTTCGCAAACTGGTATCCATTTCTAAGATGCCTTTCTATAAAGGCCTTAATAATAAAGACTGCTGATATGCTGAAATAAAAAGTGTGTATCTTATGTTCAGTATTTCATATCTGCAAATGATACTTGTTATATGCTTGCATGCTTATTTTATTTATTTTTTTTTTTTTCCCAGTTATGCATCAATTTCAGGGGCCTTGGTGTTTCATTTGTAAACAGCTGCAGTGAAGAACTAATATATATTATGTTAAGCAATATTACTGTCGAATATAATCGATTGTTGTCTGGTCAGTCTTTGGATGGAAGTATTAAAAACATACAAGTTGATAATCAATTACGAGATGCTGAAAAGCAAGTAGTCCTATTTTTGACTCCACCAGGAAAGAAAGATCAACAACGGCATCTTCCTGCAATTCATTTAACTGTTCATAAAGTCAATATGCCTGATATAAAAGCTGAAATATTTAAGGTAAAAAAAACTTTTTTTTTCTTTTGAATGTTTACTTCTGAATTTACTATTTTAAATAAGGAGAAATATTCTTTGTTAAATAGCTATCACATTTGTTTAGCGAAACCATAAAACATTCTGAATTCATATCTGTTCTTGTTGTGGGGTATATTATCCCAGAAAGTTAGATAATTGGGATGAATCTTTTTTTTCTTTCCCATTAATAAATAACCTACTTTTATATCTTCCTGTCCTAACACGGATTGCTTTACTGAAATGATTTGTACAGGCTTAAATACCTTCATTTCTAATCCAATTTCAAATCACTTTATTCACCCCTCAATCTTCCAAAAATTCAATGAAATTTGCACTAAAAATAAATCCCATATAACCGGCTCAAAACAAAAATTCCAGTTTTCTTCTCTTTCTCTTTGGAAACTTGTCACAGTTTCAAGAATCTCATTAATGAAACCAGGTTCAGTTTCAAAATTGTGAAAAATAAAGACATTACTCAAACCCTGTGATATATTTGAGTGACTTCAGATTCTTACAAATAAAATATATTGATACAAATTATTTGTAAGGATCGTCTGTATTTCAACAGTTCATTTTTTATTTTATATTGCTGTAAAAATCCATCTGACTTTTTTAGTTGAGAAAGTAGGGACAATAGAAAAATGAATTTTATTCTTATCAGCAGCATGAATGTTGCCATTGCAGCAGTCTGACTCACCAATTCTGCAGGTACATGCGTGTGCACATACACAGATATGCACACTGAAGATAGTAAGTTGCAATGTGTGAAATAGTAGGAGACATCTTCAATTTTTCAATTTTGTTTTTTGTTCATTCTATGAATGAACAAAAATGAAAATTGAAATTAGTGTGGAGCCCACTGCATTGTCTTATTAAATTCTTATGTTCATTAAGTTTTGTCCTTCACCCTGCATTAGTGTCTGTGAGTTGGGGTTGTGATATTCACTATGAATACTTCCAAAATTAGATCACCTATTTTTATTTTAATGTTATGCTTTGCTGAATATTCCAACTATTGGATACATTGAGAAGGACTCATTCTATGGGTTACACAATAGTTGATAATACCAGCACAGTAGTGTAGGTTGGGCAAGCAGTGTCCTTACACCAGGTGCTGCATTTGGAATCATGAAGCAAATTTATTGTTTTTTTTTTATTAGGGGCACCATTTGTTATCTCTGCCCCAGTTGACAATTTACCACACTATAGCACTTTATAACACACCTTAAAGTCACATCTGCATACTCACTGTTCTCTCAGGCAATGCATTCCATGCAACCACCACTCTTCTTGCTAAAAGTCTATTTCTCATTCTGTTACACTCTACTTCCTTGCACAGTTTCCAGGAAATCTCTTTCTTGTCATTTCCTCTTCCTACTGTTCTCCCTTTGGAAAAGTTCCCCAAGGTCTATTCAGTAAACACACCTCAACACATTGTCTCAATCATGTCATATCTCTTCTCCTCCTCCTACACATTCTAGATTATATGTGACTCCCAACTACAGAACCTGTCATGCATTTATATCATGGGTGGGCTAAGTATCTTTTCTATTTTTACTATTTTGTATTTTTATTTATTTTTTACATAGTCCTGAGACTCTGCTCTAAAGGCTAACCATGAAAGGTTTCAAGTCAATTCAGGCCTCCAAAAATATTGGGATGGTGATATTACACCAGACAATGAAATTAAGCTCCCATCTAAAGACAATCAAAACCTCCATGTCAGGATTTAAACTCTGAGCCAATTTGGAGAGCAGATACAATAATCACTCAGCCAACTAGGCCTGCAGTCTTCTTAGCTTCTGTCTATCTTCATAACTGACTTTGCAATCATCATATTATCTTTATTGTCTTTTTTTGTATCATTTATACAGTTTCTTTGTCCACTTGACATCCAGGTGATCAGATCTCTTTGTAGTACACTAATTGGTACACTTTGTAGTACACTAAAGCTCTCCTATGCACAATGCTGTGTTCATTGCTTTATAAAATGGAACATTCACATCCTTTTCTCTGCTGGCATGTTGTTCTCACCATTGTAGCAAACTGCTAGTTGGTCTGAGCTATCTCTTTCCTCCTCCAGTATAATCATTTGGATACCCAGCATATGGAGGCAAATGAAAGTAATACCTATCCTGAAACCAGGTAAACCACTGAGGATCCAAAGAGCTACAGGCCTATAGCTCTCCTATGCACAATGCTGAAGCTGTATGAGTGGTTAATCTTGAACAGACTAGGCCCAGAAATAGAGAAAGTGCTGATAAAAGAACAGGCAGGATTTAGACCAGAAAGATCATGCACTGGACAAGTATTAAACTTGACACAGTTTATTGAGGATGGCTTTGAAAGGAGATTAGCAACAGGATATGACATTAGCATATGACACACTAAATCTTAGAAAGCTTATAGTCAAAATTTACAACATGACAAACAGCTTTCTGTTAGTGGAGGTATTCAGATAGCTGCTATTCAGCAGGAGATTCTTTGTTGTTTTTCAAGTTAAAAAGAGCAGATGGTATATCCAGAAAAATGGTCTACCTCAGGGAAGTGTGCTCTCTCCCCCTCCTCTTCAATATATATATATACTAACGACCAACTTATAAACCCACACTCGAGAACCTTCTTATATGCAGATGACCGGGTAATAGCCTATCAAGCAAAATCCTTTGATAACATTGAGAAGCAGCTCACACAAGAACTAGAAACCCTTACAGTTTACTATGAGGAAAACCAACTGAAACCAAATCCCAGTAAAACTTAAATGTCTTTTCCATCTCAATAATAGGGAGCCAAGAAGAGAGAATATAGTATGGAATGGCATGAAATTGATCAATTATCGAAATCCAACTTACCTTTTGTCACACTAAATAGGACCTTAAATTATAAGTGATACATAGAGAAGACAGTAGGCTAAAATTCAAACATGTAATAATATCCTGCGCCGATTAACATCATCTCGGTGGGTGCAAGTCCACAAGTACTACACACCTCTTAATTGGCACTTTGCTTTTCAACAGCCAAGTATGCTAGCTTGGGGAAAGATCGTCACATGTCAAAATTATTGACAAGGTTCTAAAATGAAATATGTTGGCACATTACTGGCTGCCTTAAGCCTACAAAAATTGACCATCTATGCTCACTATCTGGTATTGCACCTCCTCACATCAGAACAACAACACAGAGTAGATATGAGTGGAAACAACAACTAAATGATGAATAGTACCCTTTGTATGGACACGTTGCAGTAAATAGCAAGCTTAACTCAAGGAAAAGTTTTATTCACTCAATGGAACCATTGATTGATTCATTAAAAGCCACAAGGTCAACAATGTGGGTAGAACAATCTCCAGAGGCTCTGAACTTAAACGAATCTCTTCCTACAAGCTTACATCTTGACTGGCAAAGATGGAAGACATTGAATAGACTTCATTCTGGAATGGACAGATCAAAGCAGAATATGGCCAGATGGGGCTACACAGACAATGACAGTTGCTTATGTGGTGAAACACAAACCATGGATCATCTCCTGCAATGTTGCCTAATAGATATTAATATTATATGTACCTGAGAAGATTTAATGCAGTGTAATGAAACAGCTTTAAAGTATATTAATCACTGGATGAGTGAAATTTGACATTTTATGTTTTTGTGTAATATTTTATGCAATTGGCATTTTTGTTTCTTAATGTATGCTTTTAATTTGTTTCTTTTAATGTCTATTTCTTTAAATGTATGCTTTTAATCATTTATATGTATGATCTTACATTTTCTGTAGTTCACACACGAAATAAATAAATAAATTTGGAATATACAACTATTTACCTTAGAATGCCAAAGTTTATGGCCTTCTGCATTGCTAAGTTAAACTATAATTTCCACTCATTTGCCTATCTTTCCAGCCTATTCAAATCTACCTCAAGGACTACTACATGCCAGTTTTGCATCATATGAAAATAGCTGCATATTCTCTATGAAATGCTTTGCAATTCATTTTGAGTATCATATAATATTAACAGAAGGATTCAGCAGTAATAATACCTATACTAAGTCTTGGGGAACTCAATTGTTAACTTCCTCTTCCTTGATTTTGCTCTCTGATGCACTCTTGGATGAGTTCTTCATCCCAGTAAGGGATGAAGAGATTACAAGAAATTATGACTTCACCTCAAGCCATGACTTTACACTTTGCTGCATTAAACTGGCAGCCATTTACCTTGCCCATACTACCAGTCTATTTAAGTTATCCTGCAGAATCTCTATATCATCTTCATTGACTATTACTGTTTCTATCTTTGCATCATCAGCAAACTACTGAAAGACTGAATTATAGGCTGTGTGTGTGTGTGTGTGTGTGTGTGTGTGTGTGTGTGTGTGTGTGTGTGTGTGTGTGTGTGTGTGTGTGTGTGTGTGTGTGTGTGTGTGTGTGTGTGTGGAGTTAAAATTTTAGGTTAGTTAGGACCAAGATTCATATTGAGTGGCCAACAACAGCATTCTCTTTGATAGATAGCATGAGCCTTCAAAAGAAATATCATATTTTAGCAGTCTACTTATTATTGCAAGGTGACAAATGCATTAGATAAAATATGTATATATAAACTTAAAAAAATACATATACGGTGATATATTTAGATTTTGCAAAGCCTACCTTTTAACTCTCCTACTATGGCCAAACAGGCAGGACAGCTGAAGTTATATATCTGAACACAAGGGCTACATCTGGTACCATTAATGCAGCCACTCAGGACTTGCTGACCATGCTTTGTTCACTCACCACAGTATACACTGGAAGAAGGCTACTCTATTACAAAGCAGCAGATACAAGTATGAAAGACTATTCTTCGAATCATCTTCAGCTCTGAAAAACTTTCCAAACCTCAACAAATTTGGGTGCACGAGACTGCCCCAAATTTGGGAAGCATACATTCTAAGATCATCAACCAAACGGCCAAGACAACCCAATTTAGCCCACTAGGGGGCATCATTTAGGACTCAAGGCCTGAAATCTGTTGCCAAAAACAATGTTATGTGCATGCACATATTATTATTTTTGTGATCCCTGATGATGGCAATGTAACATTGCCAAAATATAGGAAGATATTGATTAAAGTTTTTTATAATTAATATTCTAGTATATGTTGTCATTTCCTGAAAATTTAAAAGCTATGTGTAACCAATGTATCAGCTTATCTATAAGAAATAGATTTTGCAAAAGCCTTAGATAGATTGCCAAATGACAAGCAGATAATTAAATTGAAACTGGTGGGGTTGGAATTGACGTAAATAATGCCACGGGCATCAGTGACATTGTTTGATTCCAATTGGCAAAATTATAGGCATTAATGCAACTTAATTGAGGATATACAGGGTGTTCGGGATAAATTTGAGATATTTATAATTAATTATATTTTTCCGTAAGTTACATGTATTAACACACACTTCTCTTCATTTAAAAGTTTGGACCCTTCTTCATTCATATACAAGATGTCAGAAAGGATGGATAGCTGGAACCCACCTGAATCATGGAAGAGAATAACTTGTATCATGATGATTCGTGCCCGCCATCAAAATAAGGATATTACGACTGCTGCCCAATGCTCCCTGAATACAGTAAAAACAATCAGGCATGGACTAGAGACTTGCAATGGTGACTACGAGGATGTAGCAAGAAGAAAGATCCCTAGCAGACGATCTGATTGCGTTCGTACAGCAGAATTCCTCGCAAATCTGCAGGAACAGGTGTTGAAGAACCCTGGCATTGGAATTCGGGCTTTGTTCGTGGAGTTGCTAACTGTAGTCAAGCCCTGGATAACAAGGGTAGCCAATGGTAGGCCGTATGTATGGCAGCAGGATTCGGCCCCTTGCCACACCTCTGGGAAAAGTCAAAAATGGTTGTCTGAAAATTTCTGCGACTTCACCAGTCCAAATGTTTGGCCTCCAAACTCCCCAGACCTTAACCCCATGGATTATTTTGTATGGGGCGCAGTTGAAAAAGACACCAATCGCACTTCCAGTAATACAAAAGCCCAGTTAATGGATAAAATTAAAACAGTTTTTGCGGCCCTTCCCAGGGAGACTGTAGCATCAGCTTGTTCGAGGTTCCGAAGCAGAATTGAAGCTGTGATCGATGCTAATGGTGGTTATTTTGAGTAAATCTTGTTGATAGTATTGTAATTAACTCTGCCTGTAATGTTTTTTTGTCAATTCATTAAATTTAATAGATACAAAGAAGATTTTCTTTTTCCTTACGAAACTGTCAAATTTATCCCGAACACCCTGTAATTTGCTAATGATAGCAAAAGAATTACAACAAACAAGATCAGAAGTCATGTCTTCCTGATGAAAACATAAGCAGAGCCATGGGAAGGAGTGTATTTGAATCTGGTGTTGACCATAGAAGTAGCAGGACAAAATATTATATGTAGTTAGTCACTCCTGTAGGCAAGAGGTGCAAAAGTTGATGGTATGCATTGGCACTCAGTGAGCATAAGGTGAGTAATTATTATGAGAGACTTCATCTATGGGGACACAGATTAGAAGGTGGAAAGATGTGTGACAAGAAGGAAATGGAATTTATTCATCTAGAGAGAGAGAGAAATAATACCTAACGGACAATGAATTGGAACAGATCAAAAAACTGGGAGATCAGGAGATGGCATAAGAGGACTTAGCCACAACTAAGATAACCCTCTCTGACCACAAAGACTGATCTTGCAGTCTTGACTCTAGAGATAGTCATGGAATTTTCAATTAAATAAGGGATGAATGTATAACTATAAAATAGGTGATTATGACAGAATAAGACAGTAGCTTGGAGCAGTACTAAGGAAGGTGTTTTAGAATTGCATGGGAATTCAAAGGGTACTTGAAGGAAATGGTATTAAACTGTATCTCCAGAATATTGAAGGAAAATCAGGTTGGAACTAAATGGATGAATAACATTGTAGGCAGTTCCAGAAAAGTAGAAGGGGATAATATAGTATGGAGTTGGGAATATAAGGCAAGATGAGAAGTGAATGGTAAGAAAAGCAAGATTATAAAAAGAAAAATAACTGAGAAAGCTAAAGGAAATGCCAAAGTATTTTTTTGGTTGTGGTAAGTCATAGCAAAAATAATCATTGAAAAAGAATAAATGAAGATGGCATGATGACAGATGCAGAAGACATAGAATCACTCTTTAATCACTTAATGATGATGTATCTTCTAGGAGGAGGCAATGCATTGATAGATGTGACAAAGGTAACAAATGTTTGTGATAGAAAGTCAGCACTCACAAAGGATGAGAAAATGATGAGCAGGATAGTTATTTGCATAAAACAGGCTTCAAAACAGATAGCAATATACTACTTTGTTTTGAAGCCTTAATTACAGAACTGACTTTTTACTTGGAAAGTGTTAAACAAGCAGTGCAAATTACCAGAAATATCTGTAAATGCTACCTAAACGGCTCGACTTAAATAAGAAATTTATTCATAGGAATGTATGCACCTGAAGAAGGTTAAAAAAAAAAAAAACTGAAACAGAAGAATTCTATAAAAACCTCCAAAATGTAATTCAGAACACAAATAAACTCTGAAAATAAACACAAATATTGACTCTGACCAGTATTTATTAATCAGTAAAGGATTAATAAGATCCCGAACCAGAGAACCCTTGATCATTGCAGATGATTTCAATGCTAGAATTGGATCAAATACATTTGAAGATAATAGATAATCAAGGAGAAAACACCATAAATAATAATGGAAGAGAACTCAGAACTCAGGGAATTTGTGGCCTAGAATAGTTTGAAAATCACAAATAGCTTCTTTAAACATAAATATACATGGGAAGCCAGAGGATATAAAGGCATCACTGACTATATAATAATGGGTGAAAAACTAAAGAAGGTGGTAAGAAATTGCAAGACTATACAGAGGATGCAATATTGACTCTGACCAGTATTTATTAATCAGTAAAGGATTAATAAGATCCCGAACCAGAGAAATAGAAACAATAGAAAAACACAAAAACAAAAGCAGGAGCAATTTAAGATAGAACAGTTACAGCAAGATAGTATCAGAGATCTATATCAAAGAAGACTTACAAATCATACAAAGAAAATAAATGAACATGCAGATATAAAAAAATGAATGGAAAAACATTAAACAAATAGTAAAACAAGCAGCATATGAAGCCTTAGGAACAAAGAAAAAAGAAAGGAACAAACTGCAAAGAAAAAAGAAAGGACTCAGAACCTGGAACCCAGAAGTAGAATCTTTTATAAGAAAGAAAAAAGAAATGTACCTTAAATGGTTAAACAACAGAACCATAGGAAATGAAATAGAATATAAAAGAATCAGAGCAATAACAAGAAGAGAAACCAGGAAAATCAGAAGACAAGACTGGGAAAAATTTATATTAAGATACAAATTAAGCATGACACAAATGGACTTCAACTAAAGAGCTATAAAATCATAAAAAAATAACTCAAGAAACAAAAGATAATCTACAATTAGAAGGCCCCCTTCCCAAAAGAATGGACCAATCACTACACCCAGCTTCTATACATTAATAATCAAATTGAAATAAAACAAGTAATAAGTCAAGGAACAAATGAAGAACAAATACAGTTTAATGAGCTAAAGATAATATTGGAAAAACTAAAAAATAGAAAAGCTGCAGGAGAAGATGTAATAAATTTAGAACCATACAAATACAGCTCTAAAGCATTTCAGTTACGATTAATTAAATTCCTAAACAGAATATGGAAAGAAGGAAACATCCCACAAGAATGGAAGACGGCAATAGTCATTAACATATTCAAAACAGGAAACAGAATGGATTGTGGAAACTACAGAGAAATATCCCTATTAATTATGTGCTATAAAATACATCTAGATATAATTAAAAGTAAATTTAACATCATCATCATCAAATTCCTGCCATGTACTCTGAAGGGGTGTACAGGATATGATAGTACTACATGAGAAAATTATATCATTACTAACTTCCTATCTACTCTATTTAACATCATGGACTGAGGAAATTATTGGAGGAGAACAATGCGGCTTTAGGAAAGGAAGATCCTGCACAGATCCCACATTCACACTCAAACAAATTATAGAAAAAAGAATATAATTTAACTTGCCAATGGCCTTCTTGTATAAGAGAAAGCATACAATCAGATTAACAGAACAAAATTAATTAATATACTCTTTGAATTGAAAACTCCACCTCAAACCACCAAAGGAATAGCAAATATAATGGAAGAAAGCTATATTATATTAAAGTAGAAATTAATAATGAAAGAACCAAGAAAATTAAAACCAATAGAGGTCTTATTCAATGAAGTGGATTATCACCAATACTCTTCAATATATATATATATATATATATATATATATATATATATATATGGAAAAATTTTCAAGAGAGTGTAGGAAAAACAGAATCATAGGCATTAAAATAGGAAAATAAAGAAGCATACAGCCTTTTGTATGCTGAAAATGAAGACCAATTACAGAAAAATCTACATGTATCGAACAAAACAATAGAACATGACATGGAAATCTCAATAAATAAAACAAAATCAATAGCATTTCAAGGTAAAGAAATTAAAAGATGCAAACTAGTCATCCAGACACAAATTAATAGAACAATCAAATAAATTTAAATATCTAGGAAATTACGTAAGCCCCAATGGAGAAATTGATATTGCATATAAAAAGCAAAAATTCCTAGCAGTCATTGGAACTTTGAACAGACACTTCAGTAAACAGATGTCTAGAACAACCCAAATAAAACTAATAATAAAACAAATACAACAACCAAAATATGACATGGGAATTTTCCCAGAAATAATACCAAATAAAACTATATAAAACAATAGCCAAACCAATTCTGAAATATGGCAGTGAAACATGGACTTGTGGAGAACGAGATAAAAGACAAGTGGAAGCTGCAGAAATGAAGTTCTTAAGACCGCTCACAGGCTATCAAAGAATAGACAAGATAAGAAATGAAGAAATAAGAAAAAAATTTTCCATAATTTGGACATGATGTTTAGGGCCTCCCTTGATGAGTCTAAGGACTCCTTGGAGTTGCCCGTGATGATAATAATAATAATAATAATAATTAACAGAAGACATCACAAATTATAGAAAGACCTGAAAAACCATGTAGAAAGAATGAATGAGGACAGATGGCCAAATATTGCCTGGAAATATAAACCAAAGGGACACCGATCATGAGGAAGACTCAGGAGGAGATGGACAGGAGACTTTTTAAACCCTTAAAAATGTTACATGCAAACATTTGCCTAATATGGGGAACCAAGAAGGAGATCTGTAAATTCTTTGTCAACAAATTAATTCAAAGAGAGAGATACATTGAGCATTGTGTAAATAATGGGCTCCCTGCAATTGGTCTTTGGACTTCATGGATGTGCTTGAATAATAATAGAAAATCTTTCTTTTTATAGATAAATTGTTAAAATTTTATGTGGAGTGTTGCATTTTTTTTATTTGCATATTCCTTATGTTAAACATACATGCATGTTATTATTCCAGCATTTAATTATTACTATGAGAAATCTCACTCTCCAGTTAGAAGAAAAACTGCTCCTCAAGATACTACACTTTGCTGGATATAATCAACCAGACTCTGAACTTGAAAAAGTGGATGAAAATGACAATCACTTACAAAGGTTTGTTATGTTGAATTTTAACATTGCAAATTGTTTATTCACGGTTCAAGTATATATTATAGACAAGTACATGATATTATTTGACTATAGTATAAATGTAATAAAACAATCACATCCTTGTATTCTTTAAATTACCTTTCAATTTTTACATATATTAATGAATTATATGCAATACAGTAATGTCTCACTTGGTGATGTTTCGCTTAGTGACAATCTGCTCATACAGTGGTTTTCACTTATGACCAGGGCCCATTTATACAATGCCATATTCACTTGCATGACAGTTTTAGTGACATGATATTGAGATGAATGAACTGATGCAGTGTTTCGGGAACTGCTGCTGATGTTATTGCTTACTACATCTTTCTATATTTCATATTTCGCTGTAAACTCAGCTCACTAGTGTATTATTCAATTCAATATACTGATTTAGTCACAAGATTGTCATGTGGCAATCTATCAAAGGTTTTCAAAAAAATCCAAATACTATTGTATATTCATTTCCTTTATGCATGTATTGGTCAAATACTTGTAGTCATCAAAAAAAAAAAAAAAAGTGTCATATACTCTCGATAAGAGAGATGAATGTATAGTGATATAGTTGAATTTCTTGAAGGCCTTGGATAGACTGCCAACCAACAAGCTAGCATCTAAATTGGTATAGATGAGATTAGATAACACACTACTCAATTGAATAGGTTTGATTGATATATGGTTCATTGGCACAAGAACAGCAAAGATCATACTGCAAACTCCGAGCCTTGATAAGACCTCACCTCGACTACTGTGCCCAGATTTGGTCACCTCGGTTCCTTCTTGATGGGGAGGAGGTGGAGAGGATCCAGAGGCGCGTGACTAAGATGATAGCAGGTCTATGGAATGAATCATATGAGAACAGGTTGAAGATTTGTGGGTTGCAGAAACTAGTTGATAGGCGGAAGAGGGGAGATATGATTGAGACATTCAAATTGCTAAAAGGATTCTATAGGATTAATTCAGATGATATTTTTGAGATCAGGACTGGTGGTGGGAGAACTAGGGGACACCCATGGAAGCTGGGCAAGAGCTTGGTTAGCAGGGGTGTTAGAGCTGGGTTCTTTGCTTTTAGAGTGGTAAATGAATGGAATAAGCTGCCAGAGTCTGTTGTGGGTGCTATGACAGTGAGCGAGTTCAAGGCAAGGTATGATAGATATTGTGAGAATGTTGAACAGTTGTGTGAACATGATGTTTAGGGCCTCCCTTGATGAGTCTAAGGACTCCTGGAGTAGCCCGTGGTAATAATAATAATAATAATAATAAATAAGTGATTAAATGCTGTCAAATAGGCAGCAGCTACCACTTAAAGGTGAATGCCCCCCCCCCCTTCCCCCCACACACACTTGTTAAAAAAATATTTCTCGAGAATTTAGACAGTAATGAAAGAGACATGTGATGTCAAGAATAAATATGTTTTCAAGTATATCTATTGATTCTTCAACAGGTACATTGGTAAATAATGAAACCACATCTAAACTAGCTAATATATCTGATGGGTAAATTTGAATGTTTGAAAGTTTATCTACAAATTGCATCAATTTTTTCAAGTAGAAGTTTGTATGTTTGACATCAGACTTGAGGAGGTTAAAATCTTTTCAACCTTTTCTATGTTCTTAAAAATAGTTTTCTTTGATTCTTGAAAATGCAGGGATTATGGCAATATCTCCGAAATTTGTCCAAAAATTAAGTCTTGGAAAGAGGTACTGTCTTACATTTAAGCTTTTCTAAGGAATGTACCTTTCTTTGTCTCAATGTCAAGATGATATATTTCTGTGCAATTCACTACGAGTTGATTTTCTTGAATACGAAATAACCAGGTTTTAACTTGTATACATTTTTATAATACTAGATACATTTCAGTGATTATACCACATTTTTTATTATTCAGTTATACAATATACTGAAATAATAGTTCCTGACAAGTTTCGTAAATCGTAGGATTTACATCTTCAGGGGTAAATAGTATAACTTAAAGTTTAAACAAGAGAAATTAATAAATACAAATCATAATCATCTGGCTATTCATAAACTCAAATAACAGAATGCAGATATAAAACGTCATTGATGTTGAACAATACTGGACAATGTCACATGTTCTTGTTCATACAGTCCGAGCTCAGATTGAGGTAGATTTTTTATTAGAGCTGACCACACTTGATGGAGAATTAAACCTTGATTTTCATGGGTTGGGTTTTTCAGCATATTAGCAGCTTCTTTAAATTGTCTTATGTCATCATCATCAAATTCCTGCCATGTACCCTCAAGGGGTGTACAGGATATGACAGTACTACATGAAAAAATTACATCATTACTAACTTCCTATCTACAATTTTCCTCCAAATCAGTCTGTTACTTGTCAAGACTCCAACATTATCAGATCTTATATTTCTATCATCTAAGGCACTTTGTACCGTATCAATCCACCTATATCTTGGTCTTCCTCTGGGTCGTTTTCCTGCCAACCTGGCAGAGAACACTTGTTTTGCTAATCTTTCCTCTCCCATTCTATTTAAGTGACCATACCATCTGAGATTAGCTCTGCTAACGCATTCCTGGATGCTTACAATGTCAAGTTCTTTCCTAATATCCTCATTTTTAATATGATATTGCCATTGATGCCATCTGTTCACGCCTCTAATCTTTCTCAGGACTCTCATATCTGCGGTCTCTAGTCTTTGGTCAAGTGTTTTACTTCTGATTGTCTTATGTAGCAGTTGTTATTTTCTATGTATGACATTGTCGTTTTTTGCCAGAGTACATCATGTCCAGTGGAAGTGGTATGGAAAGCAAGACCCATTTTTTGTTTGCTTTTTATTGTACGTCTTTTTGGTATTCAGCCATGCGTATTTCTCCAGATCTTCCTGTCTGTCCTACGTAGCAAATCCCGCAAGAGCAATGGATTTTTGTAGACTCCTGATTTTTTAAGAGGATGATGAGGTGATTTTGGTGGATGTAGGAATCTTGAGATTTTTTCCATAGGAAGGAAGGCTACTTTCACATTATGTTTGTTCATTAATTTGACTAGCTTATCTGTAACATTTTTGATATAAGGAAGCGAGATTGCGTTTTTGTAATCCTGTTTTATTGTGTTGTTAGTTGGAGGCATTTTAAGGATTCTCTTGATAGTTTTTATTTCATACCCATTCTGTTGGAGGATTTGTGTTAAGTATTTTAGTTCTTCATTACATCTTTCTTGTGTGCTGGAGATATTGTATGCTCTGTCTCGAAGAGTTTTAATTAAGCTTATTTTTTGTGAAATATGCTAATATGCTGAAAAATCCAACTCAATGCAATTAAAATCACGGTTTAATTCTCCATCAAGTGTGGTCAGTTCTAATAAAAAATCTACTGCAATCTGAGCTCGGACTGTATGAACGAGAACAAGAACACGTGACATCGGCCAGTATTGTTCAACGTCAATAACGTTTTATATCTGCATTCTGTTATTTGAGTTTATGAATAGCCAGACGATTATGATTTGTATTTATTAATTTCTCTTGTTTAAACTTTAAGTTATACTATTTACCCCTGAAGATGTAAATCCTATGATTTACGAAACTTGTCGGGAACTATTATTTCAGTATATTGTATAACTGAATAATAAAAAATGTGATGTAATCACTGAAATATGTCTTTTGAACCAGTTAGCCACAGAAGTCTATGCCTGCAAATACTAGATATATTTCCTCAACATGTTTTGCTGTCTATATGGCTAACAGCATCTTCAAGAGTCACTTAACATAAGTGAAAAACTGACAAAAATAAAAATTTTCCAACAACCATTAATATCTATAAATTGAAAAGACTGGAATCATAGTTTAATCACAAGTATCATTGGGCATATTATGTGCATTTATGTGATTATTTATTATTCAAGCAAATTTACTTGTAGCAAATTGTATATAAATGTATCATCTTGACAGGGAGACAAAGAAACAGGTATGTTTCTTAGAAAAGCTTAAATACGAGGAAGTATTGATTTTTTGAAAAATTGAAGAGATAACTCTATAATCCCTGCATTTTTAAGAAACAAAGAAAATACACATCTGCAAAAGTGCGGAGGATATATAGAAGTGAAAATTTTGCAAGCCAAAATACAAAAAAAAAAAAAAAAAATCCAGATCAGACTTTTTCTCAACAAAACAAAAAGCATATCATGTATGCAGGGTGGCCATAAAATAACTTTCCCTCTTTGGAGGCATCTGTAGCTAAAACCAATAAATGGAATGAGACCAAATTTTATATTGAGACTGTTGAAGACATGGGGAGATGATTTCCGCGAAAAAAAGATTTAGTACCAAAAATTGCCAATATGGGAAATTTTGGTGCTGCTTGAGCCAAAAACAAGCGGATAATCACATTAAAGGCAGATAAAATGGAATGATCACTTACACCATCGAAATGGAATTTCGGTGTAAGTGACAGCCGTGTCACTCATTCCAGCTGGATATCTGATGCGTTACAATGATAATAAGAATAATAATAATTAAACTAAAACAACTTGCGAAAGACACATAAATTAATGTAGTGATTGAACTCACAGGAAATAATGTTTTATTCATCAGAATCAGGGTCCCCTGGACCACATACACGATTTTCAATGTGCCGACCTTTCTTGTGTACAACAAATTGCATCTGGTATGCAATATGCTCTACCTCTGAGTGTAAGGAGTCAGATTGGATGTTCATAGCAGCCCATTTTATTCTCTTTCAAGACATGCAAGTTGGGAACACCAACAACATACACAACGGATTTCAAATACCCCAACAACCAAGAGTCACATGGACTGATGTGATATATTGAGCACAATTCGTCAGTCATTTGAATGCCTGCACCTTCCCAATCCCTTTTTAAGTGGAATTCGTGGCACTGCTGCAACGTATGCACAATAAAATTTGCATAATCCTTTTTACCTGCATTTACTGCAAATATCTGACTGTTTTTGCCTCTGCCAATGCCAAAATTTCTCCTATCGGCGACTTTTGGTACTTTTTTTTTTTTTTTTTTTGTGAAATTCATCTCCCCATGCCTTAGAAAGTCTGAATATAAAATGCGGTCTCATTCCGTGCATTAGTTTTAGCTACAGATACCTCCAAAGAGGGAAAGTTAATTTATGGCCACCCTGTTCATTGTACTCCAGCTAATTTAATATCCCCAAATATATGGAATGTCCATAGATAGCATGCATTTGAAAGAGGTCTCAAGAATAGACAAAGATTGATAACATAGGCTGTCAGAAAACTTCAAGCACTTATACAATAGAGTTCACAAAAATGGACCCTTTCTGAATTCTAATAAATTTATAGGTATTAATTCTGGGAAATTCCCATGTTACTCCTCTAAATAAACTATTATTTTATATGGCTATATAACCTACTTTTGTTTAGGAGTGCCCCTTTTTTTTACGATGTCATTGGCTTTTTACTCAAATCTTAGGGCATTACATGATGTGTTATAAAACTAATATATGAAGAATAATATAGGAGGAAATTTGGACATACCTATTCGAATGTTGTTGGCTGTCTCCTTATCCCAGCAATATGCATTCATCTGCTGTTAAGTATTAAGGGGGGGTAAAGCAATATGGGGGAATTATTTGAAAAAAAATTGAAAAAAACCCGGGTTTTTTTATATGTATAAAATTATTATTATTAAGGATGGGTAGAGAGTGCTTTGTGGGGGTGTGAGAGAAGGATCTGAAAATAGAAACTATTTTTGAGGGATGAGGAAGGATTGATGGGAAAAGGTCAGGGGTGGGAGTAACAGGATATGAGCCGTTTTGACTGTGTGTCATCTTCGGAACTCCTGGGGAAAGTGGAGGCAATGTCATGTCGGCTTGGTGTTTCTGTCTTTGGTGTGCTTGTGTTATCTCCTATTGGTCAGAGTCGTGACCTAATTTTTATGATATAGAGCTTCCAACTCTCGGAAATTATGTAGGGTCGATGGACATTTATCGAGTTTTCGTCACATTTTATGGCTGTCGTTTCCAATATTCTAAACATTGTTTTGTTATCTTGTATGTCTAATATTATGGCCTTGTCGATTTGCGTGGTATGTTTTTGTTCAAGGCCGTGGACTGCTATTTCTGTTTTCCCTGTACTTTGTATTCTGTTTTTCTTTTTGTTGTTATGATTTTTATTGTTTAAATGTTCTGGAATAGGGATGTTACACTCACGGAAGTGTTTCCCATAAAGACCTGATAGTAGAACCTGTGTAGGTGACATCACAGTCATTTTGGCAAGGAAATTTGTACGCTACGTTGTTCTAATATTTCTTTGTTTGTGTGAGATTTTGTAGGTTTAGAAGTGTTGACAATTTTTGGTTTGTGGTGAACATCAGCTTACAGTCAGTGTGTTTGAAAATGTATTTTGCCATAAAAGGTGATGTTCCCCGGCATTATCTTTTATGGCCAAGGTGGACGATATTCTATGCATCGGAGAACCAACACATATCACCACTTTACAAGTGTCCCTTAACGATTACTGCAACAGACTAAAATTCATCATAGAAACCGAACAGGACAAATCCATCAATTTCCTAAACCTGACTTTAGTCAAAACAAACAACAAAATACCCACGAAAATATTCCACAAACCCACACATATCGGAAACTACCTCCATTTTAACTCATACCATCCTTATTCAATTAAAAAATCAGTCATCTTCACACAATTCATAAATGTTTACAAGTTTTCAACTAACTGCAATTATCTCAACACAGAAATTAAGAATTTTTCAAAATCGGAATTACCCAACGCAACTAATAATTTATCCTTCTCTCGCCCCCCACACACACACACAAAGCACTCTCTACCCATCTTTAATAATAATAATTTTATACATATAAAAAAACCCAGGTTTTTTCAATTCAATTTTTTTCAAATAATTCCCCCATATTGCTTTACCCCCACTTTTCCCTAACCCCCTTCCTTTAACAGCTTAACAGCAGATGAATGCATATTGCTGGGATAAGGAGACAGCCAACAACATTCAAATAGGTATGTCCAAATTTCCTCCTATATTATTCTTCATATATTAGTTTTATAACACATCATGTAATGCCCTAAGATTTGAGTAAAAAGCCAATGACGTAAAAAAAGGGGCACTCCTAAACGAAAGTAGGTTATATAGGCATAAAAAATAATCTAATAAATTTGTATTAAATGTTTCAAATAATAATCTTATTTTAATTTTAATCTTATTTATTTTAATTTTATATTAGTTAGAAGCTTTAGTTCTAATTTAATTATGACATCACTTCCAGACACATTCCAAAAGTGGCGTTATGACCAGTGTTAAAAAAGCTAATAAATTTCTGTCATCTCATGAAGAGGCATTATCCCCAAGATTACTTAGCACTTTAGTTTAATTAAGCAGTTACATGCCAAAAAATAATTTCACAGCTTTAGAGAAAGATGCTTTCTCTAAAGCTGTGAAAATCCAGAATGAGGCAGGTGACCAGTGGTGTGCCTCAGGGCTCTGTGCTTGGGCCAATGTTGTTTAATTTGTATATAAATGATATAGGAAACGGCTTAAAGGGAGATATTCAGTTGTTTGCTGATGATGCAAAGTTGTGTAGTGCAATAAAAAATCAAGCTGATGTTGAAAGTTTGCAGGAGGATTTAAATAAGCTGGTAAAATGGGCAAAAGAAAATGGATGTCAGTTCAATGTGGAAAAGTGTAAAGTCTTGCATTTTGGGATTAAAAGATTACCAGCTGTGTACTACATAGATGGAAAGGTACTCCAAGAGATTGATGAGGCTAGGGACTTAGGGGTATTGGTAGATAAGGAGATGAAGTTCAGAGGACACATTGCTAAGGTGTCCAAGATTGCACATAGGATTACTTGGTTGTTGAGGAACACACTGACATCCAGAGATAAAGAGGTTATTATTCCCCTTTATAAAGCATTGATACTTCCACATTTGGATTACTGTGCTCAGGTCTGGTCACCTGGATTCCTTGGAGATGAGGAGGCTGTGGAGAGGGTTCAGAGAAGAGTGACCAAGTTGGTGAGTGATATAAAAAATGCTCCCTACATTGATAGATTGAGAGCTTGTGGATTGCAGAGATGGGTTGATAGGCGAAGAAGAGGGGATATGATAGAAACATTCAAATTACTAAAAGGTTTTTATAGGATTGATGCAGGGGAAATGTTTCAGCTGTGTGATAGTGATGGAAGAACAAGAGGTCATCTCTGGAAATTAAAGAAGAGTGTGGTAAACAAAGGTGTCAGAACAAGATTTTTTGCCTGGAGGGTGGTGAATGAGTGGAATTCATTGCCTGACTTTGTTGTGAGCTCTTCATCTGTAAATGAATTCAAGAAGAGATATGACAGATATTGTTTTGCTAGTTTGGGTCTCCCGCGATGAGTCTACTGACTCCATGGAGATACCCGTAATAATAATAATAAAAAAATAATAATGCTTTCAGAATAAAATAAATTTAGTTTAATCCTTTATCCAAGTGTAAGCAAACAAAGTTTGCCCCTGAAAATATCTTCAGGACTGAGGTAAGGTGGTGCAATTCTGAGCAAAGGTGGGCCAAGCTCTTATCACTCCTTGTCTCAGTATCTCCCATAATGCAAAGTACATCTCCTTGCAGACATGTATACTGCTATGCATTAAGGGAAGGGCCACTACCCAGACTGGTTTCGACCTTCATTGAGGTCTTGTCAGTGGGAATCAGATCCAAATGTGGAGATGTTAAGGCAGAAGCAATAGGAGAGGTCATATTTACCTATACAAGTTTCCAACTTCTTTCTCTAAATCCAGAGTAATTCAATAATAAGGTGGTACACCTGTTGGCAACTTGTATAGGTAAATATGACCTCTCCTATTGCTTCTGCCTTAGTATCTCCACGTTTGGGTCTGCCTCCCACTGACGAGACCTCAATGAAGGTTGAAACCGGTCTGGGTAGTGGCCCTTCCCTTAATGCATAGCAGTATACATATCCACAAGGAGATGTGCTTTGCATTATGGGGGATACTGAGACAAGGAGTGATGAGAGCTTGGTCCACCTTTGCTCAGAGTTGCCTGGTGTTGCACCACCTTACCTTAGTCCTGAAGATATTTTCAGGTGCAAACTTTGTTTGCTTACACTTGAATGAAGGATTAAACTAAATTTATTATAGTCTAACCAAATGCAAAATAAACTTCCAAAATGCTTTAAGAAGTTTGTAACAATGATGAAATTATTATACTTAAAGCAGACAAAGAGAATTCAAGATGGAAGAGTCTGAGAGCTCATATCCTTGTGGGTATGTACAATGCTGTGCATTATGGGAAGGATCACTACAGAGAACCAGTTTCGACCTTTATTGAGGTTGATAGTAATGGCGAAGTCATTTTTCAGTATACGAGTAGCCAGAAGGTGTCAACTTATTATTAAAATACTCTGGATTAGAGATAGTTGTTGTAAGTTTTTCCACTTGGTTTTACTTTAAATTAAGATACCAAGATTTTATATACTTGGTTTAATCCTTTATCCAAGTGTAAGCAAAAAAGTTTGCATCTGAAATATAATCAGGACTGGGACAACTCCTATATAGATACTAATGACTTCACATCACTTGCCTTAGTATTCCACAATGCAAAGCACATCCTTACAGTTATGTATAATGCCATGCATTATCGGAAGGGTCACTACCCAGACTGGTTTCGACTTTTATTGAGGTCTCGTCAGTGGCAGCCAGACCCAGAGGTGATACTAAGGTTGAAGTATTGCACAGCATTATATCGTTCATGTACAAATTATATAGTTTGCAGCTCACAAACAGTGCCTTGTGGTACACCACCTTCTACTAAACTTTACTTCTGAATAAAGTACTCTCTAATATCTCTCCATCAACCACCCTCTTATTCACTTCAACTATATATTATTATTTAGGCCTCCAAGGAGCCAAAAGACACATCATGGGAGGTCCTTCCTAGGAAACACAAGTCTATCAACACTCATCGTGGGAGGTCCCTCCTAGGAAACACAAAGTCCATCATACCACTCCTTAAACTCATTGACCATTCTCGCTCTCACCACTCTATCAGGCAATGCATTCCATGGTTCAACCACCCTCCATGCAAAGAAACCACTCCTCACCCTCTTGCTCACAGTTTCCTTTCATAACTTCCAGGTATGGCCACTTGTCATCACTCCTTCCCTCTGTTCAACCAAGCGAAAGAACTCCCCAGTGTCAACCCTATAACCACCTCTCAACAGTTCAAAAGTCTCAATCATATCACATCTCCTTCTATCCACCAAACTCTGCAGTCCACATTCCCTCAGCCGATCCTCATAACTATCATTGTACAGTCTTGAAACTGTCTTTGTTATCTGCCTTTGTACCCTTTCCACAGTTAATTTATCCCCTTCAAATCCTGGGGACCAAATCTGAGAACAATAGGCTAAGTGTGGTCTGATCAGGGTCTTATACAATGGAATGATAACTCTTTTATCTCTGCGGGTCATCATCCTTCTCATTATTGCAGCAATCCTCTGTGTTACTATCACTACCTTTGCAATATGTCCCCTGAATTTTAGGTTTCTATCAATCATCAACCCGAGATCTCTTGTCTCCCCTACTTCCTCCAGTATAGCTTATCCAATAGAATATGCAGCATCCCATCGATGTATCACAAACCTCAAGGCCTTACATTTTGCCGCATTAAATCGACACCTCCATTCATTTGCCCATCTGTTTAGCTTATTCAAATCCTCTTACAGGATTACCACATCTGCACTATTACTAATAACCCTTCCCAGCTTCACATCATCTGCAAACTACTGAATATCCCCCTGCAATCCACTGACAGTCATTGATATCTTCTTCTACAGCTTCTCCCACTTAAGTGGGGTCACTGTTTGTTATGAGTCTCCTCCACACCTTCCTGTCTTGGGCTGTCACCACATCCAAGTTCTTCATCTTCAAGTCCTCTTCTACCAGCTCCCTCCATCTCTTCTTTGGCCGCCCACACTTCCGCCTTCCTTGCACATCCATCTGCATGACCCTTCTTCCCACATATTCGTCCTCCCTCATCACATGACCAAACCATCTCAACCTTGCCTCCTGTATTTTCGCTCCTAAGTTCGTAACTTTCACTGTTCCCCTGACATAGTCATTTCTCAGATGATCCTTTCTGGTCACACCGCACATCCACCTAAGCATTCTCATCTCTGCTACTTCCATCCTGCTGATGTTATTTTTCCTCGGGGCCACAGTTTCTATAGCATATGTCATAGCTGGCCTCACTACTGTCCTATAAATTTTGCCTTTCAGATTGATCGGCACCCTCTTATCGCATAACACTCCAGCCATCTCCCTCCAGTTCCTCCAACCTGCTTGTATCCTGCATCCCACTTCCTTCTCAGCTCCTCCATCTTCTTCCACTGTTGAACGTAGGTATCTAAAGTCTCTCACCTTCCTGATGACATTTCCTTCCAGCTCCAAATCTGTCTCCTGGCCACCGCCCACTGCGCAACACATATACTCTGTCTTACTTCTGCTCAATCTCATACCTCTCTCTTCCAGTATTTTTCTCCATCTTTCCAGTTTAGTTTCCGCTTCTTCTTTTGAATCTACACACAGCAAGATGTCATCTGCATACAACATTGTCCAAGGTGCATCTTCTCTCACCTCCTCTGTTAACACCTCCATCACAATATTAAACAGAAACGGACTTAATGCTGACCCTTGATGCAAGCCAACTGTTACTTGAAAACTTTCTGTCTGTCTCAAACAGGTCCGAACACTTGTCTTCACATTTCTGTACATTTCCCACACCAACCTGACATATTTCTCCGGCACCTTCTTCTCCCTCAGACACCTCCAGATTTCTTGCCTTGGCACTCTATCGTATGCTTTCTCCAGATCAATAAATACCAGATGTAGCTCCCTTTGTTTCTCTCGATATTTTTCCATCATCTGTCGTAACCCAAAGATAGCATCTGTTGTTGATCTACCAGGCATGAAGCCAAATTGTTCCTTTGCAATCTCCACCTCCTCCCTCAATCTACCATCAAGAACCCTTTCTAGGATCTTCATTGTGTGGGACATCAACTTTATTCCTCTGTAATTTTTACAGTCTTGTGCATCCCCTTTACCCTTGTAGATGGGAACAAGAGTACTCTCCCTCCATTCCTCGGGTATATTTTCATGTTGGCAAACTTTCATGAACAGGTCCCACAGCAGGTCAATTCCCTCTTCCCCCAGTGCCTTCCATGCCTCCACTGGAATTCTGTCGGGGCCCACCACTTTTCCATTCCTCATCCTCTTCATGGTCTCCGTTACTTCCATTCTACTGATGGTCTGCACCATCTCCTCAGAAGGCTGCCCATCTCCTCTGTGAGTCCTTGCATTTTCCTCATTCAAAAGTCCCTCAAAGTATATTTTCCATCTGTTTCTTATGTCCACATCTCTCCATAATACTCTTCCTTCAGCATCTTTGATCTGCCTCACATGTAAGATGTCCTTAGCTGCTTTATTTCTACATTTCGCTAGTTGGTAAATTTTCCTCTGTCCTTCCTTTGTTTCTAATTGATCATACAGATCTTGATATGCCATGGCCTTCGCCTGTGCCACAACTCTCTTGGCTTCTTGCTTTCTCTCTTTGTACACCTCTCTGTCCTCTTCCACTCTTGACTCATCCCACTTCTGCTTTGTCTTCCTCTTAGCTGTCACTGCCACTTGTACATCATTATTCCACCACCAACCCTCCTTCTGCTCTCTAATCTTTCCGGATGTCTCACCAAGCACCTCGATTGCACAGCTCAGGATTACTTTTGAATTATGTTTCCACCAATCTTGTACACTTTCCAGTCCATCCGAAATCCTCTCTAACACTCTCTCCCTAAAACGATTCCTCACACCCTCCTCTTTTAAGCGAAACCACTTAATTGTCTTCATCCTATGGCAACCAGAAGTTCTTATGACATCAGGTCAATTCCCTCTGACAGTCATTGATATAAAGGTTAAATAATATCCATCCCCATGTGCTGCAGTTTATTTATTAGAATTCCAATCGGAATCCTGTCAAAAACTTTTGCAAAATCCAATTCTCAGCTGTCATTGTATTATAAAATGTCAGCAAATTACTGAGGCATCATCTACCCTTCACAAAACCATGTTGCCACCTCTACCCATATAGTATGCCATTTCTATCTATCCATTCCTGTATTTTTCTCTTGACCAACTTCTCCAGTACCTTGACAACCCCTGATATACTGATCAGTTGGTAATTTGCTACAGCAGTCTTGGAGCTCTATTTATGCAATGGAATTATTTTCCTTTCTCCCCCCCCCCCCCGAGACTAATGCAGAACAGTCTTAGATTAAATAACATGGTCAAAGGCACTGCCAATTCCCTAGCATCTTCTTGTAAAACTCAAGCTAGTATATCATCTAATCCCATCGTTGAATTGACATCAAGGTTCTGTAATATGCTATGTGTCTCCAATTCATTTACCTCAGTTTCCATATAATCCTTTCTCTCACTCTCTCTCTCTCTTCTATCCCCCACCTGGATGATATACTCGTGCAAAGTGTTCACTTAATAATTCTACTATTTCACCTGATTCAATTCTCTCCCTACCACTGGCTTTCATTAAAATTATTCTACCATAAACGTTGTTCCTTTTACTTGCAACATACCAAAGGAACTCTTTGGTATTATCTTTTCTTTGGACTGCACTGCTAGTTTCCTTTCATGCTCTGCTTTTGCTTTTCTTACCACACTGGCTGCTCTTCTAGCCTGTCCTTTGTACTGCTCATATATTTGTTTGATATCTTTCTCATCGAATTCTCTTCACAGTTTTTTTTTTTTTTTAGCTCCAGCTTAATGGTGTAGTTGACTAGCTGTGTGCCACAAGGTTCGGTGCTATGACCACTGCAGTTTAATTTGTACATAAATGATATAAAAAATAACCTGAAAGAAAATATTCAATTGTTTGGTAATGATGCAAATGAAATCGTCAATCAGGGCAATGTGTAGAGCTTGCATGATAATTTAAATAGGCTGCCAGTATGGGCAGCCTATTTAAATTATAAATAGGCTGCCCATACTGGGCTGCCTATTTATAAAAATTATAAATAGGCTGCCCATACATATAATTTAAATTATAAATATTTAAATTATAAATAAAAACTTCAAATATTTATCCCAAATACATATATTAATTAATATATTACTATATATATATATATATATATATATATATATTTTAAGGTTAGAGGACATATTGCTATGGTTGCTAAAGTAGCTCATAAGATTATTTGGCTATTGAAGAACATACTATCAGGTAGAGATAAGGAAGTTATTATTCCTGTTTATAAGGCCTTGATATATCCACATCTGGATTATGCTTAGTTTTGGTCTCCTGGATTTCTTAGGGATGAGGAAGTAGTGGAGAGAATTCAGAGGCGAGCAACCAAGATGGTGAGTGAGCTGTGAAACACTCCCTATGAGTATAGATTAAGGGTGTGTTGACTGCAGAAGTTGGTTGATAGGTGATAAAAAGGGGGATATGATGGAAACATTTAAGTTACTTAACGGGTTTTTTAGGATTGATGTAAGGGAAAAATTTCAGCACTTAGCTAGAGAAGAACAGAAGAAGAGGTCATCTCCCTGGAAGTTGAGTAAAAGTGTGTTTTGTAGTGGTGTCAGGGCTAGATTTTTTACTTGGAGAGTTGTGAATGAGTTAATTAACAGAGTCAGTTGTTGGCACTTTGTCTGTTAATGGGTTCAAGGAGAGGTATGATAGATTGTGTGGATAAATTGGTCTCCTGCAATGAGTCTTTGGTCTCCATGGGGGTACCCGTACAATAATAATTTCTCTCTGGATTTTTAAGACCACTAGCATTAGGCTCTCTGTCTTGCAGTTGCTTTACCCTATAATAGCTTATTAATACATTGATGTTAAAACATCTCTGCTGGCATTATCAGACATTTTTTGTCGAGGAAAAACATTATGTTATATAAGCATCATGGTCAGAGTGTTGTTAGTGCACATAGCAAGAGAAACTTATGGTGAAGACTATTTTATCACTTGCTGTAACAACATGAAAATCAACTTCAAAAACTTTTAAAAATTCAGTAGGATGCATTATTTACCCATTACAGAATTTTTTAAAAGATGATTATTAGAAAAGTACCAATTTTTTTTTTTTCTTTATAATTTTTATGTTCATCTTGAGATCCACTTTGATGCATTTATGCTCGGGTTCACTTTTTCCATTTCTGTTTCTTTTTTCTGGTCATGATTGTACTCTTCTACCTATCACACACAAATACTAAAAATTATGAACATGTATGATTACACAGTCCATCTGTGTTCATTAGTAAGGAAAGTACAAACATGCACCACATATGCTGTCTGCCTTGCCGATGATAATATTAGGTGGCATACAAGTAACGTACGCATGGTAAGTAAAATTTTTGCAACTTGAATTTTTTCCGTACTCCTTTCAGGATGATTTGCATCAGTCTGAATATACATAAGTTGAGGGAGACTGCCTGTAATTTCTTATATGTTGAAAAGAACAGTATAATGCACAAAGTATACATATATAAAAAAGGAAATGTGCTGTTCAATATGGAATACTGGCTCATTCCAATGTGAAATGAGGTATCTTCATATAAAAATAGCCTGTTGTTATGTTACTTCACATACTTACACTTGGATAAAGGATAACAAGAAAATAATTTCTTGTTTATAATAAACTGTAAATAATAATATAGAATACGTGTGTTGAGGCTTAAGTGCTGTGAAGAATTCATGTTAGAGGTTTAATGGAATATTAACAGCACTGAAAAAAGATTAAAACTAATTTTAA
Organism: Typopeltis vanoorti; assembly: GCF_054136105.1. NCBI lineage: Eukaryota > Metazoa > Arthropoda > Arachnida > Uropygi > Thelyphonidae > Typopeltis > Typopeltis vanoorti. The sequence goes on from NC_143554.1 coordinate 15,903,111, forward strand.
TACTTCCAATATTTCATTTCCGTCACAGAGATATCTTCGGGGATTTTTTGTAATCTCCGAAGATATCTCAGTGACGGAGATGAAATATTGAAAGTATTAAAATTAGTTTTAATCTTTTCTCAGTGCTGTTAATATTCCATTAAACATGAATAATATAGATTATTCATGTTATTCTATAATGAATAATAGAATAACATTAATAATCTAGCATGACTCTAACATGAATAATAAAACACTATATGATACAAATAGATAATCAAAAATTATCTATTTGTATCATGATGTTATAAAGTATCTGACACGTTTCATTCAGATGAATGATATAGAAATAATTATCTTTGTATGACTTTTTATTAATTAAACAATGCCTTATATTAAAAATTCTGTAATTATAATTATTTTCATAAAATATGTTTAAAAAAGATTTCATAAAGAAGGAGATCTAGGAGTGATGGTGGACAAGGACCTGAAATTCAGGGGCCAAATTGCACAAGTTATCTCTGGAAACTGTATAAGGAGGATGAGGAATAGGTTCTTTGCATGGAGAGTCGTTAGTGAGTGAGTGGAATGCATTATTTGCATATGTTGTTAATATGGACACATTGAATCAGTTTAAAGCATGGTTGGATGAGCATTATGTGCAATAGTGGGCACCTGAACTCTATGGAGGTCAGATGTTAATAATAATAATAAAATTCAATTTCAAAAATTTAAAAAAAAAAGTTTTTTAAGCAAAGAAAAAAATTTTTTTGCTAATCCTTACTAGGAGTAACAACTTCGGCATTTTGGTACATTCAATACAATCAATTCAAAAATGAGAGCAATCTAACTTTCATTCAAAAATGCCTTTTTTAATAATTCTCTCTCTCTTCCCCCATAAACTGAAAGAAAGAAATATTCTTGTCTTGCCTAGATAGACTTCAGTGTAAACAGTTTGACAGTTCTGCAAGCAATTTTTTCATACTGATGAAATCGATTCTTTCTCTGTATGAATACAGTTTCCATCTTATATAAGTATTCTACAATACACAATATTACAAAGAATACTTCTTGCAAGAAAACACTGCATCTGTCATGATTAAAAAAAATGTTCTGTCTTCAAATTCATTTATTGCTTAAAATAAATAAAGAAAAAGAAACCAAAACACCTTCAACAGCTGTTTGTGCTGCTTCCTAAATGTCTGCACACTTCCTTCAAACTCTTGTTAAACTTAATAGTGCTCTCCTCATACAGTTAGGACAAAACAATGTGGAAAATGAATTTTCAGGTAAGAAAAATACTTTTATTGTACATTTTCAGCTGATTTAAGTAAAATAATGATATCTTGGTATATTTTTGCTGAAATTAAGTCCAACTCTTGAACTTTGAAACTGTTTTCGCTGCAATGAAACATTGCCAAAGTTTAGCTATATCTTATAACATAAAATAAAGTTACAACTGTGTTAATGACAAGTACAAAATTTTATCTAATGATTTATTAACAAAATTTTTATAATAATTTTCAAAATGAAGATATGAATTTAATTACAAAGATAAATTAAATTTCATTACATAAAAGAAAATTGCATTACATCACTATAAATGGTGAAGGGGATAAAGAAAATGTTTAATTATATCATTCTTGTTACATTATTATTATTAGATTGCTTGATACATAAATTAGCAAATTTATTCAAGAATGAAAATGTGTATCTGGATGATGAAATTCATTCATACTTCACAATTGTTATATAGTAGATAAGTAATCAAAATGTCTCTGCTTGCATATTCTGTCCACTATTTAGGTTACCAAATAGATCTGTTGTCCCATTGACTACATCTGTCAAAATTCATAAATGCTTCTTATCCTTTTATGAAATAGAGTATAATTATTATGTTCTATAAAAATCAATCATTAATTCTCTATTCAGCTTAAAATGCCAAAACGAAATTTTACTTTCTCATCATTGAGATGTGGCTAAAAGCATGCAATATTATAAGTATAAATCTTTTATTTTATTTCTTGTTGTAGAATCCAAGCAGCATCAGTGTCTTCTCAGTGGTTTTACTTTAGTACTCTCAAACTTAGTCTTGCACAAGTTCGCCTTAGTGTTCTAACCTCTGGAAATTTGCCATCTGAGCTGCAGGAAATAAAGCAAAAAATGGGTTTCCGCTTTGTGAGGTTTGAAGATGCTATTGTTGAATTAGGTTTGTTAGGATTTTTTAATATCACAAATAATATGTATATGATAATAAATGGTCTCTCAGAATTATTTATCTCAGAACTATACATACCAGCCACTGAACTAGAAACTTTTATTTAATACAGTGGTTTCTGTAAAGGCATGCAACTGTCAATACCAATCCTCTTCAATTCCCTGCACATAGTTCGGTGAGATATGGGTCAGGAACAGCCTGCATTAAAAGCTTCGGTCAATTTCTGCACATTTGGAAGTTCAGTTTCTTCAGATTACATCAATCCTCATTCCTGACAGACTGTCTTAGGACCACAGGCACACCTCTTTGACAAATAAAATAGGTTATTTTTCCACTGATTAAACACCCTAGATCTGCTGTTTTCAAAATTTCAAAGGCACTCACAATAAGCCCTTTATCAAACTCGGAAAGATCCTTTGTTTTTCTCATTTTGATCAGCACTATTTATGTTTACTTATTACTGACCAGCAGAATTCTTAAATAGTTTCTTTGAACATGCAGTGATGCACTTGGCCCAATATTTTGCATTTACACTTGGTAAGTGACATTTAATCATCTGCATAAAAGTTTCTAATTCAGTAGCTGGTATGTTTATATACCAGAAATAGTTTTTCAGATAGCTATAATCATAAGATTTTTTTCTTTACCACAAAATTGGGATTACTTTTTTTGTCATTTCATACATCATATGCATGTATAGCTATTATCACAAACATAAATTGTTATGATAAAAGTTTAAATATTAAGGCAATCCTCTGATTTGGAGAAACCAGAGAGAAATTCCCTTATCATTTAACTATTATCCATGTTTGTTATATTATGGATATCTCGTAGACAGGCTTATACATTGGTTATGCATTATCAAAACACTTAAGGAATTGAACAACGTAGCTAAGGATATAAATTAAATTATACTTTAATAAATACTTTCCAATATTTTGGCAACGTCACGTTGCCATCTTCTAAAGGAACTTACAAAAAAAGGTACATGCACGTAGGCACTACAACACAGTAACTGGGAATGAAGAGGAAGCTATTGTTCTCCTAACAGTCCTGATGGTGCCCTCTAGTGGGCTAATTAGGTGTTCTTGGCCGTTGGGCTGAAGGTCTTGCTGATGTAAGCCTCCCAAATTTGGGACAGTCGCATACAATCAAATTTGTTGAGGTTTGGACAATTTCTTAGGGATGAGGCTGATTCCATAAATAATCTTTCAAATTTGTATTTGCCACGGTGTGTTACTGTAGCTTTTTTCCACCGTATTCTGTGGCGTGTATCCAGAGCATGGTCTGCAAGACCAGAATGGTTGTACTTGTGAAACCGGATGTAGTCCTTGTGTTCAGAAATTCTGATATTCGCTGTCCTGCTTGTTTGGCCAAAATAAGACAGTTTACAACTGCAAGGGACCTGGTATACACCAGGTAGGTCTAGGGGAAGTGGTTGGTCTTTAGTGGAGCGGATAAGGGATGCCAATTTTCTGTAAGGTTTGTAACAGGAGGTCAGGTCATGCTTTTTTAAGATTTTGGTAATCTTTTCCGAGGTGCCTCAGATGTAAGGAATGGTGATGGATTTAGAGTAATCCTTGTTGTGGAGGGGGTCTGTGGTTTGTAGGTTCTAATATTTTTTGGATTTTTTTTTGGGGGGGGGGGTAGCCATTGGCTGAGAAAATGTTGAGGATGTGATTTAGTTCAGTGTTTAGGGCCAAGTTGTTTGAACAGATTAGTTTAGTCCTGTTGTACAGTGTTTTCACTACTCCATATTGTTGTGGGGGGGGGGGGGGAGAATTGTTGGTGAATGTATCTGCCTGTATGGGTGGGTTTTCTGTAAACTGAGAAAACCAAGGTTCCATCAGGCTGGCGGGTGACTAGCGTGTCTAGGAAAAGGAGGCTGTTTTTTTTCCTCTTTTTCCAGGGTGAATTTGTTTTAACCAACTTCTTAACACACTTAAACAACCAACACCAGGGGTGTTGGTTGTTTAAGTGTGGAGAGAAGTGTTTCAGAGCCATGTGGCCAATAGTGAACACATCATCAACGTAGCGAAGCCATATGGTTGGTTTTTGTAGACACACTAGTCACCCGCCAGCCTAGAACCTTGGTTTTCTCAATTTACAGAAAACCCACCCATGCAGGCAGATACATTCACCAACAATTCCCCCACCCCCCTCACAACAATATGGGGTAGTGAAAACACTATACAACAGGGCTAAACTAATCTGTTCAAACGACTTGGCCCTAAACACTGAAATAAATCACATCCTCAACACTTTCTCAGCCAATGGCTACCCCCCCAAAAAAAAAAATCCAAAAAATATTAGAACCTACAAACCACAGACCCCCCCCCCTCCAGAACAAGGATTACTCTAAATCCATCACCATTCCGTACATCCGAGGCACCTCGGAAAAGATTACCAAAATCTTAAAAAAGCATGACCTGACCTCCTGTTACAAACCTTAGAGAAAATTGGCATCCCTTATCCGCTCCACTAAAGACCAACCACTTCCCCTAGACCTACCTGGTGTACACCAGGTCCCTTGCAGTTGTAAACTGTCTTACTTTGGCCAAATAGGCAGGACAGCGAATATCAGAATTTCTGAACACAAGGACTACATCCGGTTTCACAAGTACAACCATTCTGGTCTTGCAGACCATGCTCTGGATACATGCCACAGAATACGGTGGAAAAAAGCTACAGTAATACACCGTAGCAAATACAAATTTGGTTGTATTTGACTGCCCCAAATTTGGGAGGCTTACATCAGCAGACCTTCAGCCCAACGGCCAAGAACACCTATTTAGCCTGCTAGAGGGCATCATCAGGACTTTTAGGAGAACAATAGCTTCATCTCTTCATTCCCAGTTACTGTGTTGTAGTGCTTACGTGCACGTACCTTTTTTTTTTTGTAAGTTCCTTTAGAAGATGGCAACGTGACGTTGCCGAAATATCGGAAAGTATTTATTAAAGTATAATTTAATTTATATCCTTAGCTACGTTGTTATATTATGGAAAAATAAATTCAAGAATAATATGCCTTTCTTTTGGTTGGGATGGAGGGACATCGTGGTTTTATTAAATAGTAGTCATGTATGAGTAACACAAAGTTTAATAAGAATAATTGAGTTGGTTGACAATTCTCTCAAACAAGCATTTCAGAGGACACTGGAATATCTAGTTATTTAATAAATTAAAATTTATTAAGATCGATCATAAGCTGCCAACATGGATAAGAGTACCGCAGATAAAAATGGATAAAACGTTAATGTATATCAGAATGCAGTGGAAATTAATGTATTATGGGAATAGAACACTGACAGTAATGTAAGAGAGTAAAGATGTGTACAGACCATTGGTCGCTTTATTGATAATTGTGGATTGTTTCCAGTGAAGAAGGGAATGCCAGTTATTACATAATGATGTAAATTTGATAATGGTAATAATAGATACAGTATCTCTTTAAGTGGTGTCTTTTACCATTTCGGGCATAGACAGATATTCCTTGCTCCATTATATCGGGCACTTATCAAATTGTGACTTGAATCTCCTTTTTCTTTAGGTACTTTCCATCTACTGCTGGATATAAGTCTCCCAAAACTTTCCAGTTCTGTCTGCCTTTAGCTAATGTCCACTATCTAATGTAAATTCATTTTGTAAATCATCTCCCCATCTTGTTCTTTAGCACTCTCTCCATCCCTTTCCTTGTTATCCAGTTAGTGCTTAATTTTGTACACCTTTTATCTTGCAGCATATATACAGTAAACCCTCAATTTAACGGACTAATAGGGGCTAAGGAGTGTCCGTTAAATCGCGAATTTTTTTAAATAAAAATATCTGTAACATTATACTACAATTTAATCAATATTAGCACTGTAATAACAAAAAAATTGTTTTACACACACTTTTAGATAAGTTAATGTGAAGTTAATGTTTGATGTTGAGGGGCTGGGTTTAGGTAATTCTGCTTTGAAAAAACTAACGTTTTTTTTTTTGAACTTTCGAATTCTGCTGTTTTTTTATAATTAATTCCCTAAAATTACAAAAATGTGTGTAATAAAACTGCCACAGAAAGTCCCACCATGCGATAAAATAATCAATTATAGTGCGATTGATGTGATCGCGTCCTAATCATTCACCAAACATGTTTTATGAGCAGCAACTCATTTATGTCGGCTAAATTACTACAGTGTTTTTCCAATATATGATGGCCTATTCGCCAAAATTTGTTAAAAATAACAGGAAATTAATAACAAAAAATAGCCTGTTAATTTAATTATAAGCAAATCTTGGTTAAAAGCATTTTAAAATTAACAGGGTGTTAATTTTCACATGTGACATACGGACCGGAAATTTTGTCGTTAAATGCGAAAGTCTGTCAAATCGAGGGTTTACTGTTCTACTAATATGGCCAGCCCATCTCCGTTTACATGTTTGAAGACACTTCACATATCTTCTACTCCAGTAATCTCTCTCTCTCTCTAATTCTAGTATTTCTTATTCTATTCCTTTTTGTTATTTGGAGCATTCCTCTTTCCAAGGTTTATGGCCACATCAACCTGTCTTCTGTTTTTCAGTTGTTGCCCATGTTTCACTTCCATAGGTAAACACTGGAATAATGTATATATTAAAAAGCTTTCTTTTTTTTAGACAGTTAAATCTCCTAAGAGATAATCTTGATTTCTTTATCTTGTTTATCCTTAAAACTAACTAATTTGCCATTGTAAATATAGTCCTTCACGATTTCACTATGATTATCTGTTAATATGAGTTCATTATGATCTGAATTTTCCATCAGTTTGGTTTTACTTAGACTAATCTTTAAATGGTTTCTATTGCTTTCTCTATCAAGGTTATTCAGATTTTCCTGTGTTTCTCTATTATTTTGCTCAAAGAACAATGTTATCTGTAAAACACGATTGACATTTTTTCCATAGACTAATTCCATAGTTTTCTCATGTGACACTCTTAAAGACTTCTAATGTAGAAGAAAACAGTTTGGGTGATATAGGATCTTCATGCCTTACTCTTTTCCCAGTACCAAAAACAGTTTTTAATAATCAGATATACATTTTTGAAATAGCTTGTTGTTTTAAGATCTGTATTATTTCTGATACATATACAGAATCAAAAACTTCAAAATCTACAAACTTGCAGGAAGATTATATTCTTTTGCTTTTTTATTACTTGGTAATTATTATTACCTTAAGATCCTATGAGTCATAGACTCATCTAGGAAGTCCCTTTTGTCATACACACAGCACATCATACCATGCCTTAAACACATTCAAATTCTCTGCAGCCACCACACTCCCAGGGAATACATTCTAATCATTCACAACTCTCCATACAAAAACCTGCTTCTCACTCTCTTACTCATACCTCATTTCTCTTGCTTACACATCTTCCATGGATGACCTCTCATTTCCATCCCACCCCCCTAATCTCCCACCATTTTATGAAAAACCTCTTCAATGTTAATCCTATAACAACACCTTATTAAATTGTATGTCTCTATCATATCGCCCCTCTTACTACTATCCATTAGACTTTGCAAATTGCATCATCTCAACCTTTCTCTATATTCAACATTCCAGACATCAGAAACTATTTTGGTCAATTGCCTCTGGACCCTCTCAAAATCTCCTCATCCTTTTGAAAACCAGGTGACCAAATCCGTGCACAGTAGTCCATATGTGGTCTAATCAGAGCCATATACATTGTAATCAGCATCTCCTTACCTCTATAAATTAGTGTCCTCTGCATCATTGGCAGAATTCGTTGTGTTGTCCTCATAATTTTGGTAGTACATCCTCTAAATTTCCGATTCTTATCCAACATTTCCCCAAGATCTCATACTTCCTCCAGCTCCAACATATATCTGCACCAAGAGTAAATTCTACATCCCATCAATGTTTTCCAAATTTTAAAACCTTACATTTTGCAGCATTGAACTGGTATTCCCATTCACATGCCCATTTGCTCAATCTATTCAATTCTTCTTGTAAGGCCACAACATCTGCTCTACTCCTAATAGTTTGCCCCAACTTTGCATCATTTGCAAACAGCTCTATATCCCCATTAAAATCTTCCCCAATATGATTAACATACAGGTTAAACAGCAATGGCTCTAAACCAGACCCCTGAGGTATACACCACTAGTGACTTTCCTCTTCTGGGATATTGCTCCCCCATAAACAACTAGAGCCTCAATAGCTCAGCTGGTAAAGACAAAGCCCTTTGGTCAGAAAGACCTGGGTTTGATTCCCATCCATGATGTAAGGAACCTTTATCTGGTCTCTTTCGACTAAAGGTGAGTTAACTGGTCTCATACAAGGGCGAAATTTTTTTTTCTCTCGGTAACTCGGGTTTTTCATCCCTCCAAACAGGCAAACTGGTCCTGTGACACAGCTGCAGTCAAATACTTGCGTCAAGGAAGGCAATGGGAAACTACCTTGCTTCGTAATCATCTCCCTAGTATGGTGGCATATCGCTACCCCTCCACCAGCCACAAAGCTGAAGGGAAATATGGATACACAACTTGTTGATACCTATCAGACAGCCAATCTCCAACCCAATGCACTAGTCTGATATACAACCCCATCTGCTCTAGTTTGACTATTAACTTATCATGAAGATGTATCAAAATTCTTTGAAAAAACTGAATATACTATTGTGTTTCCATCTCCTGCATCCAATTTTGCTATCACCTTATTGTAATAAATAAGTAGATTACTAAAACATGACCTCCATTTAGCAAATCTGTGCTCTCCATCAAAGGTAATACTATTGTTATCAATGCAATATTGGATCCTGATTCTCACAGCCTCTCCCAACACTTAAACCACGACAACTGACACACAGAATGACCTATAATTTGATGTTTGAATTCTGTCACCTCCTTTATGAAGTAGTACAATCTGCCTTTCTTCCATTCCTTTAGAAAATGACCCAATGTAAATCTCATATTAAACTGATATATCAGGGCAGATGTCAACTCTTTGGGCACATTCCTTCAAAATACATGGTGATATATCGTCACATCCCACAGCCTTATTAATATCAAGTTTGCTTACCCACATACTTCTTACTCCCTCACAGTCAGTTTCTTCTTGTCACCATCCACTGCTCTTAAACTTTCTATGATGTCACATTCACAAAAATTAAACACCTTTATGAACTGCTCATTAAATATCTCAGCTATATCATCTACAGCTGTTTTCCTTATACCATTTTCTGCAATCATTGTCATCCTATCATAATCATTCTTCTTTTTATTTTCTGGATACTTATCAAATAAACTTCCTATGATTTTTTTCCCCTTCATTAACTAATGACTGCTCATACTGAAGTTTTGCTACCCTTACCAACTGATTCACCCTCCTTTCAGTTCTTTATATTCCTCATGGAATTGATTATCACCACTCCTTTTATGTTGCATCAATAACACCTTTTTTCTCTGTACTGAATGATTAATCTCTTCATTCATCAATTTCTCGCCTACTTTATTTAACCTTCTGATCTTTGGAATACATTTAGACATTCCTTCTACTAGATAGTAACTTCCATATCACCCAAGCAGCATTGATCCCCTTTCCACCCTACTCCTCATTTCATGCTGTAACTGCAATCTGTCTCCTGCTCTTATCATAATCACCAGCCTTATAGTTCCACATATACTCTTTCCTCACATGGTTTGGCAGCCATCCAGGTAATCACTTCATGGTCCCTCTCACCAGAGATTTGACTCCTCATTTATATTAATATCCTGTGATGAGATGATCAAATCCAAGACCCTCACTCCTCATTTGCCCTCTGTTGCATACTGTCCCTCAAAAATTCCAAAAACTCATTTTCGTTACTTTTAGTTGCTATCTCATAATCCCAACCTATATTGCCATAATGAAAATCACACATAATGATTCACTCTTTTCCCCATTTGCTTGGTCAAGTTTCTTATACATTTCTTGGTCACTATCCTCTACATTACCAGGCCTATAGCAACATTCTTTTCACAACTATCTCACACCATACTGCCTCAAAACCACTACTGTTATTTCTCCCTTGTCTATCTATCTTGTATGGACATAACTCTTTTTCCATCATCAGTAGCATTCCACCCTTTTACCCTTTCTATCTTCACGAAATACATCATACACTTCCATCTCTATTCCTGTCAGTATGTCATCCTCATCCAACCATGTCTCACTTATTCCAGCAATTTTTGAATGAATGATCTCAATGATCTCAACATTTCCTTTGTTTCTGATACTTCTATCATTCATATACAAACATAACAGTTCATTCCTGGATCTGTAACAAGTTCCATTGATACCACTTAGTAGATATGACTTCTCCATACATTCCTCAAGCCATATCTCTTTCTCCTTACCCATCCCAGAACCACCATCAAAACCAACTATTTTCCCTACATCCTAAGTCCTTCCCTTCCCTTTTTTTGTCTGCACATGCTCTTGGAGCATCAACCTTTCTCATGCTGTGTTCTCCTGTCTACCCTGTTTCCCTGTTTTTCTTGCATACTTTTTCTCTCATCCTCTGCACTCATGCTATCCCATTCTTCATTCATAAGTATCACTTTAATTTCTCCTTTCTTACTTTCCTGCTCTGTCACATCACTATCTACTTGCTCACATTCATTCTTGCTCTCCAATCACCTACACTACAACTATTCAAATGCAACTCATCACTCTTATAGAGTTCAATTCTTCCTTAAAACTCATTTGGCACATTAACAAACTGCACTCCTTTCTTTTTGCACATTTCCACTAACATGTCATTCATTAATTCTTGCTCTCCTCTCATCTCATAAATGTCATACTGCTTCACACCAACTACCATTCCTATCACACTATTATCTTTTATCCTTCACAACAACTTCCTGATAAACAGACTTGTAGTCTCCTGGTTCCAGGTGAAGCCATTTCTCCCTATTACCACTACCAACTCCTTTGCTCACTTACTCCTCATATCGAATACCTCAGCCATCCTATTCATTTTACCTCTGGGAAAACAAACCTTGTGCATCTTCACATTTACCACACTTCTAATAATCAAATCTCCATACAATACTACTCGTTTTTTTTTTTTTCATACTGACATCATTTGTTTTCATCATCTTCATTCTTCCATACATAGCACCATTTCTCTTCATTTCATCTTATTTCTCTACATCCACCTTATCTCTTGCCTCATCTTCAATTCAGATTTCAAAACTTGCATCCTCTTTTTGCTATCATTCACACACACACTTGTTTGCTGTTAATCCCACTCGCCACTTCGCCAACTTATCATTAATTGCACTCTGTTTTTCAACATGATTATTGTCCACTTTGTCGTCAATTGAAATTTTTTCCTCACTATCTCTTCCATGCACTTTCTGAACATTTGTATGATCTTCGAATGCTGTGTCAGTTATGATGCCATGTTCCCTACTCATATTTAAGCAAGCCCTATAATCCATCAAAATATCACATATCCTACATACATACACACATCACATATCACCCCTATTATTTTCTCTTATTCAGCCTCTCTACATAAATACCTGCAACATCTTTCCAGCTATACATACTAAATTCACAGTACCATACTAGTTTTGAGAAATCCACAGCTTTTACTTTGTCTTCTGCACCTACCTATGCAATGATTTGTCTTTCACTGCTATGTTGTATTAGTGTACTAACAAAAACAATGAATTTATGATTATATTCCCTCAGAAATTTATCCAAACACAATGTTCCACACTCAAATATCTCACAGTAACATTTAATCTGCAGTTTAACTACAATTAAACCAATGTTTAACTCACACTTCCTAGCACTCAGATCCTCTTAATAGTATGAATATGACCTATTGTTGAGAATCTGCTCTGAATCCTGCTTGTTCATATGGCTACATCATCCAAAAAAATCATGATCCTATTTTATATAACAAGTATAAACATTTTGTACAGGTGGAATAGCAAACTGATTGGGGTTATTGATATCATCTGAGCTGCCCTTTTTATGTAATAAGATAATCAAAGATTTATGCTAATTCACAAGAATTTAGTGATAATTTAGTTAAATTATCACTAAATATATCTCATATGACCTTATGAAACTGAACCTCCTGGTTTTATGTGTTCTGCTACTCTGCCAACTTCTCCAGGACTTTTATTATTGTTTACTGGCTTGAGGACGTTTCATAATTCCTCCACCATGATGGGTGGTTCTCTATTAGCCTGATCTCAATATTGTCAAGGATTCATATCTGTTGCCTTGCCTGTGTCTAGGTCCCTATAAAACTCACTACATGTTTTCATTATTTCTTCTCTATTTCCTTGTATTTTTTGCTTATTTTTCAATTTTTTAATCCATTTTTTCTGTTGACACTCCATTATCAATGCTCAAATCTACACCTCTGCCAGAGATTCGATGCTTTCATGCTCTCCACCATCAGACAGACAGAACTGCAACCAGATCATTTCAAACATCACTATTCTTAATCTTTAAATTAAAGCAAATGGGGGTGACATTTGTTTTATATCTAAGCATATGATCTCTCTCTCTTACAGATTCACTTCAGCCTCTACCTCACAGATAGAGGTTGAAGTGAACTCTACAGGTACTTCCATGTTCCCTCCTCCACTGAATTGGCAACTATCAATCCTCCACTTTCTGTTGCAACTGTTAATACAACAGGAGTAGCTACCCAGCATCCCTTGACTGTGCAACTGCAACCACACCGAACCTGTCTCTCCTCTTCCTGTTTTTTTCCATCCACCTTTGTCTTCTGGAACAGCCATCCTCATGAAGTATTCCCAAACATCAACAACTTCAATAAAATTCCATCTCAGTCCTCAACTGCACTTTACACATGGCACTGATATGCTTATAGGTCTTTCGACCTTTTATGTATGGGAGTCGATATAAAAAAAATAATAATAAATAAATACAGATTGGCATCCCTGTGAAGCAGAACAACCTACACCACCCAAGACCTGTGCTGTTGAATGACTTGTTAAACAGGTAGCCAAGGCTGATGCCAACTCCCTGGATCATTTCCCCAAGACACACAGCGACATGCCTTGAGGTCCCAATGTTGGCATATTGATTTGCATGCCATTGGCATCCAGCCCACTCAACTCCCTATTCCCATCCTGCCCACCACCAGCAAGTCCCCTCCCATTTAACTTTCCACACCTGTGTCCCTGAATTCACACCAAGGATAAAACAGCCTGATGAACTGCAAACTGAGCACCCTGACCATGTCTTCTGGAGCATCTACACATCCACCACTTTCATCTGTTAACATTATCTTGCCATAATTAATTATGATAATTGTTTTATGTTATATGAATCACTTGTCAGCCTGGAAAAGCAAACACACACATAATGAACATTTTGCCACCTTTCTGATATTCATTTTCTATATTCTTACCAAAGTATTCCCATGACTTTTGTTTAGCTACTTTTATACATAGCTTAGCTCTCTTAATTTATTTGCTAGGAAATTTAGGTATTTTTTCTTCTTTTCCAGGACTATTTCTTTAATTTCTTGTGTCCACCATGATCTCATTTTTGTAACCTTACAGACAACTTCACCACCACATGCCCTCCTAGCTGAATCAATCAATGTTTTCTTCAGAGTTTGCGACTGAAACTCCAAGGTTTGGTTCTTGTTTTCAAACTGTTTCATTTTTTTATTTGGTAATGTTTGTGTAGTTGAATCTACAATTTACCTGTCAAGCTCTTTTTAAAACTTTCTTAGATACTGTTCTTTTGAATGGGCTGTTTAAGGGTCAAAGCTGTAAATGGGAGGAGACCTCCATGTAGCCTTTTGAGGAATCGTGGAGAACAACTGGGACTTCTGAACTAATGTACAATCCTTACTTTGTCATAGTGTGCCCTATTAGGTACCCACCTTGATACTGAAAGAGGATGGGCTGGCAATTTGTGATTTAGTCAACTGAAATATATTCTTATTGGTTTAAACCACAATGTATAATGACGATACAACCTGGAGAATTTCATGCTCACTGGGGAATTACCTAGTTAAAGAAGGCTCCATTGTTTTCATCAGGGACCAGGACAAACAGCGCAAAGTTATCTACTGGAACAAATCTCAAAACACATCCCGACTGAAGATCAACAGAGTTCAATTTTGGTACTGTCAATATAAGAAGCATCAATGGAAAAGAAATGGAACTAGCAGAAGAAGTGGATAAATACAAGATCGACATAATAGGTGTGACCAAAACAAAGAAGACAAAAACTGGTGAGATCTTTCTCAGCAACAATTACAAAATGTTACATTCAAGCAATAATGATCAGGGAAAAGAAGCAGTAGCTATAGTATTCAATACGGAATATGAGGATAATAAATTTTTGAAAAATGAGCCATACACTCAGCCCCTCTCAAACCTTCTATTTAGCTAAGATATGTACATGATATGTTCTCTATTTGTCCTCATGGCCCGAACACATCAGACTCCTTTCTCAGTCATGTCACTAGTCTACATCGAAGAATCCAGTTTATGATGGAAAAGGAAAATAACAATAATTTACCCTTCCTAGACACCTTAGTAACATGCCTTCTACTGGTAACCTTTCCTTCACTATAGAAAGTATATGTATATAGAAAACCCACTCACACAGGCAGATACATTCACAAACTTTCCCACCACCAACAATCCCCTCAACAATATGGCATTATTAAAACTAACCAATAGAGCCTATAATCTTTATGGTAGTGGAACCTCTCTCTTTCAACCGAACTCAACCACATACACAACACTTGCCTTTTCAATGGCTACATGATTGCAGAATTTAAAAAATAATCAGTTCCTCCCTCATTCCTCAGCCATTGCTTCAGAAGGATTTCAGAAATGCCATCACCATCCCCTACATCTCTGGCAGATCTTTAAAAAAGTACAACCTCTGAACAGCTTTTAAACCCTACTGGAAAATTTCAGCTCCTTCCTCTCTCAGTGCCCGGAGTTTATAAAATACCCTGTTCCTGCAATTTGCTTACTTTGGACAGACAGGTAGGGCAGTGACCATCCATTTAGAAGAATGCAAATCGTACATCTGCAATTATGACTATGGTCAATACATGGGCCTTGCAGACCATGTATTGGATACAACCCATTGGATCTCCTGCAAGAAAACTACCATGCTCCACCATATTAAATTTAAAAAATAAAGACTCTTTTTAGAATCTGCAGCAGCATTCACTAATCAACCGAATTCAAATAAATACAGGTGTCTCAAAATTTGGGAAAGAAGAATTGTCAGAGGTCCCAGTTTACAACCTAGGCCACCTACAAATGTCCATAGAAGGCAAACCACCTAGATAGGACTTCAGAGTCACCCATGTGTTTTATTTATTATTGAATTGTGTGTGTGTGTGCATGTGCGTGTGTGTTACAAGAGTTATTTTTAATCCCCGAAGATGTTTCAGTGACTGAAATGAAATATTGGAAACATTAAATTTAGTTTTTAATCCTTTCCTAGTGCTGTAAATAATCCATTAAACATTCAACTTGATGTCCTCTGAGCACTTAAGCCTTCACACACACACACACACACACACACACACACACACACACACACACACAGAAATTTCTTGTCATCTTTAATTTATAGTATAACCAAGTGAAAGAACTTTCAACATCTACCTCTATTTCAGAGTATTTTAGTAATAAGGTGTGACACCTTTTGGCTTCTTATATATGGAAATATGACGTTTGCACTACTTCAACCTGGGTATCACTTCTGAGTCTGGCCCCTCACTGATGAGACCTAAATAAAGGTCGAAACCAGCCTGGGTAGTGGCCGTTAATGTTAGTATCCCATAATACATAGCATTATACATGTCCATAAGGATATGTGCATTGCATTATGGGATACTAAGGTAATTGATGTGAAGTGATTAGCCTCAGCCTCTATATACAAGTAACCCAGTCGTGAAATGACTTCATGTACAGACTTTGTTTGCTTACACTAGGATGAAGGATGAAACCAAGGATACAATTTCTTGACATCTTTAATTTACTATCTTGCCATTATGCTGAGCTGACTGTCTTCTTTAACTTACTGTCTTGCACTAGTTCAATAAATTCAGTTTCATTCTTCTCACGAGATTTTACTGTTACCCAATCAGTGCTCAGATAATTAAAGTCTCCCATTATCACATGATTACTTGTTTCACTCCCATCATTTTTATATGGCAATGCATTTCTTTATCACTAGCAGCCAATCCACTAGGTCTGTAACAACACCCCACTCTGTATTTGATCTACCTCAAACCAGTTGGTTCAAACTAACTGCTACATGAAACACTTTTATTAGTATTGCATTGATAGTTCTCAACTCTAAAGACAACAAACTCTACCCCTTTATTTCTTATGCACCTGTCATTTATGTGCAGACATAATAAATTACCTGTGTCTTTTTTTTTAATTCTCTTCTCTTTAGTCTGTATGACAAATTTTGGACAACTTGCAGATCTCTGTTCTTATCTTGTGCCTTACTTACGCAAACATGATTGATAGGTCCAAACTGGACGAATACACAGTCATCATAATCATTTCCTGATTCAAAATCACTATTGACTATTGACAGCAACAATGTGTGTGAATGTATTGCAAAGGTAAAGCCTAATTAAGGTATGTGTAAAATGGTTAAATGAAATGATTTAGCATGTAGTATGTGGAGACACCATAAGTTAAATGTTGGTAATAATCAGTTGCACACAGAATAGATCATAAAAGTGACTCAGTTGGTAAGAAAATCAAAAGTACAGTATAAGCAGAAAGTAGCTGATCAAACCAACAGAAATCCTAGAGCTCTTTCAATATCTGTCAAATAGATGATGTTAATATAAGATGATATTAACCTATTGAGCAATTCATCAGGGAAGAGAATTGACTGATGGTGAGCAAGCAAACAGTTATATGAGGAATTTAGTAAACTTGATAATTCAGATAGGAGGGACTCCTTGGGATTTGTCCTGTTGCCAGGCTCTTGTTTAACAGGTGTTCTGTTGTTAATTGTAGCCTTGGCATACCTGTAAACAAGCGCCTTGCAACAAGACAAGTCCTAAGTGTTCATATTCACAATGATGGTGGTAAGACTGATGCTACAAATTATAGGTCAATCTGTGTTTGGAGTTATGGTTTAATTACTAGAGAGTTAGTATAGAATTAGGTTGATGATAGCTTTCCTGTAATAGTCTTCATGTGTTCTAAAGCAAGGTGATGGTGTATTGGATAAGGAAGATACATTATGCACTGGTATATTAAGATTTTCCAAAGGCATATGATAGATGGACACACACAACAAGTGGAACAGATTGAGGTTAGATAGTAAATTAGTGAGTTAGATAGATGATGGGCTGTCAGATAAGTACCAGAAAGTTTTGTATGGCACACAGTATTCTAAATGAAAGAAGTCACTAATGCTGTGCCATAGGAAGGTGGTGTGTGTGTGGGGGGGGGGGGGTTAGTGCCATTATTGTTTAACTATGGTTAAACTGAAAAGTGTTAGTTGGTGAGAAAATTTTGAATAAGTGGAAGAGATGAGAAATTCATAATTGGTGGTGGAGAGGAATCTGAAGTTCAGGAATCACTTTGCTCATAATGTGAAATCATCATGTCAGATTATGAAGTTATGAAGAAGATTTTGAGATGTTATGGTTCAGTTGTATAAGGCTGTAATCAAGTGTCATGTGTTTGCTATGTGCAGATTTGGTCATCTGGTTTTCTTGGGGATAAGAATATATTGGAAAAGGTCCAGAGAAGATTAACTAAGGGAGTTTTGGAATCTGTGGGATATGAAGCAGCTTGGAGGAATGCAATTTTTGACCCCTGTGAATAGGAGGAGACCAAGCGGGATGTTACTGAGAAATATAAGTTAGTAAGTTGCTATTAGCAGGTTTCTGTGGAAAAGATTTATTTTTCATAGAATTGAGGAAATCATATAAGGATAGGAATGAGGAGCATGCTCTTCATGAAGAGGGATAGATGAGTGTAATGCTTTGCCTGAGAGTATGTAAACATCCAAAGAATTTATGGAATGGTTTGATAAACTGTGTGGAGTGAAAAGACTGTGAATCTTTAGATTACATGGAGATTTAGTGCTAATAATAGTAATTCTGGATTTGGCATTTACTATCTATTGTGATTTTTTGACAGTCCATTTTTAACTTGAATATCTTTCCTATCCTATCCTTCTCATCTATCTAGGATGGGTTGAGTCCCCTCCTAATGAGGGATTGCTGGAAATATGCCAGTTCACCACTCCTCTGCTGCATTCCCTAAGGGCGATATTTATGACTGTATCCGTGTGTATATTCACTGGGCCGGTTTGCCTGCTTGTGAGATGAAAAACCCCAGATAAACTGGGAGGGGGACCTGCTGTCCATGCCCAAGACCGACTAACTTGGCTATGGCTGAGGAAGATCCTTAAGCTCCTCACATCATCGACAGAAATCTAACCTAGAACACTCCTTCCCCAGGCATATGGTTGCAAAGCACATAGCCACTAGGCTAACCATGCGGACTGAATACATTTACCTTTAAATATTGAATACTATTAAATTTGTGTGTGTTCAGTAATATATGATGCTAAAAATGTGTGTGCATATATATATATATATATATATATCAGAGGTGAATATTCAGGATGTGCTAGGTGTGCTGTAGAATAGCAATATCACCAATATTATATTTTTGCATTTATTCCTAAAATTAAACACAATATACTAATGCTTCATGAAGAGGACACATTTCAACACATAAACATTGCATCACATTCA
Source organism: Typopeltis vanoorti (assembly GCF_054136105.1). Taxonomy (NCBI): domain Eukaryota; kingdom Metazoa; phylum Arthropoda; class Arachnida; order Uropygi; family Thelyphonidae; genus Typopeltis; species Typopeltis vanoorti. The sequence goes on from NC_143554.1 coordinate 15,922,117, forward strand.
CATTATAGCCTGGGTGTGCAGTCACAAATACATACACCCTTGAGCCCTTTGAACAGACGTACAGATCAAATTCTTAGCATTCTAGTGGTTTTAAACTGCCCAGAAGGTGAGGCAGGGTAAGTGTTGAGACAATAACACCTAGAAATCAGTGGTTGTGATCAATTATTGTGTCAACCAATTCAATTGAATATTGTCATTTGTCATGAGTTGCTGTTTTTATTTTCTGAGTTTCATCTGTTTTATGTGCGTGAAGTGTGAACTGACATGTTTAGGAACCAATATAGACAAGTAATTTTCTATAAATAATTTATAAATTTTTTGCCCATGTTTATAATGGGAAACCGTGTGAATGATCTGAATGTCCCATTTTCTGCAAGAGCTTTTGAGTATTGTATGATTGATTCTAGTCAAAGAAGGTTGGAACTTGTGTTTAAATTGGTAAGTAAAATTAGTTAGTTCAGCATTTCTTTGGTTCAATCCAGAAAATTAATAATTTTTCAAGTAATTACTTTTTCTGATTTCCGTGCTTATTATATGGCTGTATTTAAAAATCATATCAAAATTCAAATTATCTGTGTCTCACTCTAGTATTTGCCAATGATAATCTAATCTTACCACGAAGCATAAATCCTTTGTGCTTCTCACATAAACTGCATGCTTGAAGCATAGCTATTGTTCATTTGACCTTTATGCTTTCCATAATTAAAATTTATTAATTGATAAATTAAAGTATTCAAAGTTATCCTGCAATTAAATGCATTGGACAAATTAAGATAAGCACTGGTATGTTATGCACTCTTAAAACTTGCATACATCAATAAAAATGCAATTATATGGTCAAATTGACATGAATTTTGTAGCAGGGGTGGTAGGGAGACAACACACCCAATCTAAATGGACACATGATGCTACTGATATATATATATATATATATATATATATATATATATATATATATATATATATATATATATATATATATATATTAATTTAATAAATAAATAACAATTGTTTTCTGTTTTATATTCCTATTAATTAGATTCATTTGTTAGAGTACATCCTTATGAAACTCTGTCATTTCTGTTGGACAGCATTGTGGAACATTACAGAGAGGTAAGGTGATTTGATATGAAAATGTTGAGAAAATTGCTTTATTATAATTTTTAATCTCAAAAACGAATTTTATAACTAAGTTTATATTTGAAGTTACTTGAGAGTTGAAGCTAGATTACTGGATAGAGACCTCCACATAACCTTTAAGAAAGATAAGAACTGACAAGTGGTTCTGACCAAATGTCCAATCCCTGCCTTCAAGTAATTCTCTCCATTAGTAGGTATATACTGGATACCAAACAAACTAGGATGGGCCGGCAGTTTGTGGCTTAGCCAAACAAATCACTTTCTGTGTTGACTTAAACCATAAGTAAACTACTAGACATTTAATAGACAAGCATCTTAGATATAGTAAGGTGCTTGTCTCTATTAAAATAATGTTTTAAATAATGGCTTCACACGTGTAAGAGAAAATTAAATGGAATTTATTCCTCTTATATATTTTACTCAATATGTCATGAGCTTCATTCAAGGTGGAAGCAGAAGAACTGATAACATTTAAATTCTGAATAAATGAACGAATCATACAGCATGCATATAATACTACTTGTCTTGGTCACTGCAGTGCAGTAGGAAACACTATTAAAGTTCAGAGACATGGGTATAGATGTACAATTAATTAGTTTAAAATTTTTTATAAACAATTTAAACAATTACCAGAAATCACTTCCCAATACTTAGAGATAGGCATACAGTCTGTGTGATTAAGATTAGGACAGTGGCATAGGGCTTCACATGAATAAAAAAAAAAAAAAAAAGATGATCACAATTGAACTACTGTAGTGTAGCATCTTGGTATGGTTCCATTGATTCCTCTGGTTCCTCTATATCTAGTGTCAATGGCATGAGGAGCTAGACCTGAACTTTCAGATTCCAAAAACTTATATAATCATGATGTTCTTGGATTCTAATAGTAGCAGAATGGCCGTCCAAGGTAGTCAAGATGACAGAAACAGGGTATTTGATAAACACCAGGCAAGGATAGAGGTAATAATGTATCTTTGATAGGTGGTAAGAAAGATGACAATTTCCAGGCTGGTTTGAAGGTGTTATGCAAATTATATCTGTGAAGGGCCTTTGCTATTTGTTCAGCTGTTCCTTTAAGGTAGACTATGCTGATCCTTTTAACATCAGATTGCAATCTGGAAGAGGGTTGATAATTATCAAATACTTTCTGTCTTCTCACTGTATTCATTAAGTAATAGAGTAATTTTTTATTTTATTTGTTTCTTCTAATAGAAGAGACTCAGAAGAACAAACTGTGCATGCTCGGTGTACGAGGCTTTTGATAATATCTATTTTTTGTGAAAGCTTGATGATGTGAAGACGTGGATATATCTGCCTGTAAAGCATAGCTTCCTGTAAACAGAAAATTCACTATCACCTGCAGAGTTATGACATATTAAAATATCCTTAAAGGGGAGGCTGTTGGTAGATTCACGATCAGTAATAAACTTGATGCAAGTATGTATTAGGAGTTAATTTTATCCAGAAATTAAAGTACTTCTGTTTCAGAGTGAAACCAGATTGCAAAGATGTCATTCACAAAATCATAAGTAAACATTATGGTTGAACATGACAAAATTTAGGGCTTCTGACCTGATGTCCAATCCTTGCCTTCATGTGGTTCGCTCCATTAGTAGTTATTTACTGGATATTGAATGAACGAGGATGGGCTGGTAGTTTTGGACCTAGCTGAGCAAATTGCATTCTGTATTGTCAGTTAAACAGGGACCCCTCTCCCCACTCTTTTCTTCAGGAAATCTAGATGAATAGTGAAAAGTCACTACTAGAACAATCCTAATTTTAGAAGTATCAATGGAAAAGAACTCAAACTGCCAAAAGAACAAGAATGGAAGTGCGTGGATGTAATTGGTGTTACTGAAACAAAGAAGACTCAAAGAGGTGAAATTCTACTAAATAATAAATATACAGTACCAGAGCTAGAACTGGCCAGAGATAGAACCAGATAGCAAAGATTTGAGCATAGGGGACTCAACCCATGATCTGACAGATGAGAAAGAAGAATATTATATTTTGGCAATAATGATGATAGAAAGGAAAGAGTGATGATCACATTTAATACCAAACATCATTCAAGAACTAATCAATGATTGGCAGGTAATTTCAAGTAGTTAGGTGAGAATATTTCAAAATGAGGAACTGGACATATTTTTTTTACCCACAGAAAATTTTTGATTCATTAAAGATGGCTGCTAGCATCAAAAAATGGTAAACAGTAGAAAATGAATCTCAGACATTTAGAAATGTTTTAGGGAAATTTAAGAGAAAATGGCAATGCTGATAATGGTAAGTGCATGCTGGATTTTTGTTCAGCACAAGACTGGTCATTGCTAATACCATCTTTCAGTATAAAGATGCATACCTTCACATGGAGAGAGAAAATGCAATAAATAAGAAATGTCTTATTGACTATGTTGTTGTTGTTGATAACTGACACCTTCACACTGATACTGGATACAAAAATATACAGGGGAAATGAAACTCGAAGAGATTATCATCTATTTTTCACAATCTGTGAAATAGTTAATTTCACAGGTTGTGAAATGCACTATTTCACAGCTGTACAATGCACTATTTTGAAGCTGTACAACCTAAACAATTGCATTGCAATTGTTTAGGTTATACAGCTTCGCAAGCAAAGCTAATTGGGGCAAAGTTAGCCATCACTGTGGACAGTATTAACAACCAGAATGAAGGAAAAAATCATGTGTCCATCTTTTTGAACCCTCCTGGCACCTGCTGAATTGCATGATATGCAAATTTCATGCATTTAGTATTTACAGTGACCCTGGTGGTGAATTTTTGAATTATTTTTTTCCCTTCCCTTCAGGTATCGCTTCCACATGACACATAATGTATTCCTACAAAGTTTCACAGCATTTGGATCACTGGATGGTGTTCCACAGGGCCTTAAACAGGGATACTTTAATTTTTATCACTCTGTAGATGATGATATGCATGGAGATAATGTACCCAATTCCTTAGTTTGCAGAATGTCTGGATATGGGAGTGAATCATTAGATTCTAATTCATAGGTGAATTTCATGTTGGGGTGTAGACGATTCAGGTACTCAAGAAAAAGCAAAAGCGAAGGTGGCACATGGTTCCAGACTAAGAATATATCATCAGCGTACTTTTTCTATAATTTTGGTTTATGATGATATTCTTCTAGGATCTTGTTTTCAAATGTTTCTGTTTGCTAAAAATGGCAAAAGAGGACACCACGGCTAGACCATAGTTCTGTTTGCATATTGTATTTTTTGTCGGCGTCATCTGAGCAGTTTAGGTATAGGCTTTTTATGTCCTGCTCCTGCTCTGCAGATGAAGTTGATCTTTCCATCTTAATTATGGACATCCACGGTCTCTTCTTCCTGTAGGTTTATATTCTAGTTGTTTAGGAATTCTATTGTTATTCATCCTTTCTATGTGGTGTAGCCAATTTTACTGGTATTCTTCTATTTCTTGTATGATGTTTTTTTGTATCTAATCTAGTGAATCCCAGGAGAAGTCTTAGAAACTTTATTTGTGATGCTTCCAATCTTTGTCTGTTTCTCTGTTTTAGAATCCAAGTTTCACTTCCAAACCTGATAGATGTTTTAGAGGTCATATTATGTAATCTTAATAGAGTTTTTTTAACCATTTGTTTTCCAAAATTTCTTTTAATTATGTCATTCATTCTATTGTAAATTTGTAGTCTTGCTTCTGATTGTTAATCGGTATTGTATTGCAAGATTATATTTCCCAAGTATTTGAATTCTGTAACTTGTTCTACTATTTTATTATTAAGCATAATTTTGACTTTTTGAATGGTGTTTCCACACATTTCCATAGTTTTTGTTTCAGAGATTTTCATTTACATTTTTTTATGCTATTTCATTTAGATGGTTAGTTGCAATTTGGAGTTTATCTTCTGAATTTCAAATTAGTACTTGATCATCTGCATAAAGTTGTTGAAAGTTTTCCACTTGGTTATACTATAAATTAAATATACCAAGAAATTATATACTTGGTTTAATCCTTTATCCAAGTGTAAGCAAATCAAGTTTGTGCCTTGTCAGTATTATCAGGACTGGGGCAACTCATGGTAAATGTGGTATGACTTCACATTACTTCCATCACTTACCTTAGTATCCTATAATTCAAAACACATCTCCTTGCAGACATGTATAATGCTATGCATTATGGGAAGGGTCATGAAAATATGACTTCTTATCAGTGGTTCCCACTGATAACACCTCAATAAAGGTTGAAACCAGTCTGGGTAGTGATCCTTCCCACAATGCATAGCATTATACATGTCTGCAAGGAGATGTGCATTGCATTATGGGATACTAAGGCAAGTGATGTGAAGTCATACCACCTTTACCATGTGTTGTCCCAGTCCTGAAAATACTTCAGGTGCAAACTTTGTTTGCTTACACTTGGATACAGGATTAAACGAAGTATATAATTTCTTGGTATCTTTAATTATCTGCATAAAGTATTGTATTTAGCTGTCCGTCTTTGACAGTTGTTTTCCATTTTTTTAGGATTCTGTATATAAATGCTGAATAGGACTGGGGATAAGCCACAGCCTTATCTTACTCCTTTATTTATAGTTATCGGTTCTGATAATGTTCCATCTGCAAATTTGATGCAAATTTTTTTCTCTGTATAAACTTTTTATTGCTTTAATTAATTGAGGAGATATTTTATCATCTTGTAATATTTTCCAGAGCAGATTTCTGTTCAAGTTATCATATGCCTTTTTGTAATCAATAAATACAAGAAAAGTGGCAAGTTAAATTCTTTTCTTTTTTCTATGATCTGCTGCATTGTGAAAGAGCCATCTGTGCATCCTCTCCCTCTTCTAAAACCACACTATTCTTCTAAATAATTTTCTGTATATTTAATTAGTCTGTTCTTTAAGATGTTTGCATGTAGTTTAGATGCTGTTATTAAGAGAGTAATGACAGCATCTTCTGTAATTTCCACATTTGTCATTGGAACCTTTTTTATTTTATTTTGTATTTTATATTACATTTTTATATTTGAAATATACAGATGAAATAATACAGTGTTTCAGGAGTACCATAACATTCTCAGAGAATTTATCTTGTAGCAGTGCAAGTAGATCATAAGTAGAAACATTGGTAATTAAATCAACTACATCAAGGCTTGCTAAAATGTCATGTTCTTCAAGGATAATATTGCTGATGCTTGAAACAAAATGCTCAGAGTTTTAACAAAGGATGGTAATTGTCTTGTCATACCCTTTAGTAGTTTAGCTAGATGTTTGGCAAGATGTGTTTGAAAATCTATCTCTTCTACTACCTTTTTTGAATTTTGGGTGTCCCATATAGTCATGGAGGAAGAATTACTGGGAGCAACTTGTTCTAATGGTGAAAGATTATGAATAGGAGGTTTCGCTGCATTTATGGCAAGTGCTGATTGAAACCGATCCAGTGATTCTTCTTGTGAAGATAAGATAGACATAGCTTGTTCAACTTTTGCTAACAAAATTTCTTTACGTTCTTTCTGGGGGCAGACTGCAAAGTTAAGGCGCATGATGAGAATGACTTGTTCCACCATAGACAAGACAGCCTTGGATTTATTAATAACTGTTTTTTTTCAATGAAACATTGATTATGAAGTTTATCTTCCATATTTTGTCTTGCATTACGATATCAAATTTTTTAAATCAGTTTGGTTTTATTATATTCATAAATTCTATCTGCTTGTCTCCTAAGAATGAATATATACACACACACACACACACACACACACACACACACACACACACACACACATGATTATCAGCTATGTTGACTCAGTATGTAGATATGTTCATATTATATACTGACTAAATTCTGAGAATTAGAAAAAAAAAAAAATTTTAATTAACACACGTGTTTTGTCGGAATGTCAACTTCAGGCATGAGAACATTAAAAGCAAACATAAAACACCATAAAGAAACATTGTACCACTACAATAACAGACTATGAACTGTTATTGTAAACCATTCAGACTTAACTATGTGGAGTTAAGTTTGAACGAAAGGTACAGTCCAGGCTCAAGTTCTATTGTTAAGCATATGTGAGTGTGTGACTTCATGAGTGTACCAGTAACTGATAGCAGAGCTATGCAAGTCTGCCAAACTGTAACTAAGGTTACTGCTTATGTGAGAAGAATCTAGGATAATTTCTTTGGATTCAACTATGCAGCATTCTACTTCATTGTGGCATATACAAATGTTTGATATTGTATTCCAGTCTATTTTGTGTTGGTGACCTTCATCATTTGTGTTCACTGAGAACAGGACATGGCTTGAGATGGCACTTGCTCTGGTTCTACTATAAGCAATGTCTTTCTGTTCTTCAAGTTGCAGGAGGATGGACTTCTCAGTTTGGCTATAATATGGCTTCCCACAGTCACATATGATTTTTATATAACCTGGTAACTGAAGATGGTTGTGAGCCTGTTTTGGTTGGCTTAGAATTGATTCTGAGTTTGGGAAGAGTGGAAAAGCATGTTTTTATATTAATTTTTTTCAAAATTAATATAAATTTTGAAAAAAAATTATATTAATCTTTGGGAGAGCGAGCTGATGTACGGTAAAGAGATATAACCCTTGGGGTTGTCCTGTGTCTCTGTGTTATTTTGAGGACACCGGTATAGTTGTTTATTAATAGTTTTTGAAGAGTAGCCATTATTTGTCAAGGGTTCTTTTGAGATGTAGTTCATTTTTTAGCTCCTCCTCATTTGACAATACAGACCTGGTATGATGAGCTAGAGTGGAGATGATACCTGACTTCTGTGCTGGATAGTGATGTGAGGACACATGCAGGTATCTATCCGTGTGCGTTGATATTCTAAAGATCGAGATTTTAAGGAGTCATATATATATATATATATATATAAAGTTAGGAAAGATTAACAGATTTAAAAGTACTATCTCCCACAAAGGGAATGGATGTCAACCATTGGATCTGTATAATTTAGGACAATGAAGTTTCACATGTTTCTTTATTAAGACATTCTCTGTGGAAAGACTTTTATGAAGGATTCTTGTTTTGTTCCAATACACTGTTTAGTGGAGATAGTAACCTCAGCAAGTCAAAACTGTTCAGGTTCATAACATTTAATATAAGATTTGTGTACTTCTAGATGAATAAAAGCAGGTCTTCTAAAATAAGATTATCTGCAAGAGTAAGAAATCTCATATAGATGCTTAGAAAACTTTGGAAGTGGAAGCTTATCCTTAGGAGAAGAAAGAAAGAAAAAACAAAAATATTCAGTGGTTTTAACACTTTCACTATGCTTTCAGAAATGTCTTGCACATAAGGGAAAGGAATGCAAATTATTTCTTCTGTATTGGAAAAGCTAGAGATACCATAATGGTTAAAAGCTTTTTTTGATGTTGTTGGAAGTTTTTCCACTTGGTTATACTATAAATTAAAGATACCAAGAAATTATAAAGTTGGTTTAATCCTTTATGCAAGTATAAGAAAACGTTTGTGCCTGAACTGTTTTCAAGACTGGAAACTCATATATAGAAGCTTCTAACTTCACATCACTTGCCTTAGTAGCCCATAATGCAAAGCACATATCCGTACGGGTATGTATAATACCTGAACCTTGGTATCACCTCTGGGTCTGGCTCCCACTGATAAGACCTCAAGAAAGGTCGAAACCAGTTTGGGTAGTGACCCTTCCCATAATACATACCTGTAAGGATATGTGCTTTGCATTATGGGATACTAAGCCAAGTGATGTGAAGTCATAAGCTTCTATATATGAGTTGCTCCAGTGCTGAAAATAGTTCAGATGCAAACTTGTTTGCTTGCACTTGGATAAACGATTAACCACGCTACTGGCCAGGACGTATATATATGTCCATATTTCCATGGATGCAAAGTGCATATTAAAATTTTAATACCATTGATATTACATTGAAATTTATGATGGATACGATGCTTTTGAGGGTGCGTATTTGATCTTTAATGGCCGGTAAGGTGGTTAAAGCAAGTATATAATTTTTTTTTTTTTAATGAAAAAATCCTTAAAACCATTTCAAAAGGTATATTTAATATGTTGTAATTCTTTCTGTAAAAGTTCCTCTGTAGAACATAAAAAATTAGCATGATGTACTAAAGTCTTAATAGTTCCATCTTTTGACTAGAATGGTGGTGAGATACAATGTGGATATAATAGGATTTATGAGTTTTTCTTCAAAAAAAAAAAAAAAATGTAAACTTTCATCAGTTTTGATGAAGAATTATTATCATTATCCCAAGATCCCCAAAAGTTTAAGACTCATCGTCAAGATCACTTTGTCATACACACAGCTCATCATACTGTACCTTAAATACATTCAAATTAATTATCTCCATACACTACCATGGAGATATTCAGTTGTTTATACAAACAACTGAATATCCCACTCAAATCTTCTGCAGTATCATTAACATATAGGTTAAACAGCATTGGCCCTAAAACAGTCTCCTGATGCACACCACTAGTGACTTTCCTCTTCTGGGATATGGCTCTTCCATACACTAATTTCTGATATCTATCAATAGCCTTTCTCCAATCCAATGCAGTAATCTAATATCCAACCCCATCTATTTTAGTTTGACTATCAAGTTATCATGTGTCTGTCAAAAGCCTTTGCAACATTTAAATATACCACTGTGTATCCATCTCCCTGATCCAATGCTGCTGTCACCTTATTATAATAAGGAAGCTGATTACTAAAACATGATCTCCCTTTAGCAAATCCATGCTGTCCTTCAAGGATAATACCACTGCTGTCAATCCAATTCTGGATCCTGTTCTCACTAGCTTCTCCAACACCGACACACAGATTGGCCTATAGTTTAATGATTGGTTCTGTCATCTCCTTTAAGAAGTGGTACAATCTCCCCTTCCTTGTACTCATTTGGAACTTGACCCATTGTAAGACTCATAGCAAACAAATAAGCTAGCAGATATCAACTCCTTTGCACATTCCTTCAAAATATATGGTGATATATCATCAAGTCCCACAGCCTTATTAACACCAAGTGCTCATTTCCCAATATACCTCTTTTTCACTCACAGTCAGTCTCTTCTTGTCTTCCTCTTCATCCTTATGAACTCTTCATTTGAGTTCATAATCTCAAACTCTTCATAATGTCACATTCACAAGGATGAAAGACTTTTATCTGAAAGAACATTAAATGTCTCAGATATATATCCTCTTCAGCAGTTGTCCTTATGCCACTTTCTGCAATCAGTATCATCTGCCATCTTCATCATTCTTCTATTTTTTTACTGGTTACATATCGAAAGAACTTCCTAGTTTTTTGCTTCATTGACTATATGCTGTTCATGCTGCACTTTTACTTCTCTTACTAACTGAGTCACTCTCTTTGCTTGCTCTTTGTACTGCTCATGGAATTCATTATTACCACTCATGTTATGTTGCCTAAATAATTATTCTTTCTGTGTATTGCATGCTTAATCTCTTCATTCATCCATTTGACACCTACCTTATTTAACCTTCTGAGCCTTGGAATGCATCTAGACATTGCTTCTTCTAGATAGTTCTTAAATAGCATGCAAACAGCATTAATCTCCTTTCTACCCATCTCCTCCTTCCATACTGCAGCTGCAAGCTATCTCCTGAGCTTCTATAATCAATACTCTTGTAATTCCACATATAGCCTTTCCTCACATGGCTGACAACCACACAGGTAATCACTTTATGATCACTCTCACCAACTGGAGGGAGATTTAGCACTTCATTTATAATGACATCCTCTGATGGATGATCAAATCAAAGATCCTCACATGCCCTGTGATACATACTATTTGAGGTAGTTATCTCTCAATAACTGGAGAAATTAATTTTCTTTACTTCCAGTTACTATCATGACATCCCAATCTATATTGCCATAATTAAAACCACCCATAATGATCATCCTTTTGCTATTTGCTTGGGTAATTTCATTATACATTTCATGATCACTACCATCCACATTACCAGGTCTATAACAACATCCGACTATGTATTTCATTCTATTCACTTCTATCTCACACCATACTGCCTCAGAACCATTGCCACTCTTCTCCCCTTACATCTCTATCTTGTATGGACATAACTCTTTTTCTATCACCAATAGCACTCTGCCTCAGTTTTTACCCTTTCTATCTTCACGAAAAACATCATACCTTTGTATCTCTATTCCTGTCAGTTGGATGTCATCCTCATCCAACTTGTCTCACTTATTCCAACAATTTTTGTGTAAATGAACTCAATCAATGCAACCATTTCATTTCCTCTGTTTCTGATACTTGTAGCATATCTATACAAACATAAAAGCTCATTCCTAGATTTGCAACAAGTTTCACTGATACCACTTATTAGGCGTGACTTCTGTATATGTTCCTTGAGTCATTTCTTTATCTTATCTATCCCAGTATCTTCTTTGTATCCAGCTTTTCTCCCTAGATTCCAGACCATCCCATTCCCTTCTTGTCTACACACACACACACATTAACTTTCTGTTTGGGCATCAACTTTTCTCATGCTATGTTCTGTTGTCCACCCTGAGTCTCCCCATTTCCCTGTTTGTCTTGCACGCTTGTTCTCTCATTCTCTACACTTGTGCTGTCCACTTCTCCATTCATAAGCAACACATGAATCTCTCCTTCCTTACTCTTCCACTCTCCCATATCACTTATTTGCTCAAATTCATTCTGTGTACTCTCCAAATGACTCACACCCAACATTTCAAATGCAGTCCATCAGTCTTATACAGTTCAATTTGTCCTTCAAACTCATTCCACACATTAACAAACTGCACTCCATTCTCTTCACATATTTCTGCTAACATATTGTTCATAATCCTTGCTCTTCACCTCATCTCATCACTGTCATAGCTGGACAACACTCTGACTACCTTTCCTATCACACTATTATCTTTTATCCTTCTCAACAACCTCCCGATATCTAATCTTACATTTTCCTTTTTCTCAGTCAAGTCATTCTACCAACTACCAACTCTTCTGCATGCTTACTCCTCATATCTAGTGCCTACCTCCAAGAAAATAAACCTTGTGTTTCTTCTTGTTTACTACACCTCTAATAATTGAATCCCCACACCACAACTCTGAGGAGTCTTTTGTTACCACTTTCGTATGAACATCATTTATTTCTGTTTTCTTCACTCCTCCATACCTTCTACAATTCTTGTCATTTAATTTTGCATCTCTTGCCACATCTTCATCAACTCATCTTTGGATGGATTGATATCCAATTATGGTAAAAATGAATTAAGAAGAAAGGCTATGATGGCAAATGACTCAATGCATAGGCAGAATGGATGTGAGTTTGAGGGAAGATTAGATATGTATAAGAAGAAATGCCTACACCTGAATTCGATTGGTATCAGAAATCTGGAAAAACTAATAACTGGTATAAGACCTAACACAGAGAGTCAGGGAAACTAAATTATAAAGGGAGGAATGGTGAGAATGTGAGTGTAAGAGAATGACAATGTTATATAACTATGTTAATGACAGGAATGGGCTTTGTCATTGAAATGTTGATGAGGAGAGAACAATTTCAACTTTGTGTTCATCCGGTTCGGACCCATCAAACGTGTGCAAAGATGTCTACATGTATAAGGCACTAGGGAAGAATAGAGATCTGCAAGTTGTCCAACTGTGTCATGCAGGTAGATTATTATGTCTGTACATGAATTCTAGGAGTATCAGAAACAAAGGGGTAGAGTTTGTTGCCATAGTCAATATGGTGGGACCTCAGATTGTAGGCATTAGTGAGATGAGACCTGGCTAACAGAATCAGACATACTAATTGGTATCAAGTGTAAAAGGTATAGTAATTTTAGGAAGGATAGAGAAAATAGATGAGGAGGGAGCTTGCTGTTAATGATATCAGATGACTTGAATCTAGTTAGAATTGAGACCTGTGATTGTAGTACTACTAACAGTATTTCATGTGGCAGTGAGTTTGAAGCCATCTGGTGTGAGGTGGAATCTAACAAGATCAATTACATAGTGGGGTGTTGTTACAGGCCCGATGAATTAGTTACCAGTGATGAAGAAATGCATGAAATGCATCACCAAATAGAGAAGAAGAGTGCATAATTAATCATAATAGAAGACCAAGTATTGATTGGGTAGTAGTAGAATCTCATGAGAAGAATGAAAATGCATTTATTGAGCTGTTGCAGGACAACTTTCTCATGTGGCATGGGACAAAAGGAACTAGAGGTCAAAGAATGTTAGATTTGATTATAGTGTCAGTTAAGTGTTTCAGTTAAAGACATAACTATTCTGCCTCCGGTTGGTGACAGTGATCAAGCGGTACTCACTTAGGAAGTGACTAGATTTATGGATGTTCCATTCAGAAAAGGTTACATGCTGAACTACAAAGCAGGAAATTATGACCAAACTGAGGAGTATACTGAGTTCGGTGGAATGAGATTGGTAGCTGGATGGGAAGAATATTGACAGTGCATGGGAATCATTTAAACAATACTTAAATGATGCAGTATCAGAATGTGTCCCAAGATTTCAAAGAATAAATAGGGTAGGAGTCAAATGGATGTGTAATCTTATTAAACAAGAGATTCATAAGAAAGGATCCTGTGGAAGGAATACTATGTCCATAAAGGTGATGTCTGTTATGAAAATTATAAGCAGCAGGCTAGAATAGTCGACTGTTGTATGGAAAGCAAAGTCTGAGTATGAAAAGAAACTGGCTCTGCTTGCTAAAGACTACTCACAAGAATTCTATCGATATGCTGCATGTAAAAGAAAGAATGAATATGAAAGAATAACTCTTCTAAATGCAGATGGCATGAGGATTATAGACCCAGAAGAGATTGTTCAGCTAATGAGTGTCCTTTTTGTTAAAAGCTATCAAGCTGGTGTGTGCAACATTGAGTTCACTGCTATCTCTTCACTGGATGAAGACTCTCAGGTGTATGAGGATGAGGTATTAGAGCTGTTGCAGAAACTGAATAAGAATTCAGCAATAGGGACTGATGGGACATCAGCACATGGGCTAAAAGAGTGTTCATCTGAACTGGCTATTCGTTTGACCATGCTGTTTAATGCGAGTCTCAGAACAGGGAAGATTCCGCAGGATGGAGAATGTCTGTATTGCACAAAGGTGGTGCAAAGACTGATGTATCCAGCTATTGACCAATCAGTATCTCAGGCGTGGTAATGAAGATTTTGAAAATGTTGGTTAGGACTCGCATTCAAAAATGGGTTGACAGAGAATCTCTATTTTGCAATGAGCATCATGGGTTTACTAAGGGAAGGTCATGTTTTAGCAGCTTGCTCACATTCTGTAATAATGTTACCATTGAACTAGATAAGGGGAATGGATACACCATGATACTGTTGGATTTTGCTAAAGCTTTTGGCAGAATATAGCATGGTAGACTATTGCATAAATTGGAGAATATGGGTTTGGAATATAGAATATTAGCATGGATAAGAGGATGGCACTCTAACATATCAAAAAGTGGTATATGGGGGATGTGAGTCTGCAAGATTTAACCAAGATCTAGCTAGTAAGATACGGGAGGAGCATGAGGCAACTCCGAGATTTACCAGCACCACCATCTCTTTACATGGCGTATGGAGCACAGATAGCTATAAGGACTTAAAACAGCTTGTGCTCCATACACAGAAGGATATAAAAGTTCTTTCATTGAGGGCCCTACAGGGCATGCTGCTGGCATGGCGTTGCCACCAGAGAATGACTACAATGATAACTAGAACAGGCATTGGGTAAAACACTTGTTAAGGCTTAGGCCTATATCAAGTCTGGATGAGATGTAAGGGTGGTACTGCCCATAACTAGTACAAAGATTAATAAAATAAAATAACCAGTGGTGTACCACAAGGATCAGTGCTTGGTCCATCAATCTGTACATTAATGATATTGGGAAGTATTTGATAAGTGACATACAGCTATTTGCTGATGATGCAAAGATAGGTAGGGTAATCAGGAATGCTGCTGACATGCAGTACTTGCAGAAGAATTTGAATAAGCTGGAATTGTGGGCATGGGAAAATGGATGTCAGTAAATGCAAAGTCATTCACTTCGGTATGATTAAATATCTGATGTCATATTATTATTATTAAATGACACCTCCAGGGAGTCCAAAGACTCATCAAGGGAGGGCACCTACTCTATAACTCTGTCTCCACCACTGATTTCACCAACTACAACAACTGCAACTATCTTCTTCATCTATACCAACACCATCTACACTAGTATTTTCACAATCACAAACATCCATGCCCACGGCGGGATTTGAACCAGCAGCCTTTTGGCTGGAGAGTGGATATGCTAACCACTCGGCCAACCAAGCTGACATTATTGGTGGGATTATGCTTGAAGAAACTGATGAGGCTAGGGATCTTGGAGTGTTAGTAGATCAGAAGTTGAAGTTCAGGAGACGTGGCAAAGATTGCAAATACAACTCAAAAGAGAATTGCAATGCTGAAATGAATGTTCACATGTAAAGATAAGGATGTCACTTTGCCTCTTTACAAGGCCTTGATAAGACCTCACTTGGACTATTGTGTGTGTGTGTAGGTCTGGTCGCTGTTTTCCGTTGTGATTCTGATATATTGGAAAGAGTGCAAAGGAGACTGTTAAAAATGTTATCAGGATTGTGGAATACTGATTATGAAGACAGATTGAGAATTTATAGACTGCAGACACTAGCAAACTGGAGAAAGTGATGTATGATTGAGACTTACAAATTTTTGAAAGTCATACAGGATTTCAATTTATGGAGTGTGGGAAAAGGACAAGAGGGCATCCCCGGAAGCTAAGAATAATGCTTCTAAGAAGGGTGAGGGCTAGATTTTTCTTTCATAGGGTGGTGCATGATTGGAATGGATTGCCTTGGGATGTTGTTAGTGCAAGCATTAGGAATGAATTCAAGAAATATGATATATAGTGGTATACTTAATTTTGCAAATGCTTTTTACAGATTACTAAATGAGAATTTAGTTAAGAACTCTTAACAGATGGAGTTAGATAACAGATTATTGCAATGTAGAAATTGATTTCTATTATCGTGAAAGAGGAAAGTCAGTGGTAGTGTGCCTCCGATGTCTATTTTTAGACCAATACCTGACTGGGATCATTATCCCTTCCAGTCAGTGTTCTCCATAGTTCTGCACTTATTGTGTTAATTTCCCAATTCATGTCCATTCACATTCTCCCTTGTATCACTCCTGGCATATAGCTGCAACCAAATATATATATATATATATCATTCCATGACAGATAGCCTCAAATAAACTGCTTTTTCAATCCCTGTGCTTCTTATGGCCTCCTTTTTGGCTTATTTTTCTGCTTTAATTAAAAAAAGATGTACTCTCATCCAACATGTTCTCTCTGAAAATACTATATTCCCTTGCATTCTCTCCTTATGAATACACCATCCATCATCAACAAAACCTCACTAATGCCTGTAACTTTTGGCTATGTTGAACTGCCTAATGCCGAAAATTAATCTCCCATAATTAATATTGTTGGCATTAATATATATAAACTGCAGTATCCCCTTCACAGTGAATTGTTGATTAATTTTAATGGTATAGATGAGAACACAGGCTGATAAGAAAATAGATATTTATTAACTTATTGCTGATGTTTTGTTGGTATTCTACCCAACATCTTCAGATCATAAAGAAAGATTTGTCACAGGACGCGAGACAACCACAATCTGGTATAACAATGTGACTAGTTTGAACAATTGTAATGTACAACACAAAGACTAAAGTCCAAATTAGGCGCCATCTATGTTGAAAAAAAAAAGAGAGAAAGTAGGTATTAATTTGGTCTTAGGAAGACTGTCTCCCAAATCTTTGGTAGCTTTATACAGCGTAATTGTTGAGGTTTGGAGTATGTTTCAAGGCTTCTGTTGATTCCAGGAACAACCTCTCTGACTTGTAAAAGCTTCTGTGCAGCACTTTTGTTTTTTTCCAATCGATCCTGTGTGCGGAAGTATCCAAAGCATGGTCTGTTAGACCCAACCTGCATAGCGAAAGTGCCAGATATCTCTTCATTATCTCTTCGGTCATCCATTTTACACCTAATCTCCTGATTAGGTGTAAAAATGTGCTTCTGCCAGATACTTTCTAAGTAGAGACCAAGCAGCATTGCTTTCTTTCCCAACTAATTTCTTATTCCATGATATTGCTACAAATTGCCTCCTGAGTTTGTCATAATCACCCACCTTATAGTTTCACATATAACTGTTGATTGGATTTTAACAGTATAGATGTGAACACATATAAGAAAATAACTATTTATTGACTTAATTACTAATATTTCACTGGTATTCTATCCAGCATCTTCACACAAACAAAGTTTGTTACAGTAGCTAGACAACCACAATCTGGTATAACAATGGGACTAGTATGGGCAATTGTAGAGTAGAACACAAAGACTAAAGTCCTAATTAGGCACCATCTATGTTGAAATAAAAAAGAGAGAGAAAGTAGGTATTAATTTGGTCTTAGGAAGACTGTCCCAAATCTTTGGTAGATTTATACAGCCATAATTGTTGAGGATTGGAGTATGTTTCAAGGCTTCTGTTGATTCCATGAACAACCTCTCTGACTTGTAAAAGCTTCTTTGCAGCACTTTTGTTTTTTTCCAATTGATCTGTGTGCAGAGGGTATCCAAAGTATGGGTCTGCTAGACCCGACTTGCCATAGCGAAAGTGCC
Source organism: Typopeltis vanoorti (assembly GCF_054136105.1). Taxonomy (NCBI): domain Eukaryota; kingdom Metazoa; phylum Arthropoda; class Arachnida; order Uropygi; family Thelyphonidae; genus Typopeltis; species Typopeltis vanoorti. Next base: position 15,940,015 of record NC_143554.1, read on the forward strand.
AGATATATTTATGTGTTCACTGAGGCTGATGTCTACAGTTCTTCTTGTCTGTCCATAGTAGGCTCGATGACATGAACAGGGATTCCTAGATGTGATAAAGGAGAGAATCTGTCCTTAGGTGAATGGAATGCAAGTTGCCAATTTCACATAACGTTTAAATATGGTGCATAGTTGGTGTTTGTTAAGCACTCTAGATATCTTTTCAGATGTGCCTTTAATGTATGGGATGGTGACAGTTTTGTTGTAGTCTTCTGTGGTAGACAATGGGGGGGTGGGGATTTCTGGGGAGCATTTAGTATTTTATTTATCTTATGGGGATTATAACCATGGGCCAAGAAGGTGTGACATAAGCGAGTGAGTTCAGCAGTGAGAGCAATGTCATCAGAACAAATCGCTCTAGCTCTGTGGGTTAGTGTTTTTAGGATGCCATATTGTTGAGCTGGGTGATGGTGTGATTGTTTGTGTGAATATCTACATGTATATGTGGGTATTCTATAAATCGAGAATGATAAGGAGCCTTCTGGAAGACGTGGGTAGTGTATCCAGGAAGGGCAGACAGTCGTTAGCTTCCAGTTCCGTTGGGTGTTGGTTATTTAAATGTGCTAAGAATGTATCCTATGTGTCTGGGCCATATCGCCAAATAGCAAGCACATCATCAACATAGCATAACCAAAGCCTTGGTTTGGTGCGGCTGTATTAATAGCTAGCTTTTCCAAGTGTTCTATGTGGAAGTTAGCTAAGGGGGGAGCCCATTGCTGCCTTATCTAATTGTTTGTATACTTTTCCTTTCAAAATGTTCTCTCTGAAATTACTATATCCCCTTGCATTCTGTCCTTATGAATATACCATCCGTCATCAAGAAAGCCTCACTAATGCCTATAACTTTCTCATTCTTGGTTTATAGAAAACCCACACATATAGGAAGATATTTACACAAACAATCACACCATCACCCAGCTCATCAACAATATGGTATCCTAAAAACACTAACCCACAGAGCTAGAGCGATTTGTTCCGATGACATTGCTCTCACTGCTGAACTCACTCACTTACGTCACACCTTCTTGGCCATTGGCTACAATCCCCATAAGATGGACAAAATACTAAATGCTCCCCAGAAATCTTCCCTTCCACTGTCTACCACAGAAGACTACAACAAAACTGTCACCATCCCACATATTAAAGGCCCACCTGAAAAGATATCTAGAGTGCTTAACAAACATCAACTACATGCTGTATTTAAACCGTATGTGAAATTGGCAACTCTCCTCTGTTCACCCAAGAATAGAATCTCTGCTTTATCACAACCAGGAGTCTATGATGTGCCCTGTTTGTGTGATCAAGCTTACTAGGGAAAGACAGGAAGCAGGAAAAACTGTGGACATCCACCTCACTGAACATAAAAAATACATCCAGCATTATCGCTATGGGAAGTCAGGTCTAGCAGACCATGCTTTAGATACCCCTGCACACAGGAATGATTAGAAAAAACAAAACTGTTGCACAGAAGCTTTTATAAGTCAGAGATGTTGTTCCTGGAATCAACAGAAGCCTTGAAACATACTCCAAACCTCAACAATTATGGCTGTATGTTTGCCAAAGATTTGGGAGACAGTCATCTTAAGTCCATATTAATACCTACTTTCTCTCTCTCTTTCTTTCTTTCTTTCTTTCTTTTTTTTTTTTTTTTTTTTTTCTCTCTCACATAGATGGTGCATAATTTGTATTTTAGTCTTTTGTGTTGTACGTTACAATTGTTTAAACTAGTCCCATTGTTATACCGGATTGTGGTTGTCTCACGTACTACGACAAACCTTTCTTTATTCTCTGAAGACACTGGATAGAATACCAGTGAAATATCAGCAATAAGTTAATAAATAGTTATTTTCTTATCAGTCTGTGTTCTCAACTATAGTTATAACTGGTAATTAGTTTACGGAATTAACAACGCATATAAAGTATATTAATTAAAGGTAACTTTAATGAATAACTTCTATATTTCGGCAATGTCACATTGCCATCCTCGGGAACATAAAGATATGGTATGTGTACTTAGGAACTAACACAAAGCAAATGAGGAAGAAAGCAAGATACTAATATTGTTCCTAAAGTCCTAATGGTGCCCTCTTGCGGGCTAATTTGGTAGTTTTGGAAGTTGGGCTGAAGTTCTCATAATGAAAGTCTCCCAAATTTGGGGCAGTTTCAAGCACCCAAATTTGTTGAGGTTAGGAACGTTTTTTAGAGCTGCTGAAGATTCTTTGAATAATCTTTCGTATTTAAACTTGCTGCGATGGATTATTTTTGTTTTCTTCCAACAAATTTTATGGTGGGTATCTAAGGCATGGTCTTCCAGCCCAGAGCGGCTGTACTGGTGAAACCGGATGTAGTCTTGGTGTTCTGAAATCCTGATATTTGTTGTTCTGCCTGTTTGGCCAAAGTAGGACAATTTGCAGCTGCAAGGGACCTGGTATACACCAGGTAGGTCTAGGGGAAGTGGTTGGTCTTTGGTAGAGCGGATAAGGGATGCCAACTTTTTATATGGTCTGTAACAGAAAGTAAGGTCTTCTTTGGAAGACTTTCATTATGAGAACTTCAGCCCAACTGCCAAGACTACCAAATTAGCCTGCAAGAGGGCACCATTAGGGCTTTAGGAACAATGTTAGTTTCTTGCTTTCTTCCTCATTTGCTTTGTGTTAGTTCCTGAGTGCACATACCATATCTTTATGTTCCCGAAGATGGCAATGTGACATTGCCGAAATATAGAAGTTATTCATTAAAGTTACCTTTAATTAATATACTTTATACGCGTTGTTAATTCCGTAAACTAATTACCAGTTATGTCTAACCAACGTATAAGTCTTACTACTCATCTATAGTGTTAAAATTAATCAACATGTATGATGAATACATAAGCCTTCCTACACATTTTACAGTGAATTTATTATTCCACTCAGTTTCAAAATGTGAGAAGCTACATTCAGTATCATGTGATCATTCTCCCACCATTCCACCTCTAAGATGCTTGCATTCACCTGTGTCTCCCCTAAATATTCTTGTTTCCCCAAGTCTGTATTTCCACACACTCACTGAGCATCACTTTCTCAAGAAACAAAACTCTAAATCCATTCAAAGCAAGCCATCAGCCTTACATTATAAGTCTCATTACTAGTGACAATGCTTTGAAATATGAGGTCAGCTGTTTGCATTGTCTCTGCAGCAGGATCTGAGCAAATGCTGAATATTTCATCTCTCTCTCTCTCTCTCTCTCTCACACACACACACACACACACACAAATGAATTGTGAATGTTCCCATTCACAAATTTTTCCAGTATCCTAGTCTTTCTAACCTAGAAAACCCATGCTATAAAGAAAATTCTTTGGTGGTCACATGGTGCTCTAGATGAATCCATTAATCCAGAGGAGTAGCTAGGGAGAGGGGGGGGGGAAGAAGGAGCGGTCCACCCCAGGCGGCACTTTGAACCTTTTTGAACTTTTTGCAGTTAATTCTAAAATACAGTCTCGAGAACTCATTTCCAAATATTGTAATACTACTGCGAATTTTCCTCACAATTGCTGTAAGTTTTGCTAGTTGTTAGAGGAGCTTTTCTAAATAAAATAAATTAAGAATTACCTACCTTATTATGAAATAGACTTTGCCAATGTTATCAACGATTTTGCTAACAGAAAGCAAGAAAAATAACATTTTAGAATGTTGGGATTAAAGTTTTACTTCAAAAATAAACATAGTGTTTTAATTTATTTCCCTATACATCGTTTTGGCTTTTTGTAGTATTTTTGGTGCGTATTGAGAGTGGCAGCAAACTCAGGGACTGCCCCGGGTGGCAAAAGCTCTAGCTATAACACTGCATTAATCTACTCCTAATAGTATTGTGAAAGAGGCTTAATTGGGGACATGTAAGTAATGCAGTGGAACAGTTGTTGTCAACATGATATAGGCATCTTTTTGGTATTCAAGGACTTACTGCAGGAGGCACGTTATCTGTCATATCTCCCCTGAATAAATTCATTGAAACATTTCTGATTACCTCTGGCATCCAATTTCACCTATTCACCATTAACCAAAAAAAATTTAGTCCTCACGCCCTTGATGATTGCACACTTGTACAATTTCCAGTGGTTATCCCTTCTTCTTTTCTTGTAATTAAAAAGAAAAGTTGTAACTTCCAAGACAATTTGAATAGATCATCTTTATTAGAAGCCTAAAACAGCATGCAAAGTACTGTTGAATCACTGCATCCATTTCTCAGATTATTTAACCATAAACTAACTCCCAATTGTAAGGTCACCAACTTTTCATGGTCAGTATGTTATAGTGATTTATTTTTTATTTTAAATAAAGCCTCGTTATTAATATAGCATGCTACTTTTAAATTCCTCTTTATACAAAAACCTTTTGTTCTCTCTCTCTCTTCCTCCGCTCGTTATACTTGTTAAAATATATTTGTTAAAAATCTATAATATATATAATTTGTTTTTCCTCTTCTATTGAAGGAACTGAAGAGTCAAGCAGCAAAGATATTAGGTGCTGTGGATTTTCTTGGCAATCCTTTAGGTTTTGTATATGATGTGTCCGATGGTTTATCTGAGTTGATTAATGAAGGCAATGTTGGAGGACTAATTAAAAATGTAGCCCATGGTTTGTCAGACTCAGCAGCAAAAGTAAGTACTTTTATGTTCATAATATACACTATCAATAATTGTCTGGACATCCCTCTTATTTGAAATTATGAAACATTCCAGGTTTGTTAATAACATAAAAACCAGTGTACAGATGGAAGCAGTATTTCATTGTAACAGTTGGTATGGCAACACAATTTGAACTCGGTGACTATGAGAGAGGTGTCATCGTGGGCTCTGTCACATTGGTGGCATATGCATACGTGCCATTGCCGCTCAAATGAAACATCCAAAATCAACAGTTGCTAATGCGATGAACAAACGGAGATGTTCTGGCATCACTAGTGCAGGGAAACATCCAGGGCAGGCACAGGAGGATGTAAAAACGGATGGCACACAAAAACCAGTACAATCGGCACATACCACCCATTGATGAGTTCAAGAATGCCAGTAACACAATGGTGAGCACTAATTCTGTACAAAAAGAACTCCATTTGCTGAGTTTCCACAGAAGAGCTGTGGCACACAAGCAGAACATAACAACAATGAACAAGGCAGCTTATCTACCCTGGTACAAAGAGCATGTTGACCAGTGGAAAATGGTACTCTGGAGTACCATTTTCCACTGGTCAACATGCTCATCTGGGTTCATCTGTTTCCAGTCTGATGGCAGGTTGTGGAGGCAGCCTGGTGAACGCTTGCTGCCAATGTGTTGTACCCACAGTAAAGTTTGGTGGTGGATGAGTAATGGTGTGGGATGCTTTCAGCTGGTTTAGAGTGGGACCACTGGTCATTGTCTGTGGTTCATGAAGGCAACTAGTACCTTGATATTCAGGATAATCGAGTGCTACCTACACTGTGGAGTTTTTACGGAACAGAGCCGTGTTACTATCAAGACGACAATGCCTCATACCACAAAGCTGCATCTCTTATGGAATGAAGTATTAAAAGACTGCTCTGGCTTCATAGAGTCCTGACCTCAACTCCATTGAACACCTGTGGGATGAACTGGTACTGCGATTGAGGTCCAAAGCAGCACTTACTCGATCTCTCTCTCGTAGAACTCAGTGCTGCTTTGATGGAGGAATGGAGAGAAATTCCACCTGATGTCTGCTGCAAATTGTTGGAAGCCTCCCTCAAAGGGCACAGGAGGTGATCAAGGCCGAAGATGGACATAGCTGATATTAGGGTTTGCCTGCTAGTATCAATTGTGAATTGCTAAAGTGTCCACAGAATTATTGGTAGATAGTTTATATATATCATGGGACATCGAAATATATATGTATTTTAGTAGATATATTACAATACATTTATTAGCTGAATTACAGAAATAAAGTTTGCATACATAGTAAACATCAACAGTAATACCTAACATATAGGACACATCATGAATGTTCAAATTTAGATGTTGCTCCAGAACTATGCATGCTGAATAGCTGCATCAGCCAAATATCTGTTTGTGCAAGATTAATCCTAGATTGTGCAAGAAAGACATATCAAATGATGTTTAATTGTTTCTATTTCATGCATGCAGAGGTCTGAGTCTTTCATATAACTCAATTTTTTTGAAGTTGTGTTGAATTTTGCTATCTTGATGCTTAGCCTATTGTCAGTGAAACATGTAAGTATTAATTTCTTGTATTCTGCTGATTATTTTGAAATTTGTTTTACAACAAATACAGCATTAGTACATGTTCCACTTGATGGAATCCTTGTCATTATAATTTAATCATGATTCTAATTCTTCTCTGATGGGTTTTGCACATTTTTAAGACAATGCACATTGAATTTGTTCTCAGATAGATTTTAGGTTGATATTTTGTTTCCTATGTTTATTTTATTCTTATGCTTACAGTCATTTCTACCTTCATATTTTATGATTAATCAAACATTCCATTAATTCCAGCCAGTTTCCAATTTTTCAATTTTGAGATGACTCATTGCTTATTCCATCTATAGTTTCTTACTTGAATATTTTTGGTGTTTTTATTTATTCTTCACCTTTATATAATGTGGTAAAATAATTTTTCCATTGTTCTTCTGTAACTAGTATATTTATGTATTCATGTTTCTTTTCTTTGTTTTCAAATATTTTTCATTTTTGTTTCTGTGTTCTGTAAAAGTCGTATTCCAGTTCTTTAGAATAACCTTTTCCAATATTTAAGTGTTGCCATCCAGTGGCAAAAATAGGACAATTGTTCCGAGAGCTGTGAAAGAATAAGTTATATTTTTATATTGGTTGTAGGTGATATTGGTAATTTATCAATTAAATTTTGTGCAATAGCTGAGATTGGTAGGCAATGTTCAGTTGAGTTCAGATTGTGTATTAATTCAATTCTGTGTGATTCATTGTGTATTGCTTTAAGAGTTAACAAAATGGCAATGAGATGTAGATCAGCATAAAAGACGAATGTAAGCAGTGTAGATTTTTCAAAAATGATAAGGTGGTTGAATGCAATATATATGCTTTTTTATGGTAGACCCACACACTAGAGGTTGGATGGTTAAACTTAACCTAACCTATAGTGCATTAGTACTGTGTATGGGAAGAGGTTTGAGTAAGGGGGAACTTGTTTACATTAGATTTGAAAGATTTTGTATTGTATTCCGGAAACACATAGGAAGGGAGGCATTTCCAGAGAACAGCAGCAGTAAGAATGAAGGAGGAGGAGAAGAAACTTGGTCTCTTGGTGAGATGTCGGGTGATAGCTGCATGAGTTTTGGCACTAATCAAGGGATTACTGTAATGCCTTGAACAAAAGAGGAATCCTAATTCTTTAGATATCAAGGAGGAAATGGCTGTAATGTGTTTATGCCAAGACAAGCTTGCCAAGAGTCTGGGTGTTTTGTTTTGCAGGCATTGAAATTGACAAGGTTATCTGAATCTCACTGAAGAATAGTTTGGAGATCAGAATTTATTATTACAGAGGTTCTCGCTCTGTAGGTTTTGATGGTTTATGTTAAGTTGAACTGCATGATGGGGAAAAAAGCACATTTGAGGCTGTTTGGTGTGAGATACAATCCAGCAGAACAAAATATACAATTGGGTGCTGCTATAGACCGGGTGATGGAGTGGATGGTGTGGATAGTATGCATAAGCAAATAGAAGAAATGAGTGGAGGGAGGGTAATTATTATGGGTGATTTCAATTATGGTAACATTGACTGGAAAGAGGAGAGGGCACATGGGAGGAAGGAATTGGATTTTATGCGGTTATTAAGGGACAACTATCTACGGCAACATGTATTGGAAAATACCAGGGGGCAGAGAGTGCTGGACCTAGTAATTGCAACCGAGAATGTGGCTGTAATGAACATGACCATGTTGCCACCAATTGGTGAGAGTGACCATAAAGTCATGACTTGGGAGGTGGCTAAAGGAGTCGAATTTACAATTAAGACAGGGTACATGTGGAATTACCGGGCTGGTAAGTATGACAAGCTTAGGTGTGTGCTTGGCTCAATGCCATGGCATGTAAAACTGCAAGGGCTGGATGTTGATAATGCATGGGAGGTGGTTAAGAACTGTTTGCAGGAGGCAATGGTTGACTGTATACCAAGAGTCCGAATAATAAATCAATTATTCGAATAATAAATCAATAGTCCGAATAATAAATAAATTAAATATAGTGTGGCTTTTTGTCACAAATTGTGCGAAAATTGTGCATCGGTTAGAAACAAGTGTCCTTCAGTGGTATTATTGTTTAGAACTGTGTTGTATATATTGTGTTTTCACTGCCGTTTGTTTCACTATATCAACGTGTAAAGATGGCGTCCAACAAGAAACGTACGTCAGCGGCGCGCAGGACTTCTACTACTACACGAAAGGCTGGCTCAGCGTTAGATTTTTCGCAATGGATGCGTTGCGGAAACTGCTACATGTATGCACCGAAAAATGTGAAGGATCTGTGGTCGGTCTGGCAAAATGAAAAGAAAGAAAATGTCGACGTATGTGAGAAGTGTCGGGATAGGCTGGAGCGTTTAGGAATGGAAGCTGACATCGGGACCGTAGCGGAAGAACTTCGGCGGGAGTTTATGAAAATGAAAAATGACCTTCATCTTCTTCATGAGGAAGTGATCGGTAAGGAGATACTGGAAGTTAAAGCTGAGTTTAATGTGTTAGACAGAGAAATTAGGACTATAGAGATTACTTTAGCTGAAGTAACTAGAACAGGATTACATATAGGTGAGTCTTTGGTGAATGATTCAGTAATAAATAATATGGGAGTGATTGGGAGTCAACATAATAAAACCACAAGTGGCCAAGAAGAAATGAGATGTAGTGAGAGTGGGGGGGGTAAGTAATAGAGAGTTGAGTAATGAAGCTGGGAGAGTCATGCTGAATAGTGTAGAGAATGAGTCCATGAGTGTGAACTTGAATGAAGTTAATAGTGGTAAAATATATGGTGATTCTATGATTAAGGGTATGGAGAGTGGTATGCATGAGGAGTGCTTGGCTGATGGTACAATAGAAAGAGTGGCTTTAGCAATAAAGAGAGGGCATGAAACAGACAAGATGATAGTTATGGTGGGTACGAATGACCTGAGAGGTAGTATAAATCGGGTAGGAAAAGATTTAAGAACATTATTAGATATCGTGAAGAGCAAAAGTGTCAATGGGAGAATAGTGTGCGTGCTGCCTCATTTTGACAATTACGAGTTAAGTAGACGAGCAATGATAATGAATGATATGATTGCAAGAATGTGCAGAAAAAGAGGTCTGGAGTTTGTTGATGTTTGGAGTGTGTTTGAAGGAAAAAGGCAGTTGTATGCTAGAGATGGACTCCATCTTAAAGTGGAAGGACATAAGAGATTGAAGAAGTTATTGTTTTCTGAACAGGTTGAAGTTGAAGGCAGGGAAACTAATATTGAAAAGGTTGAGTGTAAGAGAGAGAAACATTAGCACTGATTGTGTATTTATTGATCCTTATAGGCAGAATAAATTGCAGAAGAGAGGGGAAAAAAATCGGCATAGGACTACGGTAGTTAGTGACTTATATATCAGTTCTAAAGCCGGTACAAGATCTAGAGGGAATCTGCAATTTTTGTATACCAATGCTAGAAGCATTAGAAATAAGAGAGAAGAATTTTTGGCATTAGTCAGTGAAATCTCACCAAAAGTTGTAGGCATTAGTGAAACTTGGCTGTCAGCAGAAGATGTGGTCACTGGAATTGAATGTGATGGGTACAGTATTTTCAGGGAGGATAGAGAAGATAGAACAGGAGGAGGAGTACTGTTGATGATAGCTGATGTGTTGCAGCCAAAGAAAGTAGTATATCATGATGATAGACATGTCAAGGAGAGTTCATTTGAGGCAGTCTGGTGCGAAATAGTGACCAACGCAACCAAATATACATACCCCTTCTTGGATGCTTGCAAGTGAGCCTGCAAGTGAGCTTGCAGCCATCCCATGGCAGAACATATTGCAAGGGAAAGATGTTAGCAGTGCTTCGGATAAAATCAGCGGGTATCTGAGGAAAGCAATATCAGATTGTGTCCCCATGGTCAGGAGGTCAAACAAGGCAGGCATTAGATGGATGAGCAGTAGTATCAAGCTTGAACTACAAAAAAAGAAAATGTTATGGAGAATTTACAAGGAGAAGGGCGATCAGGACACCCATGAGCAGTACAAGGCTCAAGCTAGGAAGGTTACCAGCATAGTAAGAAAAGCTAAATCAGATTATGAGAAGACCTTAGCCAAAGAGATCAAGGGTAATCCCAAAGAGTTCTTCCGCTATGTGGCAAGTAAGAGGAAGAATGACTTCGGAAGGATAACCTTAGTGGGTGCTGATGGTATTGAGGTGACAAAATCAGATGTAATAGTCGAGTTACTGAGTGATCACTTCTCAAAAGTCTATCACCCAAGTGAGGATATCTCTATACCTATAGCAATACCTAATGTGAGAATTGAAGCTAAAGAATCAGAGGTATTAAATATATTGCAAAACTTAAATGCAAACACTGCGGTAGGCTTAGATGGAATATCAGCTCGGGTGTTGCGTGAATGTGCAAATGAATTGTCAACCCCTCTTACCTGGATATTTAATTTAAGTTTGAACTCTGGTATGGTCCCTAGGGAGTGGAAGTTAGGCAAAGTGGTTCCTTTGCATAAGGGTGGCTCTAAAACTGCAGTATTGAATTACAGACCAATCACCATCTCAGGAGTAGTGGTAAAAGTATTGGAAAAGTTGGTTAAAGACAAAATTCAAGAATGGGTGGATCAGGATATGATACTCTATAGAGGCCAACATGGTTTTGTTAAAGGTAGATCCTGCCTTAGCAATCTATTAACTATCCATAATAGAATAACATCAGAGTTGGACAAAGGAACTGGCTACACAGTGGTACTTCTGGATTTTGCTAAGGCTTTTGACAGGATACCCCATAGAACACTGTTACGCAAATTGGAGCAGATGGGAATGGATATTAAATTGGTGATATGGATAGGAGAATGGCTCAGGGAGAGATACCATAAGGTGGTGTATGGAGGAGCCGAGTCCAGAATGAGGCAGGTGACCAGTGGTGTGCCTCAGGGCTCTGTGCTTGGGCCAATGTTGTTTAATTTGTATATAAATGATATAGGAAACGGCTTAAAGGGAGATATTCAGTTGTTTGCTGATGATGCAAAGTTGTGTAGTGCAGTAAAAAATCAAGCTGATGTTGAAAGTTTGCAGGAGGATTTAAATAAGCTGGTAAAATGGGCAAAAGAAAATGGATGTCAGTTCAATGTGGAAAAGTGTAAAGTCTTGCATTTTGGGATTAAAAGATTACCAGCTGTGTACTACATAGATGGAAAGGTACTCCAAGAGATTGATGAGGCTAGGGACTTAGGGGTATTGGTAGATAAGGAGATGAAGTTCAGAGGACACATTGCTAAGGTGTCCAAGATTGCACATAGGATTACTTGGTTGTTAAGGAACACACTGACATCCAGAGATAAAGAGGTTATTATTCCCCTTTATAAAGCATTGATACTTCCACATTTGGATTACTGTGCTCAGGTCTGGTCACCTGGATTCCTTGGAGATGAGGAGGCTGTGGAGAGGGTTCAGAGAAGAGTGACCAAGTTGGTGAGTGATATAAAAAATGCTCCCTACATTGATAGATTGAGAGCTTGTGGATTGCAGAGATTGGTTGATAGGCGAAGAAGATGGGATATGATAGAAACATTCAAATTACTAAAAGGTTTTTATAGGATTGATGCAGGGGAAATGTTTCAGCTGTGTGATAGTGATGGAAGAACAAGAGGTCATTTCTGGAAATTAAAGAAGAGTGTGGTAAACAAAGGTGTCAGAACAAGGTTTTTTGCCTGGAGGGTGGTGAATGAGTGGAATTCATTGCCTGACTTTGTTGTGAGCTCTTCATCTGTAAATGAATTCAAGAAGAGATATGACAGATATTGTTTTGCTAGTTTGGGTCTCCCGCGATGAGTCTACTGACTCCATGGAGATACCCGTAATAATAATAATAATAATAAAATGGATGAATAACACTATTAAGCTTGAGCTGCAAAAAAAGAAACAATTGTGGAGGAAATTTAAGGAGAAGGGTGACCATCAGGTGCAGGAACAGTATAAAGCTCAGGCCAGGATGGTAACAAGGGTGGTAAGAAAAGCAAAAGCAGTTTATGAAAGGAAATTGACCATGCAGGCTAAAGAGAATCCCAAACAGTTTTTTCAATATGTTGCAAGTAAAAGGAAAAATGCTCATGGTAGAATGATCTTAAAAAATGCTGAGGGTAGGGAGGTAACCGAATCAGTCGATATTGTGGAATTACTGAGCGAGCACTTTGCAAGAGTATATCATCCAGGTGGTGACTTTGCAGGAATGGAAGAACCAACAGCTTATACTGGAATTGTGATGAATGAAGTAGAGGTAACTAGTCTATTACAGAACCTCAATGTCAATACATCTGTGGGATTGGATGGTATACCAGCTCGTGTCGTACGTGAAGCGGCCAAAGAATTGTCAGTGCCCTTGACCATTATGTTTAATTTGAGCCTCAGGACTGGGTCAGTCCCAAGGGGGTGGAAAGAGGGGAAAATAGTTCCACTGCACAAAGGTGGTTCCAAGGCTGCTGTTGAAAATTACCGGCCAATCAGCATAACAGGAATCATTATCAAGGTCTTAGAGAAAATAGTCAAGAGGAAAATACAAGATTGGATAGAAGAAAATGGGATACTGTATCGGGGACAGCATGGTTTTGTGAAGGGTAGGTCATGCCTCAGTAACTTGCTCACATATTATAACACAGTGACGGCTGAACTGGATAAGGGTAATGGGTTTACGGTGATTCTACTGGACCTTGCCAAGGCCTTTGACAGGATACCACATGGAATTCTAATCAGTAAATTGGGGCATATGGGGATGGACATAGGGTGGGTGAGATGGATAGGAGGGTGGTTGACGGAGAGATATCAGAGAATGGTTTACTCAGGAGTAGAGTCCACAAGACGGCCTGTGACTAGTGGTGTGCCACAAGGATCTGTTCTTGGACCACTGCTGTTTAATTTGTTCATAAATGATATAGAAAAGGATCTGAGAGGAACAGTTCATTTGTTTGCGGATGATGCGAAGTTGGGTAGGGCAATAGTGAATGCAGATGACGTCAAAATTTTGCAGGATGATTTGGATAGATTGGAGGTCTGGGCTAAGGAGAATGGATGTCAGTTTAATGTGGCAAAATGTAAGGTTATGCATTTTGGGGTGAAAAGATTGGCGGCAGTTTACTGCATTGGTGGAACCGTGCTCCAGGAAATTGATGAGGCACGAGATTTAGGAGTGTTGGTAGATAAGGAATTGAAATTTAGGGGACACATAGCAAAAGTGGCCAAATCAGCTCATCAAATCACTTGGTTGCTGAAGAATACGTTGACAAGCAGAGACAAGCAGGTTATTGTTCCTCTGTATCGAGCCTTGATAAGACCCCATCTAGACTACTGTGCTCAGATTTGGTCACCTAGGTTTCTTCTTGATGGGGAGGAGGTGGAGAGGATCCAGAGGCGCGTGACCAAGATGATAGCAGGTCTGTGGAATGAACCGTATGAGAACAGGTTGAGGATTTGTCGGTTGCAAAAATTGGTTGATAGGCGGAGGAGGGGAGATATGATTGAGACATTCAAATTACTGAAGTTTCTATAAAATTAATTCAGAAGATATTTTTGAGAACAGGGCTGGTTGTGGGAGGACTAGGGGACATCCATGGAAACTGGGCAAAAGTGTGGTTAGTAAAGGTGTTAGAGCTGGGTTCTTTACTTTTAGAGTAGTGAATGAGTGGAATGCGCTCCCTGAGTCTGTGGTGGATGCTGTGACAGTGAATGAGTTTAAGGCGAGGTATGATAGATACTGTATGAATGTCAAATAGTTGTGATGAATATGATTTGGGGTCTCCCTCGATGAGTCTAATGACTCCCTGGAGTTGCCCGTAATAATAGTAATAGTAATATCCAAATGTATGCAGCAGCCAACCAATGGCCTCTCACAACTCCATACCAACAGAACAAATTTCTCCTTTTTGTTCTTCTCTTCCATTGCTATCCTCTGGAAAAACAGTCTCCTACCATGTGTTTCCAAAGGAATACAGTCCACAATTTTTCAAGTCAAATGTGAACAAGTTCTGTATTGCCCATCTACAATACTATTGTACTATGGGTTGACCGACCAACCTCTTGTGGATGGATTCTACATTTAAAAAAAAAAAAAAAAAAAAAGGAAGAAGAGATTGTTCACTGAGTTTAACATGATAAATTTCATGCAATATACTGTATGCTATGTACTTATTACCAAAGGTGAATAGTTTCTGGTATAAAAGAGAGCAGCAAGAGATTGTATCAGAAATATTTCATAAGTGCATATCAGAGGTAGAAGACTTTTCAAAAGTGGAAATGAAGTGACAAGTGTTAACGATGAAAGAGGCAAATGTGTGAGTGTAAAAGAGAATGTAATTGAAGGAGTGAGCAGTAGCACGTGAAATATTAACGAAACTATGAAAGAAGTGGTGGAACTCAGCATCATAACAAGGCAGCAACTATAAGAGAAATAACTTGCTGACCTTCACAGGGCCAAACATTCGCTTGAGCGATTGAGAAGTGTCTGGAAATAGTACAGCTGTGAGAAGAATGAAAAGAAAAGTGAGTGAATAAATATGAATGAACATAAATTCGGGTGGGGAAGGATAAGGAGAGCATATTGTATGGAGATTATATGGTAAGAGGGGTATTTGATGAGAACATATTGAAATCATGTTTCCTGGATGCAGTTATTCGGGATGTAAGTGTAGCCTTCAATATCCAAAGGAGAAAGTAAAGTTGATTGTTTTAGTTGCCACATATGATTTGAAAGGCGAGAAATATAAAGCTAGAAAGATAGAAAGCGTTATTGAAAGAAATGAAAAAGTGAGAAAGAGAGAGAGAGAGAATGAAGATTGTGTATCTGCTGCCACAGTATGACAAGTGAATTGAGGAGAGCTATGATTATGAATGAGTCAGTGTGCAGATTGTGTAGGAGGAATAGTGTGCAGTTTGGAGTAAATTTAATAGACTAAAGGACTTGTGGATTGCATTCAAATGCTTTTAGAGTTTTATGTTTAGAGAAAGTGTTGTTCACTGAAAGGTTGTAAATACAAAATCAGGGAAGCAGGGTGTTTGGGGGTGCAGGAGAGTAGATGCAGGTAAGCATGTATCCAGCCATCTCTCAAATAAATGAATGTTTGAATTGCTGAGGAACTGATTGCAGTTCTTCAGCAAAAGTAAAAGTTAAAAAGGAATTCAGGACTGAGCTAGAGGGTTTATTTGAGGCTATCTGGTTTAAGATAGAAGCCAACTGGAAAAAAAAAAATATCATTGATCTTGCTATAGACTTGGGTGTGTGCACAGAAAGATAAAGATGCCATTCATCTTCAGATTAACAAAGTTAATATAGACTGAGCAATCAGTAGGGGGGGACTTCAATATGGGGGTATTAACTGGAAAGAGTACACAGCTGGTTGGAAACAAAATTTATACAGTTACTAAGGAATACTCACTTGAAATAGCATGTGGTGAATGTTGGATCTGGTTATAGCATTATAAGATGTATCCATACCTAAAGTAGCAATCTGCTTCTGATTGAGAGAAAGTGATCCAATGCATCCTTGTCCCAAAATATTGCTAAATTTGTAGGATTCTCATTTAAAAAGAGGATATATATTGCAGAACTATAGAACCAGTGATTACCACAAATTTAAAAGACAGCTTGGAGTAATGCCATGGCATAAAAAGCTACAAAGGAAGAATGTCAGTAGTTTATGGGAAATGGTTAGAGAGTGTTTGAAGGATGCAGTATGAGATTGTATCGTCCTCAAAATTAGGAGGATAAACCATGTAGGAGCTAAGTGGATGGGTAGCATCAGAAAGTAACAGGTTGGGAAGGGGGGGGGGGGTAAATCATTATGGAAGAAATATAAAGAAAAAAGTGATCATCATGCTCATAAGAAATACAGAATATATAGGCAAGAAGAGTGAATAGCATGGTAAGGAAGGCTAAATCAGATTATGAGAGGAAATTAAGCAAATTAACAGAAATTCTAAACAATTTTTTCACTATAGTGAATAAGAGGAAAAATATGGAAGAATTACTTTAATCACTGCAGATGGTAGGAAAGTGACAGAAGCAAAATAAATAATTGAGTGTAAGTAGTCACTTTGTAAGGCATATCATCCAACTGGAAATGTTAGTTACAGTTGTGATAACGTGATTGATCACTATTCTGACATCAATCTCACATTGAGACTGATATGAGAATAGTGATAAACTAACTGGAGGTTGATCATCATATTGAGAAATAGGATCAGATGGGATATCAGCCCCTTGTGAGAATGTGCAAGAGAACTGACACTGCCTTTTGAAATGAGGCTAAGATAGTTTTGTACATGAAGAAGGCACAAAGACAGAAACAGCAAATTAAATTACAAACTGATTATTAGTATCTCAGGAGTTGTGACTAAAATACTGGAAAAGTTAATTACAGGCAGCATTCAGAAATGGGTGAATAAACACATGATACTGATGGGTGTGGGCAGCACACTTTGTGGAAAAGTAGGCCCTGTCTTAATAATTTATTCACTTTTTTATAAGCATCATAGCAAGCAGGAGTGAATGTTGGTCTTGAAATTCATGCTTGCTCTTGTTATCATTCAGGCAGTGAGAGATATGATTGAAGTCTGATTAGCAGAATAATGAATTACTGACCATTTAAAACTATATATTTAGAAATTTATGTACATTTAATCATACAAATACAACATTTATTTTACAAATGATATTCTATCTTTTTCAATTTAGCTACTTGAATACAAATTCTAGTAGCTAAACTATTCATAAAGACAATCCTATGGTTTTTCTTTATTAACTAGTCAATAACATCGTCATAAAAAGTTGGTTGTAACTTAATTTTCCCAAGCAACACACACACTTGTAAAGGCTGGCTGAACTCAGTGGCTAGAGCTATGGTGACTGCTTATGGCCTATGTTTAAGCAACAGAGTGAGACGACATGAAATGGCTATGCGCGCGCTCTTGAAATCACAGTGCTGCTGCAAGGACCTGGAAGCTCCTACAACCGAGCAAGCCAAGGTAGCTTTGACTAAACGAGCAAGCATCGGCCTTCGATACACAATGCAAAGCTCAATTATTGCAGCGCAAGCTTAAGGCATCTTCTGTGTACAAAAATGAAAGCCTAAATGGCTTATAAATGCATGCATTTATTAACAAATAAATATTACTTCTTTCTTAGTTAATGAGCTTGCGCAGTAAGCATGGAGAATTTGCCCCTGGTAGCAAGTTAGATAAAGAACATAGTTACATTGTAACGTCTACTAGAGTTTGTAAAGATATTTAACAGAATACTAAACGGAAATGGCAATGGATATGATGTCATAGCTAGAATTCAAGAAATTGAGGGTAACTAGAGGAGTTCTTCTGACCTCAGGACCAGGGCACTGCTGTTAATTTGTATATTAATGATATAGAAAATTATTTTGAGGAGAAAATCCAGTACTATCCCCACCCCCATCCCAAGGTTGGCTTGGGCAAGGGGGGATAGTAGTTAATAAAAGTGATCCAGCAGGATGATTTGAATAGATTGCTTTGTGGGCAAAGGATAATGGATGTCAGTTTAATGTAACAAATTGTAAAGTTTTGGGATGAAAAGATTATACTCTATCATAGCGTTTCTAAACCCAAGGACCAGTAAAATGCCTAAAACAATTCTATGGACCACTATGAAGGTAGTGTGAAAAGTTCTCGGCCTAACAATGAAAAAACTAATTTATAATTTCAAAATTATTTTTATTTTTCAGCATAATATCCCTTAAGACTAATACATTTATTCCAGCAATGCTCCAGTACCATTATCCTGTCCCTGTAGTGGTTCTCAGGAAGATTGCAAAATACCCCTCTAGAGCTACAATCACCTCTTGATTCGAAGAAAAATGATGACCAGCAAGGAAGAGATAGAAGTCAGAGGGAGCTAAATCTGGGGAATAGGGTGGATGTTCCAACAATTCATAGTGTAGATCCCTTAATTTTCCAATTGCCAAAACATCTTTGTGGGCAGGTGCATTGTCCTGATGAAAGATGATTTTTTCTTCTGCGAACTGGGTCTTTTCTCATAAATTTTTTTGTCAAGTCTGGATAAAAGATCGGAATAATATTCTCCAGTTATTGTTTTACTCTTTTCAAGATAATTAATAAACAAAATGCCTTTAGCATCTCAAAACACTGATGCCATGACCTTTCCTGGTGATGTGACCGACTTTGTCTTCTTTGGTGCTGAACAACTTCTGTCCACTGTTTTGACTGCTGTTTGGATTCTGGCATGCAATGGTGAATCCAAGTCTCATCCATAGTAAAATCAATACACAAAAAATTTTATTCTTGTTAAAACGCTCCAATCACTGTTTAGAGATTTTCATGCGAGTGCATTTTTGATCTGCTATGAGCAAGCGTGGCACCCATCTTGTGCAAAGCTTTTTCATTTGCAATTCTTCACGCAAAATATATCCTACATGTTCTTTTGAAATGCCTGTAGTCTCAGCAGTTTCACACATTTTGACTCGCCGGTCATCCTGCACTTGATCAATGATTTCTGGTGGTGTTACACTTTTAGGATGTCCTTCACATCGATCATCTTTATCTTCATAGACCAAACCTGGTCTGAGATCCTCTTATGCTGAGAAGGTAGAGTTAAGAAAATGTCAACAGCTACTTAAATTCTCTATTACACTGTTTGATAATTTAAGCATACTTGAACCAAAAGATATATTTCGGTGATTACACCACATTTTTTTTATTATTCAGTTATATAAAACACTGAAATAATAGTTCCCGACAAGTTTCGTAAATCGTAGGATTTACATCTTCAGGGGTTAAATATAACTTAAAGTTTAAACAAGAGAATTAAGAAATACAAATCATAACCGTCTGGCTATTCTTACTTGAACCTTTATGATCTTGACTTTCTCTGTTGATCACATCTATTGCATGATGTAAGTCCCACTCCAAAAATGGTCTCATTCGATAAGCATCCACTTGCGAAAAAATTGCAGCAAGCTTATTAACTTAAAGACAACTCACGAAACATCCAACAGAAAAAATAGATACTTCAGTATCTACTGAAAGTAACTTGAACTTACTTATTGATTCTAATACATCAGAATGTGTATTGCATCTATTTCCAGAAAAAGAGATGGACGCCAAAAACTTTTCTCTTTGCAGGAAACTTATTTAAAACAAAGTGAGGATACTACTTTCTAATCACAGCATGCTCAATATGTTTAACACCAGATTCTGAATGAAAAGTAGATAAAGAACACACCATTTATCTACCTTTGGTGATAATGAATGTATTGTTGCTGATCCCAAAGTTATTGCAGACATGGGAGAAAATTTTGTCAAGATCTCATTAATAGATTCCTATCCTCCTGATTTCATTAATTTCAAAAGAACAACAAGAAAAACAGCAAGTAAGGTTTTGCACTAAGGAGATTGAGCTGTACAATTGGCCATCTGTTATGGAGGAACTCAAAAAGAAGGAACCTGTCTTGATCAAATTTATCTCTCTTCTTCCCTTATAAATAGTATAATTCAGATAAAACATATTGGCTTCAACATGTCAGATCCTAATCCACTTCTACTTAAATTCTGCTGCATGAAGAAGTAGAGATCAGTTCTGGACCATTTAGACTTCCACCAAATTTTCTGTTCATCCTTTCAACCAAATTCCAGACTGTCTGTTCAAATTGGAGTAATGTTATCTGGAACTGCGATATGTGGTTAAAATTCAAACAAGCAGTAAAACAGAATATGATCAAATGGGGAAAGGAATAGGCTTTCCTCAAAAGAAAAAAATTGAAAGACCCGTATAAAGAGAGAAGCTAGTTCGTAGCAAACCAGTGCAATGGTATAGAATGCACAACATAGTTAGAAACATTAACATAGAGATAGAACTGGAAAGACAGAAACAAGTAGAAGAAAGAAATTTTAAAATAAGAATACAGCAGCACTTAGCAGATAGCCCTTCCGCTGCATTCTTCAATAGATAATTCACTAAATTTTGCAATGAAAGGACTGTCACTCAAATCTGGTACTCTAATCTGTGTCATCTGTTACCAATTGGAAACAGTAGAATATGCATTCTACAGCTGCTCCCCTTCCCTGTGTATTTGGAACAGATTATGTAATGTGTTGAGCATTCCATTACTTATATTATTTTTTTGCAGTACCCACCACCTGTCAGCAATGGAAAGAGAATTTTGATTTTTATAATTAATGAATAAATTCGGGACCGTTGGAAGTTCTTCTTGCAGCTGTTGCCCCCACAACCCAATTAGGAAAGGTGGGCCTTGAAGATGTATGTATGTATGTATGTATGTATGTATAATTAATGAATTAAAATACTGTTTATGGAGGATTAGAAAGAAACATGGATTTGAAAATGAGCAATATGACATACAAATGCCTTATAATACTGTATCGTGGAAATTTTATTGTTCAGTCAGACAATTTTTGTATTTAGAAAGAAGTATTCTAGGAGATATCAAATTTTTGACTAGGTGGTGTCGGTGGATGATTTCGTGCTCACACTCCACACCTTAATGATGTAGCAAAGGAAATAGAGCCCTCATAGTCTCAATGGCTGCCTTGATGCTTCCATCCTAATGGCCTCATCGCCAGAGTGATCGTACCATAACAGTATGAAAGCAACTCTGGCTAGCACTGCCTTTTGACACACAAGGCACGAAGAACAGTATTGTTGCAGTGGGTTGACGGGATTCTGCTTAGAGGCGCTCAGTTATCGTCACACATCAAGAATCTAAAGGCATTCAATTCGAGATGTACATGAAGCATGACATGGCCATGCATCGAACCAACTATGGCTTCTAGTATTTTCAGCCATAAGGGCAGCGATAGAGTCTGACATCTTGCTAACGCTAGGTCCAGAATATTTTCATGTTATTTTCATATTTATCCTGAAAGGAAGAATACCTTCTGATAATTGGATCCTGTCAATAAGTAAAGGGACAGCTTTCTGCTGAGGGGCTGGGGAGAGCAGGTTCATTTGCTCTGGCATAAAGACTTTGTATGAAATGTAAATTGCAACAGTAGCTATTTGAATACCTTGATGCAATTTACATGTCATCCAAAAAGTCTTTATGTTAGAGTAAATGAACCTACTGTCTCTCTCTCCCTCCCTTCAACAGAAACAGTTATCAGAATGCCCTAAAAATAAATCCTCTTCCTGAACATATCATATCAACTAGTATTTTTGTTCTATGTAGAGATGTTTAATGTTATACACTTAACACTGATATTCTCCCATTTGGTATGTTTGTGAAAGAGATTATATAAGCTACTGAATGAATATTGACAACAATGCTGAACGTAATAAAATTCCTCCATTGCCACTTTGTAATTTTGTGGCCTCTTTCTGTGCCACCCAAGGAAATCTCATACTTTATCATTAGTCTACTTATAGTTGTTTAATGTAGACAGATCGGAAGACCTGATTTTTTTACTGGTCTGTACTGCAGATCTGAAATTTCTGTTGGTTGTGCTGCTGTATTTCCCAACCACACTATATCCAGTCAGATTCCACTTGAATGCAGTAATTATACAGCTGAGCTGCATGCCTTTCAACTTGCACTTATACACGTGAAAGAAAACCACCACTGAAAATATATTATTCATACAGACTCATTCTTTACTCACTTCTCCTCTCCTGTGTACAGTCCATGTCTAGTGCTTTATGAGGTTCTCCAACTATTGTATAAAATAAAGATAATTATTATTTAATTAAGGGGATATTAGATCCCATATTGTTTTAAAACCGAATAAGAAACTCAAGGATCGGAATCGAAGAGTTTCATGCCAAATATAGTAACTATAAACATATCGGCGACTACTAGCATGAGCTAAAGCACGTAGTTCAAGTACACAGTACAAACTAGGGCAACTCGTTGCAAAGGTGGAGAAAGTTCTGATCGCTATTCTTAGTATTTTCCATAATGTAAAACCCATCTCCTAGGAGATGTATGATGTTATACATTATGGTGGGAGGTCACTACCCAGACCGGTTTCGATCTTTATTGAGATCTCATCAGTGAGTAGCTAGACCAAAGTATAATACTAAGGGTATAGCAAAAAGAACTTATATACTCTGCTATACGAGTTGTTAAAAAAGGTGCATCCGATCCTTGAGTTTCTTATTCGGTTTTTAAACAATGTGGGATCTAATATCCCTTTAATTAAATAATGTTTTACATTGCTGAAATGAAGCCTATTGGCTCTTTATTTTAAATAAAGATAATTAATTTTGATGTTTGGTTGTGTTGGATTCTCAACTATATTGAAATTAACAGAAATGAGAGACTGCAGATACTGTTGCTAGGCCAATTCATACTTTATACTGCTGTGCCTGGGATCTGTTTTGGGGCCATATTTGGGGAGATATTAAAAAAGGTGCATCCGATCCTTGAGTTTCTTATTCGGTTTTTAAACAATGTGGGATCTAATATCCCTTTAATTAAATAATGTTTTACATTGCTGAAATGAAGCCTATTGGCTCTTTATTTTAAATAAAGATAATTAATTTTGATGTTTGGTTGTGTTGGATTCTCAACTATATTGAAATTAACAGAAATGAGAGACTGCAGATACTGTTGCTAGGCCAATTCATACTTTATACTGCTGTGCCTGGGATCTGTTTTGGGGCCATATTTGGGGAGATATTCAGTTGTTTGCAGATAATACAAAGTTGGGATGAACCATGAAGAGTAGTGAAGATGTTGTGGCCTTACAAGAAGACTTGAATAAATTGAGTGATTGGGCATGGAAATGGGGATGTGAGTTCAATGTTGCAAAATGTAAGGTTTTAAAATTTGGAAAACAAAGATGGGATGCAGAATTTATGCTTGGTGAGAATATATTGTTTGGATGGAGATATTCAGTTGTTTGTAGATGATGCAAAGTTGTGACGAACCATGAAGAGTAGTGAAGACGTTGTGGCCTTACAAGAAGACTTGAATAAATTGAGTGATTGGACATAGAAATGGGGATGCTAGTTCAATGTTTCAAAATGTAAGGTTTTAAAATTTTGAAAACAAAGATGGGATGCAGAATTTATGCTTGGTGAGAATATATTGTTGGAGGTAGAGGAAATAAGAGATCTGTGGGTGATGGTGGATAAGGATCTAAAATTTAGGGGACACATCGCCAAAATTGTGAAGACAACACAAAGGCTTCTGGGAATGACGTGGAGGACACTAACGTGTAGAAGTAGGAAGATTCTTGTTCCGTTGTATAAGGCTTTGATTAGGCCACACATGGACTATTGTGCCCAGATTTTGTCACCGGGTTTTCAGAAGGATGAAGAGGTGTTGGAAAGGGTCCAAATGTGACTGACTAAGGTAGTTTCTAACCTCTGAAATGTCGAGTATGAGGAAAGATTGAGAAGATGTAATTTACAGAGTCTGGTGGACAGGATGAAGACGAAAGATATGATAGAGACCTACAAGTTGGTAAGGGGTTATTATAGGATCAATGCTGGAGAAGTTCTACAGAAAATAGTGGGAGATCAGGGGAGAACCAGAGGTCATCCCTGGAAACTGTATAAAGAGGGTGTGAGTAGGGGAGTGAGAGGCAGGTTTTTTTCATGCAGAGTTTTAAATGATTGGAATGCCTTGCCTGAGAGTTGGTGTCTGCAAGGAGTTTGAATGTGTTCAAGGCATGCTATGATGAGCTGTGTGTGTGATAAAAGGACCTCCCAGATGAGGTCTTGGGGTAATAATAATAATAATAATTTATTCACATGCTGTTTGTCATTCCTATACATGAGTTTCTCCAACTATTGTATAAAATGAAAATAATTACTTTTGATGTTTAGTTGTATTGGATTCTCAACCATATTGAAATTAACAGAAATGAGACTGCAGATGCTGTTGATGGATCAATTCATACTTCATTCACATGCTGTTTGTCATTCCTGTACATAAACTACAGACAGTTGATAAGAGAAAAAGTGATTAATCAGTGGTACAGTCAATACAGAGAAGTAGCTAGGCTTTCCATAGTCATAATTATCTCATATTCTGATCTATTAAGGATGGATAACTCACCTGTGTGACAGGTGATGTGTGACACTTATCTTACCATTTGCCATATTCTGGGAGAGTCAACACCACACTTGAGAAAGGAATGAAATTTTTTGAATGTCTGTGGCCAAACTAGAGCCACAGACATTCAAAAAGATCTCTTCAGACTCAATATTACATAAAGTTTTTAACTGTTTACATGGAATTAAGTTATACAAATATATGAAATCATAAATGTGATGCACGTGTAGATACTGTTTATTTAATTTTTAATTTTTTTTTTGTTGATGTTGTTGTTGTTTTTCCCTATACCAGTGATGGTGAACCTTTTTACCCAGGTGTGTCAAACATCTTTTTTTTTTAAATATTGACATTGTTGATGTGCCACTTGCATACATGCATTATAAATTTAACTCATAATCATAGATGGTGACTTATACATATCATATTAGGCTATTTATTTAATAGGACATTAATATAAAATCTATGAATTCATATTATACAATTAATTTAATAAAGTGAAATTACACTCTTACATTACATTTAATGACTTTTCTGTTGCTGAGTGCTGGTAGAAAGTTGCTTTATAGAAGGGCGATAGTGTGTACATTTTAATGCTACACAGGCAGCACTCAAATCGTTGCTCAATCTATTTCTCCCTTTTGATTTGATATTATTTAAGGCAGAAAATAGAGTTTCACAAGAGTATGTAGAAGAGAAAATTGAAGAGTTTTAGCAAAGATTTTAAGAGCATGAAAGTTTTCGGGAAGGCTATTTCACACGCTTAGAATTTCACAGTCTGAAATTTTACGTGCAGTATCATGCAGACGTTCCCGCTCAAGTTCTGAAATTCATTTCTAAGAGCAATAAACTTTCTTTTCCAGGTTGGATTACACTGGAAGTCGGCTAGTTGCATTTCTAGATCTTTTAAATCCAACTACTCAAAGCCATCTAATTTAAGATCCATGAATTCTGTTTCATCAGGATACTTTATGAATTGGATTGTTTGTTCCATTATTCGAAATTGCTCAAATCTAGAAGAAAACTGCTCAGTTACTGACTTTAGAACTTTGATAGATTGGTTGATATGTTGTTCATGATTTTTGGGGCTGGTTTCATTAAAAAAATTTTCGCTCTTGGGAAATATTAAAATTGTTACTTTCTAAATCACGTTGAAATATTTTAATTTTATTCTCAAAGCCAAAACCTACCTTCGCCTTAACTGAGAGCGATCTTACACGATTTATCGCAATTTTTTCATCAGAATACCAATATTTTTCACCATCCAAGGTGTGTCACCTGAAACCCTCAAATGTGTCAGTGTTGACACGTGTGTCATAGATTTGCCATCACTGCCCTATACCATGTGAAATTGAGAATGCGAACATGGTATAGGGAAAATTTATTGAAGGCAAAACACAAATAATGTTGAACAAAAGAGAAATAACGGCTTTTAGTTAAAAATGAATAATACGTATATACATTTCAAATACTTTTAAAAATAAACAGTGAAATACAAATTAATTATAAATATGAATTTGACAGCCTCTAGTCAGTAGTTAACAAGAATTAAAAATTTGGGCTAAGAAACAGTATATTTCTTTTAGTTTTGTAGTACACAAATAACAGAGATCAGTAGTTATGTTTTGATGCCTGAGTTTGTATATCACTATTTTTTTTTTTAGAAAAGAAGACCAAATAATCAGATTTTTAACATATAGCAAGCAGAGTATGTAGTATGAAATTTCTTCCTATAACATAGTACACAAATAACAAAAATAGACCATACATATACCTGTAATCGTTGCTTCATCGTCATCATCAAATTCCTGCCATGTTCCCACAAGGGTGTACAGGATATGATAGTACTACATGAAAAAATTATATCATTACTAACTTCCTATCTACAATTTTCCTCCAAATCAGTCTGTTACTTGTCAAGACTCCAACATTATCAGATCTTATATTTCTATCTTCTAAGGCACTTTGTACCGTATCAATCCACCTATATCTTGGTCTTCCTCTGGGTCGTTTTGCTGCCAACCTGGCAGAGAACACTATGTTTTGCTAATCTTTCCTCGCCCATTCTGTTTAGGTGACCATACCACCTGAGATTAGCTCTGCTAACGCAATCCTAGATGCTGACAATGTCAAGTTCTTTCCTAATATCCTAGTTTTTAATATGATATTGCCATTGATGCCATCTGTTCATGCCTATAATCTTTCTCAGGACTCTCATATTTGCGGTCTCTAGTCTTTGGTCAAGTGTTTTACTTCTGACCCATCTCTCAGATCTATAAGTTAAAACTGGTTTGAACACTGTCTTGTATACAGCTAATTTAGTGTTCCGACTAATTTCTCTCTTATTCCATATGAATTTATTCAATTGACTTCCAACCATACCAGCTTTTCTGATTCTGTTGTCTATTTCTATATTTAATTTACCATCTTCAGTAAAAATCGTACCTAAGTAGCTGAAATATTATTATTATTATTATTATTATTATTATTATTTGACACCTCCAGGGAGTCCAAAGACTCATCGAGGGAGAGTGTGCCAACAGCATCGAACGATTGGTCCCCTTTCAACTACTAACCGTGCTCAAACTTACTTAACTGAGCCATTAGTAGCGTTTTACTTGTTCCACAGGTTCTCCATTCACAAAACACTTGACATTTTCAATGATTCTGCCTATTTTCATTGTCTTTGTCTTTTTATTGCTGACCTTCATACCATATCTATTGCAACAGCTATTCGATTTAGTCAGAGAATCTTGCAGACTGGTAGCGGATTTATTTAGAAGTATAACATCATCTGCATAAAGCAAAGAGCTGACATTAACATCTCCAATTTTCATATCAGTAATTAATCGTTGCTTTTGCTTTGGAAAGTCAGAATAAACATTGGCATTTTTTAGCTGACTTGACTTGACTACAAATAAGTCTATACTATAAAATGGTAAATTAATTAACATCATAGAATAAATAAAAGTAAAAGAACAGACATCATATCACACATCCGAGTAACTGCAAATCAGACTTACTGCTATATAGCTATGGCATGTATAATATCATGACATGTCAACTTTACAAAAATGAATTTTTAAAAATTTATCTTATTATTAACTGCCATATATAAATCAATTTTTCTTTGAAACTATATCCTAACAGATGTCTTTCAAAGTAAAAGTGAGGAAAGTTTTTAAGGTGCCATTTTTTTATGACAAAATTATTACTTTTTTCTCTTATATTAACCATTTCATTTTGCATCACAGTTTAGATTTTTCTACATACGTATGAAGAGTCATAGCCGATGGTAAGATGGGGAAAAAAAATGCAATAAAATTCAGTCTGACTGCAGAGGAACACGTGTATTCTTGGGGGAAAGTGCATAACACGAATTGGTTTCAGGGACTTACTGAAACTTTGAAGGATTGCTGTTTTAGAAGTGATAAATAGGTTATTACCATAGTTAACTTGCTGTACTTGGACTAAGATTTACTGTTGTGACTCCTTAGTTAGATAGTCATTTATACCAGTGTTTATTATTATTATTTCAGGTGACTGGATCTCTTTCTGACAGCTTGGGAGTTGTAACTATGGATGATAAACATCAAGAAATTAGAAAAAGAATTAGACAGGATAATGTAAATCACGGCAGTGATCATTTAATGGCTGGCCTGAAAGGTTTAGGATTTGGTTTGTTTGGTGGGGTTACAAGTCTTTTTACACAGGCATATGAAGGAGCAGCTACTGAAGGGGTTCAGGTAGGTTATTTATGAGATTATATTATATATTATAATAAATTACATTCTATTATATGATATTATTATTTATACATGAGATTACTATTAATATTGTAATTTATGTTATCACATAGTGTGATTTTTTTTCTTAACGACTTGTATAAGAAACTGAAACACATTTTAGGAATATTAGTCAAGTGAGTTTAATTTATCATCCTACTAGTTTTACCAATTTTTGCTATCTCGGCATCTTCAGGGATACAATTGGTAAGCGATATGAAGTAACAGACCAGGTTTTAACTGACAGTTCTAATTCATACAAAATTAGTATTGTGCAAGACAATGCATGTGTCTCAGGAACATGATTTATTTGTTACAAGACAATGTAATTGCCGTGAAAGTTCATTTCTTTGATGCTTAGTGATCTAATTAAAGTTTTCCAAATTTCCGGTAGGATTAGACCTTGATTCTTGTGTAGGTTTCCTGTTGAACGGGCGACCATAGCAACCTACTTGAAGGTTCTGGAATGGGAGTTCTCTTCTATATAGGGCATATGACTCTTATCCCACTCAATAAGATGGTTGGAAGAGGCAAAGTGGGAAGAAAGGCCTGAAATATCTTGTCTGTTGTTTCTAACATAGCCTATGTGGTCCTTCTGTCTCGTTTCGAAGCTTCTAGAGGTCTGACCAATGTAACTAACATCACAGGAACAAGGTATATTATATACTCCAGAGTACTTGTAGAATGGACAAGGGTCTTTCGGTGATCTTAAAAATTTCCGAATAGTATTGACCGGCTTGAATGCTACTCTAATATTGTTGTGTGGTTTTAGGATAGCCAATTTTTTGGAAATACTGCTGACAAATGGAATAGTTATAGTACTGATGTATTGGGTGTCATCACGTTGTCTTTGTGGTATATCCGAAAAGAGAATCTTGTTGCAGAGTTTTTAGGATAACCATTTAAGGATGGCTCTCTGGATATTGTAGTTAATTCTTTTTATAAGTCATCTTGATCTGTGGTGTACTGTATAGCTCTTTTCTTAAGCATATGGATAATGCTATGTTTCTGGGATATATGATGTGA
This sequence comes from Typopeltis vanoorti, assembly GCF_054136105.1. NCBI lineage: Eukaryota > Metazoa > Arthropoda > Arachnida > Uropygi > Thelyphonidae > Typopeltis > Typopeltis vanoorti. The sequence continues at coordinate 15,969,114 of NC_143554.1, forward strand.
CGAGTTGAAATGGAGGTAACGTCCAGTATTCGTAAGTTTTCTATACACAGACAGGTTGATGCTGTTGTTGGTTTGTTTCTTTATTAGGATGTCTAAGAATCGAAGTTTTTCATCTTTTTCAATTTCTAATATGAATTTGATGATTCCAATTGTGTTCTCAATCTTTCTGTCAATATGATCATCAACACTTTACCAAGGTGACTTGTCAAGGCAATTGTTCTATAATTTTTACATTTTAGCTTATTTCCTTTCTTGTATAATATCACTCATATTGATTTCACCCAGTCCTCTGGCATTTTCACTTCTTTCCATACCATATTACATAGTTGGTGCATTTCTGTAACCATACTTTCACCACCATATTTAATCATTTCTCCAGTGATGTTATCGTTATCAGGACTCTTGTTGTGTTTTGGCCATCCTATTGCTTTTTCTACTTCTCCTCTTAAAATGTCCATATCATGCTCATTACCTGGTGGTGATATCTGCTTCAATCCTTCAGTCAGTTTCCCAATGCTATCTAAATTTAGTTTTTCTTCATATAACTCACTGCAGTATCTTGTCCACCGCTGTACAATTTTTTCTTTATTCATCAATACTTTGCCTTTTTCATCTTTAATTGTGGTCTGTTTTGGTTGCCACATTCGATTAATGGTTCTGATCATTTTGTATATCTCCCTTGTTTTATGCTCTTCATAGTACAGTAAAACCCCGAAGTTACGCAGTAGGCGGGACCAACAAAAAGTGTGTAAGTTGAATTCGCGTAACTCGGTATAATTTTGCATGTTATTTATATATACAAACATACAATTGGGACCAAAGGTTTACAAAAACACCTATATTTTTTAAGAAATATAATTATAATTGTAGTTTTTCATACATAAAAAACAGAAAGTTATTTCAATGTCGATGGTTTCATAAAATCGAATAGATTCGTCTGATGGCATAATGTCTTTTTCTTGTCATGAAAAATTTCTTCATAGCAAGCTAATTTTTTTATTCCTTGCCTTGTGGCTACAATTCGTTCCTCATTAGAATCTATGTCCTCCAAAATCTGTAAACCTTTATTTTATGATTGTTCTTACTATAGATTCCTGTAGATCGAACTTCTTTGCTAGCTTACTAATTTTCATTCCGCCTTCAAAATCCTTAATAATGTTGAGTTTTGTTTCCAAAGTCAATGTTTTTCTTTTCTTGCTAGCTGTAGAAGAATCAGACTTGCTTCTTTTGGATGATATTATTATTTTTTATGTGATAAAATTTTTATCAAGAACATAACATTTAACAATCGCAAGGTTTGTAGACTATAAAAATCGTGTATGAATGGAGACCGTTCGAAACACATCAGTGTTAGTTCACAGCATGTGCGACACTGGCAAATGCAGCTGGTGCCTGAAAGATACGATTAGTGGTGAAGCGGGACGGGAATATGTATTTTTAAGAAACCACATAACTCTGGATTCGCGTAAGTCAGGGTATGACTGTACTGTTCTATATTGTTGCATTGGGCTTCTAACCATTTCATCTTATCCATTCTGACTGCTTTTTTCACCTCATTACACTTCTATATTGCTCTTCTATTTGTTCTGATGTATCCCTTCTTACCTTCAACATTCTTTTCTCCTGTACTCACTTCAGTGTTTCTTGTGTAATCCATTTCTTCTTGATCTTCTCTTCTTCTGGTACTGTTTCTTCAACTGCATCTTCTATTGCCTTCATTACTTTCACTCTTAGATCTGAGTTTTTTTCTTTCTCCACACTTTTAAGTTTCTCTTCTAACACAGTTCTGTACCTTCTTCCTATTTCTGCTTCACTTATTCGTGCTATGTCTCTTCTATTTTGATGTTGGGGTTTATATATCTTTTTTAATTTCAACTTCATGTTTGCGATCAATAAACTATGGTCAGAGTCTATATCTGCTCCTTGAAAGTTCGACATTGCTGTACTGATGTTATCTATCTTCTTTTAATCATAATCATATCAATTATGTTCTTGGTTTTCCCATCATTCGATCACCACATCCATTTTCTACACTCCTTTTGTTGGAATCTTGTGTTACAGATCATCTCATGGTTCACAGCAAATTCTAACAATTTTTCACCTCGTTCATTCCTTTCTCTGAAACCATATTTTCCCATGACTCTTTCCCAACCATCATTATCTATTCCAACTTTGGCATTCCAATCTCCTTGAATAATTAACACATCTTGCTTTGGTATCATTTCTATTGTCTGTCAGATCTTTGTAGAATAAGTCAATATCCTCATCTGCGCTGTCAGATGTGGGTGCATATACATGGACTATTGATATGTTGAATAGTTTTACCTGAAATCTTGCTACTATGATTCGTTTATTGACTGGTTTGCAGCCAAACAGTGCCTCTCGAGGTCTTTTGCTAAGAAGGAAGCCAGCTCCTGCTTCTTGCTTGGCATCATGTCCTAACCATATTACTTCGCATCAATTGATCTCTCCAGATGATGTCCATTGTATCTCGGCCAATCCTAGTATATCCCACCGATATCTCTTCATTTCCTCACAAAGTAGTTCTAATTTTCCTGACATCCAGAGTGTCCGCATATTCCATGTTCCTACTGTTAACAGTTCTGTTAGTTTCAGTTTCTGTTTCCTTTCGGTATCCCACTTTTCGATCCAACCCCGATCACTCGATTGGTATCGCGGGCCTTGTTTATCTGGGTGACGTCCAAGCCGGCATGTTTTACCCGTTGATCCTATAGGCATCAGATAACAATCGTGTTTTTTCTTTACAGTCAGAGCATCAACACTTATCTGACCGACCCTCTTCCTTTATCCAGGCTTGGGACTGGCATGCGACGCCTAAGAATCCCATTGGTGGAGTGAAAATATAATTCTTTTCATATTTTCAACAGTGACACTCGTCATAATTCAGCCTTGTATCTATAATAAATAAATAATTATATGTTATTTTAACAAAATAAAATAAGATTTGCAAAAAATAGTTCACCCTCACCACGAACACGCACCAATAATAATTTTCTCATTTTTCGTATCTCACAGAAATAACACGCAAGCATACGATACACTACTCGTTTGAGCAGTGTCAGAATGACTCACAAGTGCAAACGAATATCGGTGAGACTGGCTGCGATTGGTCGAACGTGATAATATCGACATGCGTTAGATTTCAGTGTATTTGTTTTGTAATCTAAAGCATTAATCGAACAATTCCAATTATTAACTACTCAATCGCTGTCGAAACATAAGCTATAATCTTTAACATGTTGTATTGCATTTATATAATGTTGTAAGCATTGTTATTATTTATAAACACAAACAAAATTTAAATTTTTAATTTTTCCTTGGGAGGTGCTACAGTGTCACAGTGCTTATGTACAGGCCTCCACTGACCAGATTAAACACGTTGTTTTCACAACAACAAAATGTTCATCAGGGTCAGTTTCTTTGTTAGACCCTTTCCAAAAATCCTAACATTTTCTTCTTCTTTTCCATGAGATCCTTTTTAATCTCCCTTATGTAGCATACAATATTATTCTTCCTGTCTCACTGAAGTATAAATATTCTTACCTCTTGTACTTCTATTTAATGCACAATTTACTAATTTTGTACCAGAGAAAGACTTTCTTCTACTACTACATAAACAGCATATCTAAGTTGAGCCCTTCATGTTAAGCCACTTTACAGGTTCAAATTTCACCAGTTGCTTTTTCCATAGTAATCTGCTGTCCTTAAGACAGAAGATGAAACTTTCCATTCAGTGTTTCCTCAAACATTCATTTAGAATGTCAACTGCAATATCTTCTTTTATTTACTAAATACTTGTTGACAGTCTCGACTTCTCCAGTTTAAAGACTCACAGTTCTATGATTCCTTTTCCAGTGAATCTCCATAAGTGATGCTCCGATCAGTTTCATTTATCTTTTTTCACAGGCGTCCCTGACTTCAAAATAATGAGTAATATATCCTCTTCCTTCACTTCTTATTAACCTTTAGCATACTCATATGTTAAATGTTAATAAGGTGGGTAGCTTAGATGGAATGCCACCAATGTTTTTTTGGTAATGTGCCATTAGCTTGGTTGTTTAATAAAAGCCTTGCGATGTGACAGGTTCCTGGAGAGTTGGAGGAGCTTTTTCCATAGTAATCCAGTGTCCTTAAGACAGAAGATGAAACTTTCCATTCAGTGTTTCCTTAAACATTCAATTAGAATGTCAACTGCAACATCTTCTTTTATTTACTAAATACTTATTGAGAGTCTTGACTTCTCTAGTTTAAAGACTAACAATTCTATGATTCTTTTTCAGAATCTTCTATTAATATTCTCCTGACTGTCAAGTAAAACTTAAAAACTTCATAAGAAGTTTTTAAATTTTACATGATACTTAAAAACTAAAAATCATTACATGATTTTAAGTTTTACATTATAAGATTTAACAAATCCATGCTGGCATGCATTAGTCAATATTGCCTTTGTCTGCACAGTTCTGTATATAAACTTTTATCAATTTCTCCAAAATATTAACAACGACAGAAGAAATACAAACCAGCTTGCAACTGTATCTTACCCTCCTCCAACTCTCCGGGAACCTGTCCCATTGCAAGGCTTTTATTAAACAACCAAGCTAATGGCACATTACCATAAAACATTGGTGGTATTCCATCTAAGCCCCCTGCCTTATTAACATTTAACATATGAGTTACTCATTCAAATTATTTCAGTTTGAATGAGTAACTTTATTCAAAGTAATTCAAAAAGGAATTACTCATTCAAATAATGAGTAATACATCCTCTTCCTTCACTTCTAACATTTCATCATTCATTATCCTTCTAGGAATAAATCTTGCTGTACCAGCATGAAACACTCTAATAAACTGATCATTAAATAGCTCAACTATTTCATCTGCTTTGGTCATCCCCATTCTCTTTTCCATCCAGCAAGTTAATCTGTCTACTATAATTTTTCCTCCTATTCACTACATAGCAAAAAAACCAAATTGCTTAATCTCCTTTACTCAGGGTATACAATCTGACATTACTGTCAACAAATTTTCCTAAGTATTTCTTATGCACTAATATCCCCTCTTCCTTCATATTCTTTTATTTATTGTACTTTTACAAACTGGTTTCCAAGTCTATGATAATTGCCTGCCTTATAATTCCACATACACTTTTTTCTATTTTGATCCCTCCACAAAGCTATTCATCATCCAAGTCAGGAATACATAGTCACTCTCACCACTGGGGGGTGAGGGTGGTGGAAGAAGCAAGTATGACACCTTATTCACAATAAGATCCTACTGCCAAAAACAGTTGTCCCCTCAAAAAATCCAAAAATTCAATTCCCTTATTGATACATTCTATCTCCTTTGCCTAGTTTATATTAAATAGTTGAAGTCCCCCATAATGATCACTCACTTTGCAGTTGCCAAACTAATTTTCCTAAACGTTTTCTGCTCCTCAGTTATATTCCCTGATCTGTAGCAACATCATACTGAATATCTTGTCTTATCAACAACTATCTCACATCATTTATTCTCAAAGCTATAACTAGTGTTACTTGCACTATGATTCTCCAACCTGAGAGAACGCAATTCATCTCTTATCATGAGTAACACTCCACTACCACAATTACCATGAGTAACATAGTAATTGTGATTAATTATCATGAGTAACACTCCACTACCATAATTACCGTACCTATTCTGCTGAAATATGCTATGCCCTTCAATTTCCTATCCCTGTTAGAACATTCTCCTCAGTTTCACTGATACTAGTAACCTTTGGAGAGACTGAGTCAGTCAATGCCACAAACTCTTTCCCTTTATTTCCAGTGCTCCTAGCATTTGTATACAGAAAAACTAATGCATAGCCAGGATTCTAATAGCCATTATTACTCTCCTCATACTTCACCTGGCTCTGTAATATAGTGTACACCCTCTCATTTCTCAAGCCGCTTTCACCAAATGAAAGCGGCTTGAGAAATCAACTTCTGTGGTTCTAGACAGTGCTACATGTACATGAGTTCCATCATTTGATTAATACCAATACAAAGTCACATTGGACTTATAAACATCCAGTTCACCCTTCCCACTCTTCTTTCAGAATCGCATCATGGTACATTATGGGGAGCACTCAACATTTCCTCTTTTCAAGATTTAAAATGGCTATTTTGAAAATAAGTAAATAGATAGTATACTGAACTTAATCTAATATTAACTCTTTAAGAGGCATCCAAAACAATTAGCAAATAATCTTGGTGCTTGTTTTTTGTCCTCCATACTATTACTGGGAGAGGTTCCAAAATGTGGTTAGGAAGAAAATAATAAATCCACAATTTGAAGAGTAATTTCTGTGAACTTCTTCATGTGCAAAGCTTACAGAATCCATTACTATATATGCCAAGTTCCTCCCAATTTCAAATTAAACATCTGCTGTAAAAAAAAAAAAAAAAGTCAAGTAAAGAAACAGATTATTTGCAGAAAAGGAAACTGCTGGCAGTGTGATGTGTGAGGTATACAGGATGAAATATTTAATTGGGTTTTGCTGTTGACTTGGTAATGTGGAGGAGAGTGAGAAGGAAATGTATAGGCAAATGAGCTTGACATATAAAAAAAGAATGATCATTGCAGATAGTTTTAATTATGGTAATGTAGATTGGAATGAAGAGATGGCATTTGAGAGCAATGAGAATGCGTTTCTCAAGTTTATCAAACATAACTACCTTAAGCAGTAAATAACGGAGAACACATGAGGATCAAGATCTTAGATGTGATCATCTCATCAGATGATGAGTGTGACCATGAAATGATCACTTTGGTGGTCAGTCACAAGACAAATTCTGTGAAAAAGGGATGTATTTAGAACTATAAAGATTGGTGATTATGACAAATTCAGAAGACAGCTTGCAGCTATATATGATGGAATGAAGAACTGGATGGAAAGAAAATTAGTGCTGCTTGGGTCCTACTCAAAAAACTATCTGGCATAGAAAATTTTTTGGAATATATTAATTATTATTAATATATTCCAAAAATCAGGAGGTTAAATAAAGTAGATGTGAATTGGATGAATAAATAGGTGAGGCATGCAATCCTGAAGGGATTATAGAGGCAGTACAAGGTGAGTGGCAATAATCAGTTGAGGGTAGTATGAGCAGCAGTTAGCTTAATGATGCCAAAAAAAAAAAAAAATCCCAGAAATCAGAAATTCCTTCAATATGTGACTCATAAAATAAAGAATAATTATGGAAGGATGATTTTGGTTGATAAAAGTAGCAGATAGTAGAATGATAAATACTGTACATGATATAGTTGAGACATTAAATGAGCATTTCATATAGATATTTCATTCTCATGAATGTATCATGCATAACTTGAGTGCAATGGGGGGGGGGTGTATATGAGGAATTAAGTTTACTTGATGTTAATAATGTTGTAGAGATTGATTTTGATTATTAATATAAGCCATAATTAACTGACTGTACACATAAATTATGTAAGAAATTAAGAATTTAATATAACTCACTAATATTTCGTGATAAGTATCTCTTCACATAATCATCAGAATGAAACATAACTAGCTATAGAAGTTACATGAAGCAAGAAAGAACTGAGCCAATTACACAGTATTTCTATTTTGCCACTCTCCAGCCAGTTATGTGGATATTATTACAACCATAGGAATTTAGTATTTAAGTCATTAAATTTCCAAATTATGGGAAATAGTGACTCTGAATCTTTAATGATCCTACTGTCAGATTGTAATACGTATCTGTCATATACAAAAAGTGTTTATTATTATTATTATTATATACAGGGTGGCCATAATTAAAGAGGAGGTGTTTAGAGCCCTGTAGCGAAAAATTATTGGACAGAATTCAACCAAACTTAGTGTAAGGACACTGGAACATGGGGTTTTTATTTACAGAAGATAAAAAAAAATGGTACAAAATTCTGTCACCAGGGGACATTTGGCTGTATAAACACATGGTTTGGGATTAATTAAACAGTAATAGCTAGAAAAGGGCTTTAAACAATATAAAAATTGAGCATACAACAGAATACAAATATTTAGGCACCTACTTTACTGCAGATGGAAAACAAGATAAAGAAATAAAAATGAGAACTGCAATAGCTAAAGATGCCTTCTAGAAAAATAAAGATCTGCTCAAAAGTTAAAGAAGAGAATGATAAGAATATTAGTTTGGCCAGTTTTCACATATGGAAGTGAGATCTGGATATTCAAGAAGAAAGTAAGACAGATAGTGGCCTTTGAAATGTGGTGCTACAGAAGAGCCCTGAAAATTTCATGGACAGAGCATGTGACAAATGCAGAAGTACTACAGAGAATGAAAACAAGAAATCTTTATTGCAGGAAATGATCCAGAGAAAGATGAGACTGACAAGACATGTACTGAGGGGATCAGCAGGACAGTGGACAATAACAGCTTTAGAAGGAAAGATTATGGGAAGAAGATCAAGAGGTAAGAAAAGAAGGACATGGTTTGATGATATGAGATCATGGACAGGATCATGTGACTATGCAGAAACAAAAAGAACTGCCATCAGAGAGGACTGGAAGGACATGGTGCTGCATCCTTGCATTGAGGAAGCTACATGAAGAAGAATGGCTAGAAGAGACTCAAAAAATCAATTTTCGTGTTCACATATGTGCAGATGTGGTTCAGTATATCCTCGTTTCAGATGTTCTAAGAACTGCATTCAGTGAATGACATTTTCTACAGTGGAATACAACAGATCTGCACTGATTTGCCTCATATGTTGCATTATTATTCTGTCTTTCAAGGTTGCTAAATCAGGAACATTTCCTTCATATACCACAACCAAAAGTTACAGGGATTGAGATCAGGTGAACAAGGTAGCAATGCTGTGGGAAATTCATGACTAATCACTCTGTGTTCTGCAAAGTGTTTTCGCAACATTCACTGTACTGGTAATCCAATGTGAGGTGGTGCTCCATCCTGCATGAATATGGTAGAGTCAAGGCATCTTCACTGCTGCAGTTGCGGAATAATTTTGCAGCATCTTTCAGTACCTAACAGCAGAGACGGTAGTCCCTGGTCCTGTTGGGCAAAGTTCTTTGAAAAAGTAAAGACCAATTAATAAACAATGCAATTGAAACCACACCACACTGTGACTTTCGATGAGTATAAAGGGGTCTGATGGAACACATGAGGGTTATTCACAGCGAATGTTGTGTGAGTTAACACTACTATTCAGATAAAAATGTGCCTTGTTACTCTACAAGATCTTAAATGGGGCACATCATCCACCACTTTGAGCTAAGAACATCAGGGCAAACTGCAGTCAAATTTGTGCATCACCATGAAGCAAAGCTTGAGTATGGGACATCTTGTAGGGGAAACACCTCAGCATCTGATATAACATTTTCCACACTGATGGGATTTCACTGTAGCAGCAACCTGCCCTACAGCTTATGTCACCTCTGCAGCTGTGGGTTGTGCAGGTCCTCTTCAATTGCCTAGTATGGGAAGGTACTTGACTGATGCTAGATTTGATCCATAAAGTGATTCAGTATCTATCAGGTTGACCTTAATACTTGGTCCACTCTATAGTATGCCGAGGTCTTTCTGAATAATAGAGCAATGAAATGCATCTCTGCAAATTTGAGAAGTGGATATTTCTAAAGGAAGCCTAAGCCATGAATGGATGACAGAGCAAATACATAGGTACGCCTGAGTATCAACTTATGATAGTACCTAGGGAGCAAATAATTTGAAAGGAGGAAAAGCCTTTGCTGGGATTTGAGAGGAGCCTTTCTTAAAGAGGACAAATCATTTTCTAAAGAGAATGGAATAAAAGACTGTCCTTTTGGTGTAAAGAAGATACCAAGATATCTTCATTCCTCCAGAACAGTAAGGGAATGCACTTGCCTGTTGTGCAGAAAAAAACTCAAGATTTTTGACCTTTAGCTTCTTGTCGTTCCCCAAAGGGACTAAGGTGCTAATGAGCAGGACTTCTCCACATTTATGGTAAGACCTCTAACATGAAAGAAATTGAATGCCTGGTCAAGAAGTTCCTGCAGGCCTACCTTAGTGGAGGCCATGAGAATATGGTCATCTGCAAAGGCCATAGCATTAAAAGAAGCATCAAGAGAGTAACCAGGATGGTTAGGCAGACAATGAAGAAACGCATCAATGATGCAGTTGAAGAAAAGAGAGGATAGAGGGTCACCTTGGCAAACACCCTGAACTGCAGGAATAGAAGCTGCTCAGGCCCCAATACTAATAGTTAGAGAATTATTAGAGTATAACTGTAAAGCATATAAAAGAAAAAAATCTGAACAGCCTGCAATAGATAGTGCACAGCACAGCCATCTGAACGGACAAAGGCTCTCTGCCAAACATCATGTTGGATATACTTTTGCAGTCTCTTGACTAACACTTTATGATAAAGACGAAGAAGCCTAGGAGAAACTGTAATAGGCCTATAATCCGCAGCACTACTAGCCGGTGTCCTTCTTTGGGATAAATATAGTTCTTGAATTCTGTAAATAAGGTGGAATAACTTTAGTTGATAGGAAAATGTTCAGATCTTGAAGGATCTGAATGGGTACTTTACTTAAATGTGACACTGGAAAGCCATCAGGGCCAGAAACTGAATTACTAGGAGATAAAGCTGATACAATTTCTTCATGTGATACGGGAGAATAAATGGCTGATTCAGGGACAGATCCAAGTGCACAAGGCTGGTCTTGATCAGATAAATGCAGTGGCAGAGCAGAGAAGACAGTACTCCAAAACTCCACAAAATCTATGCTGATCTTCGGAGGGAGGTGGAGATGTCCCATCTAGTATAGTCTTTGCACACATTAAGAGTTGTATGATTATATTTTGCTAAAGGTTGATGGTTTAAAGCTGATCCTAACTTGGAAATCAGAGCCTCTGTTGCTAAAATTGGTTGTTGAAAATCAACTTGATATTGAGTAGGAACGAAAGGTGGGGTAGGAGGTATGGAGATATTACCCATCCCTTCATTCCTAGAAAGTTCTGTAAGCTCATTAACAAACTGTTTATAGCCTGTTAATCTTCGATGACTTTTAATAGCACGAAAAGTACGATGAGGCAGCACATTAGTCAAAGCCTCATTTTAGTTCCTAACACCTGCTGCCACACAAACTGAATGGGCAGCAAGAATACGCTCTTCCTCCTCTGAATTTCAGCATGGTTTAATGCGCTCAGTGCAGATATGGTCACCTCAACAAGATGTTTAGAAGAATGATGAACTCCAAGTCCAACAGCAGAAGTAAAGGCATGATTAAATTCAGGGAAGATAAAATAATGAATGTCTGAAATTGCCTCAACAGGATGTTTAGAACAACGATGCACTCCAAGTCCAACAACAGAAGTAAAGGCATGATTACATTCAGGGAAGATAAAATGATAAATGTCCGAAATTGCCAACCTCCTGGAACATTGATGACTTGTATTAGTAGAAAATAGTTTATTACAATTCTTGCAGGCACATCTATGGCATTTAGAAATGTTGAAGGGACGGGAGACATGCACATCATCAAACAAGTCTCAAACATCAGAATCAATCTTCAATTTTCCTGGAACTAACCAATCAGAGTCAGACCCGCTATTTTCTTGATTATTGCAAGTGATTATACCAACCCATCCTGGGGTGCTAGCTCAAGATGGGGGGAATAGTGTAATGAGCTAGTTTGTCACCTGTAGGTGTCCAGGGTATGCAGTGAGGAGGCCGCTCATTTCCAGACTTGTCTGGTGCCTCGGACCATAAGGTGTGCAACCAAGGCTACCAGGCTTCGAAACATCCAAAATGCATGATATGCCATCACGAATTTTTACAGATTGTGCAAAATAATTGAGCATATCCTCTAACTATATCGTCTATTATCCCCATACATGAGGTTTGTCATTAAAACCAATTTTGTTTTTAACATTTTTTGCCCATTTTCTGTGAGATGAGCTATTAAATGCCTATATCTCAAGGCTGTACAACTTAGAAATGTTTAAATGAAGATTTTAGAAATTGATATTAACAAAGTCCTATTATCTTATGATATTCATAGATCAGTCTTTATTATTTGCCTTGTTCTATTAATAACATTTAAAATGTTGATTTTTTACCTCTGTTGAACTATTTTCAAGTTGCTTCTGCTTAATCAAGGAATGATAAAAGATAATTACTTGCTATCCTGTTTGAAATCATTGAAATTCTAATTTACATGGCTGCAAAATTTTGTGAAAAGAATGATAATTTATTTATGTGTTATTTAAAGGGATTACTCTCAGGAATAGGGAAAGGACTTGTCGGAACAGTTGCAAAACCTGCAGTAGGTTTCCTTGATTTTGCTTCTGGAGCTGCTAGTGCTGTAAGAGATACAAGTAGAAGAAGCCATGATGCAGTCCCAAACAGGTGTCGACCCCCTCGTTTATGTGTGGGTCCAGGAGGTTTATTACCTCAATATTCATTTCAGCAAGCACAGGGTCAGGAATTTCTGTATCTGCTGAATGACAGAAACTATAGTGAACTGTAAGTTAAAATAATTTTTTTTTAAATTATTATATGCATGTGCTGATTTTCATGTGCTTTAATTTATATGATAGTACAAAAATGTATAATTTAGAATAAAATAATTTTAGATTATATCTAAAATCCAACCTGGTTAGCGTATCCTGTCTCCAGCCAGAAGGCTGCAGGTTAGGATCCCGCTGTGGGCATGGTAGTAACAGTTCGCTATATTTGGTGGATTGAGTTATGGAGATCGAGTTCTAGAGTAGGTGCTCTCCCTCAATGTGTCACGTAATAATAATAATATCAGAAGAAATAAGGATTTTTTTAATTTAATTATTTTACAATACAGACATCTCTATATAGTCTGAAGAGTTATCATGGGAAACCCCACTAACCATTATTCACACAATGTCTCTTCTTAAACATATTTAAACATCTTAAATGCTGATGGAGCACTAGTGACCACTTCTGACAATTCATTCACCACCTTCTTAGCAAAAAAATCTATCCCTCACACCCAACCAATCACTTAACTACCAGAGGTGACCATGATCACAATCACCATGATCTCTCCTGTCTTTGTATGTATTGAATATTTCTGCATCCACCCTATGAAACTGCTTTAGGTTCAGCAAGCACCCTCTACTTTTGGAATCACCATACAGTATTGTCTCCTTTCTCTTCCTCTTTCACTTTATCATACACCCCTTTCATCCTGGTGCACCACTTGCCAGCATATAATAGCACAAATGAGAGAAATAGCACATAATTGTGCTATTTCTCTCAGTTACTATTCTGCGAATTCTGTGGACCAGGACATCTCGACTGTAATATCCTTTGCACTTTAGTGCCATTGTCTTAAAGTTATATCTGTTTAAGAAAGATAGAGATGACTGTGTAAATTACAGAAGAATAAGTTTATTAAATATAGGTTACAAAATATACAGTAAAAAGCACATGAATAAAAGATTAGAAATATTGCAATCTGCCAGCCTGGTCGGCTGAGTGGTTACCATACCCACTCTCCAACCAACAGGTCACAGGTGAGAATCCTGCCATGGGCATGGATGTTTGTGATTGTCTTTAGGTGGGGAGATGAATTTCATTGCCTGGTGTGAGACCATTTTCCTACTTATTGGAGGTCTGAAGTGGCTTGAAAAAAGTTCATGTTTGATTTCTAGAGCAGGAGTTCCAGACTATTTTTTTACGCGAATTGGGATATCAAACATTTTGTTTTACGCGATTTTTATTCACTTTTACACGACCAACCTAAAGTCTAAGTTAGGAAAAAATCGATAATTCAAGAACATTCTTAGAATTTTGTAGAATTGCATTCTCATTTCAATTAAAAAAATTCTAAATTCTAGAATGAATGAATTTCATTGCCTGGTGTTAAACCATTTTCCAGCTTATTGGAGGTCTGAAGTGGCTTGAAAAAAGTTCATGTTTGATTTCTAGAGCAGGAGTTCCAGACTATGTTAAAAAATAAATGAAAAATGTAAAAAAAGTAATAACAATATAAAAAAAACCTTAGCCAATTCATGGTACTAATGTGCTATAGGCTTACAACTTTTCATGAGTGAGAGCCACACATAAAAAAAAAAGACTATCTACATTGTAAGCATGAAGAACTTGAAATGGGACCTAAAACAGATGGCTGATGATTTATGGGATCTCTATTAATTATTGTGTACAGTTATCATTATACAGCTTATGGACCTTTTTTCTTCATGCATACACTCATATGCGCAACATAAACAATAATTGAACAGAAGATAAAGCGAAGAAATGTTTGGTCTCTAGAGTCAAGTTTCAGAATATGTTAAAATTAAATGCAAAGTACAAAACAGTATACACCTAAACCTCTTTTTATGCGAATTGGGATATCAAAAATTTTGTTTTACGCGATTTTTATTCACTTTTACGCACCAACCTAAAGTCTAAGTTAGGAAAAAATCCATAATTCAAGAACATTCTGAGAATTTTGTAGAATTGCATTCTCGTTTCAATTAAAAAAATTCTAAATTCTAGAAAATTCTGAGATTTTTTTTTTTTTTTTTTGCATTTTTGTTTCAATTAAGAAAATTCTAAATTCTTACGAATTTCATTTATTGGGAATTCCCCGAATTACATAACTGACTGCGCATAAAAAAGCAGTTCTTAGCAGTTTGAATTTGGTGTTTGAGTAGACAACACAGTCACCACATTTTTTGCATTTGCATTTTTTAAGTGAAATCAAAATAAAAATCGTGTTATAAAATTAATAAATTTACCAAGAAATATTAAATGGTAAGTTATGTGTAATTTTCAAACTTTCATTTCATTAACCGAAGATTTTAATCCAGCCCTCATATGATGTTGCCGAAAACCAAAAAAAAAAAGGAAAGCCATTTCCTTGGATATAAAAATTCAAATTTTAGATCGTCTTCAAACTGGGGAAAGTGCGACAGCTGTGGGTAAGCATTTTGGAGTCCATGAATCAACTGTGAGATCTATAAAGAAAAATGAAAAGGCCATGGAAGCTTGGTAAGAGTGTGGTTAGCAAGGGTGTTAGAGCTAGGTTTTTTACTTGGAGAGTGGTAAATGAGTGGAATAAGCTGCCAGAGTCTGTTGTGGGTGCCATGACTGTAAATGAGTTCAAGGTGAAGTATGATAGATACTGTGTAAATGTCGAATAGTTGTTCTTGACATGATGTTGGGCCTCCCTCGATGAATCGGAGGACTCCTTGGAGCTGCCCTTAATAATAATATTACAAAAGCGGTATGTTTTGGTACAAAATCAAGTGCGAAATTATCATCATCATACACAAGAGATGTTGTTCTAGAAAAGGCCGAAAAAGCTTTAGTGATGTGGATAGAAAATAATGTACAAAAAAGAATGCCAGTTGATGGAAATTCCATCAAGCAATCAGCATTGAGATTTTATGAACAGATTAAAAAACTGCAGCCAGATACTTCATCTCAATTGAAGAAAAAATATGAATTTCATGCAAGCAATGGTTGGCTGGCTAAGTTTATTAAAAGACACGCTCTTCATAATAAAAAAATTTAAGGTGAAATGGCTTCTGCTGATGAAACAGCTGCTAAAGCATTTCCACAAAAACTTGCTAAAATAATTGAAGATGGAGGTTACACTCATGAATGAGTTTGGAATACAGATGAAACTGGCCTTTTCTAGGAAAAAAATGCCAAACAGAACTTACGTGTCAAAAATGCAAAAAACTGTTGGTGGGGTCAAAGCAGCAAAGGATCGCATAACACTCCTATTTTGTTCAAATGCTTTAGGAGAGCGGATGTTAAAATCACTGCTCTTAAATCGATCATTAAGACCACGGCCAATGAAAGGCATAGAATTTCAAAAATTGCCAGTTCATTGGATGGCCAATAAAAAAGCTTTGGTGACCATTGATATTTTCACAGAGTGGTTCCACAAAAATTTTGTGCCAGAAGTTAGACGCTGTTTGAATAACAAGGGTCTCGAATTTAAAGTGCTTTTGATTCTTGATAATGCACCTGGTCATCCTGCTATAGAACACCCAAATGTGCAATTTTTTTTTCTGCTGCCCAATACCACATCATTGCTACAACCTCTAGATCAGGGTATAACTGCTACTTTTAAAACATATTATGTCAGACAAACATTTCAGTACGTTTTGAACAAGCTAAATGATGATGAAACACTGTCAGTTATGGATGTGTGGAAAAAAATTTCACTTATGGATTGTATTGATCAGATTCGATTATCGTTATCTGAATTAAGACCAGAAACTATGAATGCATGCTGGAAAGCTATTTGGCCTGCATGTGTTAAAGAGAATGCTCCTGTTTCCTTCAATCATACTGCAGAATTTCCCAATATAATAAGTTTGGCATGTGAAATTGGCGGAGAAGGATTCGATGATCTTATGTCGGCAGATATCAAAAAATTGTTAATTGATAAACCTCTTAGCGAAGACAGAATAGTGGAGATTGTTTCTGAGACTCCTGAAAGCGAAGAAGTTAATGATAATGATCAAGATAATCCTACTTTTACTGCTGATATTATTAAAGAAAGGTCTTAAACTGGCCAGTAATTTAGGCAATTATTTTGCCTGACATGATCCAGATGAAGAACATGCTGGGAAGTTTTCACATGAGCTTAATTTGTTAATGTCTTCATACAGAGAATTATATCATGACTTATCTAAAGCATCAACACAGTGATTAATAACTGAGTTCATACCTAAAAACTACCGAAACAACCAGTGGTACTTTTGTTCAAGATATGACAAGAAGAATTCCACTAGTTGAGGCGGAAGTCGATGACGATAATACCATATATAGTAGTTCTAGTGATATTGCAGTCTCACGAAAATGAAAGCTTTCACGTTTATTGTCAGAAACTGATAGCAAATAACATAAATTTTTTATAGAATACTTAGCAAACAAATGAAATTAATGTTTTTTTTTTAAATTACTAAAATTGATTATATGTATGTGTGTTCTCCATGAAATGTAAATAAAAATCTTATGATCCTAAAGAATTTAATGTTTGTTTTTTTCATTATTTTGCTTATATTTCAGGTTTGGAACCAATCTTCACTTTTTCTATGGAGTCAGTAGTTCTTTTTACGCGAATTCTATTTACGCGTAATTTTTAGGAACGTATCTATCGCGTAAAAAGAGGTTTAGGTGTATAAAACTGATAAAATAAATTCTTAGCCACCCATGGTACAAATGTACTACACATTTATGAATAATCTCTCATGGGTAGGAACCACTTATGTGTGGTTCCTACCCATGAATTTATTATTCTTTACAGACTTGAAGGCTTTCCATAATTCTTCCATCATCATGGTTAATTCTGTATCAGACTTATCTAAATATCCTCTCCATGCAAGGCACCTGTTCATGGTGGAGGGGACCTCCCAGTGATGGTACTGGCCCTTTTCATTCTTACTCTTTTTTATACTTTTATTCACCTATTCTGCACTCTACTTACCCTGAGTCTTTTTTTGCTATCCTGTCTTCCAGACTACCATAACTGGGATCCAACACCCTGTCACCATGTTTTACATGGTGGTGCGACCATTGGATATCCAGAAAGATGGATCCTGGTAGTCTTGCACTACTTTGGCCTCAGCTTCGGCAAAACGGATGGATCTGGAAGGCCCGCCAGGGTCAATCGGCTAGTGGGCTTGCCTGCACGGGTGTGATGAAATAAGTCTCCTTGCCTGTGGTCTGAGGACAGAACCCAAGGCTTGCTGGGATAATCCTGGCATTTCACTTCTGAGTGCAATCATTGTTTCCAGATAGTGGGCATCCATGTGTGGCTCTGTTGTTGATGGATGGGAAACTCGAGCATGAATCCTTCATCCTCAATTTTCATGGGCCCTAATAAAGCCCCAACCAAGTATTAATACCAATCATACACCTTTCGATAACAGAAGTAAGAAATAAAACACTTGATACAAGTATTTTATGTACTAATTACTTTTATTTACAGTTTTTTTACTCATTCATTCTACTGATGTAAATCCAATAGGGAAAATATCACTCTTCTTCATTCAAAAGGGTATAGAAAGGCTGGCACATTCTCCCACAACAGTTAAGAAACTACATTCTGGTGATGTACTCATAGAAAAATCATGTCAGCAACATTTTGAAAAACTAATCAGAGCAACATTAATGTTGCTCTGATTAGTTTTCAGAGCAACATTAAATTCACTCAATTCCTGTAGAGAATGGATCCCAGGAAATCCCTGGGATCCATTCTCTACAGGAATTGAGTGGAATAACAGTTACATCCCATAAAGCACTCAATTCCTGTAGAGAATGGATCCCAGGGATTTCCTAGCTGTTTCTGATGAGGAGATATATTCATAGCTGAAAGATCAGGAGGTGACGTGTATTATCCACATCCTGATCCATACAGATGATCACCTGGTTCCAACCAGAAACATCATCCTTACTTTTGATACTCCTAAGACTACACTGTCAAATCAGGATATTCCAGTTGTCCTGTTCGAGTGTACATTCCTAATCCATTAAGATGTTACAAATACCAGAAATACGAACATGTCCAAGCTGCCGGAACATGTCGTGACTCTGTCAACTATGCCCAATGTGGTAGTAAAGAGCATGAAACCACTCTTGCTCTGCAAAGAAAGCGAAATTATTTCTGACTGATATAGAGAATCAAATGCTTTTTCAAACTGTCAACTGTCAGGGAGATCATTCAGCATACTCCCATACATGTCAGGAAAGATGAGAAAGAAATACAAAAAAATTAGAACAGAAGAAAACATATCATATTAGGAAGCAAAAAGAAAGTTAGCCACCACTACACCTATTCCGAGATCCTCTTATTTCATAGAGTTAAGAAAATATCAACAGCTACTCAAATTCACTATTATACTGTTTGATAATTTCACTATACTTGAACTTTATGATCTGACTTTCTCTGTTGATCACATCAATCACACAATGTACAGTTCCACTTCAAAAATGGTCTCATTCAATGAGAACCCACTTGTGAAAAAATTGCGGCAAGCTTATAACTTAAAGACAAGTCACCAACACATCCCACAGAAAAAATGGATACTTCAGTATCTACTGAAAGTAACTTGAACTTACTTGTTGATTCTAATACATCAGAATGTGTATTGCATCTATTTCCAGAGGAAGTGATGGACACTGGTCGTCTACACTCCCAAAATCTAATAAGAAATATAAACCAGATAAGGGCAAGTCCTCACCCTTCAGGAAATCAGACAAGTCTGTAAAATCTAAACAATAGGTAAATTTTTACAACGGAACTATCATGGGTTTCTTCAGAATATTGATGATATCAAGTACCTGCTACAGCAACGAAAAACTTTTCTCTTTGCTGGAAACTTATTTAAAACAAAGTGAGGATACTACTTTCTAATCACAGTATGCTCAATATGTTTAACCCTAGGTTCTGAATGAAAAGTAGATACAGAACACACCATTTATCTACCTGGGATGATAATGGGGGGATACTATTTTCTAATCACAGTAGGTTCTGAATTAAATGAAATGGAACTTGATAATATCATATTACAACTGCCTCAGCACATACTCCTAATGGGTGACTTTAATGGACATGACATGCTGTGGGAATCTGCCAACATGAATAGATGTGGTCATATTGAGAGAATCCTTGACAACCATGACCTCTCCCTTATTAATAATGGAGTAAATACCTTCTTTCATATGCCTACCTACTCTTATTCTGCAATTAATCTTAATCTTACGATCTTCTTTCCTGCTATTTTTCCTCTGCTTATGTGAGATGGTAATGAAAACATATATTAAAGCTATCGTTTTCCTGTTGTTAGCACTATGTCTTCAAAGGAACCATGTTATTTTACATGAATGCCCATGTGGAAAATGGACCAGCTTGATTGAAATACACAAAATGTTCACAGGCCAAACCCACATTGGTGAAAAGGCAAAAATTTCATCAGAATACTACAGAACCATATCTAGACAAGCAAGAATCATCACCACAAAGAAGAACAAACAACACCGTCACGAACTAAAAAAAGAGGACATATTACAGGCATTTAGTAACATTCCAACAGACACACTCCCCCAAGAAAAGGAAAAATGGAAACACTGCTATTTCAAGTACACCTACCCATCCAGACACAATTTTAACTGGAGGATGTTACACAACATCTTACCAGTAAACACTAAACTCCTGAAATGGAGAATACTTCAAAGTGCAAATTGTGCCTTTTGCACCCTACAAGAAACCTAAGACGACCTGTTCTATGAATGCACAGTGGCAACGCTAATGCAAGTAGCACCTTCAACATCCCCACACTCAGAAAGGAACAAGTACTATACCTGCAAGACCTACCAGGGAGAAGGAAGCTTGAAAAATCAACTACTCTACCTACTAATTGAAATTAAATATCACATTTGGAAAATCAGGAATATTGTAACATATGAAAAACAAAAGAAAACAATAGAGGATATTAAAAGAAGTTCAAAAGCCTCAATCAAAAACTACCTGAGACTACAGTTAGCAGAACTGGGACCAAATCTTTTCAGGAAAAGATGAGTTCCCCACCTGCATTATGCTACCTATCCGAAGGCAACATCATTCTGAAACTCCCATGACCAATTCCAAGAAAAGTAAACAAAATGGCCACAACAACCCTCTTTTTTTATTTATTTTATTTTTTATTTATTTAATTTATTTTATTTTTTATCTCCAAAAATTCTCACTTTTACAATTGATTATAATTTAATCCTAAACAGATCTTTATCTTAGCCTGCCCCCATGCTCAGGTTTAATCAACCTTTTTAGGTTCTTTATTTACTTAAAGCCTATGGTACTATACTCTTAAATAATGCTACCAGAGTATATGTTAACCAGGCTAACAAGCACACCAATATCTCTATCACTTTCAGAGAAGTGTTCTCCCCAAGCCTCTGACATACACCTAATAACCAATGGGAATGAAAATAATTATTCAAAATTCCCAAATAACCAACACCTGAGCAACTCTCTGGAAGCAGAGAAGAAAAGCTAGTTATCATTATCCTTTAACCAAAAAATAATAATTAAATAATTATTAAATAAATAAAAAAAATAAGTAAAAAATCAAAATAAAAACTAAATATATAAAAAAAATAAATTAAAATAACTTGAAATAAAATTATATAACATAGGAAAAAACACTAACAGTAAGGAAAAACACCAAACAAATTATAAAAGACAATATTGTCTAGTCCATTGAGTTGCCAGAATCCACTTTTGGGAAACTGTCCCCCAAAACTGGAGAGAGTCCCTTAAAAGTAAAATTAAATAGGAAAATCCTATATGATCTATAATTATTCAACCCTCCATCTCCTTCAGGACAGACCACTCACTTCATCTTTCCTGTCTTCTTCTCTCTTAAGGCCATAGCTTCATAAGAGACTGTCAACCCTGCTACAGAGCAAAAGACCTGTTCCTGTAAGAGTTGATTACAACCTGAAAAATATGCAGACAATGTCAGTACTCAAGAAACAAGATGGCAAGCAACTAAGGTACAAGTGATAGATAGAGTGGTGGAAAGTTGCTGAAACCATTCTACTTATGACTGTAATGAATACAACCTTCTCTGGTTTTGGTGGATGAAAGTCCAATACCACTAACAAGAAGGCACTAATTATGTAATTAGTAAAACAGAGATCTTGTATTCAAACAAGGTTGATTGAAATATATTTTCCCATCTTGCAAAATTTAATACTGAAGCAGTCAGCCAAACTCCTATTAAGGAATCAATGATGTATATCACAGATTTATTGTCTATGCAAGCACCGCAGAAGTTCACCAAAACATCATCCCAATTTCCACTTTACTCAAAACAGTGGTGGAACTAGAGTGCCAAGCAGCCAAAAAAGATCAAGATAGAGCATGGAATATATTTTGGAGATATCATATCACAACAAATTTAATAGTATTTAAATGTGCTTTTGCCAAAACACGTTATTTGAAAAAAGTCAATTTCTAGATTAAATTTACATCATTGATTAATCAAACAACCAGTGCAAAAACTGTATGGGATAAAATCCAGAAGATGAAAAGTGGATCCAGACCACACCATTTATCTACCTGGGATCATAATGGATGTATTGTTGCTGATCCCAAAACTATTGCAGATGCTTTGGGAGAAAACTCTGTCATCAACAGATTCCTATCCTCCTGATTTTTATAAATTTGAAAGAACAACAAGAGAAAAAGTGGCTAAGCTTTTGCACCAAGCGATTGAGCCATACAACTGGCCACTTGTTAAGAAGGAACTCGAAAGAGCTCTTTCACTATCAACCACTAGCACAGTCGGTCCAGATGACATGCATTATAAGATGATAAAACATCTCCCATTATCTTCTGTGAATCTCCTCTCTTACTATACAACAGAATATTTACACAGGAAGAGTTTCTGGACTTTTGGGAAAATGCAATTGTCATTGCTATCTATGCCAGGCAAAGATCCAGCCCAGGCCAACAATTATCGTCTCACTGCTCTGACAAGCAGCCTTTGTAAGGTCTTGGAAAAATGGTAAACACAAGGCCTCTGTAACCTAGAAGGCAACAAACTTCTATTCAACACACAAAGTGCCTTTCCTGGAAACTGACAAACTTTGGACCATTTGGTCCATTTACCCCTTGGCATATGGACCAAATGGTCTAAAGTTTATTGGTTTCCAGGAAAGGCACTTTGTGTGTTGAATAGAAGTTTGTTGCTTTCTAAGTTACAGAGGCCTTGTGTTTACCATTTTTCCAAGATCTTACAAAGGCTGCTTGTCAGAGCACTGAGACGATAATTGTTAGCCTGGGCTGGATCTTTGCCTAGTATAGAAGAACTCAACTGAATAAAAGACAAAAGGCTGTGCTAAGCAAATTGTGTTTGAAGGAAGCTATTTTCTTGAAGGATTAAAGTTTCAAACTTGGACGTCTTGTAATGTCTCAAAGACATCATGTAGATGATTTAATGCAGGGAAGAATTATTGGAAAGTTTGAATAAGGCTGCAGAATTACTGATATTGTCAGAGTTTGGAATCTCACACAGCATTGTATCCAAGCTCTGGGAATCATTTCAAACTAATAGAATATGTTCCAGACATTTGCTAAGAGGTTGTCCTCACTCTACCATGGAGCATGAAGAAAGATTTTTGTTATAACAGCAAAATATTATCGATGCATGACAGCAGGTCAGCTTGCAAGTCAGCTATATTCAAACACAGCTATGCAGATATCTCAACAAATTATGGCAAGACATCTGTGACAAGTAGGCCTGTAGTCTGCATCCCTTTATCCACAGTTCATTGTGGAGCATATTTTTAGTGGTATTTTATCCATAAAAATTGGACAAGATACCACTGAGCAGATATACTCTTTACAATTGATTCATTCCTCCAATTCTAGACGCTTGATCTTGTGTGAAATTGGTACTGTTTACCATCATAGAACGTTCTTAAAAAGGATAGATAATGGTGGTCATGCTGTAGGGATCTCCTCCTTTCCATCGAATTCCTCATTCCATGATATAGCCGCAACCCATATCCTGAATTTGCCATAATCACCAGATTTATAGTTCCTCCATACATCTCCCTTTCCCACAGATTTTCTAAAAGTAATCTCTCAGAATTCAATCTTTTTGTCCCAAATGTTTCTTCATTTAAGTCCATATTACCATAATTGAATTCACCCATGATGATCATCCTTTTCTTATTTGCCTATATTCCATCCTGTCCACCTCTGTACCTTACACCATACTGCCTCAAACCCACCACCACTATTTTCCCCTTGCCTAACCTAACCCCTGCATCTTCACCTTGGATGGACATAACTTCTCTGGTACTAACAACAGCATTCCTCCTTTTTTTCTTTCTCTCCTGTTCCCTCAAAAAAACATCATATCCCTCCATCTCTGTTCCTGTCAGAATGTTATCCCCATCCAATCACATTTCAGTTCTTCGAACTAATTTTGGATGACTGAGCTCAATCAATGCAACAATTTTATTTCCCTTCATAACTCCTTCAAACACTCTTTGCCCTGCATCCCAGATCACCATAATCCTTTCTTGTCTACTCACACATTCACATTCACTTCTGAATCCAGTATCTTTCTTTTCATTCCAACACTCTCCCATTTCACTGTTTGTCTTTTCTATTCTCTCATTCCCCTCACATTACTTATCTCTTCATTCACAAGCTCTGCTACATACCTTACTTTCATGCTCTTCTACATCACCTCTTACTTCATAATAATAGTTATAAAAATGGTGGAAAATTCAGGTTAAAATTTGTTTATTTAAAATTTTTGCATAAGTGTCATAGGCATCTTCAGCACAGGATTATAAAATGACAGTCAAAGAACAGCAGACAATTCTAAAAAGCTCCACCTTAGTAGCTAATGTAAGAAAACTAAAATGGTCAATTTCCTAACTAAACACACACACACACACACAAAAATCAAGTTAAGATTAGCAGATTTAAAAAGTGCTATCTCCCATAATGAGATTGATATAGACCATCAAATCTGTTTAAATGAACAGAGCAGTAAAGTTTCATGTTCTTTATAAAAATGCTGTATGAAGAAATGACTTTTATTAAGGATTCTTGCCTTGTTCCAGTGAACTCTATGTTTAGTGCAGCAAGTCCTCAGGCTCATGATATTTAACATAAGACTTGTGTTCTTCTAGAATCTAGATGAATAAAGGAAAATCTTACATTTTGTTCAAAATAAGATAATCTGCAAGAGCAAGGAATATGTTAGACACCTGGAAAGCATAGAGATGTAAACTTGTCGTTAGGAGAATAGCGATTTTTCTGATGGAGTGAAAGGCAACAAAAATATGCCGTGGTTTTAAAACTTTCGCTTTGCATTCAAAAATGCCTTGCATATATATAATGGATAGAAATATGAATTATTTCTTCTGCATTGGAAGAAGCAGAAATGCCATCACTGTTAAAAGCTTTTTTAATGAAAGAATCCTTAAAACCAGTGAAAAGATCTTTAAAAGCAGTGAATGACAAAGTCATTCACTGCTTTTTCACTTCTTAATTTTAAAATGACTCATTATATCATGAAATGCTGATGCACCACACAAAATCAAAACAATTTAACCAACACTCAGTAAGAAAAATTACTCTATAAAAGAGGGAAAAAAATTTTTTTTTTCCTTTTTTTTTTACAGATAGTACTATAAGAGATCTACTACCTCAACTACAGATTGCATTCCTCTTGAATATTTTTTAATCACTGTTATCTCTATCTCATTTAATAGTTTTTCAAAGTAATTATTCGAAACATCCAGAATATCTTCATCTTCATTTGTTGTTTTTTTTTTATAATTTCTGATTTCTCTTAACCATGACTTATTTTTCACGGTATTAACAACACCACACATACTTTTCTCACAAAGATGTTTTATTAACGCTTATATTTCGCTGATTTTCAATTCAGCATCATCAGAGCACAACACACTTGTATACGTGACAGTTAGTGAGTGAAACAATATAATTGCAAAAGACAAAAGATCTAAAGTCCTATTTTTGGTGCCCTCTAACAAAAAAAAAAAAAAAAAAAGCAGCTATCCAGGAGTTTTTTTTAGGATAACCATCTCCCAAATTTTTGGCAAATTAATGCAACCATATTTGTTAAAGTTGGGAGAATTCTTCAAAGCCATTGCTGACTCAAAAAATAATCTTTCAGATCTATAACGACTCCTAAATAGCACATACGTTTTCCTCCATTTAATCCTATGAGAAGGAGTGTCCAAAGCGTGGTCTACCAGTCCCGACTTGTCATAGTAATAGTAGCAAATGTATCTTTCATGTTCTTCCAGGCGGATGTTCACTGATCTTCCTGTTTGCCCATAATAGGCAAGTCACAGTCACAAGGAACTTCATACACTCCTGGGTATGCTAAAGGATGAAGTTTATCCTTTGGCGAGCGGATCAGAGTTGCCAGCTGGACATGAGGTTTGAAAGTGGTGCGAAGGCCATGTTTCAACAATGCTTTGCCTATCTTTTCTGATGTACCTCTGATATAGGGAATAGAAATGGTCATGTTGTATTCTTGTGTATTAGAGGAGAGCAGAGTAATGGACCTATGTAGTATTTTATCCATTTTGTAGGGATTGTAGCCATTGGCTAAGAATGTATGGCATAGGTATTGGAGTTCAGTGGTCAGAGCTGTATCGTTAGAACAAATGGCTCTGTGTGTAAGTGTTTTTAAAATGCCGTACTGTTGGACCGGATGATGATGTGATTGTTTATGTACGTATCTTCCTGTGTGTGTGTGTGTAGGCTTTCTGTAAATAAAAAAAGATAGTGATCCATCTGAAAGGCAGGTGACTAATGTGTCAAGAAATGTTAAACAATTATTTGATTCTTTTTCTACTGTGAAGTGAATTTTGGGGTGTTGGCTGTTTAGGTAGGTGACAAAAGCATCCAAAGTGTCTTGTCCATGGGTCCAGATGGCAAACCCATAATCTACATAGCATAACCACACTTGTGGCTTGTATGTAGCTGTGGTAAGTACTTTGTTTTCAAAGTGTTCCATGTAAAAATTTGCTAACGGGGGAGAGAGGGGGGGGCACCCATAGCAGTACCATTAATCTGTTTGTAGAATTTTCCTCCCCATGTAAAGTAACCTGCATTCATAGTAAATTGAAATAATTCAAAAATATCTGGGGGAAATTTAGACTTGACTAAATCAAGAGTGTCTATAAGTGGTACATTGGTAAATAAGGAGGTGACATCGAAACTAACCATTATGTCTGAATCTTTTAGGATTAGATTTTTAACCAGTCTTTTGAAATGAATTGAATTTTTTACAAAAGTAGAGGGGTTATTACCAGTAAGGGGGAAAGCGACTTGGCTAAATGCCAGGCCAGTTTATATGTGGGACTATCTATGCTATCAACTATGGGGCATAGGGGGATATTAGTTTTGTGGATTTTTGGTAATCCATAAATATGGGGTGGTTTAACATGAATTGGTTTTATTTTCCTGATGATTTCTTTGGGCCATGATGTCACTTTTTTCAGTAATTTTCGGACTTTTTTCTTTTGAGACATCGTAGGGTCTCGATGTATAATTTGATATGTGGAACTGTCACATATGAGATCTTGCATTTTTCTGTTATACTCTTCTTTATTCATGATAACTGTTGCATTTCCTTTATCAGCTTTTGTAATAATAATATTTTTATTATTATATAACTTTTTTAGGGCAGTTATTTGCTTACGTGGCATATTGCTTTTTAGAGGCTTAGCCTTATTTAGAATACTTGCTATATCTAGTCGCACGTTATTGGCCATTGCTGGCGGAAGATCGTCGATACCCCCGTTCTACTTTCATCATAATTTCTAGTTTAGGAATTTGTTTGGGCATGACTGCAAAGTTATGTCCTAGACTGAGAATGTTCTTGGCTTCTTCAGTGAGTGTTTCCGACGATAGGTTTACGACCACGTGGTCTCATCGAAGTTGCGGTCGGGACTTCGTATGTTGGCGCTGTTGTAGGAGTTCATATTTCTTTAGGTGTTTGCTTTTTACTTTTGTGAATTTTTTTTTGCTGCAACTTCGGAGATGTGCTGTAGGACAGTCCATATTTCAGGATTTAACATGTTGATTAGTTCTTGTTGTAGAGCTGTTTAGCTTATTAAGCTCTATGCAAGTAGCGGCGATTTGTTCTCGAAGAAGCACTAAACTCGCCTGTTGATAAATACTTTTTTTTTTTTTTTTTTTTTGTTAGAGGGTGCCAAAAATAGGACTTTAGATCTTTTGTCTTTTGCAATTATATTGTTTCACTCACTCACTGTCGCTTATACAAGTGTGTTGTGTTCTGATGATGCTGAGTTGAAAATCAGCGATAAGCGTTAATAAAACATCTTTGTGATAAAATATGTGTGTGGTGTTATTAATACCGTGAAAAATAAGTCATGAATAACCATCGACACCTAAGCTTATCTGTTAGATTCCTCTTAACATATACTCTTTCCTCAATTTCTGAATATTTTTAGTGCATTCCAGAACATTTTGCTATCTTTCGGTTAATTGATAATAATCTTGCCAAAGTCTTTCCATGAATCTGTTTAGCCACTTTTCCACATAGCTCAGATATCTTAAATTTTTCTTTATAATCTCTTGGGTCACATGCTGACTTACTTGCTAGGAATTTTTGATTATTTTTTATTTTCCTGAGATCTTAACTTTTTAATTCCACCATGAAGTTGTGATTTTTCCATCTTTGCAGACTACTTCAGCTCATTAATCAGTGTTTTCTTCAAGTTTTGACACCGAGTCTCCAAGGTTTGATTGTTTTCAGACTCTTGCCTCCCCACCCCTCCTCATAAATATACTTTGCTCATATATTTTTCTACAATTTACTTCTAAAAGTTGTTCGATTTTGATTAAAAAAAAAAATTCTTTATATTTTCCTTTTGTATTTCCATATTCATTTTTCTTCTGCTTATAACTAAATGGTGATCACTTCCTATTTTGAATCCTCTGTCTACACTTGTGTCTTTAAGAAGTAAGAAGATATCATTATAACAACAGTCAATAAGACTTTTATTATCTCCACATGAATTTATGTACATCTTTATGTCAGAACATAGTCGAAACTAGACATGTAATGACTAGTCCATATCCTGAACAAAATTCTAGCAGATATTTGCCATTATTGTTAGCTTTTCCCTTTCTCCAAATTTTCCAAAAACTAGATGTCTGGTTGTCATTTCCCTCTCTTCAGCTTATCTCTATGTTAACTACTGTTTGCCTATTGTGAAAGTCATAGGCAAATAAGTCTCAATCATCCAGTTTGTACACATTATTCTGTTTGAAATTTTCTGCTATTCAAATTCATTATCTTCATGGCATAACTAATCCTTCCTTTTCTTGATCACTTGCCCTAAAATATCATTGTAGTTATTATCTTTTTAGTCTTCTCAGTTTCAATATAATGCTTTTGCAAGTTTACCTTATTTTTCATTAATACTTCTTATGTTGATGGTGTCTGTCGTAAATTCACTCAGACTGAGGTTGTTCCAGCAGTTAACTTGTTACTATTCATCTGATTTCCTGATGAAAACAGAAAACTCTTTTTAACTGAAAGAGTTCCCAAGCTAGCATGACCTTATTTTCATTCCTTACAAGTTACATTGTTTCCTGCCAGCTTCGACCCTTAAGTAAGACCACACAAAAGTCACCAGAAATTACAGTAACTCTACAAATAATAAAAATATCTTCCCTAATAAAATAACAAAAATCATAAGAAACCTTTAAATTACAACGATAATGAAAATAGTAGTTTAGTAGAAATAGTAGTTTTAGAAAGAAGAAAAAAATCACTTCTACATCAACTTCACCTATATTATTATTATTATTACTATTACCACCCCAAGACCTCATGGAGTCAAAGACTCATCTGGGAGGTCCTTTTATCACACACACACAGCTCATCAGACCTTGTTTTAAACACGTTCAAACTCTTTGCAGACACCACATTCTCAGGCAAAGCATTCCAATCATCCACAACTCTGCATGAAAAAAACCTGCCTCTCACTCCCCTACTCACACCCTCTTTATACAGTTCCAGGGATGACCTCTGGTTCTCCCTTGATCTCCCACTATTCTCTGTAAAACTTCTCCAGCATTGATCCTATAACAACCCCCTTACCAACTTCTAGGTCTCTATCATATCTCCCCTCTTCCTCCTGTCCACCAGACTCTGCAAATTATATCTTCTCAATCTTTCCTCATACTCGACATTCCAGAGGTCAGAAACTACCTTAGTCAGTCTCCTTTGGACCCTTTCCAACATCTTTTCATCCATCTGAAAACCAGGTGACCAAATCTTGGCACAATCGTCCATGTGTGGCCTAATCAAAGCTTTATTCAACAAACAAGAATCTTCCTACTTCTACACTTCAGTGTCCTTTGTTCATTCCCAGAAGCCTTTGTGTTGTTGTCTTCACAATTTTGGCAATGTGTCCCCTAAATTTTAGATCCTTATCCACTATCACCCCCAGATCTCTTATTTCCTCTACCTCCAACAATATATTCTCACCAAGCATAAATTCTGCATCCCATCTTTGTTTTCCAAATTTTAAAACCTTACATTTTGCAACATTGAACTCGCATCCCCATTTCCGTGCCCAATCACTCAATCTATTCAAGTCTTCCTGTAAGGCCACAACATCTTCACTACATTTCATAGTTCGTCCCAACTTTGCATCATCTGCAAACAACTGAATATCTCCATCCAAATCTTCACTTATATCATTAATATACAAGTTAAACAACAATGGGCCTAAAACAGACCCTTGAGGCACTCCACTAGTGACTTTCCTTTTCCTGGATATTGCTCCCCCCATACACAACTTGCTGATACCTATCAGATAGCCAGTCTCCAATCCAATGCACCAATCTAATATCCAACCTCATCTGCTCTAGTTTGACTGTCAACCTATCATGAGGTACTCTATCAAAAGCCTTTGCGAAATCCAAGTATATCACTGTGTATCCTTCTCCTCTGTCCAAGGAAGCAGTCACTTGTAATAAGTAAGTATATTACTAAAACATGACCAACCTTTAAAAAATCCATGCTGTCCATCACCCAACACTGGATCCTAGTTCTCACAAGCTTCTCCAACAACTTAACCACAACACCTGACACACACAGATAGGCCTATACTTTGATACCTGAGTTCGATCACCTCCTTTATGAAGTGGCACAATCTTGCCCTCCTTCCACTCCTTAGGAACTTGACCAAGTGCAAGGCTCATATTAAAAACAATATGTCAAATGTCAACTCCCTGGCACACTCTTTCAGAATACGTGGTGATATATTATCAAGTCCCACAGCCTTATTAACATCTGTATGTATGGAGAGAGTTTACTCAAGAGGTGTATGGAGGAGTTTACTCAACTCCTCCATACACCTCTTGCTCACCTACAGTCAGTCTCTCTTCCCCATCATCAACTGCTCTCAATCCCTCCAGGAAGTCACATTCACAAGAGTGAAAGATCTTTATGCTCATTAAGTATCTCCACCACACATTCTGCATCAGCTGTCTTTATACCATTTTCTCCAATCAATGTCATCCTTCCATAATTCTTTCTTTTGCTGGCTACATATCGAAAGAACTCCTTAGGATTCTTTTTGGCTTCATTAGCCAACTGCTGTTCATACCTCTCTTTAGCTATCCTCACCAACCAAGTCGCCCTCTTTGCTTGGTCTTTGTAGACCTCATGGAATTGGTTATTTTCACTTCTCTTATGCTGCCTCCACAATGCCCTTTTTCTCTATATCGCATGCTTAATCTCTTTATTCATCTATCTCACACTCACCTTATTTAACCTTCTCACCCTTGGAATACATTTAGACATTGCATCTACTAGATAGTTTTTGAAAATCCGCCAAGCTGCATTGATCTCTTTTCCAGCTAACTACTCATTCCACGCTACACCTGCAAGCTGTCTCCTGAGCTCTTCATAATCACCCCCCTGTAGTTCCACATATATACCCTTTTCTCACAGGGGTCCTCGCACTGCTGGCAACCACCCAGGTAATCACCTCATGGTCACTCTCACCACTTGGTGCATGATTTGACACCTCATTTATAATTACATCCTCTGATAAGATGACCAAATCCAAAACCCTTAATCCTCGTGTTCCCTCTGTTACATACTGTCTGAGGTAGTTATCTCTCAGAAACTCAACAAACTCATTTTCTTTACTTCCAGTTGCTATCTCATCATTCCAGTCTATATTGCCATAATTAAAATCACCCATAATGATCACCCTTTTTTTATTTGCTTGGTTAATTTGACTATACATTTCACTATCACCACCACCCACATTACCTGGTCTATAACAACATCCCACCAAGTATTTGATTCCATTCACCTCTATCTCACACCATACTGCCTCAAAACCACTGGCACTATTTCCTTCTTGCATCTACACTTTATATGACATAACTCTTTCTCTATCATCAATAGCACTCCCCCCCCTCCCTTTTTACCCCCCTCTCATGAAACACATCATACCCTTCCATCTCTATTCCTGTCAGGATGTCATCCTCTTCCAACCATGTCTCACTTATTCCGACAATCTTTGGGTGAGCAGATGCAATTAGTGTAACCATTTCATCTGCCCTGTTTCTTATACTTCTAGCATTTGTATACAAACACAACAGCTCATTTCTGGATCTACAGCTAGTTCCACTGATACCACTCACTCGATGTGATCTCTCCGTGCTAGACTGGGGCCATTTCCCTTTCTGCTTCTTCATTTTAGAACCCTTTTCAATTTCATCTGTTTCCTCGTGATCCCTGGTCATCCCATTCCTTTCCTACCTACACATGCTCACCTCCTCTTGCAGCATCCACCTTTCTCATGCTGTGTACCCCTGTTCACCCTGAGCCTCCCTGTTTCCCTGCTCCTCTTGCACACCCATTCTCTCATTTTCTATACTCATACCACTCACTTCCCCATTCATAACCACCTCTTCAGTCTCTCCTGTCTTACTCTCCTGCTCTTCCACATCACTCCCTCCTCGATCTGATTCATTCTCTCTATTCACTTCTCTACCTTCCAGCAGCAGTCTCTCCAAGCGACTCACACCATAACCAGTCAAATGCAGTCCATTGCTATTGCTCCCATACAGCTCACTTCGTCCCTCAAACTCATTCCACACATTAACAAACTGTACTCCCGTCTCCTCACACATTTCAGCCAGCATATCATTCATAATCCTTGCTCTCCGCCTCATTTCACCACTGTCATACCTAGGCAACACGCTAACTACCCTTCCTGTCACACTATTCTCTTTTATCCTTCTAAGCAGCCTCCTGATACCCATTCTGACACACTCTTTGTCCTCTCTCAAATCATTCGTACCCACATTAATACTATTAACTCTTTTGCTCGCTCCTGCCTCAATCACTCGACTCATACATGGAAAACATACCTTGTGCATTCTATCCTCCAGCACACCTTTAACAATGGAGTCACCATACAATGCCACTCGCTCATCTTTCGTTAACTTTTCATTCCATCATATTTATTTTAATAGTTTTTACCTGAATTTTCTTAATTTCATTCCGCATCCAATTCTTGCCTCATCCAATCCAATTTAACTTCCGAATCTTGTGACACATTCTCTCTATCATTCAGTCTTTCTAACTTTCTAACTCTCAGCCTCCCTCTTCTCACTTTCACTCTCATTCATCCTTCTTTGTTTCTATACTTTCAGTCCAACAGGCATCCAACTTTCGCTATCATTCTTCCCATTTTCACACTCATTCATCTTTCTTTGTTTCCGTACTTTCGGTCCAACATGCGTCCAACTTTCGCTATCATTTTTCCCATTTTCACACTCGTTCATCTTTCTTTGTTTCTGCTCTTTCAGTCCAACATGTGTCCCACTTTCGCTGTCGTTCATTCTTTTTTCACTATCATCCATTCTTTCGATTTTTTTCACTTTAGATTTCTGCGTCACGCCATTTCTAGTTTCATTCATTCTCTCAATTTCGTTTTCTTTTGCCACTCTCACCTCTCTTTCATCCCTTTTAACATCCATTACTGTTTTCAAATCGCTTTTTTTTTTTTTTTTACTGATTTTTTAACATTTTTCACCTCTCTTTCTTACTCTCCTTCTATTTCAAATGTGCACCCATTTTCCTCTCGACAATCTCGCTACTAACACTTTCTGTCATCAATTTCATATTTGCATTCATCAATTCCTCATTCAGGTCACACTTCACACACACACACACACACCCTCCTTCCATCCTCACCAAATATCCACAAATCATTTATGTAATCGAAAGAATACATATATGAACAAAGTCATGGAATGACAATGCCGTCGCCATTTTTTGCAGGTTACTAAGTCTAATAATAACGATTTTGTAATTAAGTTTTGTCAAAAAAAATCCCCCACACTAATAAAACCAGTAGCACACAACATTTACAGCCTCTCTTACTCAAAAAATGATGCATATATATTTAATTATTCCTAGAAAAGTTATCCCAATCAGGAGCTCTTCTTATACATGTCACTGTGCTTAGGAGAGTACCACTATATTCTTAGCCTTAACAGAAGATAAAGAATATGCACTGCTGCTTACATGCCTCCAAATTAGACTTTTGATTACAGTCCATCTCAGCTATCCAAACTATATCTTACATGATTCCATCTCAAGGATATATGTGTATACTCATCAGGTCTGACATTCAATGTTAAAAAATGCCATGCCTAGACTGTCTATTATCCACTGGCTTAAAATTCCTGACAGTTTGTTGCATTTGTTCGCTGCCTTTATCATTCTTGAATTTCTAAAGACCACTCTGACTTGATTTTCTACAGTCAAGTTGTTCACAAAATATGAGGATATCTTCCTTGGGTATTTTGGTGATTACAGCTCAAAGTGGATTCCCATCTTAACTCCACTGATCAAACTAGAAGAGCTGTTGAAGTACTTACTCTTAATAATGATCTAACAATCGAACACAATTTGTCCATATATCTAACAAAAAAAACTAGATAATCTTCCTTATCCTGTAACGTTCAAGACATTTTATTAATTAGCTCTCTCCATCTAAATGTACTGCAGATGCAATGTCAGCTCTCATCTTAGTAACTCAGACCTCGACATTTCCTTTTTTACATCCCTCATGATTTCTGTTCATGGTCTGATTGATGTTTTGGCTCTTTCAATCCAAACTACTCCTGCTAAAAAACTGAAATAATCATAGCAGGAAATGAGAGTCCATCCCACTCCATTCAACACTTGGATGTTCCAGCCTTGGTTCTCTAATAGCTGTACCAAACAATCAAACTAAAAATTCAGCATCTCTCAACTGGGTCAAGTAAAAAAAATGCAGTTTTGCACACAACGTATGCCGCGGCCCATAAAAAAATATCATCATCAAATTCCTGCCATGTATAGGATATGATAGTGCTACATGAAAAATTTACATCATAACTGACTTCCTATCTACAATTTTCCACCAAATCAGTCTGTTACTTGTCAAGACTCCAAACTTGATCAGATCTTATATTTCTATCATCTAAGGCACTTTGTATCATATCAATCCACCTATATCTTGGTCTTCCTCTGTGTCGTTTTCAGGCCAAACTGGCAGAGAACACGTGTTTTGCTAATCTTTCCTCACCCATTCTGTTTAAGTGACCATACCACCCGAGATTAGCTCTGCTAATGCATTCCTGGATGTTGACAATGTCAAGTTCTTTCCTAATTTTTTTTTTTTTTTTTTTTTTTTTTTTTATGTTGAAAGTTTATTTTTCACTTGGTCAGACTATAATAAATTTAGTTTAATCCTTTATCCAAGTGTGTGCAAACAAAGTTTGCACCTGAAAGTATCTTCAGGACTGGGATAAAGTGGTACAACACTGGGCAACTCCTTGCAAAGGTGGAGCAAGATACCAACACATATCCTTGCGGATATGTATAATGTTATGCATTAAGGGAAGGGCCACTACCCAGACTAGTTTCGACCTTTATTGAGGTCTCTTCAGTTGGAGCCAGGTCCAAGTGGAAATGGAGATACCAGGCAGAAGCGTTAGCAAGGTCGTCTCCTCCTATAGGAGCTGCCAAACGGTGTGCCACCTTTTTATTAAATTACTTTGGATTTAGAGAAAGATGTTGAAAGGTTATTTTTCACTTGGTCAGACTATAATAAATTTAGTTTAATCCTTTATCCAAGTGCGTGCAAACAAAGTTTGCACCTGAAAGTATCTTCAGGACTGGGGTAAAGTGGTACAACACCGGGCAACTCCTTGCAAAGGTGGAGCAAGCTACCAACACTCCTAATCTCAGTATGTACCACTGTTGTTAAGATATGCAGATGATACAACTCTCATAGCAGAAACTAAGGAAGGTCTGGAGCGGTTGATTCTATTGGTTAAGACAGAAAGTAACAAAGCCAGGCTTTATTTAAACATCAGATAAACAAAAGTGATGGCTTC
This sequence comes from Typopeltis vanoorti, assembly GCF_054136105.1. Lineage (NCBI taxonomy): Eukaryota > Metazoa > Arthropoda > Arachnida > Uropygi > Thelyphonidae > Typopeltis > Typopeltis vanoorti. Next base: position 16,005,151 of record NC_143554.1, read on the forward strand.
TGGCAATTTAAACGAATTTATAATCAAGGGAGATAAAATAGAAACTGTTGAAAGTTATAATTTACTGGGTCCAGAATCAGAAATGATGGTAAATGTGAAGATGAAATTAAAAGGATAGTCATGAGAGAAAAAAAAATGGTGTTAAACCTGACAAAAATTATGAAAGGTGCGAGTAAGGCCACTAAAGTTAATTGTCAAACCAATGGTTTTTACATTAGTGATGTATGGATGTGAAAGCTGGATTATTAAGAAGAAAAACAGAAAGTAAATTGATTCATTTGAATTATGGAAGTGGAGGAGACTTAAAAATCTCATGGACTAAAAGAATGACCAATTAGAATATTTTAGAGAATATAAAGACAGAATGCCCCTTGGAGGCGATGATCGCTAAACAGAAGTTGATGTACTTTGGTCATATTATGCGAGCTGATGAATCATTAGAAAAGGCATTTATGTTGGGGAATATTGAGGGAATGAGAAGAAGAGGAAGACAAAAGAGTTGGGTGGACAGCATAAAAGAACTTACCAACAAAGAACTTATAATTACTGAAAGAAAGAACAAAAGGCTGAATGGGATGGAGAGCCTTTGTTCACAGGATCACCAAGAGGCAAAAATGATTGGATGGCACATAACAACAATAAGCATCTACCTTATCCAACACATTCATCACTTTGTTATAGTATATAAGTTGGTAAAACATGATCTCCCCTTTAATAAATCCCTGCTGATGACGGTCTGAGAGAATACTGCAGTTATCAACCAATTTCTGTATCCTAGCTCTCATTAATCTCTCCAATACCTTAACCAGAATTCCAGATATATAGATTAGCTTATAATTTGTAGCTACAGCCGTATCACCTTTATGCAGAGGAACAATTTTGTCTTCTTTTTACTCCCTTGGGACTTAGGATGGTGTAAGACTTATTAAACAGGGCATGCCAATGCTATTTCCAACTCCCTAGAATTGTCCCTTGAAATATGTGGTTATAGGTCATCAAATCCTGTTCGCTTTAATGACATCAAGCTTATTTGATTCCTCATATACCTTTTGCTTGCTTACAAAAAGCCATCCACTCCTATTTCCTCTACCCTTGAGCTTCTCATGATTGCACTCTGATAAGGATAAAGCATCCTTATCACTGAATATGTCAACTGTGTTATCTTCCTTCTACTTGCCACATATCTGAAAAACTTGCTTGGGTTTTTCTTGACTTGATTTGCGAATTTTTGCTTTAGTTAGATGACAAATTTAATTTAAATTAACTTTTAACTATTTTTCATTGTTTTTATCTTTTCTTACTGTTACCTACTTTGTTTCAATAAATAATGACGTGTAGAATGCCTAATAAAACTCTAATCACGTGCATGACGGTTCGTTTACACCGTATTATTACTCACGACACTTTCTGGCACTACCATTGAGGTAATTTTTTATTATTAACGTAACCATTTTATTCTTTATTTTCCTGTCTGTTTTAGGTCTTGTTTTAATAAATTATGTCATATACAAGGCTCCAGATGCAAATATAAAACAAATCACGTGGTTGTCTCAGAAACACGTCTCCAGTAAAAGGCCTAGCTGTCGCAGAAGTGAGACTCCGGTAATATAAGAGTTAATTAAAGCACAAGATTCAGCTGTAAGCCGAAAATTAAATTGTATGTATGATTTTGCCTGCGATATGTGTAATTGTGTCGATTGCCACCTAATATTCAACAAAATAATCTTTTTATTTCTGTATTTAACAGATTCCAAGAACCAAGACGAAACGTGTTCAGTTAAGTGGTGCACAAAAGCGAAAACTATCAAAAAAGAAACAAGAGGAGACTTTGGAATTAGATTCCAAGACTGCAAAGCTGACTGATTTCTTCACACAAGTTCCACAACAATATATACCAATTCCTGATCAGAGCCAATCTCTGTCATCAGAAGTGGACACAAATACCACTTTGATCACTTCAAAATCAAAATGTGATGTTGGAATCATCAAGGTATTCACAAGCAGGTTCATCTAACACGTCTCACTACTGACCTCACTTTGTGTGTAAATTCTTTTGATATCTCTACTGCAAATGTTGATGCAAGTTGCTTTACAAAATATTCTGAGGTTGAAATAATTGCTGAAATTGAAAGTTTCGTGGGCCATGGTGATGGTGGTGAAATGATTCAGTTTGCAAAAGATGAAGTAAATCTAGCAAAAGATCCAGGGTTGTGGCTTGATTTCTCTGCTGATGACATGGCTTATTGGACTGCTTGTGGACCCAGTGACTGCCAACACCACAATGGGCCATTTGACAAGTCTTACCGACATTTCAGTAGTAGCAAACCAGTAAGATACTGTTCGCAGAAACTTTTTGTTGGGACAAAAGCCAATGGTGAGGAATACAAGAGAGAGTGGTTATTGTATCACCATCAACGGGATCAGTTTATTGTTTTGTTTGTAAACTGTTTGCTCCTAAAAATTTCTCACATTTTGTTACAAGAGAAGGCTTTAGTGACTGGCAAAATACTATTGTAATTGATCAACATGAAAAAAGCACTACTCACCAAGACTCTATGCTAACATACTTAACTCGCAGACAAGGTGTAGGGTTGGGAGACAACAGTTGGAAAAAACAAATTCAGGAAGAGTGTGATTACTGGGAACATGTCCTGAGGCATGCCATAGCTGTTATTCGTATGTTAGCTGAACATGGCTTGGCTTTTTGAGGAACAGAAGAAAGATTTGGATCATTGCAAAATGGGAACTTTTTAGGACTGCTTGAGCTCATAAGTCAGTTTGATCCATTTTTAGCAGGTCACATTGCAAAATATGGAAATTGTGGCAAAGAAAATCCTTCTTATCTGTCCAAAGCCACCTTGTGAGGAACTCATTCAACTGATGGCGCAAAAGGTTCACGTGCTTATTGTTGATGGAGTAAAATCTTCTGGTTATTTTAGTTTGTCAGTTGATTCAACACCAGATCTGTCACATATCGACCAGTTAAGTGTTGTACTTAGGTACTTAAAAGATGGACAGCCTATTGAACGCTTTTTAACCTTTCTAGAAATGAAAAGCCATACTGGTGAGGAAATGGCAAATCTGGTGTTGCAGTACTTATGACAACGCTGCCAACATGTCTGGGCATTATAAGGGGATGCAGCAAAAAATTTTAGAAACAAGTTTGCTATACATGCCCTCTGCAGCTCATTCACTAAATTCGGTAGGCCGAAGTGCTGTTGACTGCTGTCAAGAGGTGGTTAATTTCTTCTCTACAGTGTGGTTGCTCTATATTGTTTTTCAGCCTCAACCAGCCGGTGGACAATTCTTAAAGGTTGTATTGGAAATGAAAATGTCTTAAAATCCCTCTCTGATACCAGATGGGAGGCACATGCTATGGCAGCAACAATTTTGAAATCTTTCCTTCAAATTTTAGAAACGTTAGACTGTATAGTCGAAGACCAGTCACAAAAGGGAGACACTAGAAGAGAAGCAGATAATATTGCAAATAAGGTGCAAGAGCTAGAATTCGTTTTTATGTTGAATTTTTGGGATGAGATTTTGCAAAATTTTCATAGAGTAAGCCAAGTTCTACAGAATGAGGATGTCAATTTAAAAACATGTGCAGATCTGTATGGATCATTAGTTGACCAATTGTGCACTTCATGAAATGAATTTGAAAGATATGAAGCAGCTACAAAGGAAGTGCTACCAGATGTTGATTACAAGGCAGCTCAAACTCACAAACGTATCAGAAAGAAGGTACCCAATTACGGAGATGCTCCAGAAGTATATCTGAATGCCAGAGATAAATTTCGTATCACCATCTTTTACACAATTGTTGACAAACTTGAAACTGAGATGAGAAGAAAAGGAGAGATATACAAAGAAATATCAGAGAGAGATTTTCTTTTTCTAAGTGATGTGCCACATAATGCTACTTCAGTGACTTCATCATCTACTGAAATTGAAAGGTATTCTCAGTGTTGTTAAAAGCTGATTGATGCTTACTCAGAGGACTTGAACACTAATTTCTCAGCTGAGCTTCAGCAGTTTCACTCATATGTGTGCCATATGTTCAGTGCAACAAAAAATGTAAAAACAAGATTCAGTCATGCTGAACTTTATAAAATAATTGTAGAAGACAATATTGAGTGTGCCTTTCCAAATGTAGACATTGCCTTTCGTATATTATTAACATTAATGGTCACAAATTGCTCAGCTGAGCGTTCATTTTCTCAGTTGAAGTATATTAAAAATCCCATCAGAACAACTATGCAATAAGACAGGTTGAATGCCTTATCTCTACTAAGTATAGAAGCAGATGTGTTACGTAAGATTAATTTTGAGGATCTGATCAAAGATTTTGCAATTAAAAAAAGTAGGAGAAAACTTTTCAAATCTAAATAAAGTCGAAGTATACAAAAATAAACATTATTTTCCATCTTACTATAAGTTTTGTTTCATTTTGAAAAATAAAAATTTATTTTATGGTTTATTATTATTTATATTTTGAATTACATATATATGGGGCACCAAAATCTTGTAAGTGCTTAGGGCCTCTATGGGTCTTAATCCGGCCCTGGTCCTACCAGACATGAATGTTTGTGAATACTTGACAGATGTATTTCACTGTCTCGTGTGAGACCACCATCTTACTTCAAGTGGGTTTAAAAAGTTTTGTCTTCTTCTCTAAAGAAGTTTTTTTCAGATAAGTACTAATGTACTAGTTTAAATTAAAGATGCTAAGAAATTATATTCTTGGTTTCTTCCTTAATCAATTGATGTCATTCAATCAATAAAGTCAGTAGCCTTTATATACAAGTAGCCCAGTTGTGAAGTTAGCTCACGTGCAGACTTGGTTTGCTTACCTTTGGATAAAGGATGAAACCGAGAATATAATTTCTTGTTATCTTTAATTTATAATATTACCAAGTGAACTTTCAACATCTATCTTCAAGAAATTTATAACCTTTCGTTGGTGGGATTCACATAAAAAATGCCAACCTCAACGAGACTTCCATATAAGGCTGACAGGCGTTTCACGGCATAAAGCATTAATTTTATTACACATGTTAGAAGACTTTTTAATTGGAATGATGTGCAATGAACAATTTTTCATATATTATAGTATTTGCAAAAGTATTTACTTAATTATACAGATTCATTATAATTTTATATGTGAATATTTGATTTGTGATTTTATTAATAGGTTTATTGCTAAAGAACAGCTACGAATGGGTATTGAAGAGCTTCAAGTGTTAATATCAAGTGAACAAGTATATATATTAAGTTGTGGAACCCCTGCAGTGAATAATGTCGTACTCAGAGTTCACTTCAATGAACTTCAGCAATGTACATATACTCGTTCTGAAGCTGGAGTCCATGGAGAAACTCGTTTTTATCTACAATTGACTCTCAAGACGGACATATCTATGAATGTTGTTACCACAGCCTCTCATTTCAAAAAACCACAAGTGAGATGCGACTCAGAACAAATTGCAAAAAAGGTAAGCTTTTTATTAAGTATTTTGTTTAGAAATTATTTATGTTATATCATGCCAGTATGTCAAAATTTCTTGATGTGTTTTCTTGCATTGATCAATTAGAATTTCCCTAACCTAGTTTACTTTGATTGGTTTTTAATACATTTATTTTTTTTTCTGCATTAAAGTAATCTTCTGAATGGATAATATGTCTATACATAAACTGGTTTATAAATAAAATGTGTTCTTCTGACATTGTATCTTTCTTTACACTTTCAGCTGACTCATCATGTACAGCATTAATTTGAATGATAATCAAAAGCTAATAGCAGACTACTTTCCAACAGCTGTATGACTATATAAAAACATTCAAATATCCCTTCCATCTTTTCTATGATGCAAAGCAAAATGCTACTTCACATTGCACCAGAAAATTTGTCATTTGAACGTAAGAATAGATGCACTTTAATCTTAGCCAGGTGTTCTCTTTCTCTTAGTACTCAAAACTAGTTACAGGAATTGCACTGTTAGTGTACTGTGTACAATAACCACTTCACCTTGCTCACTCAGAGAGCACATCTGAACAGGTTTTTCAATAAACATACATTGAAGTAGCATTTCTGGTGAATAGATTAATTTTTTTTTTTAACTGAAATTGTTGAAATTAGTGTTTCCAATGTACATTGAGATACTGGATCCAAATATGCAAAACAAAATATTCCAAGTTTTTTTTTTTTTTTTTTTTTTTTTTTTTTTTTTACACATATATACATTTTACTTAGGTTTTAAAGAATATTTTATCATGAATTAGTAAATGATTGTCACTTTTTGTGAATCCTTCTCATGAAAGAGCAGAAACACCCTGTTCTTGCTTGAACTTGTATTTAAGCCACTTCAGCCTTCTCCAGTAAGTAGGATGATAATGTAACAACAGGAAATGAAAATTGTCTATCCTAAAGACATTCACAATTATACATTCCTACAGTGGAATTCGAACCTATGATTGATCATCTATTGGCTGCTGTCCAATTGGCCAACACTTCATTTTTGGTAAAATTATAGAGACTACTGCCATGTTAAGAAAAATAACTTTAATTTTCTTATGTTTGGACTTTCATATTAATGTCAACATATGTGTATGTGTGTATATATATATATATATATATATCACTTACGCAACCCATGCTACAAAATTCAATTCATTTTAACTGTATGAAAGTTTTATTATTATTATCTGAGACCTCAAGGAAGGCTAAAAAACAACCAAACCAGCTGTCACTATCCCTGAAGGCAAACTATTCCACTCACTCAATGCTCTGTGAGAGAAAAACCTAACTCTTACCTCTTTCTTAAAGTGAACAAATTTAACTTCCATGGATGCCCCCATGTTCTCTCCCCATCTTCCATATAATGAAAATTTTCATCTGACGATATCCCATAACAGCCATTCAAAAGGTTATAGACCTCTATCATATCACTCCTCTTTCTCCTGTTAACCAGAGTCTGTAATCCATATACTAGCAATTTGTCCTCATAATCTAAATTCCATAATATGGTTATAATCTTTGTAACTTTTCTTGGTACCCTTTCCAAAGCTTCTTTATCCCCCTTAGAATCCAGGAGACCAAATCTGCACACAATAATCCAGGTGCGAGCTTATCAGAGCCTTATAAAGAGGCAAAATGACTTCCTTATCCATACATGTCAAGGTTCACTTCAACATCACAATTATCCTTACTAACACTTACTTATTTACACTTACTAACATTAAACTGACAGCCATTTTCGTTTGCCCAAATTTCCAGTCTATTCAAATCATTTTGTAAGTGCTCAGCACCAGTAGCATCCCTGATTGCCCTACCTATATTTGTATCATCAGCAAACAATTGTACATCTAATGTTAGACCCTGCCTGATGTCATTAATATATAGATGGAACAATAATGGCCCAAGAACTGAACCCTGAGCTACACCACTGTTTTTAAATCTTTCTTTTTTTTTTAATCTTTGTACTGGTTATGGGCAGTACTACCTTTTACATCATGTCCAGACTTGATATAGGCCTAAGCCTTTACAGGTGTTTTACCCTATGTCTGTTCGAGTTATCATTGTAGTCATTCTCTGGTAGCAACACCATGCCACCAGTGTGCCCTGTAGGGCCCTCAATGAAAGAACTTTTATATCCTTTTGCGTAAGCCAAAGCTGTTTTAAGTCCTTATAACTATCTGCACTCCATACACCATGTAAAGAGATAGTGGCACTGGTAAACCTCGGAGTTGCTCCATGCTCCTCTCGTTTCTTACTAACTAAATCGGGGTTATTTTTATAATAATTTACTTTGTTATTATGGCTATAGGCTAGTGGGCACCCTGTTCCCACCACTTGAGCATCAACCTACCCAAATGTCACCATCTCTTTTAATCACTAAGTCTGGCTTATGCAAAACCCACGGAGGTCCTATAATGTGGTTCCACCGCAGTCTCCCAACCTTTGTTCAAACCGGTTGTTCAGAATGGAGACCACGGCATCATGCCTCCTCGTGCAGACCCCATGGGTGCGGAAGCAACTCTGGGCTATATGAGACAATGTCTCACTGTAGTGGCAGCCAGCCCTACAGTTGGAGTCGTCACTACCCCATCGAGCTGTGCAGGCTCGAGTAGGCAGGGCATTGATCCTTGTCCTGATAAGGTCAATATACTCGAACCCAGGGAGGAGTCTGGTGCCATCCTGTACCCAATCATGCTGGGGAGGCACCAGATATGACAAATGTTAAATCTGGCTGATTCACACCCACCGTATACCACTTTTTGATATCTGTCTATCAACCATTTCCCCCCCCCCCCCAATCCAAGTCAAGAGTTTATATTCCAAACCCATATTCTCTAGTTTATGCAGCAGCCTTTTGTGTGGTATTTTATCAAATGCCTTAACAAAATCCATCATAATCACAGTGTATCCATTCCTTTTATCCAATTCAACCATAATGTTATAAAATACATTATGCGATTTCTTACCTTCTCTAAAGTCTTCACCACTACACCAGAGAGACTGATAATTTGGTAGTTGAACACATCAGTTTTTGCACCACCCATGTACAATGGGACTATCATACATTCCTTCCATTTCGTGGTTTTTTCCTGAGCTGAGACTCAAGTTATACAAAGACGTGAAAAGTGTAGCCAATTCCTTTAGCAAACAGGCTGATATTCCATCTGTCCCTATAGACAAATTCTTATCCAGCTTATACAACTCTTCAACTTCGTTTTCACTGTGCACCATGTTATATAAACATGGTTGATATATCTTAGCAAAAGGAGGCACTCATTAATTGAACAATCTCATTAGCCTCCGACACTACTAGAGTACCATCTGCATTCAATAAAGTTATTCTTTCACATTCATTCTTTGCTTGAGACATAATAAAATTCTTTTGAATTGCCTTTAGTTTGCATGGCCAATTTCTTTTCATACTCCGGTAGCTTTCCACTCAATACTCATTACTTTTCTGGCCTGAGCTTAATGTATTTCATAACTCCTCTCTCTTATTCTTTCCACATCATCTTCTTCTCATGAATCTCTTGCTTAATAAGGTTGCATATCCATTTAACTCCCAACTTATTCTTTGAACACTAGGGTGTTTTAAGAGCATAGAGCATCAACACTCATCTTAATTGGTCCACTGCAATTAATTGTAAGATAACTTTGAATACTTTAATTTATCAGTTAATATAATTTTAAATATGGAAAGCATAAAGGTCAAACGAACAACAGGTATGTTTCATGCACACCGTTTATGCGAGAAGCACGAAGGTTTTATGCTTCGTGGTGAGATTAGATTATCATTGGCAAATACCAGAGTGAGACATAGATAATTTGAATTTTGATACTGCACCATCTGTACCGTTTGTTCTTTGAAGGGCTCAAAGGTGTCCATATTTGTGACCACACACACCCTGGACTATTAATGTTAGCAAATGTAATGCAATCTTTATATTCTGTTTAATTTTTGAATCACGCAATGCCAGGAAACAATTAGGGGTGTCTTTAACAGGAAGAATTTCAAAAATATATCAGTGATATTGCTATTCCATGAGTATGCAATGGATGCCCCTGATATATATATATATATATAAAGTATGCCGCTTAACTGGCCTGATCTCTGCTATATATATATATATATATACACGTAAAAAAAAAATAAATATAATGTGAATGAAAGCTGCAGTCCTGTTTTTACATGGCCAGAGATGGAATTTTAATGTTACATCAATAGTGGTAGCTCAGTCGGTATTTAAAATAAGAGCTAAGGTCTGTTATTAACATTATGCCCACGATGCTAGAGTACTAACACCCTAATTATTATGACCTGTTAGCATAAAAACGTTACATGGGTTGAATACCTACCATCCACATTGTTGAGATTAGGGTAGTTAATTACAATATAAGGCTCCTTGAAATTTGCATTCATACTAGGTTTTTATGTGAAGAACAGGCATTTTTATTCCCATTCAATTTCTGTGTAGCATATTCAGAGCATGATCAGAAAGGTAAGATTTAGTTATTGAATTTAATGTGTTGTGTTCCTTTTTCTGGACAGGAATTGTGAATCCAGTTTTGCCTATTTAAGGTATATATTGAAAGTGGTGTTAAGGTTGTATTTTTTCTGATATTTCTTTAACATATGAAATGCTACAGTTTTATTGTGATCGAATTTTTATTTTTAGATGCAGTCTTTTTATTTCTTTATAGAGGATTGAGGTGAGGTGACAACAGGACTGGTCTTTCTGCATTAATTTCTGTGTTGCAAGCATGCATCATTGTTGCTTCTGCTAAGTGTTACTACATTTCCTTCAAACAACCAAACTGCCTTATTAACAGAGGCATTTGACTCTGTTACTTTTTGAGGTCTTGGCTTATTCTGCATTATCTATTGGGTATTCATTTGAAAGCTCTTCCACCAACTACATCTTCAATATAGGCAGACCATATTTCCTTGAGACAAAAACAAGACTGGGGTTATGTAATATTCTGTATTCATGAAAAAGTAAGATGATAAAAAAAAAGTTTTATTACACAAACACATCATTTTTGGCAAGTCTTTTGCAACCACCAAAATTGGTGTTCATGTTATCTGCACACAAAGCAACAATTTTGTTTTATAAAGGAAATTTGTCACTTACTTCTTTCAACATAGCACACTGTAGGAAATAAAGTATGTAATTTTTTCTTGAACACCACAATTTGACAAAAAGCACTGCACAACGACCTGGAAAAAGTTGGATGTATTTTTTGTTTGATGCATCTAAACTGACTGTAATGCTTTTTGTTTTATTCAAATCCTCTATTACTTCGCCCAATATGTATGGTGATAAAACATTTGATAATTCTTGCTTCTGATTTGGTATGTGCTAAAGAAAATTTTGGTTCATAAAGTTTATTTATCAATGTCAACAAGCAAGGAGCCTGTGTAGCTCAGTAGAAGTGGCATTTGTACTCTACGGCACTTGATTGCACGAAGAAAGACTTATAAGTTTGAGTCTAGTCGCCGACTGGGGAAACATTTTCTAAGCCTTTTTTCGATTGGTTCCTGAGTTAGTCGATCTCTGGCACAGACAAACTGGTTTTTTTCTCCCAGAAACTCAAAAAAATTGGCCATCGAACCCACACTTATTTTCAGATATTAAAAATATTATATTAGGGTTAGGGAATACGAGATGTGGCACTTATTAGCTGTCTTCTTCACTGCATGCCAGTTAATTAGTGATAGCCTTGGGCCAGCTATCTCTGATTGGCTACCAGTGGAGACTGAACTGCCCACTCAGTCTCCAAAATTTAGATATGGCTTAAGCGGCCTCACCTACTGCCTATATGGGAACAAAAAGGTGTTAGCTGATTTTTTTTTTTTTTTTTTTGATGTTGAGAAGCAGTCATTTGCACGAAAACTTTGTCTGTCATACACAGTATGATAAGCAACAAGAGCTTCACTTCCTGTAATTTTATTGCTTTCACTGTCACCATGCTGCCTCACCATAAACAAGCTGATGTTTTTAACTGAAGGAAGTTTTTTCAACATTGTTGCAAAACGTTTCTGGCTATGCAGATGTCGCTTCTGCCTCCATGAGCAATGGAAAAATGCACATTATAATGTTGTCGTACTACTTTTGTTCCATCACTACACAGCTTGTCTATTTTAATAAACTTGAATCCTTTTTTGAGATCGTCATTAAAACTGCAATTTTGCCTCTTTGGCATTGCAAGGATAGACTTAAAGCTTTAAAAAATAAGATGTGAAATTTAAACCACTGTCATTGAATAACAGAGCCCCCGGTTAGCATACAGGCAAAACAAAAACTAACGCTACAGCAGAGACGCACAAGTGTTGCTAACATGTATTTTTTATTTTCTCTGAATAAATCACTGCAGATATTGATATTTAATATTGAACAATGTTACTCCATGGTTATACAAATTACTGGTATCCATGATATCGATATACAATTATAGGTTATGAATAATAATTGATGATTGACCAGTATTTATAGTGTTTATTAAAAACGGCACAAAATTGACATTTTTTTATTAAAACAATAAATGGCCAGGAAATATGAAAAAAATGGTACCGTCCCATTCAAAACCGTACGTATGGTCAGCCTACTTCAATATCAACATCAAAGGCTTTGTACAAAGATGTATTTTCAGCAACTTCTTTCACACACCATACATTCCACTATCACCTCACTTCATTCTACATATAGTTCTTTGTACAGTGAAAGATATTCCTTCTAAAAGTCTGAGGGTTTTCTCACTTGCAATAGCACCAGTAGCCTGAGCTAAACTATTAAATAATATGCATCACTGAAGATAGAAATAATACACTAGTCTGTAGCTGCAGGAGGTGGCATTTGGTGAATGTGTTATAAGTCAAAGACTGACTGTACATACACTGCTTGGAAAAAAGTCACCAGACACCTTCATGGACAAGATGCATTGTGTATAACAAGTGCTTGTAGCCGGTATAAATTCAAGGAATATGATGCTCCCAAGCCAGTGCAACTGTGTCCTGGGGAACTGACGGTGATTGGATGCCATGTTGTAGGCCTATCTGTTTGGCAAATTGTTGACAAATTAGGTGATACCATACTGAGATGAAAGAGTGCAGTTGACTCTCTGCAGTGGATGACCCACTATACTCATTAAATGTGACCGTAGGATCACGAAGGATATCATGTAAAAACTGCCATTCTTCAGTCAACACAATGAATGCTGAGTTCCAGTTGTCCACTGGAACAGGAATCCGCACAAAAACATTCAGAGCCACGCTCACAACATAAGTTTCTATGATTGGACCGCAATGTGCATGCCCCACATTACCAGAACCAACATGCAGCATCTTCACCAATGCAAAGAGCTGTACAGTGGGACCTTTTAGTTTGAAATGCTGTGTTTGGTCTCGGATCTCTATTTGCGGTGCCCTGAACTCAGAAAGGTATTTGAACGTTCTGGACAATGCAATGCTTCCTACTTCATGCCGTTTCTACAGAATTGACCATTGTCTCTTTCAGCAAGAAAATTCATTATGTCATAAGGCTGCAGTAACTGGTTGGTTTGTGGTTATGAACCTCACCACACTTGACTGTGGAGACTAGTCAACATCTGTGGGTTGAATTGGAGTGTCAAATGAGGTCAAGAGACATCTGCCCCATAACCATCCAGAAACTCATTACATGCCTACAGGATAAATGGTCTGAAATTCCCATTGATTGCTATTGTACACATCAGGAAAGTATGCCCTGTAGGAATGCTGCAGTCATCACAGTGAAAGGAGGCCCTACATCAGGGGTCTTCAATGCATGGCCTGCCGGCCATTTTGAAAAAATAACTACTTAACATTAAAACGCAATTAAAAATAATAATTTCAATGAAGCCCATGGGCCACTAAGCCATACTGCGATATTTAGAAATGTAAGATGCTTGCCAGATTCACAAGGAACGTTGTGCATTTGATACGTTACATAAAACCTTATAAAAATAAATATCAAATAGACATGCTTCTTCAACCATCTACCAGCAAAAAGCGGTACTTTAGTACTAACGTCGCAGGTAGATGGCTGAAGCAGTAGTTCATTCAAGTGTGCTGTCTAGTGCCTGCCTTCCAGATACATCTTGAAGGTTCCCGATACTTCATTATTTTCATATAAATACAAATCCACAGTCAGTAGTCAGTTGTGAATATTGTGATATTCGTGTATAAGTGCACGCAGGTTCGTCATGTCAGCCAAAGCCTATTGTGGTTTTATATTGCCACTTTTTTCATTAGTGTGAAACATATTCAGTGGATAACAAATGTTACACTGCCATTTTGGATCATTTTTTGGTTCACCTTCCATCACTATGGCATCTACAAGTAAAAGCGTAAATCAAGTGATTCTTGTTGGATTTTTAATGAAAAATGGACCAATTTGTACTTTTTTGCACCACCCAACGATAAGCCAGTGTGTTTAATTTGTCGTGAGTCGTGTCAGTATCAAAAGTATACAATACCTCCCAGATGAGTCTCATTCCATGAGGTCTTGGGGTAATAATATAAAACGACACTATGAGACAAAGCATGCTTCCAATTTTGATCACCTTATCTTGATCACCAATTTAAAATACCAGCAGGGTATGTTTAAAAGGCAGAGGGAAGCATGCATCAAAGTAAGTTATGTAATAGATGAAAAAATTGCTAAAAAATCAAAAACTTTCTTAGACGGCGAGTTTGTGGAAAATTTCTCATCGCTGCTGGGGATATCCTGTGCCCAAATAATAAGTGTTTAAAAAACCGAGTTTGTCTGGGGTAACCATAGCACAACGTATCGAAGAACTTGCCAATGATATTGAAAGAACTTTAAAAAAACAGGCGTCCGAATTTATGTCATATTCACTTGCTTTAGATGAGCACAGATATGAAGGATACAGCACAACTGGCCATCTTTGTCCGTGGCACTGATCAACAATTCAACAGAACTGCTAGCACTCGCACCTATGAAGGGAATGACAAAAGGCACTGATATTCTTGAAGCCGCCAAAAAAACGCTTCAGCGTTTTGACCTCAGCTTAACCAACCTCGAGGGTGTGGTAACTGATGGTATCCCTGCTATGGTGGGAAAGAATGAAAGGATTGTTGCACTGCTATGGAAAGAAATGAAATTAGAAGGAAATGTTTCATCCATTACCACTGTTTAATTCACCAAGAATTTGTGAACGAAAACTATTGAATTTGAGAATGTCGTGAAAGTTATTGTGACTGTCGTCAACATTATTAGGGCAAAAGGATTGAATCATCATCAATTCCAAGAGTTTCTGACCCAAGAGTACAACGCAGATCACAGCGATGTGTTTATTATAGTGATGTGCATTGGTTGAGCAGAGGGAAGGTTCTTAAAAGTTTTTGACTTAAGGAGCGAAATACAGCAGGGGAATCCGATTGCAAAATTTAATGATCCAAAGTGGATGACAGACTGCCTTTGTGTCCGACATCTCGTTCCATATGAATAACCTAAATACACGGCTGCAATCAAAAGATCAATGGATGCACACTCTGTTTGATCACATCAAAGCTTTTGATGCCAAGCTCAAACTTTGGAAAGCACAACACGCAAAAAAAGACAACCCATTTCCAGCTTCTCGCTGAATTCAACTGTTCATCTTTTGATGAATACTCTACAAAATTAGCCGTGTTGCGAAGTGAGTTCGAAGAGAGATTCAGTGATTTTCATAACCAACTCTTCTTTAGATTTATTTTCAATGCCATTCAGTGTCAATGCTTCTGAAATACCAGGCTTAGTACAAATGGAGCTGCTTGAACTCCAGAGTAACTCTTCTTTGAGAGAAAAATTATTCAATGTGCCCTTGCTTACATTTTACAAAGACGACATTTCTGAGGATGCATTCTCTAATCTTCGCTGGCATGTTAGGAAGCACATACTTATGTGAGCAGTTCTTCCCCAGAATAAAGCATGTGAAGTCCAAGATCTTGAGAATACTCTGCATATAACGACTTCCAACATTGATAAGCTGGTCAAGGAAAAACATTGCCAAGTTGTCCATTAACATTGTAAAAAATGAATGTTTTCTTCTTTAAATTATCTTTTTTCAAGTATTGATTGTATTTACTTATCATGAACCAGATTCCTACATATGCTCTTAAAGCTGAGTTTGGTTATTTTTATAGGATTTTATGTAATGTATCAAATGCACAGCGTTCCTTGTGAATCTGGAAAGCATCTTACAATTCTAAATACTGCTGTATAGCTTAGTAGACCGTGGGGTTCACTGAAATTTTTAATGCAGCCTGCACTGTCTGAAAGGTTGAAGACCCCTGTCCTACATATTATTAAGGCAGGTCACCATAGTGTGAGGAACAAACAGCCATGGCGGCTGTTTGTTCCTCACAATTTGTTATCCCCAGGAGTGGTTTCCTTCCTGTGGTATACTGTATTCCTTCAAATCTGAACAAAATATTGATTTTTTTAGAGTAATCAGAAAAATAGCAGGCTACTGTGTGTATTTATCTAATAAGGAGCTTCCACCTGAACCTTTGCATGTGAAGGATCCCAGCCACTGAATAAAATGGACATGAAACTTTCAGATATTAAAGTAAGCCAACTCACCCCCCCCCACCTTCCCAAAATCTTTGCCATGTCCCTTATACTGATTTCCAGTGGCAAACTTTTGTTGTGAGTGGAATATGTAGTATTTTGTCTGTTTTTTTTATACAAGACAGAAACTGCAGAGAGGAAGTTGTCCTTGATCTATTAGTCATCTTTGACACCCACACCATTCTGCAGAGGGATATTGACATGGATATACCATTTGTTATATGTCAATGGACTGTGTTCATTTTGCTAATGAGCACAATATGTTTATTTTAAATTACTACAAGATAATTTATCCTAAGTTGGAGGTTTAATGGAATGTTATCAGCACTGGGAAAGGATTAAAACTAATTTTTATGCTTCCAATATTTCGTCTCAGTCACTGAGACATCTTCATGGATTACAAATAACTTTTGTAACAACACACTTGTCCTTAATGCCACAGAATATAATCAAAAAATGGAGATTATTCTCAGAGATCGTGCTACGTGATCCCACTAGAACACAATCCCACAAAAACTTAAAATATTCTCTTGGCTGCCAGACCTTACAAAAAAAACTCATTTAGTTCTCGTCCACCTGTCAGATGTATGGTTTACCAAAAATCCACAAACCTAATTCTTCCCACTAAGACATCACTGACACCCTCTCCCTATTTGGTCTTACCACATCCTACTTAAACTCTACTCACCTTAAAACCTTAATTAAAAATCTAACTTTAAATAATACAGACATATTGGTAAGCTTTGACATCACCTCATTGTTTACCAATATTCCTCTAAATGAGACCTTAACATTCTTAAAAAAAAACGTTTTTCTTTCTGATATCTTAGAGCTCTTTCCTTTACCATCAATGCTGGTTATTTTTCTTGGAAGAACAAAACCTATAAACAGATAGAGGGGACTGCTATGTCTCCCACCCTCTCTCACCAGCTCTTGCCAATTTTTACATGGAAAATTTTGAAAAACGAGCCATAGACCCATCCCCTCTCAAATCTTCTATCTGGCTAAGATATGTGGATGATGTGTTCTCTATTTAGCCTCATGGCCAAGACACATTAGACTCCTTCCTGAGTCACCTCAATAGCCTACATCCAAGAATCCTGTTCTTGGATGTAGGCAGGAATCAAGAACACAAGATGAAAAAGAAAAATAACAATATTTTACCCTTCCTTAGACACCTTAGTAACACACCTTCCTAACCTTTCCTTCTCTGTATATAGAAAACCTACTCACACCGGCAGATACATTCACAAACTCTCCCACCACCACCACCACCACCACCCCTCTCAACAATATGGCATTATTAAAACTCTAACCAATAGAGCCCACAAGCTTTGTTCCAGTAGAACCACCTCCATTTCAATCAAATTCAACCACATACACAACACCTTCCTTTCCAATGGCTACAACAATTACAGAATTAAAAAAAATAATCAGTAAAAATAATCCCCAGCCATCTCTTCAGAAATGCCATCACCAAAACCTACATTTGTGGAAATTCAGAAAAAAATAGCCAGATCTTTAAAAAGTACAACCTCCACACAATATTTAAGCCCCACCATAAACTTACTACCCTGATCAATGCCTGGAGTATATATAGAGTACCCCTGTTCCTGCAAGCTGGCTTACTTCAGACAGACAAGCAGATCAGCAACCATTCGTCTAGAGCAGCATTTCTCAACCTATCTAAGCCCAAGGACCAGTAAAATGCCTAAAACAATTCTATGGACCACTAAGTTTTTTTTTTTCAATGATTTTTACTTATTCAATTTTAATTTGTTTGGATAATTAAAAAATATTTATTTAATTGATTTATGTCTGCCTGCGGACCATAGGTTCAGAAACACTGGTCTAGAGCATCGGTTCCCAACTGGTGGCACTGAACAAAAGTGTCAGTATTTAAAAACAGCTATTTTAAAAACAAGGGGTACAATTTATAGAAATGGGTTTAAAAGGGATACACAAGTGGAAAAAGGTTGGGAACCACTGGTCTAGAAGAACACAAATCATCCATCTGCAATCACAATTATGGTCAATCTGGCCTTGCAGACTGTCCACAGGATCTCCTGGAGAAAAACCACCATGCTCCACCATAGTAAATTCAAAAAAGAAAGACTGTTTTTCAAATCTGCAATGGCACTCAGAAATCAACTGAATTTAAATAAATACAGTTGCATAAAACTTCCAAAAATTTGGAAAACATTAATTATCAGAGATCTTATGTTATCCTAGGCTGCCCATAGAGGGCACACCACTTAGATAGGACTTTAGAGTCACCCATGTGTTTCCCTTAGTATTGTATTATATTTGAGTGTGTTGTTACCAAAGTTATTTGTAATCCCTGAAGATGTCTCAGTGACTAAGATGAAATACTGGAAGCATTAAAATTAGTTTTAATCCTTTCCCAGTGCTGCTAATATTCCATTAAACCCCCAACATGATGTCCTCAACACAAGGATAATCAGATAAGTTAAGTGGAATATAAAAAGGATTACATAATATGGTGACTCCGCCCATGCCACTGATACTGTATTATTGCATTGAGTTATCTGGGTGTAAAACATCAAAAATATGAGAAAAAAAAAAAAAGTAAAAGGGGTAGTAGTTCTGGTAGGAACAAATACAACATGAGAGATGATATGAAAGGATTGCTGGAAGAAGAAGAAAGAGTGAAAAAGTGAAAATTATTAGTATATTACAAAGATATGATGACAAACAGTTCAACATGTCAAAGGAATGGTGAAATGTGGGATGTGAGTTTGAAGAATGGCTTGCACTTAAGTGTATTCAATATCAGAAGTCTACAGAAATTATTCTTGGTAGGAGATATATGGAGATGATTATAATGAAAGGATGGGTATGTGCATAGATGAGGAGAGTATATAAAAAAGTCTGGAGTTAACTTATGTCTATACACAAATGACAGGTAGTGTGTGTAGCCTTAGTACCTCAGATCCTGATTGTAGGCATTGGTGAGGCTCGCCTCTTAGAAGCAGTTGTATTGAGTGTAAATGATACAATATTTTTTATAATTTGGCTGTTATTAGTTCCAAATAGCACTGAGTTTATGCTATCTGCTGTGAGATGGAGTCTAATAAAATGAAATACGTAATAAAGTATTATTACAGATCTAATGAGAAAAAAATACATCTACAAGTAATCGTGGGTGGCTTTAGTTATCCAAACAATGATTGGTTAGCAGTTTAATCTCATGAGCAGAAAGAAAAGTCAAGAGTGTTAGATCTGATTACAGTGTGTATGGGGGGAGGAGGGGGGGTCAGCTAAAGACATGACTGTTCTACCTATAGTTGTTGGCAATGATCATGCTGTACAGACCTGAGAAGTGGCTAAGTTTATGGACGTTCCATTCAGGAAAGTTTATATGCTGAACTACAAAATAGGATTATGATCATGGGGTAGGTTCAGTCCTATGATATCAGTTATTATTATTATTATTTCGGGCAACTCCAAGGAGTCAACAGACTCGTCGAGGGAGGCCCTAACATCATTTCAAGAACAACTATTCGACATTCACACAGTATCTATCATACTTCGCCTTGAACTCATTCACAGTCATAGCACCCACAACAGACTCCGGCAGCTCATTCCACTCATTCACCACTCTCCAAGTAAAACACATAGCTCTAACCACATTCTTGCCCAGCTCCTAGTCCTCCCACCACCAGTCCTATTCTCAAAAATATTTTCTAAATTAATCTTATAATAGAAACCCTTCAGTAATTTGAATGTCTCAATCATATCACCCCTTTTCTGCCTATCAACCAATTTTTGCAACCTGTTCTCATAAGGTTTATTCCATAGACCTGCTATCATCTTGGTCACTCGTCTATGGATCCTCTCAATCTCCTCCTCATCAAGAAGAAACCCTGGTGCCCATATCTGGGCATAGGGTTTCTAGATGGGGATCTTATCAAGGCTCGATACAGAGGAATAATAACTTGTTTGTCTCTGCTTGTTAAAGTATATTTCAGCTCAGCAACCAAGTGATTTGATGAGCTGATTTAGCCACTTTTGCAATGTGCCCCCTAAACTTCAACTCCCTGGTCTCATCAATCTCCTGGAGTATGGTTCCACCAATGTGATATACTGCTGCTAATCTTTTCATCCCAAAATGCATAACCTTACACTTTGCCACATTAAATCAACATCCATTTTCCATAGCCCAGTCCTCCAAACTATCCAAATCATCTTGCAAAATTTTGACATCCTGTGCACTCACTATTGTTCTACCCAACTTTGCATCATCAGCAAACAAGTGAACGCTTCCTCTCAGATCCTTTCCTATATTGTTAATGAACAAATTGAAAAGTAGTGGTCCAAGAACAGAACCCTGTGGCACACCACTAGTCACAAGTCATCTTTTGGACTCTACTCCTGAATAAACCACTCTCTGATATCTCTCCATCAACCACCAACCCTATGATGCAGTTTACTGATGAGAATTCTATGTGGTATCCTGTCAAGGTCCAGTAGAATCACTGTAAACCCATTACCCTTATCCAGTTCAGCCATCACTGTGTTATAAAACGTGAGCAAGTTACTGAGGCATGATCTACCCTTCACAAAACCATGTTGTCCCATTTTCATCTATCCACTGATGTATTTTTCTCTTGACTAATTTCTCCAAGACCTTGACAACGATTCCTGATATGCTAATCGGTAGGTAATTTACAACAGCAGTCTTGGAACCTCCTTTATGCAGTGGAACTATTTTCCCCTCTTTCCACCTCCTCGGGACTAACCCAGACCCGAGACTCAAATTAAACAAAATGGTCAAGGGTATACCGACAATTCTTTAGCCGCTTCACGTAAGACACGAGTTTGTATACTAACTATCCCATTCGTAGTCTTTCGTACTCACTTGGGCATATTACACACATTCATACACTCAACTGTCTCCCTAAAGTCTGCATATCTATCCCCCCCCCCCCCCAATAACTCTAGTTTCCCTGATTCTGCACATCCACTGCATTCAACAACACATTTTCAAGTCTCCGTACACCAAATCCATCCATCTTATATAAATTCTTTCACCCATCGAACTCACTGCATACATCCACAAATTCCACACCACTCGTCCTGCATAATTCATGCATAAAGTCATTTGCAATTATGGCCCTCCTATACTCTTCACTGTCATACCGTGGCAACAGACTCACCATCCTAACTCTCTCTCTTCTGTTTTGCTACCTCAAGCAATTCCTTCACATCCTCACTCATAGCCATTTTGTCTCCTTTCAAATAATTTGTACCTGCTACCACTATCAATTCTTTCACCCGCTGCTTTTGCATTCTAATCGACTCACTCACATCCTTAATGTTCACACCAGGTTGGTACGATTTTGTTAAACTCTCAACTAACACACACCTCTTACTAAGGACTCTCCATTCAACACTCACTTTCATTTTGTTTACATTCACTATCATACTCTTGCCGTTTATCAGTCACTACACTTGGTAAACATTTTTGCCAACGCTGCTGATTTACCCTGTGTGTCGCTCCGCGTAACCGAGCTGTCTCATCATTTTTGTTCTCCAATAATTCTTTCATTCGTTCTCACTTTCAACAACAATATCACTCTCACGACCTGAAACACTCTTTAAATCCTCACATTCTTTACACTTTCTGCACACATTTACTCCACTATCGTTGTTTAACCAGACTCCAGCCGCTCTCCTCAATGCATACATTTTGCAAATAGTACACTGAATCAAATCCTTTAAATTAAAATTTTTAGACAAAGATGGCGACCTAGACGCTATCTTTGTCTAAATCGATGGTGAAATTTCAGAATGCATGTGCATATTAAGCAAACGATTCTTAATTAAAAGATTATATGGAAAGAAAATTATATAGCACTGAGACTCAAACATCCAATTCAGCTGAATGCTCTTATCCATGCTGATATGCCATTGGTATATCAGGATGGTACAAAGAGAAGTATGTCCATTTATCGACATATCCGTATTTCTGGAGTGGCAGCGAGAGCTGACGTACAGAAATAGGTTGACAGAGAATCTATACTTTCCAAAGAACAGCATATAACTAAGGGAAGGTGATGTTTGAGCAGCATGCTCACATTTTGCACACAATACAATTATGCCTTTAATAGGATACATATGGAAGACTGTTACATAAGTTGAAGGACTGGATTATAAACGATTAACATGGATAATGGGATGACTGTGACATTATCCATGTTAATCATTTATGTTTGTAAGTTAATGTTTTTAGCTTAACAGTCTTTAAGTTAATGACAATCAAAAGGATTTGACCAGTAACATACAGCTATTTGTTTATGATGCATATGCTGAGTGATTTGAATAAGCTGGAATTGTGGATGTGTGAACTGATCAGTTCAGCATATAAATGTATTATTATAGAAAAAAGTGGAAAGAAGAAAGCATGGAGTTTTAGGAGCTATATAAAAAAGATTGCAAATGCAATGCTGAAAAACAAGAATTGACGTGCAAATCAAGGGAATTTATTTTGTTTCTTCACTAGGTGGTACGTGCTCAATGAGCAATGCTCCCTGGACTGTGCACAGATTTGGCCTCCAAGTTGATGCAAAGCAGTGATAAAGTTGATATTCAGTCCACAAATTCTCAAGTTTGTCTTACAAACTTCTGAAAGGGTCATATATGATACTGATAGTTGGAATTTTTACTTTCATGGAGGATGGAAAGAGGGCATTCATGGAAGTTGAAAATGAATGCAGTCAAGAAAAGGGTGATATCTTGATTTTTCTCTTATAGAGTGGTGAATGAGTTCAAGAAAGGGTACGCAGCTGGTGGGGGACTCATCGAGGGAGTCCACGTATCACTCACAACTCCCTTGAGGTCTCTGTTGTAACAATAGTAATATATTTATATTTGTGTGCCTGTCTATTGTAATTTTTTGTACCTATAGTACATTAGTTGGGCTAAGAATTTTTTTTTGGTGTTATATTTAATTTTTTACAAAATCCAGAAACCCAAGTCTAGAGCACTACAGGGCAACAATCTCTTACTAAGAACTTTTACTACACTATTTCCTCAGCCTACTATTATACATTCACAAGATACTTTCTGAATAAGAAAATAAACTTGACATATTTTAAACAGAAGAGGTGTGTTGTATGTCACACTGATTCCATCCACCATACAACACACCTGGGAAGGTGTGTTGTATAGTGGATGGAATCAGTGTGACAATGAGGAATTAGTATTTTTAAATTACTTCTGCTACAAAATCATGTAAATTGAACTTTCAGTTATCTGTGGTAGGTGTTTTAATTTCTTTCCACATGAAGCATCAGCACATCTTCTCGTCTCATATATAGAGGCTGTTGCCTTAACATCAGTATCCCATAATATGTATATTGGTGAGGATGAGTCTCAATAGATCGCAGTATGGTGGCTGCTCTTCTAAGCACGACACCCAGACCAGTACCTAGGTTGTCTGTGGATGATTTGGTGCCTGGATGGTGCAACATAGGAAGCAGCTGCCTTGATGCTTCTGTTCAAGTGGCCTCATTGCTAGACCGATCGCATCGTAACAGTACAAAAGCAACTCTGGCTAGTGCTACCTTTCAATGCACGAACGGTATCATTGCAGTGGCTAGATAGGGTTCTGACTTGGAGGTGTTCAGTCACAAATCCCACAGATGATAGCTTCAGACCACTGGTCACTTGACCAAGCGCATATACTAAGTGTCCGAGCCTGCGGTTCCTCTGTCTTGCATTAAGAACCGAAGGTGTTTAGTTCATGCGTTTACTGCAGTATGACTATCAACCGTACTCACCAATGCAATATCAATACCTTTATTGTTAGATTACACCAGATTTTCATCTGTCACTCACAACAGGACAAGCACCTGACTATTATTCACTCTTGTTTAACCTTACTAAATTCCCCCCCTAACCCATATTGAGAGTTTCAAACAAAGTCATCTCACAGAGTAATTCATTATCAGTCAGATCGTACCAAACCAATGCCAGTGAGTTCGAAACTTCCTTACAGTGTATGTGTATAGCTTTTAGGGCACTCTCACCTCTTCCCAACATGACATCGTCATCATTTTAGTCTTAATTTCCCACGATGAGCACACAGGTACGCCAGGGTGGTTGACCAACTCCATGTTAAAGACAGCATGAAGGCCCAGTTCTTCTCGTATTTCTCTTAGAGTTCCCTATAGGGCCACCTGAATCTGGTATCATGAGAGTGGTTCACCAAGAATTTGAAAACGTATGCTATCTGCACTCATCAGGCTTTCCATGATGAAATATATAGACAATGCATAGGTAGTCTCACCTTCTTTACTCCCGCGAATTACTTGCGATCTTGATTGATATTCTTTCACTTAAACATTCAGATCACTGGCCAAAATTCACATTAGCAGCAACATTTTCAATGACCATCCCAATTAGCTTTGATTTAATTAGCCACTCTGAGTCGGCTGTTAGTTACGGCACACCGTTGAGGTATTCCACGAGAAGGCCTAGATGCTGGTCCGGGCTCAACCATTCCATCACTGGACAGTTTCTCCCGGCGCAGTGCCATACCCACTTCGGTCTAGTCATCATGGCCAATCCATGTCCCAAATAATATAAGTAAGTTGTGAAAAAAGTAATTACGAAGACGATAGAAGTCTATTATAGGTTATCAACGAATGGAAGGTGGGAAACAGAACAATGGGGTGATCATAATAGTTTGTTGTCACTGTCAAGAAACAGAGACTCAGAAGTCTCTCGACCACTTATAATTGGCGGAGTTGTAGAAAGTTCCCCTCCCCCTGGTCACAAAGTAAATTATATTCATGTTTTAAGCAAACAAAGTGTGTTGTGTTGATAAAGGAGGAATGGAGACTGTGAAGATGCTTTGTGCATGACAATTGGGTAAATGATTAAAACAAGAATGTAAATTTGTCAACTATAATGTACACTGCTCAAAACAATTATGGGATAATTATAACTATTGGGTACTTTATACATGAATAAATATTTCTTACTTATGGGTAGGATGTAATTGATGAGATATTTATTATAATTTTAACAAGAATAGCCCAAACAGTTCTTGTGGGATATTTCCCCATTCTTCTGTGAGAAAATTTCTTGAAGCGATCGTTTCAACAAGTCTTAACATGATTTTGTATGCAGTTACATACTCCACACTGTTGTATATTAAGAATATTTTAAAAGAAATGTGATACATCTGTAAATGATTTTTATAATTTACAAGAAAACCAAAATATCCCATAATTGTCTTGAGCAGTGTAGTTCAAACAGTCTAAATATTATGTGCTTGCAGTTCTTTTAACTGTTGGAGCTTTGTTCATATTTTAGATTCGATTCCATGAAATTAATTCACACTAAATTTCTTTTATAATCTGACCTTATGGGGGGTTATCGTGTTAGTTCATTCTCAGTTGATACAATATGATTCCATCTATAATCTCCAATCCTATCGGTTTGGTTTTAAAACAAGTTGTTGCACACAATGCAGCAAAATACTGCATTGTCATTTAAATAGCAAAGTTGAGTCTACCAAAACACCTCTAGGTTTAAATGTGATTTCAGGTACATTTAATTCCTGTAGGAATTCATTCCAAGCACACAGAAACCAATTTTTTTTATTTTGCAAAGTGATTACCATAATTCTGCAAAAGATTGTAAACCTACAGTACATGTGCTAAGGATTCATTTATATTTTTAAACGATGTAATGAATAATTACAGAGACACTGGCACTAAAATACAACCTATAAGTGGGTAAGCCTGGTGGGCCAAAAATTATCTTTCTATATAGAGCCACTTTCCAGTATCCTTATTTCCAAAACAAAAAGCAATTGTTTTGTAACTTTTTCACTGAAATAAATAGTGCCTGCTGAATTAAATTCCATTGTTTTATATCTTTCAGGTTGCCCAAGAAATTAATTATGCCAAGTGTTTATATGAAGAAAGAAATTACACAGTAGTTCCTAGCATTGATGATGATAATAAATGACTATAAAAAAAAATAACTTGTTTTGTATGTATATGTTGAGAACATGTAAATAAAAAAAAGTTTTTATTATTATTTATTTATTTATTTGATTCTGATGCTCTTCTTCACTCCAATACGAATACCCGAAATTTCTCCTCCATAACGCTGCATCTCTTTTCTGGGTTCTCTGATCTACATAAAAGGAGAAAAACATTTTAACTATTATGAAAATTGCTGGAAACATACTTGCAATCATTTCCACTTTACTCACTCAACAAAGGAGATAAATTTTTAAAAAAAATTCCAAATCAATGCTGGCTGCAGGTATCAAAATGTTCATTCTTTGGGCCAAAACAATCACAGACTTTAAATGGGTTAGAAGTCTGGTGGGCCACTTTTGGTAAGCAGCAATGGTGCCATGGGATGAAACTACTAAGGAGTGTATAACAACTCACCAGCCAAAGTAACTAGCTTTGAAAATTAATGGCACTGCTTCAGCAGGGTGGTTGAAAGGTGCTGGACATAAGCTCACCTATAGCCATCAGTGGTGCAAAGCCTGTTAGTAGTAGCAAATACTCAACTGAGTATTTACCACCTTTAGGAGTAAAGGTGGAGAAGGGATACATGGCTGTTTAGGTGTTGTCACCATGTGATCTTGCCAATTATTGTAAAGACATCCTTGAGGTATGGAGTAATTGCTTCGAAAAATTGCTAAATAAAAACAAGCAGTGACAGCACAGTGGTAAAAAACACTTAACAGGAATACATATTCATACTTGAAGTAGAAAAAGGCCAGCTGGAGTAGATGACATTAGACCAGAAATGCTCAAGTATGGAGGTATAAAAGTCTTGTAGTGGCTGTACTGCACTGCATACTTTGGATGGCCTGGCCAGAGGGATGAATTCCAGATGATTGGAGTAGAGGGAAATAAAACAATGTGAGAATTACAGATGTATTTCCCCACTGTGTTCCTGGTGAGATTTATGCAAGTATACTTGAGAAAGCTTGGTGAAGAACAAGATGGATTCACGCCATCAGAATTTTTTTTCACTTTATGACATATAGCTGAAATATAACAAAGACTTGTATTTATGTTTTGTAGACCTGCAAGGTGCCAAGAGAAAAGCTATTCAAAACAGTACAGTTATATGGCATTATATCAAGCAATACTTAGTCTCAAATAGAGACTAAGTATTGCTTGGAAAACAGTATTAACATGTTCATTGCCAAACGGCCGATCATGTGTTATCGCGTGGACGTCGTTAACTAAATAAAAAAATAAAAAAAAGTTGGCCACCACACAAAATCCCAATTTTCAGCTTGGCAATGAAAGTGTTAATCTCAGCTCTTTACTTTATGCAGATGATGTCATACTTTTAAATAAATCCAGTACAAGTCTGCAACATTCTCTGACTAAATTGAATAACTGTTGTAATAAATCTGGTATGAAAATATCATCTGCATATGAATGGCACAATTTTTAGTGAAGACAGTAAATTAAATATGGAAATAGACAACAGAATCAACAAAGTTGGTATGGTAGGAAATCCACTGAATGAATTTATATGGAATAAGAGAAAAATTAATCAAAACTCTAAATTAGCTGTACACAAGACAGTGTTAACCAATTTTAACTTATGGATCTGAGAGCTGGGTTTGAAGTAAAACACTTGACCAAAGACTGCAGCTATGAGGTCCTTAGAAAATGAACAGATGCCATCAATGGCAATATCAGGAAAGAACTTGACATTGTTAGCATCCAGGAATGGGAGAGGAAAGATTAGCAAAACAAGTGTTCTCTGCCAGGTTGGCATAAAAAAGATTCAGAGGAAGACCAAGATATAGGTGGATTGATACAGTAAAAAATGTCTTAGAAGACAGAAATATAAGATCTGATAGTGTTGGAGTCTTGACAGGTAGCAGACTGATTTGAAGGAAAATTGTTGATAGGAAGTTAGTAATGATGTTAGTTCTTCATGTAGTACTATCATAATATACATGTCCGGAATTTGATGATGAATACATTTAAGTTATTTCCAATAAATAAAATTTTAATCAAATCAATGCATTTATTTATAAATTCAATATTAGTGTTACATGTATATACAATAGATAATCCATTCTATAAAAAAAATGTACTATACTCACTATAATTTCATTAACAAAATAAACCAGTAATTATCACACAGAGAATTGATAAAAATTTAAACTGGACAATCTAATTAATAACTGTAGCACATCCAGTACTTTTTTTGGAAAACAACAGTCACCACACATTCTTTGCTAGCTGAAAGAGTTGAATAAAACCATACTGCAGTATGCCTCAAGTGTCATGGTTAATTAATAAAGGGGCCAACATGCTGTACTGTTGTGTACCGTCCACAAAGAAACCACTGAATACGTCTATCTATACATCATATTCTTCCAACACATTTACCCCTTAAGTAGGTGCGCAACTGTCCTAGGTTTATTTGTGCAGCTCACAATATGAATTAGTTTAAAGCTTGCAAAAGTTTACAAAACAAAAATGCTTTTGATTGCTGTTATTTAAAAAAAATACAATTACCTTCCAAAGTCAAAGATGGATCATGTGATCGATTCTGGCTCCGAAATGAATGCTACCTATTTTCTTATTTTCTTGGATTTTATTTTATTGTCTTTCCTATTAAATTATTGTTTATGGAGAATTGATATAAATGATGCTGTGTTATGGTATACATTTTAATCCCACATTCAACCCATTTCCTTATCTCTCCAAGATGGGTTGAGTCCCCTGATTAGGGGCTTTAGTCAACTTAGTACAACTGGCTTGCCATTCCTCTGCTGCATCCCTCTAGAAGTAAGTGTTCACAGACCAGTTTGCATGTTCTGAGGGATGGAAAATCCCCATTAACTCCATATGAGACCGACTAACTCACGATCTGATTGACAATCTTTTCAATCAGAAAAGTACATGCTGCTTATAGACATCTAGACCTATTTCAACTAACCAAAGAATGCCAAGTCTAGAATTCTCTATTTTTGACCTTCTGTGTATGTTTCCTTGTCCCCATCATCTGATTTCCAAATTTTGAAAAACAATTTGACCTCTTTGATTTCTTCTTCTCTCATGCTCACTTCATTATGAACTCCTCTTGAATCAGACCATACTTTGCTTATCTAGATATGGTCTTAAATTATATTTACTGAAATGAAGACATTTATTCCTTATCCCACTATCCAAAGCCATGGTTTCTCAACAAAAAAAAATTCAAGAGGGTCTGAGGTTTTGAGAGAGGACTGTTTATTTCATGCTCCTGTAAGATAAGTGTTTATTTTTTATTACTAGCATCATTTATACTGAATTTATTGTATTTACCTAATATTCCAGACACAATGTTAATTTAACATTTGAGTTTTGAAAAATATTACTAAAAATCCATTAGAACCACAGAGCAGTATTAAAAGCATATTCGTAGGTCAAGGAGATTGCAAATGACGACAACATGACATGAAATTTCCAGGTCAAAACTAATTATTAGACAATTAACCTGAAAGCCATTTTATAAGAAAAATAAGCAGAATAGTAAGAAGAAAACAAGTGTAGAAGTTGGTAAGATTCCAATAATAATAAGGTAAGTCAATGTTAGTTAAAAAAAAAAAAAAATGGTATGGTGATTAACTCATTAAATTATGCTTCATGATAGAGTCACGACTTCAAGCATTCTATGAGTGAAAATTAAGAATGCGAATGAGAACCGGAAACGTGGTAATTCTATTAAATTCTTTTAATCTATTAAATTAAAAGTAAAATAAACTGTTGCCTAAGTTAAGATGGAGGGTTTGAGTAGAAGAAATGAGTGTCAGTTTTTGGATGTGTGGAGCGGAGTGAGTATTATAGAATAAAAGACTTGTATAAAAGGGATGGCCTGCACTTGAATGGATTTGGCATCAGGAGTTGGAGATATTTTTTTGAGGTAAAACCTAATTCAGAGTCAGGAAAACTAGATCACCATGATAGAAATGGTGAGAAAGTAAGTTCAGCTACAGTATGCAGACATGATAAAGATATAAAAGTCGGGCAAATGGACCAATGATAGATTTGAGTATACAAGCCAAGAGGTAATTTGTTTACACACAAATGCCAGAAATAAAAATGCACAATTTGTTACCTAAGATTGCTGACATTAGTGAAACCTGGCTTTCAGATTCATATGTGGTAACTGGAATCGAGCATAAAGGGTATAGTATTTTTAAGGAATGGCAGAAGCGATAGCAGAGGATGAGGTACAATTCTATTAATCCTGCAAAGGTCGTGGCTAATCTGACAGATGCAAACAAATTGTTTAATATAAATATTCTTACACATATCCAGTGTATAGCTTGGAGGTCATGACTAGCTGTGGATGCATATATTACGAGTGATATTCCACACTGTTTATGTGGTCAGTTTTGTGTAAAGGTTTGTGATATTTGATAGTAAATTGTATCTGAGAGATACCACAAACTCTGATGTCAGTATAGTATTAGTTTAGTTGTTTTTTTTCTTTGTTCAATAATTTCTAGATTGTAACTGAAAATAAATAAAGCATCATATTATATTTGCAGTATTTATTTTTTTTTACGTTTTATTGCATTTTAGCACATTCTAGTAATGAATGCATCTCTCTCAGATACACATAACCTAAGCTGCAATTTTTACAACTGTGATCTCTGCAAGGTTAAATGATTGGAGTCCAGTCATGATAGAAACTCATGAAAGCAGTAATAGTAATTAATTATGTTCCATGTAACAGTGAGTTTGGGGCTGTCTGGTATGAAATGAATATATGCTACAGACCGGGCAATTCAGTTGCTAGGGATGATGACCCAACGTACCCTGATGGTACTAAGCAAGTAATTGTTACAGTTGATTTAAAGGAATGGATATCAAATGATACTCCTAAGTATGAAGGAAAATTTATTGTGCTATTATGAGACAAGTTTCTCAAGCAGCATGTGAAAGTAGGAACTGGAGGTCAACAGGTGTTAAATTTCATCATAGCACCTGAGGATGTGACTGTTTTGATACCAGATGGTGACAGCAAATATGCTGTTCTGGAACTGAGAAGTAATCGGAAAAGTTATGCTGAAAGTATGACAAAATCAGAAAAATACTATATTATCAGTTACTAAACAGGAAGCTTCCTATGCTTATCAGCAGTGCATGGGAAGTTCTGAATTCAAGTATCTGAATGTGTTCTCTAGAGGCTTAGGAACAAATAGGGTGGGCAACTTTATTGAACAAGGAATAAGAAGAAATATCCTGAGAATAAGAATGAAAGGGAATTACAAAATAAAGCACAGTCTGGCCAGAAAGGTTACAAGTATTGTACAGTAAGCTACGTCAAAATATGTCAGTCAGCAACTTGAAGTGCAGCACACACACACCTCCAGTAACAGCCTTCACTGTGATGAGTAACAGAACTGCAGACCGTGAAATAATGGGGGTCGACATAATATTTTAAGTGAGATTATTTACTTGTGACCAAGAATGTCATAACTTAATTTAATTTATAAACTATGGTATATGTTAGCATATAAGACAATATTTGAAGTTTAAAAGGAAAATAAAAAAAATACAAACTCTGAATCTTTCAATGGAAAAGATCATCTATCTCCTATAGTAATGTATGCTGTGTTATGATAGATGCATATAGCTCTTGCTTTCATTTTATGTTAATATATAAATATATGTATTCAGTAAATCAAGCATGTAGTTTTTTCATTTAAATCTTAATGTAACTTTACTAGCATGATCACATGAACTGCAATATAAAAACCAAAGACAAACAACAGAACAAAGAATTTTGCCTATCCTCTCATAAAGAAGATACCTGCTACATTTGATGTAAATGCAGTATGGTAATTCTGTACCTCATTTTCGGAGTGATGCCTTTTGCTAGGAGGCATGCAGATGCCCTTTTCATACAGAGTAAGTAAGACAATCACAAACATCCATGCCTATGGCGAGATTGAAACCAGCAGCCTCTTGTCTGGAGAGTGGATACACCAACCAGGTTAATGCTTTCTATTGCCTGCATTATATTAAAATAAAAATAATATGCAAGAAGTTGGGGGGATCCTACTTCTTATGTGCCAATGGACATATAAGATTTAAAATTATCCATAAAATCCAAAGTATTATTAAAATATCATCATCATCAAATTCCTGATATGTACCGGATATGATAGTACTACATGAAAAATTTACATCATTACTAACTTCCAATTTACAATTTTCCTCCAAATCAATCTGTTACCTGTCAAGACTACAACACTGTAGATCTTATATTTGTATCTTCTAAGGCACTTTTTGCGATATCAATCCACCTATATCTTGGTCTTCTTCCTGCCAACTTGGCAGGGAATACTTGTTTTGCTAAAATATTATTTTATCAAAAGAAAATTAAAATCCAAAATACACACTGCAAAATGTTATTGTAATTTAGATATCTATGAGTGGTTTCTAAATTATTATTATTACATGACACCTCCAGGGAGTCCAAAGACTCATCGATGAGTGCACCTACACTACAACTCTGTCTCCACCAACTAATGAACCCAACTGTACTAATGCCATCCACCACCACTAGTATTTTCACAGACAATCACAAACATCCATGCCCACAATGGGATTCGAACCTGTAGCCTTTTGGCTGGAGAGCAGATACGCTAACCAGGGCAGCAATAACATAATGATTCTGTTTAGTGGCATGTTACCATCAGACACAGTTTATATTTAGAATGTCAACACCCTAATGCAATCTATATAATTTAGCCATTAAGACATTTCTTTCGAAGAAGATTAGAAGAATTTAATATTAATCCTACCTGACCCTTTCTTTTAATATTTGCTTTACGATACTTCATTCGATGTTTCACACGGGGATTCCTATACTCTTTCTTGCGGTGAGGAATTAATCCTTTATTCTTAGCAATCTACAATTTCAAGGGAAAAAAACAGTGCATTTATTTACCAAAAATAAAATATACATTCTTTATTAGTTTCTAGATAATATAATGGTATATATCATCATTATTATGCACATTCTTAATTAAAATAACATTTTTTTAAACTGGAAAAGAATGATGTTTATTTATATGGATACTAATTAAGAAACTAAGATTTCAAACTGTCTGATTAAGTTAAATTTTATTTCTAAAATACATTTGCATAGCAAACTAAACATTTAATATTAGTGATGGTCTTCAAATCAAAATGTTTTCTGTAGTGCAAGTAATGAAGATACTAATGCACCACTATTTATCTAAATGTTAGAATTACACTATTATTTAATTACAAATTCCTCAGAAAAAGCTGAATCTCAATTCTTTAGCAAATTCTGCTTCCATATAAGGCTGGTAGTAGCTAGTAAGGATTAGAATAAAACCTTCAGTTGCATATGTGAGTTAACTGTGTTAATAATTAATTAATCATTTCACAACTCTTACACTAATATGTTTCTAAATATTTAAATAAGGTAGTAAATACACTCAAGGCTTGATTAGAATTATGATCTAAGCAGCTAAGGCCGAAGTGCATCACGTCTTCTCTGGCCGCTTTGCCTGTTTTGTATGATGAAAAAATTAGGTGTTTTTTTCTTCTTAACCATGTGAGATTGACTACATTATCTCTAGTTGAAAAGCCCTAAATGATGTTTCAAGCTCAAATCAACAACGAAGAAAGGGAAGGCTGAAAATCTACAAACCTAGGTTAGATGCATTTCATCTCGATGTGTTATTGGTGACTTAAGTATCCAATAAAACTGCCTAGACTGCAGAGTGAAGTCTATATTTCACTTTTATTCTGGAATAGTATGAGTGATGTTTTCAGGGACTCCCCACATCATGAAGATGCCAAAATTTCAGCATTAGATGACTTATCTGCAGATCATTTGCCAGATAGTATACTGGACTGAACCAAATAGTATTTCAAGAGGCTTTCAGAACAATTAGTGACTATTGAGCCAAATGTTATGAAACACAGTGTTGTTAGTACCCAACCGTAGAAGTTTGCAGCTAAAGAGATTAAAGATTTCTTTATACCAAATTTAACTTTTTTTTTTTTTTTAATGGAAAGAATGTCAGTGCTAGAGTGTTGTACTATTCAGGAACAATCTCAGCTTTTGGACCTTCATAATCATTTATTCCAAACAGGGGAAGATGAAAACCCAGGTAGTACTGGAGAAGGTTTGCACATGTGTGATCGGTCTGCAACATTTTATGGATTTTTGAAGGTGTACTGCTTAAACAGCAGAATTTTAAGACTGGAAGCCCAAATCTCCATGCTTCTTTGATAGCTGAAGAAATTCCTTTTTAACTTCTTGGTATTGGCTAGACCAAAAAAGTTGCACAGGCTTACTATATAATTGCTTTCCTTAGCTTCTGTGATGTCTGTAATATTTATTATGTACAAGTAAACAGGCCCTATTTTCCAGTCATCTTAAGTTTCAAAGTTCTTGAACTGGTAATACTGGTTCCATAAGTGGAAAAGGAAATTCCAAGTATAATGAGGGATTCTCTCTCAGCGGTTAGTCCAAAAGGAATGCTTCCAAGATCCCACTTTCCAAAAACTTTTAATTTTCTCTTTTTGCATTAGTTGTTAATCCACTGATCTTGCTAAATTTTTCCAAAATACTAAAAAAAATATATATATGTGGAATCATGTAAAAAGCATGTGAAACTTTGTAACAAAGTTTAGCAGACTCAATCCTGTTACAGGATCATTTACACCATTTATTAGCATATGCATTTATTTTTCATTAACTTTTAATTTAAAGTAATACATTCGCACTGTGCTTGGGTTTCACATGACTGGCAGAAGCTCACTTGAGTATGTGGCATGTTCTTACACATTCATCAATAGATATTGTGCAGTTTCAGAGGTGATACCATAGTCCTTATAAGGACTGGCTTAAAGGGGCGAAGCAAGAATGCTTTTCATATTCCCCGTTATCTGTAGAGGACAGTGTAGGGATAAGGTGTTATTGAGCAATTAAAGCTCTGATCATGGCAGGAGGTAACAGCAATAGCCGAGCCTCAGTTAGAACTTCATTGGCTACAGCATTGCCATCCATTACCCTCCAAGGGTATTGGATTGAATGAATCAATCACCGCACCTCACGTTCGATTGTTCATATTCACCAAGTTATCAAGGTGATACCAAGGTGGAAGTAATGCAGGTCATATTTTCATATATGAGTAGCCAAAAGGTGTCACACCTTATTATTAAATTCCTCTGGATTAGAGATAGTTGTTGGAAGTTTTTCCACTTGATTGTACTATAAATTAAAGATACCAAGAAATTATATACTTGCTTATACTTCCACCTCAGTATCACCCTTGAGTCTGGCTCCCACTGATGTGACCTCAATAAAGATCAAAACCGGTCTGGGTAGTGACCCTTCCGCGATGCATAGCATTATACATAAGGATATGTGCTTTACATTATGGGATACTAAGGCAAGTGATGTGAAGTCATTAGCTTTTATATATGAGTTGCCCCAGTCCTGATTAGTTTATATTTCAGGTGCAAACTTTGTTTGCTTATACTTGGATAAAGGATTAAACCAAGTATATAATTTCTTATATCTTTAATTTACAGTATAACCAAGTGGAAAAACTTCCAAGAAAATATTTCAAAAGTAATGTTTTCTTACAATATACATATATCAAAAGAAAGCTAAAGCAATTAACTCTACAAATATAGAAACACTTTCATATATTAGTTGTAAAAAAAAAAAAAACTAATCGGGGTGCTTAAGGGTCAAAGCTGTATAACTGAGAGGAGATCTCCACATAGCCTTTAAAGGAATGTGGAGAACTGACCAGTGCTTCTGACCAATCCTCACCTTCTCGTGGTGCACCCTGTTAGGTATCTCCCTGGATACTGAACAAACAAGGATGGGCTGGCAATTTGGGATATAACCAACCAAACTGTATTCTTATTGGCTTAAACCACAATATTAAATGATGGTACAACATGATAGAATTTCATGCTGGCTGGAGCGTTGCCCATTAAACAAGGCCCCCATTGTTTTCCAGAGAACCAGGGTGAACAGCGAAAAGTCAGCTACTGGAACAAATCTGAAAGCACACCCCAACTCAACATCACCAAAGTTAAAGATCGGTACTATCAACATAAGAAGCCTCAATGGCAAAGAAATGGAGCTAGCTGAGGAATTAGATAAGTACCAGATCGACATAATAGGGGTGACTGTTAAAAAAGACAAAAACTGGTGAGATCTTTCTGAGCAATAAATACAAAATGTTATATTCAGGAAATGACAATCACGCAAAAGAAGGAATAGCCGTAGTATTCAACACAAAATACGAGGCCAATCTTCTTGAATGGTAGGCAGTCTCAAGTAGAGTGATGTGGGCTAATATCAGAATGGGGAATTGGACAATGAGACTTATTTCTGCCTATGGTCCAACAAAAGGTTCTACTAAGGTAGAAGTGGAGGAATTTTTTGATGCTTTAGAAAAAGCAACTGACACAATGAAACATGAAAAGTTGGTCCTTGTCAGATATCTAAATAGCAGAGTAGGAAATGATTGTCAAACATACAAAAATATTTTGGGAAAATTTGGAGAAAAGAGCAAAGCTAATAATAATGGAAAATGTCAGTTGGATTTCTGCTCAGGACATGGATTGGTTATTACTAAAACCATGTTCCAGCATAAAAATGTACACAAATTCACATGGAAAGAAGAGGCAAGGAAGAAGAAAAGTGTCATTGACAGTGATGTTTTCTCCCTGTGCAGGACACCAGAGTGTACAGAGAATTTGAAATTGGAAGGGATCACTATTTAGTCTTGAGCAGGATAAAACTGAATTTCATATTGAAAAGAATAACATGTAAGAAAGTTTTAAAGTGAATAAAAGTTGAGCAGCTCTCAGATGTGAACTGTAGACTAAAATGCACAAAGATTATTGAAAAGAAAATGAAAGAGTTTGAGAACAGGAACCAAACCTTGGAGATTCAGTGGCACCACTTGAAGAAAATCCTGATTGATTCAGCCAGAGAAGCATGTGGTGAGGTTGTCTGCCAGGATAGAAAAATCAGAACTCCATGGTGGACACAGGAAGTTAAAGAGGCAGTGAAGGAAAAGAAGAAAGCATATCAAAAGTTTCTGGCAAATAAGTCAGCTTTTGCTCTTAGAGAATACAGAGACGAGACAAGAATGGTAAATTAAATATAGAAATAGACAACAGAATCAGCAAAGCTGGTATGGTGGGAAGTCAATTGAATAAGAGAGAAATTAGTCAGAACACTAAATTAGCTGTATACAAGACAGTGTTCAAACCAGTTTTAACTTATGTGGATCTGAGTGCTGAGTCAGAAGTAAAACACTTGACGAGACAAGAATGGTAAATTAAATATAGAAATAGACAACAGAATCAGCAAAGCTGGTATGGTGGGAAGTCAATTGAATAAATTCATATGGAATAAGAGAGAAATTAGTCAGAACACTAAATTAGCTGTATACAAGACAGTGTTCAAACCAGTTTTAACTTATGGATCTGAGAGCTGGGTCAGAAGTCAAACACTTGACGAAAAACTAGAGACCACAGATATGAGAGTCCTGAGACAGATTAGAGGCATCAATGACAATATCATATTAAAAACGAGAATATTAGGAAAGAACTTGACATTGTCAGCATCCAGGAATGCGTTAGCAGAGTTAATCTCAGGTGGTATGGTCACTTAAACAGAATGGGCAGATTAGCAAAACACTTGTTTTGCTAATCTTTCCTCTCCCATTCTATTTAAGTGACCATACCACCTGAGATTAGTTCTGCTAACACCTTCCTAGATGCTAACAATGTAAAGTTCTTTCCTAATATCCTCCTTTTTAATATTGTCAATGATGCCACCTGTTTATGCCCCTAATCTTTCTCAGGACCCTCATATCTGTGGTCTCTAGTCTTTGTTTGGTCAAGTGTTTTATTTTTAACCCAGCTCTCGGATACCTAAGTTAAAATTGGTTTGAAAACTGTCTTGTATATACAGCTAATATAGTGTTTTAACTAATTTCTCTCTTATTCCATATAAATTTATTCAGTTGAATTCCTACTATACTGACTTTGTTGATTCTCTTGTCTATTTCCATATTTAATTTACCATCTTCATTAAAAATTGTGCCTAAGTAGATGATGTTTTACTTGTTTCACGGGGTTTGCCATTCACAATGCAGTTGATATTTTCAATGCTTGTGCTTATATTCATTGTCTTTGTCTTGTTATTGCTGACCTTCATACCATGTCTATTATTCTATATTTTCTTTTATTCAACAGTTATTCAATTTAGTCAGGGAATCTTGCAGACTTGTGGTGAATTTATTTAGAAATATATCACGTGCAAAGAGCCGACATTAACATCTGCAATTTTAATACCACTTCATAATGTGATCCATATAGATAATGAATAACAGAGGTGATAATGTACATCCTTGTCTGACATCAGCATTAACATTAAACCATCTTCCTGTACGTCCTTCAATTCTAACGGCTGGTTTACTCAAATAAAGACTAAAAATATTGCTTGATATAATGCCCCACTGACACCATACAACTGTAGCATTTTCAATTGCTTCTCTCTTGGCACCTTTCATATGCCTTTTCCAGATCTTCATTACATAACCATGAAAGTAGAAAAATATATTTTCCACAATTATTTTTTTAATTTTATAAACATTACTTTGAGAATGTGTATTAGAATTAGAACTTTTTATATACTGGTGCTTAATACTACTATTTATGCAATGAGTTTCCATTCTTATATCTCTCCAGTTTGGTCAAAAAATAAAACAGAAAACCACATTGTTCCATTCATAAAATAATCAAACTTTTTTATATATATCATTTATGGAAGAAAATTCAAAATCCTGTAATCCAGGCTTATTTCTTTAGTATTTTCTTCCTCAAGGAAGAAAAGACTGAAGTATTTTCTTTCTTGAGATTAAAGAGCAAAAGATATAGATGTGAAGTCATCAAAATTTATTAGAAAAACTTCCCCGATCCATTATTCTGAAATATGTTTTTCCGGGTATGCTGCTGTATTTCCTACTACAGGAAAAGTTTTGCTTTGTTTTGCATGTGTGCCTATGCAGTGCAGTTGTTGTGGTGGTAGTTGGAAGGGGGGGGGTGGAAATAAACAGTATTCACTATACTATTTATTCACAAATCCCTGTCCCTGAACCAAAACTAGTCACAAATATATCCATGCATAAGTATAGTTTATATGCTGACATGTCATTCATCCCATACCTAATATACTGCACCAACAATAATAATACCACAACTGTAAATTCAATATGTATCTGTTACAAATCTATTTGCATTCATGGCTATTCTTTCCTTAGACAGGCCCATCATATGCAAATAGTTCATATCTGATTAAATGTATGTTGAACTATAATTTCTAAGAGATACCTATACCTCTTAGAAATTTAAACATATCTACCACTTATTTTGATGAAAATAAAAAATCTTATCCCTTCTACATAGCTATGGTTTCCATGTAAAATACACGTAATGATTCGTTGCATGTCAGCAAAATAGCAAACTGGAAGTTTGTAATGATTTGTTTCATCCTACCTTCTACATGAGCATGAAGTGATACAATATGTACAGCATCCAACATGAATATATTAAACAATCTTCATAAACATGGACAGCTGACAGTGAATGATTTAAGTTATAGACCTTGCATTACTACAACAAAGTCATTACCATTACATTCCTGATACGTACCCTAAGGCAGTGTATAGGATATTATAACAGTAACACATAAAAATAATTTCCAAAAAAAATTTCCTCCAAATTAATTTGGTGTCTGTCAATATTCGAATATTACTAGATCTTATATTTTGATCTTCTGAAGCACTTCTTACTGTATCAATCCACCTAGATCTTCATCTTTTTCTCTGGCTCATTTTCCTACCATTCTGTGATAGGAAAAATAGCAGTGACCATACCACTTGAGATTATCTAACACATTCCTGAATGCTAACAACATAAGTTCCTTTCTAAAATCTTCATTTAATATAATTCTGCCATTGGAAACATCTGTTAACTCTGTTAATACCACTTTACTTCATAATGTCAACCATATAGATCCATAATCTTTCTCTAAACTCCTACCTTAATCTATAGTCATTGATCAAGTGCATTATTTCTAAATTAGCTGTCAGATCCGCAAGTTAAAACGTCTTTTCATCTATTAATTTATTCAGTTAATTTCCTACCATACCAATTTTTCTATTTTTGTTCTGCATTTCCATATTTAATTTGACATCTTGACTAAAAATTGTACCTGAACAACAAATGTTTTATTTATTACTTCATTTATGAGATAAAAAGATATTATGGATTTCGATAAACTATTCAAAAATCAGTTTCATTAATGTGTTTATTTTGTTATTAAAGAAATAAGAGAAAAGCCCCCCCCCCCCCCCCCCC
Organism: Typopeltis vanoorti; assembly: GCF_054136105.1. Lineage (NCBI taxonomy): Eukaryota > Metazoa > Arthropoda > Arachnida > Uropygi > Thelyphonidae > Typopeltis > Typopeltis vanoorti. The sequence goes on from NC_143554.1 coordinate 16,045,728, forward strand.
CCCCAATGTTGGAACAATCTGCAACTCAACATCTAGAAGAAGAATAAACCCAACATCAGAAGAACTAAAGATAGGAACCATCAATAAGGATTATTAATGGAAAGGAAATCAAACTTGCAGAAGAATAGGAAAAGTACCATATGGACATAATTGGAATTATTGAGACAAAAAAGACAAAAGCAGGTGAGATCTTACTAAATAAGTACAGGATATTATTTCAGGCAATAATCATCAAGTTAAGGAAGGAGTAGCATTCAACACCAAATATAAAGATAAACTTCTTGATTGGAAGACACTTTCAAGTAGAGTTATGTGGGCAATCTTCAAAATGGGGAAATGGACAATGAAACTTATTTGTGCCTATGGTTCCTATAAAGTAAGGAAGGAGTGGGGGGATTTTTTGAATCATTAGCTGACATAAAGAAAATGGAAAAAGTGGTTCTTGTTGGATTTCTAAACATCAGAGTAGGAAATGAATCTCACAAGGCATATAGGAACATTATGGGAAAATTTGGAGACAAGGGCACGGTAATAATAACGGTAAGTATTTACTGGACCTCTGCTCAGGACACAGATTAATCATTACTAACTACAATTTTCTGCCAAATCAATCTGTTACCTGTCAAAGCTACAACATTGTTGGATGCTATACCTCTATCTTCTAAGGCACCCTTTACAACATCAATCCACCTATATCTTGGTCTGGGCCATTTTCCTACCAACCTGGCAGAGAACACTTGTTTTGCTAATCTTTCCTCACCCATTCTGTTTAAGTGATCAGACCACTTGAGATGAGCTCTGCTAATGCATTTCTGGATGCTGACAATGTCAAGTTTTTTCCTAATATCCTCGTTTTTAATATGATATTGCCATTGATGCCATCTGTTCACGCCTCTAATCTTTTTCAGGACTCTCATATCTGCGGTCTCTAGTCTTTGGTCGAGTGTTTTACTTCTGACCCAGCTCTCAGATCCATAAGTTAAAACTGGTTTGAACACTGTCTTGTATACAGCTAATTTAGTGTTCCGACTAATTTCTCTCTTATTCCATATGAATTTATTCAGTTGACTTCCTACCATATCAGCTTTGTTGATTCTGTTGTCTATTTTCATATTTAATTTACCATCTTCACTAAAATTCGTGCCTAAGTAGCTGAAATGTTTTACTTGTTCTATAGGTTCTCCATTCACAATGCAGCTGATATTTTCAATGCTTCTGCCTATTGTAATTATCTTTGTCTTGTTATTGCTGACCTTCATACCATATCTATCACAACAGTTATTCAATTTAGTCAGGGAATCTTGCAGACTTGTATCGGATTTATTTAGAAGTATAACATCATCCACATAAAGCAAGGAGCTGACATTAACATCTCCAATTCTGATATCAGGTTTAATACCACTTTCCTTCATAATGTAATCCATATAGATAATGAATAACAGAGGTGATAATGTACATCCTTGTCTAACACCATATTTAACATTAAACCATCTCCCTGTACTTCCTTCAATTCTAACTGCTGACTTACAACTCAAATAAAGACTAAGTTGCTTGATGTAATGCCCCATTGACACCATATAACTGCAGCATATTGAATAGCTTCTCTCTTGGCACCTTGTCATATGCCTTTTCCAAATCAACAAAACTTAAATACAGATCTTTGTTATATTCCCATTGTTTCTTAACTATTTGTCGTAAAGTGAAGATCTGATCTTGACAGCCTCTATTTGGCCTGAATCCAGCTTGTTCTTCACCAAGCTTCTCTTCCACAATCCTTCGCAACCGTTTCTCAAGTATACTTGCATAAATCTTACCAGGAACACTCAGTAGAGAAATACCTCTGTAATTCTCACAATCAGTTTTATTTCCCTTTTTATATACGGGTACTATGAGAGCTCTACTCCAATCATCTGGAATTCATCCTTCTGTCCAGGCCCTCTGAACTATGCAGTGCAGCCACTGTAAGACTTTTATACCTCCATACTTGAGCATTTCTGGTCTAATATCATCTACTCCAGCTGCCTTTCCACATTTCAGACTTTTGATGGCTTTTTCTACTTCAAGTATGTATATTTATTCCTGATTGCATGCCTGGTCAGTGTTTTTTTTTATCACTGTGCTGTCATCACTGCTAGTTTCATTTACTAATTTTTTGAAGTAATTACTCCATACTTCAAGGATATCTTTTTCTCCAGTTTTCATATCACCTTATCCGTAATTCCTTTTACAGCACTCTTTCCTCCATTTCTGAGCTTCTTCAACAACCTCCGGAATATCTTGCCACCTTCTTGATATTTATTTTCTATGAATAATATATCCACGTAAACACAAGAAAGATATTTAATTAACCAAATATTCGGTCTGGAAATAGCAGACCATCTTCAGTGGCACCACAAGAACAGTTTTAAAAAAAAAATACAAGGTGGAATACCTTGTATTTTTGATCATTTAAAAATAGAACAAGCCGCATGATGTTATATCACTAAGTATTAAAGGGAATATTTTTAAGCAGAGACATGATTGAAATAATAATATGAATTAATGAGTTATCTTGATTAGACTTGCCCAGATTTTTGATATTACAGTCATTCCAATTCAGGTTAGGATGATGGAGTAAGGCCTCTACACTTTCTTTGAATAAATGTTCAAATTTATAATGGGATCTATGTAAGATGCGAGTTTTTGACCAAAGGATGTTGTGGTTAGTTTCAATCCCGTGCTGAGCCAATCCAGATTTTTCAGGTTTGTTGTGATGAATGTTCTTGGATTCTTTTTTCAAGAGAACGTCCAGTTTGTCCGAAATAGGAGAGACCACAGTTGCAGGGAATTTGATAAACTCCAGGAAGAGATATAGTTGAGCGTTTGTCTTTAGGAGAAGGGAAACAAGAAGATAATTTGTTAATAGGTTGCTGTTAACTCATATTTCTTCAGAATTCTTGCGATAGGTTCTGAAATCCCGGAGATGTAAGGAATTGGAGCTTGGCGTATTGAATCTTCATTGTTTTGTGGTGGATTATAACAATCGAGAAGATGTTGAGTACTCTTTTTGGAAAAGCCATTCAGTTTCATATGTTGTTGGACAGTAGAAAGTTCTTTCTGTAGAAAATTAGAAGTAGAACAATTAGTTTCGGCTCTTCTGATTAGATATTTTATGATTCCTGTTTTTTGATAAGAATGATGGGCTGATTCTTTAAGAATATAACCTGTGAACTTGGTTTCCTGTAAACTGTAGTTGTAAGAGTATTTGAAGGTGACCGGATGAGAAGAAAGATAACTGGTTGTTTTCTTCCATTTCCATAGTAAACTTTATACAATGATGTAAGGAATTGATACTGTTTAAAGGTAAGGAGTCTTTGTTGTGCAGCCATACAGTAAAGATGTCATCTATATATCTTACCCAAAAGGATGGTTGAGGGAAAATAGATGAGGACTTTTTCTAGATGTTCTAAATAAAAGTTGGCTAAAGCAGGAGAGAGAGGAATTCCCATGGCCATTCCTTCTACTTGGCTGTAAAATTTATTTTGACATAAGAAATATCCAGAGTGTATTACGAAATCAAATAGTTTTATAATGTCTTCTGGAAAGATGTCAGCAAGTAATTTTAAAGTCTCCTTGAGAGGTACATTTGTATATAAAGATTCTATATCAAAGCTCACCATAAGACCTGTAGGTCACAAGTATCCTTAAAACATCAAATTTATTTTCTATGTTCCTACCAAAATCTTTCCATGACTTGCATTTAGCTTTCTTACATTTGTCTCTGTATTCTTTAAGAGCACAAGCTGACTTATTTGCCAGGAACTTTTGATATGCTTTCTCCTTTTCCTTCACTGGCTCTTTAAATTCCTGTGTCGACCAGGGAGTTCTGATTTTTCTATCCTTGCAGCCAACCTCACCACATGCCTCTCTGGCAGAATCAAAAGTTCCTGGCAAATAAGTCAGCTTGTGCTCTTAAAGAATACAGAGACAAATGTAAGAAAAGGTGAAATTGTTACAGCAGCAGTTTATTCAACAGCTGCAAAGGAATTGAAGGAAGTACTGAATGAAAAACACTGTAATAAACTGAGCAGAGGTGTGGTTGCTTTTGCAGGACAATACACCTGCTCACAGTGCTCATGAAACCCCAACAGAAAATATACAACTTTCAATGTCCACCTGACTTACCCTGTTCACTAGACCTGGCCCCACCTGATTCCTATTCCCAAATTTAAAGAAACATTTGAAAGGAACAAAATTTACCACTGATGAAGTCATATCTGCAGCTGAGGACTGGTTTGTGCAACACGAGAAACACTTTTTTTTTTTTCTCTCAGAGAATTGCAAATGATACAGCAGCAGTGTAACAAGTGTATAACACTTTATGGATAATTTGTAAGTTACACGATTCTACCTCAATTCCTTTACAGTGATTATCAACTTTTCAGCACACCCTTGTATGTGTATAATAAACTACTAAACATTCTGACATTATCTGAATATATATATATATATATATATATATATATATCATGAATTCGATGTTGATGAACATACCCAACTGTGTTCTGGTAGCAGGGAACTTATATTCAGTTTGAATGTATGTGTAGTGGTAAACTACTGCATGCTCCTTTCTCAGTATAGTTTCTAATGTTTATACCAATTTTATTCCTCAAGGAAATACGTAAATTGTAATTAAGTTGTATCAATTTAAAGTTTAACACAAATTGTTTATATAACATAATTAAAGTGAGAAGTTCCAGATTAATTACAGATTTCATAAATAAATGTTAAAATAATGGGGTTCCAATTTATGAACTTAATGAATTTATATTATGATATGTGTCCAAGTACTCTAAAATTAATCATAACTTGACTATTTAAAGGGCTCTGTATTCCATTACGTAAAGTTTTTTTTTTTTTTTTTATAATATAAAAATACTGTCAGTATTATATATGGCCAAAATATATACTCAAATAAAGAAATGAAACTTGCAAATAAATAAGGCTCACTTCATAAGAAATTGCTCGTTTTACTTCTGGGATGTCAGTACTTTCATTCATATCCTGTTTGGTTCTGGCTTCTTCCTGTTCTTCCACATCCACTTTACTGAAAATAAATAGTACATTTTTCTAAGAAGGTATATAATGAACTGCTCATTGAAGACAAACAAAAATGGTTTTCTATTCTGTGGTTTGCAATGCCATTTTTCAAAATGATGTTAGTCATATTATTTGAATAACATGACTCATATTATGATCTTGGATTATGAGATTATAATGTCTTATTAAAAAAAGTGCAAGTCATATGAAATTTCATAAAAAAATTAATTTATTTTATAATAATGTGTTTTTCATCTTTCCATGCACATATTCAGTTCAACAACCTTCCAAAGATAAGAAACTTGTCCGCATATAAAACTTAAGGATGACTAATCTTATATCCATTTGTCAAATGGATATAAGATTAGCCATCTTATGAAAACTACAAATTTTTAGGAAGTGGAGTATGATATTCTTCACATATGTTAAAGGAGGATTCAACCTGAGGTCTTTTCAACCAAAAGGATACTGTCATTACAACTGAGAAGGATCTCTGCCTCATGTTATTCATACTCAGTGCACACAGCATTTGCCTTATATAGAAGTGCTATCTCTGACAGGAGGTAGTTTATCAGTCACATAAACTACTTAGTTTGTGACTTTTTTCCAGACAGATGATGGGATTTTCCCCTCCTCTGAAAATTTAGGTTCATCCTCTGCTGAAGAACAAATCAGATTGAAGCCAAATTTTGACAGTCAGTTATAGGTAAAATTCTTGCCTGATTGTCAGACCAGACTTTTACCTTATAATAAACATTTGTGTTCACTGGAATATAATAAGCATCTCTTTTTAAACATTGTTGATTTAGAAGATGCAAATGAGGAGGTACAAAAAAAAAAAAAAAAACCTTTCAACATACTAATACAGAAAAATGCATTGCTTTAAATCCTATTTCCACTGTTATTTTATAATCTATATGATTCATTTTATCAAGATATTAAACCTAATTCATTATAATTTTATCCTACAAGTCTTCATGATTTTTTTAACTAAATTAATAATTCCTATCACTAATTATTAAAATCTGAAAAAAAAAAAAAAAAAACACTAAAAGTATGAAAAGAGAAAGAAAACAACTACCTTCTCAGGCAGTTGAACAACCTATACAGAGTTGTATTCAAAATATAGATAGATTCTGTAGCTGGTTGCAGACTACCATTCCAAAACAGTTGACATACTAACCAATTCAATGTGTAGTTAGTTCAGTGAAGGTTTGGTTAACTGAGAGATCAAAATATCTGAGCAGAATTTTTAGTGAAAAAGATAAAATTCAATACAAAAATAGAAAGTGAATAAGAAACAGTAAGTTCATGAACAAAGTAAAAGGAAAACCACCCAATTACTAATTTAATTGTTTAGAATTGGTTTAAACAATAATGGTTTTATCACTCACTAATCTTTAACCCAATTTCAACACAGTAATCTATTAAGAAGTAAAACATTTCATGAAAGAGTGGATATCACTGATGACAGGCAAAGTACCAATCTGAACAAATGACAATGTCATAATATTTAAAATAAAAATATTACACAGATTAGACATGATAAATATTCAAGAATGTAAGCGGAATTAGTAAAATTAGAGAAAAGCAAATGACAGAAAAGGGAGGAAAGACAATGACATAAATAAAATTATGAGACAAATGTAAGACGAGACAAATTAACAATACACTAAACAGGAAAAACACTGTTAATAAATATTTAAAAAAAAAAAAAAATATCATTCTCTCACACAACACTGCCACTTGTAAGAATGAAAGAAATCTTATACATTTGAAAATCAAGACATAAGCAGAAGATATAAGAATAAACATAAATAAATGCAGATGCCATTATTAAAATTATTAATATTGTGGCCTTCACTTTAATCCCCCTTCAGAAGAAAGTCCTAGAATTTCTGTTACATATGTTAAAGGACTATTAAGAAATTGCAAGACTTCTTCGCAGGTTAACCTACAGGTCTTTCTGTCAAATTCATAAACTAAATTCCTTCTTCATTTCTCCAAAAGACAAATCCCCCCCCCCCTCCGCCTCCTCATCCTAGTGTTTACAGAATCCCTTTATCTTGCAGCTTGTTATTGTGTTTGTTCTGCTCAGATTCATCTTGAAAAACATTAAGGGTATATTTTACTCCAAGTGTCGACTTATAATAGTATCCTTTACAGAGAGAAAAAGCATCCTAATCCAAGAAAGAACTTTATTTATGTGTATGTCATGAAATCACAACAGTGGTAAACTTCTTAAAAAATTTATTTGGAGCAGAGAGAAAGACAGAGAACAGGTATGCTATATTAATATATCAAGTTATATAATGACAGGTAAAATCACCATTATTAAATGAACTAGGTTTTTATTGGTTGTTAACAAATAATAAACATACAGAGAACAACAATTAACCTTATTGGGATAAATAAAGATGATGAGAGAAATGCAAATAAAATTTAAAAATAAAAAACCGAGAACAACTGTTATAGTATTAACAATCAAAACACAAGGAGTCAGGAAAGCATAGCACACATCTGTTTTCTAGCATTGTTTGGGTGTGATTAGCTCAAAAGTTGAAGAGAGTTATGTTAAGTGTTATAATCTAATCAAGGATTTCCAGACATCACTTAGGAAAAGTCCTTAGTTTGCCAAGAGACCCATGTGATGAATGATGGTGCTAGATTCTTTAGTCTGACAAGCAAGAAAGTTTGTCATACTGGCTTTGTTGCATTTGATATCATGATAAGCTATGCCTTGATTTTTTCTCTCTGTCATAAGCCATATCACTAAGGTATCTGAATACAAGAACATGGAGTTCTGTAAATCCCTGGATGCATGCCAGATGCTGACAAGTATTTGAATAATAATAATAATAAATTCATCTATATGATATACTACTGCTTGGAAGCATTTACACACAAAATACATCTACAGGATATACAAACTCCTGGATGTTTGGCATGGATGATGTCAGATGCAAACAGGTATTTGAATGATAGTAATAAATTTATCTATCTGACATGCTACTGCTTAGAAGCATTTATACACAAAATACATCTATAGGATGTACTTTGTGTGTGAAACCGATGATTTTCAGCTAAAATCGACAGGAACTTCAAAAGTAATTCATTGTTACGTTTTTTATGTAATAACGTTTAAGTATTAATTTTTTTTTTTTCCCCCATAAGCCTCAAATCCATGGTGTGTATGGATATCCACCATATTGTGGGTATTGTATAGTACCCATGAAAATACCTATAGAAAAGATAAAGGAAGACCATTTATGAGAAACTGTAGAAAGTTGGTGAGAGAGAGGTCACCAGTTAAGCAAATAAACCTCTTTTGGATGCAAACAAGCATTCTGAAGTGCACCATTCCCAAATAAGAGGAACTAATGTTTTAAAGCTAAGCAGAAATGTATTTTTATGAACAAATATAAATTTGAAGATCTTCTGGAGAAGTAAGAGGCTATGAATATTATGTATTTATGCCACAATAGGATAGATGTGAAAGTCAACCCAAGAAGAGAAAACTGATCTTTGCTAGCAAGTGGAATATTATCAAAAGTGAAGGAGAGTGGAGCATCGTCTTTCTATTGGGAAATAACACGGGATTGTGTTTTCAAGAACAGGGTAATCCATTAGCATGGATTACCCTGTTCTTGATGATATGGCAGAGGTAGTGTACTTCCCACTCTGACTAGGAAGGTTCGCCTAGACAAAAAGTTATTAATAAATACATGAAGATGTCCTCCGAGACCCAGGTTATAGAGGTCTTTTAATATACCATATCTCTGGGCTGTCATAAGCTTTTTTTCCATGTCAAAGAAAACTGAAACCAAATGTTCTTGCTTCAGAAATGCATCTCTTATACAAGTTTCTACGAACCAAATGGTCTAAAGTTCAACAATGTCTAAGGAAGCATGTTGTGTATTGGAGAGAAGATTGTTGCTTTCTAAATACCAGATAAGTCTGGCATCGATCATTTCTCTAATATCTTACAAAGACAGCTGATCAGAGCAACAGGTCATTAATTATTTGCTTGTGTTGGATCCTTTTCTGGTTTTGGGATAGTAATGACAACTGACTTATGCAATATCCAGAAACCCTTCCTCTGCAAGTATTCTGAAAGCAGCTCAACTCTGACTCACCTTAAAACTTTCATATATACTTTTTCCATTAAGTATGATTAATTTTTTACCAAAATTTGAATATATAACCATCAACAAAAGTATAATCCATATTGATGATTAAAAAATGCTCCGAATAGAAATCTGCAAATATTTACCGTTATTATTTTCCCAAACGATTGCAATATTTCCTACTTTGCTGTTTATATCTCCAACAAGAAACCAATTAGAACCTTCTATGGGACCATAGGCAAGAGATCAAATAAATCTCTTGTCCACTTTCCCCATATCACCCTACTTGAAATTGCCTGCTATTGAAGAATAATGCTAAATAATAAAATTTTATACTTGGGCAATAGATATCAGAAAAAGCTATGGTATGAAACATGAAAATAAACATTTTATTATTTAGCATTATCCTGCCTGTTTTAAGGCTTCCTCATCTCAGTAATACCAATTATGTCAAAATTGACTTCTCTAATATTGCTGACAGTTCTAATTATTTTCCATTGATACTTTTATTATTACTAAATTGAATAACTGTTGTAATAGATATGATATGAAGGCCAGCAATAAAAAGACAAAAACAATGAAAATAGGTAGAATCATTGAAAATATCAACTGTGTTGTGAATGGAGAACCTGTGGAACAAGTAAAACATTTCAGCTACTTAGGCATGATTTTTAGTGAAGATGGTAAATTAAATATGGTAATAGACAACAGACTCAACAAAGCCAGTATGGTAGGAATTGAATTGAATAAATTCATATGGAATAAGAGAGCAATTAGTCAGAACACTAAATTAGCTGTATAAGTGTTCGAACCAGTTTTAATTTATGGATCTGAGAGCTGTGTCAGAAATAAAACACTTGACCAAAGACTGCAGATATGAGAGTTCTGAGAAAGATCAGAGGCGTGAACAGATGGCATCGATGGCAATATCATATTAAAAACGAGGATATTAGGAAAGAACTAGACATCGTCAGCATCTGGAATGCGTTAGCAGAGCTAATCTCAGGTGGTATGGTCACTAAACAGAATGGAAAAGGAAAGATTAGCAAAGCGAGTGTTCTCTGCCAGTTTAGCAGGAAAACAACCCAGAGGAAGACCAAAATATAGGTGGATTGATATGGTACAAAGTGCATTAGACGATAGAAATATAAGATCTGATAATGTTGGAGTCTTGACAAGTAACAGACTGATTTGGATGAAAATTGTAGTAATGATGTAAATTTATTAGGATGAAAAAAGTTAGTAATGATGTAAATTTTTCATGTAGTACTATCATATCCTGTACACCCCTTGAGGGTCATGTCAGGAATTTGATGATAACTTTTATTATTATTATATTCTTTTGGTGCCTACCTCCACCTCATTCTACTGAGAATGCATTTTCAATCTTTGCCCTAGTTCTCTGAGAGTGAGGGCAATGTTTAACTGGAGTGCCTCAAATGGCATGAGATTTCATTGATTGGTGGTTTAAGCAACACAGAAAACAATTTAATTAAGTAAGCAAGCTCTAAACTACCAATGGTTCCATGTTAGTTCAGCATCCACTAAATGAACACTACCACATGGTGCACCTCATTATCAGGTCTACCATGAGGTGGGGCCTAGAAACTGGGTCAGAACACTTATTCAGTTCTTCATTGCTTACAAAGAAGATTGCCTCTTCCCATTTATCTAAGCTTTGATCCTAAGTAACCCCTGAATTATATTCAATTCAACAATGACTACTCATCTCTTCCCTTTAGTGTTAGGCTCAATGGCCTGTCACAACTAAGTAACTTGGTTTCTTATAAACTTACTTACTGCTTATGGAGCAATTACTCCTATCTGAAATGTTCACTTTGTAAACTTATAGCTAATTTTCCTCAACATAAAATACAGCAATTGCTTTCGGGAAGGTTTAAAGAAAACTTGTCTTTTACAATCCCTTCCACTATGTCTATACAGTTTCAGTATATGGATTTTACTCTACCACAAAAAAATGAATTACCACTGGCCAACTCATATATCCCATTCAAAATTTGAATGGGATATAAGAGTTTCAGGAATTCTTGAATGATTGCATTTCTACTTTATATAAATATCTATTCAACAATAATCTCCATGTTTAACAGGCAACATAGGAATAGGATAGATATACTTAAAAAGAACAGTGAACTGATTCCAGATGAGATCCCACTGATGATTTTGGTACTTGCAGAATTCACTTCATATACTTCGTAGTCCATTAGTAAATATTACACTAAGTAACTATTGGCTTTGCTAAAAGAACATCAGTAAATAAGTTTGATTATGTATATCTAATGTATATTTAAAGAAACAGCTGCAAGCAAACAAACACTTGGGGGAGGGGGTGGATACAGTAGTAATTAGAGATTATCTGAAGTTTTAATAAATTCCCACAAACCTATACTGAATTTCTTTTCTGGCTTGCTGTGGTTCTTTCATCTGTTCATATAATATAAAATTCTCCTTCTTGTCTTTAGTCTCAAATTTCTTGAAATGTTTTTTCTGAAAAAGTAATAAGATGAAATAAAAAGAAATACTGGAAATGAAATTTTACAATATAAAAAGAAAATTTGAAGATGCACGTTAGCCATTTTACACCACAGAACCATGAACTGAGTCCTGTGATACACCTGCCTCCTCCTGGGCTCAACTCCTCCATATCTATCCATCAGCTACCCTCTAAATCCAGATCACCAGATTCATATCTATATTACACATGAACAAATAATCTTGTATACTCCCAGTTTTTTCAGTGGTTATTGGTAAAGGTCTTGGATATTTGAAGGAGAGTTGAGATCCTGTTTAGTAGGAAGAAAGCAATTTTCTTCTTTCATCTTTGATAATACATCATCAAGAGACTATGTATGGTATTGGAGTTTTGGGCTTTTCTATTCAATGCAAAAAAGCTATGTCCTATTTCACAGGGTTTTAATAATACCAATTTACTGTAACAGATGGGGGTGAGACTTTGCATGGAGGTATCTCCACATTTGCATTGCTTTTATATAGACTGAACAGCTGTTTATTTTGCATATGGGGAAATACATCCATGCAAAGTCCCACCACTATCTGTCACAAAAAATTGGTATTAAAAAAAAAACTCTGAGACAGGACATGAACCATTTCCAGTAGTGATGAGAAGAGAAGCTATGAGAAAAAAAAAAAATAATAAATAAATAAATAATACAATAGAGGTATAGTACCTTACGTAGGGTCTGTCACTAACAAGATATCAAGATTTTGTATCAACAAGGAATAAAAAATGCTTTCTCCTTGCTAAATACTATTTCAAATCTCCTTCAACCTCCAAACCCTCTCCATTTATCACTCAAAAAAATCAGGAGAATACAAGATACTTGTTTATGTGGATAATCTTCTTGAATGGTAGGCAGAATCAGACAATAAGACTTATTTGTGACTATGGTCCCATGGAAAAATTCCTCCACTTCTACTAAGATAGAAGTGGAGGAATTTTTTTGAGGCTTTAGACAAAGCAACTGACACAATGAAAAAGGAAAGTTGGTCCTTGCTGTAACAAACAAACCAGCCAGGAGAGATATGCATGCCAGAACACATCAAGGACATAGAGAAATAGAGAAAACATAAATCAAAAGTATTAACATACTACTACTTTGCAATAAGAAACAAGGTACAACAATCCCACATTTATAACTTGGCGAATTTAGATCTCTGACACTGTTTCTCATCATGTAGCCAGCCATCATAATACAACATGAATTGCGTGTGCTCACTGTTATTAGTCTTTTTCAATTACTGTTATCATTAATTAGATTGTTGAATAACTCAGCCACTGTAATTTTTTTACTTCAACTCTCATGATGATTTATAAAGTACCTAATTTGTTTTAACCTTGTTTATCTCAGTATCAGCAAGGATATCAATATGACATTTATGTATCTCCAAATGTTTCCAGTCCAGTGCTACTTCTTATGCTGAAAAATATAATTAAGGTTGTTCCGTTAGCTTCCTTTTCATTTGATTCCCTATCAAAAAGAGTAGGCCTTGTATAACCAAGCGATAATCAGACCATGACACTTCAATTTTAAGCCTGTCCAAATTTGTGTAATGTCTAGGTAATTGCAGTAAAAATGTACACCACATACAAAGCTCTGGTTTCTCCTTCTGGGGTGCTTAAGGGTCAAAGCTGTATAACTGAGAGGAGACCTCCACACAGCCTTTAAAGGAATGTGGAGAACCAACTCATTAGTTCAGGGCTTCTGAACTAATGTCTCCAATCCTCACCTTCTTGTGGTGCACCCTGTGTGGTGTATAGCTAGATACTGAATGAACGAGGATGACTAGTACTCTGGAATTTAGCCGAAAATTGTAAAAAAAAAACCGCCAAAAATTGGCTTAAACCACAAATAAAATGAGTGTAAAACATGACAGAATTTCATGCCAACTGGGGCAGCGCTCGGATAAACAAAGCCCCCCATTGTTTTCACCAGGGCAAATAACAAAAAGTCAACTACTAGAACAAATCCAGAAACACGTGAACTCAACATCACCAGCAATCAAGATCAGTACTATTAATAAGAAATCTGAATGGCAAAGAAATGGAACTAACAGAAGAATTGGATAAATAACAAATCAACATAATAAGGGTGGCTGAATTGGATAAATAACAAATCGACATAATAAGGGTGACAAAAACTGGTGAAATCTTTCTCAGCATAAATACGAAATGAATAACAATCAGGGAAAAGAAGAAGTAGCTACAGTAGTGAACACTATATATAAGGATAATCTTCTTGAATGGCAGGCAGTATCAGACAATGAGACTTATTTGTGACTATGGTCCCATGGAAAAATTCCTCCACTTCTACTAAGGTAGAAGTGGAGGAATATTTTTGTGGCTTTAGACAAAGCAACCGACACAATGAAAAAGTAAAGTTGGTACTTGTTGGGGATCCAAATAAGAGAGTAGGAAATGAATGTCACACTTACAAAAATATTATGGAAAAATTTGAAGAAAAGAGCAAAGCTGATAATAATAGCAAATACCTGTTGGATTTCTGCTCAGGACATGGACCAATGTTCCAACATAAAAATATACACAAATTCACATGAATAGAAGAGGCAAGGAATAAGAAAAGTCTCATTGACCATGTTATTGTTGCTAGTCATGTTTTCTCCCTGGTGCAGGACACTTGGGTGTTCAGAGGATAAAACTGAATTTAATATTGAAAAGAAAACCATGTAAGAAAGTTTTAAAGCGAATACAAGTTGAGCAAATCTCAGATGTGAACTGTAGACTAAAATACACAAACATTATTCAAGAAAAAAAGAGTTTGACAACAGAAAAACCAAAAATTGGAGATTCAGTGGAAAGCTCTGAAGAAAACATTGCTTGAGTGAGGCAAGTGGTGAGGTCATCTGCAAAGATAAAAAAATCAAATCATGGTGGGCAAAGGAAAAGAAGAAAGCATATCGAATGTTTCTGGTCAATAAGTCAGCTTGTGCTCTTAGAGAACAAAGAGACAAATGTAAGAAAGCTAAACACTGTGTAACTTGTTTAGCTAAACAAAAGTCACATTAAGATGACTGGAATTTGATGATGTATATTATCACTTGAAAAATCCAAGACATACTAATTCTAGTTTATGACTAGAATTCTAATTTCTTCTATAGTTGTTGGTAGTTTTTCCACTTGGTTATACCATAAATTAAATACTTGGTTTAATCCTTTATCCAAGTGTATGCAAACAAAATTTGCACCTGAAATATAATCAGGACAGGCCAACTCGTATATAGAAGCTAATGACTTCACATCACTTGCCTTAGTATCCCATAATGTAAAGCACGTGATGTGAAGTCATTGACTTCTATATACGAGTTGATCCAGTCCTGATTACATTTCAGGCACAAACTTTGTTTGCTTACAATTGGATTAAGGAACCAAGTATATAATTTTTTGGTATCTTTAATTTATAGTATAAACAAGTGGGAAAACTTCCAACAATGGGGGGGCCTTGTTTAACCGGCATGAAATTCTGTCATGTTGTACCATCACGTTTTATATATATTGTGGTTTAAGCAATACGAATACAATTTTGTCAGCTAAATCCCAAATTGTCAGTCCATTCTCGTTCATTCAGTATCCAGGTAGATACCTAACAGGGTGCACCACTAGATGGTGAAGATTGGACATTAGGTCAGAATCCCTGGTTGGTTCTCCGCATTCCTTTAAATATTCCTATGTGGAGGTCTCCTCTCAGTTATACAGATTTGACCTTTAAGCAACCCATATATTAAGTTTAACTTTGTTATTATATACTGTTGTCCAAAACATAAGGACAACACTATTTCTGAAAATTACAACCACAAATTTAGATAAATCAGCTTGTGTTAATTTGCATAACTAACGATTTCAAGTCGAAAGCACGTACACATTAAAATTGCACACAACGGGATCAAGTAGGAGTACTCAACATAATAAAAGACAAAACGCTGTGTTAAGCAAATTGTGTTTGAAGGACGCTATTTTCATGAAGGAATTAAGTTGCAAACTCGAATGTCTTGTAATGTCTCAAAGACATCATCTAGATCAGTGGTCGGCAACCTTTTTAATATGAAGGGCGCCATGACGCTCGGAGGCGCTGCATTGCAGACTCCTCCTGATTTAAATAATTAAACTTAAAATTACAATTGGCATGAATGGTTTTGAAATGTCTTTCTATATTACTTTTTTTAGAAATAGCCACACTATTATTGCATAATAAACAAATACATTTGCCATTATGATTGATAAAGCAAGGCACTCGCATCTGACCTGATAGATACATGCTAATTGTTAACATGAATATTCTTTTTGTATGGTATTTTATATTCATTCATATGTGACAAAAATATGTTGTAAAAGCGAGGTAAATAAAATTATGTTAAAATTTTTTCATTTTTCTTAAAAACAACTAATCATAGAATTTCTAAGCCTTCAGGCTTAGAAATTTGATATATTTGAAATGAGAGAAAAAATGCCTGTGTCATGAGCCCTCCATAATTTTCAAATTTTATATTGCACTCTTCATATTAAAAAGGTTGCTGACCTCTGCCAGATGTGCTTTACATTTATGGAAAATACTAAGGAAAGAGGTCTGGAGCTTGCACCACCTTTACTATGAGTTGTCCATAAGGCACTACTTATGCTTGCATTCACCAAAACTCTTGTAGTTTCTATATTCGGCTATGAAATAATGTTGGATAACATATTCACTTAATTTGTACCATCATGTATTGTATTTTCAGTGTTTTTTTCTTTATGTTTTCTTGCATTTTAGCACATACCAGTAATGAATGTATCTCTCAGATATACTGCGATCTACACTGCAAAATTACCGCTGCAAGCTCCAAAGCAATTTACAATAATTTCTCTGAGGGCGCACTAAAAATTCACAGCTGGCGCCAGCAGGCACTGTGTTGCCGACCTGTGATCCTCTGTTCTAGATGATTTCAAGCAGGAAAGAATTATTGAAAAGCTTGAATAAGGCTGCAGAATACTAATTTTGGCAGTGAGTTTGCATTCTCACACAGCATGGATGGACTTTCATATAAAAATATTAAGATTCTGTCTTTATTTTGTTACTATTTAGACGACTCAACTATTTTAAACTATTTATAAAAAACATTGCTAACTTGAAATTAATCAAGAATAGTGACTTGAATGAATTCAAAATGAATTCTGTTCGTTCTCTGACAGAAAAACTGCACTAAAACGTTCCAAGTTGTAACAGATCTGATCATGATTCTTTATTCTGTAACAAAATCAACAAAAATTAAACGTTGACCATCAAAGAGTATTTGGTTTTGCTTGAAATCTTGCTGGTATGCAAGTCGATTCCATTCAAGCACAGTATACAGATATCTCAACAAACTATAGCAAGACATCTGTGATCTGATAACAGATCTGATCATGATTCTTTATTCTGTAACAAAATCAACAAAAATTAAACGTTGACCATCAAAGAGTATTTGGTTTTGCTTGAAATCTTGCTGGTATGCAAGTCGATTCCATTCAAGCACAGTATACAGATATCTCAACAAACTATAGCAAGACATCTGTGACAAGTAGGCCTGTAGTCTGTGTCCCTTTATCCAAAGCTCATCGTACAGCACGTTTTCAGTGCTGCTGTATCATGCCAATTGGACAAGACACCACTCTGTCTAGACACCATATACTCTACAAATGAAAGTCCTCCAATTCTAGGTGACACATGATCTAGTGAAAGGTACTACTTACCATCGCAAAAATTTTCTTAAAAGAGATATGGTGGTGCTGGGATCACGGTGTGGGGAGGCATTATGCTTAATAGACACACTGAGCTAGAAGTGCTAGATTCACTATGACTGGTGAACAATATTACAACAAAGTTCTTCAATGTCATGTTTGTTTGTTCCTTGGTGCTGCAGGTAAATAATTCATTTTTATGGATAACAATGCCACATTACATCTTACACGAAATGTGGAGATACTTCTGGAGACTGAAGATGTTAATCAAAGCCAGCATGCTCCTCAGTTCTCAACCCCCATACAATAAGTAATGGATGCAACAGGAAGGTGCATTGCATCTTCAGTGTTTTTAAAATTCTCCTTCAGGAAACAAGGCCTAATCCTTGTTCTGAAGGAGAAGTGGCCAGTTTGCCTCAAGATTATGAGAGCTGCACCGCAGTTTGGGGTGGACATATGCCATACTGAAATGTCTCTCCTTATAGTGTTCTGTAAGTGCTATACATTATTGTATGAAATTTATATCACATTTGACCATGGTCATGAAATTTTTTTTATACAGGTAGAAATGTGGTTTGTCCTTAGGTTTTATACACCAGTGTATTTACTAGTGGTAGTCATTGCTTGATAAGTTCCTTTTTTTTTTAAACTAATAACATCATTGGAGCTAATAATGAAACATTAAGAATAATACAATCCTTAAAATTACATTTAATTTACTGCCTACAGAAGTGCTGTTAAACTCCAAAACTTCGAGTATTGTAATGAAAAATGATATAGCTGATTTATGAGGGTGAACTGCCACTTAATTTAAATGCAAACAGTCACTGTTCTTTCTTATTAAAGATACATATATGTATATGGTAACTTGTTATAGCAAGAGTTGACTTTGAAATGTGTATTCTATCAATTATCCACAAAATTCTCAGAATGATAAAAAAAAAAAAACAAACCTGTCCAATATCCATTTCCTGTGAACACTTCCGTTTTTTTCTTTTAAGGTGTTTTTCCTCAGTCATTAATCCATCTTTCTTTTTCTGTATTTCACTGTAAAAATTAATACATTAGTATAGCTAATTCATATTAAGCAATGTAGTGTTTTAATTATACATTTCCCTATGATATATGTATGCATGCAACACAGACTAGTAAATTTTAATTAAAAAAATTTTTTTCCCCATTAAAATTCTGTGGAAAGTAACCAATTTCACTGATAAACAGATGGTCCCAGTCAGTTAGAATTTAAGGGTTTGAGGTACAAGGATAACTCAATAATTTTTGGAATTCATGTATTTAAACTGTATATTCATTTTTATTGTTTCATTATATGTCATTTATTCCAACCACCTCTGTCCTCTGGAACAATCTTCCCCAAATAACTACAACCTGCAATGTTTAAAAAAACTGAATAAACTTCTACCTAAGCCATAATTATGCATGCATTATGATGGCAACTGTTTTGTGGTGTAGAAGAATAGGCATTAAGATTTAAAAAATATTTCTTCAAGAAATCAATTTTCTGGCACTCCAGTATTACATTTACCCTTGAAAAGGATAAATCACAAGAAATAAACAAATATCCTCTCAGAATATTTATCTCCAGTAAGAAATTAATGGTTCTCTTTCTATATTGGTGTGCTGCAAACAAATTCACCGGGTATTACACACATAAGCCACTAAATGTGGAGTATAACCCCAAAATATAGGGTACTGAAATGTTTGCAAATCTTGTTAAAAAAAAAAAAAAGCTTGAAACACTTTCTTCTCTAAAGTGTTTCTGAGACGACTATGTCGTGAGCACTTCTCTAGCATGTATTCTTAATTATTAAGCAAAGAACATCCTTAAATGGGTAAAATCCAAAGGAACTCAAAGAAATTGAGCATTTTTCTCTCTCTTGAGAGAGAGAGAAATGATTAGTTTTAAGTTTACCATGAATCTGGAAATTTGTTCTCTCTTTCTCTGCATCTGCCAACCAAGAAGTCTGCAGATCACTATTCCATATAAGATGTGCCTCTAAATGTGAGTCCTTGGGAAGGTTCGATTGGTTGCCACAAGCAAATCCTATCAACAAAATCAGCTACTGTCCTCTCTTGAAGATAAGCTTGTCCTTTACTGCTACCAAGTATTAACCAAGCTCCATGCTCTTGCAATCAATCAGACCACTAAGCTGAGAAGTAAATCTCTAAACATCAATATTATATTTGACTTATAAAACCTCATTTGTAATTGCCCAACATGGAGCTGATGATAGCCAAAGAATCTTTGGGATATGAAACTCAATGAAGTATCTTTAAATAAAGCTCTGAAGTATTGTACTATTCAAATCTTAATTGAAACTATGTTAATTTTTAGAGCTTCTTTTTTATATGTATATATTTATTTCACTAAAGTTTTACAGGCTCTTTACCCAGGCCTATGCAATTGGAATTTAACTATGCCACATACATGAAAACTAACTTTTCTTTTTATATATTTTATTAACAAAGTGTATATATATATGTATGTGTATATATATATATATATATATATATATATATATATATATAAACACAACATATAAAATAGAATTATTAAGTTCATAACCTTAAAGCATTGGGTCTTCCAGCATTAAATACAACATATCTGAAAAGGCAGAAGTCAATATATCATGATCAGATACTCAAACAGACTTTCACAAAATATTTGGTAAATATTGCTCTGAAAGATCAGAACACAAGTTTCTCATCAGTCCTTAAATTTATTAAGGGAAACAGTAACAACAAATGTTCTTGCTCACAATCACACAAGAAAACTACATCTAATACCTGTGTATATGTTACTTTCTCTAGCATATTCAGTTACTACTTGAAATAAGTACAGGTAACCCTCATATAATGCAGTCTACAAATTTTAGTAACCCTTGTTCAATGTGGTACTTACACAACGTGTTTCGATATAACACAGTCTACAAATTGTAGTAACCCTTTATCTTTCGTATATTTTTCACCGCGACTTAAAAATCAAATTTTATCTTCGTTAAATTTGTAGTCTGCCCATATCACGCATGTAATTATAAGTAGCTAATTTATATTAGGGGAAATATCCTTTAGCATGCATGTATATCAATTGTTTACCATATGAAGTTGATAATTGTCTTTGTTTTCTGCCAGGAAAGCGCATTAAAAATCATAAGTGTGTTAATCTCAAGCTGAGCACTTGATTTTCTAGTGAGTTTCATACATAATTAATATGTAATGCTTTTTTTTTTATGTAAAAAATTTATTTTTATACTAATGGTCACTAAAATTGCAACAAAAGGGAAAAAAACAATTGAAGAGAAAATTCATTTCCCTCGAAGAAAAAAAAATAATAAAATCTTGGATCGGTTGAAAAATGGAGAAAACTAGGAGTTGTTTCAAGGACTCTGAATTTAAATGAATCAACAATTCAAACAATCAAACAAAATGAACATGAAATCCGAGAAAGTGTTATTGCTGGGTCAGCAGTAAGTGCAAAGTGCGTTGCTTGTGTATACGATATTCTAATGGAAAAATGGAGAAATCTCTAATGATTTGGATAGAAAAGATTGCACTCAAAAGAAATTCCTTTGTATGGAAATCATAATAAACAAAAAGCTTTCAAAGTTTATAAACATTTAAAAGAACTTGATGAAGATTCTTCAAAAGAAAGCTCTCAGCGTGGATTTTGTGCCAGTAAGGGTTATATCTGTGTTTTGCAGTATAATCTTCTTAAAATATCATTGCTCTGATATGTTTTGTGGGGGGGGGGGGGGGGGGGGGGGGAATTTCATGAATGGTTTGTTTATTTGTAATTTCACTCAGGCCGAGGTTGTGACTTTTTTTTAAGGAGCTTTTGGAGGATTCTGATTGTGTGTTGTTATGATCATAGTTCAAAAATTTTAAAAAGTGGTTTTCTTTGCATAATCTTAAAATCCAGGGCGAATCAGTAATTTTTATACTATGTATTTGTTTCATAGTTTACATGAATTACCTGAATTAAATAAAACTATATTTCTGTTGGATATGTCATTTTTGTTTATATAATTTTAAAAAAAAAGGAAAAAAAAAAACGATTTTGGAACATAACCTACTTTTTCTATGTGATCCAAGTCTCGCATAACACAATTTATATAACGCGGTATTTCTATGGAACCTAACATTATACGAGGGTTACCTGTGCTACCAAATATCTGAACAGTCTACTCATAAAATTCAGCTATCCTGCAAAGTAGAAAACAACATATATGGAATATTCCAGTGTTTTTACTTGACAACTGTCAGTTCTACAGACAATGAATAGTTTTTCATCCAATTTTCACTGAAAAAACACTAAAAATTACACCATTGAAGATACATAAACATTTCAATGGGAACTTAAACATATAAGGAATCCAAAAAATATAGATTCATTCATTATATTATTCCTTATTTCTTAAAGGGAATTACTTCCAACTATCCCTTATATTCTTTCATTTGTTCCATTTTTTATGCCTCTTCACATATATATAAATCTCCCTTCTCCCAAATGCATCAGCTGCTCATTTTTTTATATCACATCCGAGCATACAATAGATTCTACAAACAATGAATAGTTTTTCATCCAATCTTCACTGAATAAAAAAAAACTACAAATTACAACAGTGAAGATACATGAACATTTCAATAGGAACTTAAATATATAAGGAATCCACAAAATTGAGAAGAATCTTCTCAATTGCAACTGCATGAAATAACACCATGACAGCCATGTATCACAACCAGCAAAGAGAAGTTTTTTCGGTAATTGCAGACTGGGTACATTTGTTTGCAGTGTGATGAAGTTTCTTTACCACTTGATTATTTCATTTC
Source organism: Typopeltis vanoorti (assembly GCF_054136105.1). Classification (NCBI taxonomy): domain Eukaryota; kingdom Metazoa; phylum Arthropoda; class Arachnida; order Uropygi; family Thelyphonidae; genus Typopeltis; species Typopeltis vanoorti. The sequence goes on from NC_143554.1 coordinate 16,068,033, forward strand.
ACTCGGTATGGAAAAAAAAAAAAAAAAAAAAGATTACAGGTATTTTAATTCCAGTGCTGTTGAAAAGTATGTACATCTTACAGATTCTTCATACTACTGAATAACAAGCTACTTCCACCAATGACTTTACCCATGAGACAGGGTTAGGCTTAACAGCCTCACTAATCAACTATTAATAGCAAAACTACAAACATTGCTGCCATTATTCTTTTGACAGTAAAATATTGCTTTAACATAATTTTATCAAAATACCAATATTTTTATATTTTATTTCATTTTCAATTATCTAAACTAGGGGTTCGCAACCTGAACAGTCTACACATCTCGTCATAAAGACTAGAGATGTAGGAATATTTATTTACTCAGTTGATATACATTTAAAAATAAAAATAAAATAAAAATCTCCATCAGGGATTTTCAGAAAACCTTGAAGAGGATAGGCCTGAATATGAACAGATTAGTGTTTATTCCATGCCGTCTACAGACTGCAAGGATTTACCATAGAGCAAAGCTAGATCTTCTCGACGAGAGGATATTTGATACTAAACGCACTCTGGCTTTTTTATTTAGTAAAAAAAAAAACACGTTATCTCAAAAAATTGAACAATCTCTAGATAGCAACAGTCGGAATCTTCTTAAAGTGAGACGTGAATCTCAAGCCACCAGAATTCAAAATAACAATAAACTGAAACTTATTAGAAAATTTGAAGCCTTTAAACAAATACAAAGAAATTCAACGTCTTTGAAACCACACCTCCATCCCGACCAAGTTGTTATTAATAAATGAAGTTATAATCTTTCTGATGCAGAGAAAAGTGTCCTCGGTAAAGGCCTAAATTTTATTTTTTCTCCCAGAATTATTACTTACAAAGATCGAAAAAGCTACCTCCTTTCTTCCTACCCAAGAGGCAAACCTACTCCGCATTGAATCAATTTTCATCATCAATAACGCCAAACCTCCAACAGACAACATCTCTTCATCAGAATGACAGGCTATTAAGAAGTTACAAAACAACAAAAATATAATTATTCTTCCCACAGATAAAGGCAACGCCACAGTTGTTCTTAACATTGATGAATATCATAACAAGATAATGGAATTGTTACAGAGTGACACTTACTCGATCCTCGAGAGAGAGAGAGATCCCACCCATGAACTCCACAACCGGACCAACAATCTACTCAGAACTACCTCTCAACTTCCTAGAAACAAACCCCTTTCTCTTCGTTCTCTCCATCCGCTTATTCCACGATTATATGGACTACCTAAAATTCATAAGGAAAATATCCCACTTCGACCTATCGTAGAAGGAATTGATTCTCCAACATATAACCTTTCAAAATATCTGGCTAAATCTCTCAAATGTTTTTCCGGTAAATCATCGTGTTTTATTAAAAACTCTGCAGATTTTATTTCATGTATAAAAGATATTATTATTAAGGAAGATGAAATCATGTCTAGTTTTGATATAGTCTCCTTATTTACCAATGTTCCTACAGACGAAGTTCTTGTACTACTCAAAGATAAATTATCTAAAAAGATCATGGCCTTACTTACTCAATGCATCTACTCAGGATACTTTAAGTTTCAGGACACCATCTATAAACAAAATTATGGCCTTGCAATGGGCAATCCATTGTCACCTGTACTTGCAAACATCTATCTAGAAGATCTGGAAGTTAAAGCCATCTCTTCTTATCCTCTAAAACCAAGAATTTGGAAAAGATATATTGATGACATTTTCCTGATTTGGGGCCATGGCCGTGAATCTCTCCTGAACTTCCTAGAAGTTCAGGAGAGATTCACGGCCGGGTCTATACATGATCGTCCTTTTCTAAATCCATTCTGTACTTCTAGAATAAAGTTTTCAGAATATTTCATTAGTTTGTTATTTAAGATTCTGCTATATATTTTGTAACAGGGATTTAGTATACTGATACCTCTATAGTTTTTAGGGTCATCTCTATTACCTTTCTTAAAGATAGGATTCACAATTGCTTTTTTCCATTCTATTGGGGGGATATCAGTTGAGTAAATTTTATTTAAAAATAATAAGAGTCTTTCTTTGAATCTTGTTCCTGCGTATTTATATAGTTCTGAACCTAGCTTATCTTCTCTAGGTGATTTTCCGTTTCTTGTTCCTTTCAGGCTGATTTCTAATTCTTCTTCAGTTATTTCCTTTTCATTTTCATTAATTTTTTTGCCAGTTGCCTTTTTTAAAATACTTGTCTGTCCACAGTTCCGCGTAGTAATTTAGAAATTCTTCTAATTTCAATTCAGTGTTTAATTTTATGTTTTCTTTGGTATCTGCATTTAATGGTTCAAAATCTTATATACATTGGGTCTTATTTTATATAAATCATGTTCTAAATTAGAAACAAATTTATTCCATGATTCTCTATGTCTTTTTCTGACTTCTCTTTTAGCTATGGCTCTTAGTCTTTCATAATGGGCTTCTTTTTGATTATTTCTTTGATTGTATCGTCACAGATCTTCAGTTTTTTTCTTTTATTGAATTTTTTTGGTCTTTCTTAAGCTTTCATTTGCTGCTGCATTTAGTATCGTTTTTATATTAAGCCATTCTATTTCTATTTCTTCATTTTGTTTTATTTTATCTAGATATGAAACATTTGTTCATATAGCCATTGTACATTTGTATCATTCAATAGTCTAGTTTTATAAACAAATGTTTCAATTTTTCTTTCTGTTCTTGTTACTTGTAGCCATTAAGGTGGTAATCTTAATTTTATTTTAACAAGGAAGTGGACACTGCTTATTCCTCTGTGAACTCTAACATCTAGTGAAAATTTTGATGTCTTTTCATTTAATATGAAGTAATCTATAAAGAACTTAGAACAACAGAACTTAAAAAAACTCAATTTTCTCAGGTCTACTTTTCAATTAAATGGTTATTCACAAAAAACAATTGACAAATTCCTATAAAATCCACCTACTCGCAATAATGAAGAGACCAATAGGGTGAAAGGTAATATTTCTATACCATACATAAGCTCTGTCTCACCGAAATTGGCCAAGGTTCTTAAAATACAACATAAGAACTTTATTTATTCCTCTTCCGAAAATCTGCTCCTTATTGAGCCGTCCGAAACCTAGACATCACAACCTTTAATATCCCGGTGTTTACCAGATTTCGTGCAACTGTGATATACCATACTTTAGCCAAACAGAGAAATCGATCTAGTTACGCATTGAAGAACATAAGAGAGAGATGTCAGTTACAGGAGAACGCGAGCTAATGAAGAAAACCTTAGCCATACAGTCCTATGGGACAAGTCTAATAACATTTTCTGTTGCCACGATGAATTAGAAAGAAAGATAACAGAATCAAAAGGAATCATTGTCAACCCCCAAACATCTGAAAAACAACCTGAGTTACAACCTTTCAGACTGTCGTGTTACGATCAAATACTGGCGTTTCCGAGATGCTATAGGCATGCACACGCTCAACAATGAAGCCAACAAGAGAACAGTTTTAAATGTGCAGACTTCAACGTTTCAACATTGAATATATATACATTAACAGTGGCTACACAGGAATAGTTTTAAAAAACAAGGTGGAATACGAACACTTCATCATTCACAAATACAACGAGCCGCGTGATGTCATATCGCGAAGTATTAAAACAGTAAACATTTTTTATCAGAGTCATGATTAAATTAAAGATATTAATTCAGAAATTCATGTAATAATCTTAAATGTCATTTAAGATTATTACATTAAAGATTACATTTAAGATTAGTATATAAAATATTGTGTGATTGTGATTTTCCTTATTTTGGGCAGACAGATAAATCTGTCAAATTGCATATGGAAGAACACATGAGGGACATTACAAGAGACAGCGAGCCAGTGCATTAGCAAATCATATCTTTTCTCGGCTAACCCTAATGATGAAAACCAAAGTCACAAAGTCTGCTGGGAAAAATCTACTAACATCTTCTGTTGCAATGATGAACTAGAGAGAAAAATCGTGGAATCTAGAGAAATCATCTTTAATCCTGTTCATCTAAATAATAACTTGAGCTACAACCTCCCAGATTGTCATTCAGCTGTAATCATGTACTGGCGTTCACGAGATGCTACTAGCATGCACTTTCCCAACAATACAACTAACGAAAGAACAGCTTTCAATACAACCACAATGATTTAATGTCAATTATGTATAGAGACTCTCTATGGTGTTCACAGTTTATTTAAGCTTCAGTGTTTTAGTGTTTTTTTCTTTCTTTTATAATGTCACTTGATGAAGGCTGTTACAAGCCAAAACTAGTCGTGTTTTTATATTAAAACCTTTTTACTTAAATCTCGGTTCTAGTCATTCGATTCTTTACAAACACACACACACAGGTAGTCCTCGACTTACGATGGTCAAATATTATTATTAAAAATTCTCTAATTTAACTTTGCCACCAGCACATATATACACATATCACATTGCAGTATTTGACAATTTTAGGAAACAACAAGAAGATAAATATGGCGAGCATACATTTAACGCTAGTAAAAGTTGATTTTATTGATTCAAAAGCAGATTTTACTTACATAACATACGAATAACGGCAGAAGCTACTAGTTCCGATTTTGAAACTGCCGAAATTTTCAAGAAAAATCTGAAAAAGATGAAGGCTATTTGCTAGAGCAGATTTTTAACATAGATGAAACCGGACTGTTCTGGAAAAGAATGCCAGAACGAACTTACATTCACAGAGAAGCTACATCGACGCCTGGTTTTAAGGCATTTAAAGATAGGGTTATGCTTCTTCTTGGAGGAAATGCTGCTGGTTTTAAATTAAAACCATTTCTTGTTTACCGTTCACAAAACCCCAGAGCTTTTTAAAACATTGACAAGAAGAAATTGCCTGTTTACTACAGGAGTAATCCTAAGGCTTGGATGACAATTGTTTTATTCGAAGACTGGTTCTTAAATTGTTTTATTCTAGAAGTACGTGCCTACTGTCCTGAAAAAAAACATTCCTTTTAAAATTCTATTGCTGCTCGACAATGCTCCAGGACATCCTCTTCACATCGGCGATTTGAATGAAAATATAAATGTGATGTATCTACCACCCAATACAACAGCTGTGATTCAACCTATGGATCAAGGTTCGATTGCTACATTCAAGACATAATATCTGAAATTTACATTTTCTTAAGCAATAACAGCAATGGACAACAATGCTACAACATTGTAGCAACTTGGATGACAGTTGTTTTATTCGAAGACTGGTTCTTAAATTGTTTTATTCTAGAAGTACGTGCCTACTGTCCTGAAAAAAAAAACATTCCTTTTAAAATTCTATTGCTGCTTGACAATGCTCCAGGACATCCTCTTCACATCAGCGATTTGAATGAAAATATAAATGTGATGTATCTACTACCCAATACAATATTGCTGTGAATCAACCTATGGATCAAGGTTCGATTGCTACATTCAAGACATAATATCTGAAATCTACATTTTCTCAAGCAATAGACAACGATGCTACAACATTACACAATTTTTGGAAAAAATTACGATATTAACCAATGTATCCAGAACATTGGAACTTCGCGGAAGGAAGTATCGGACCAATGTATGCGAGGAAGAGGAATTTGGAAGAAGTTACTACTGCAGGAGACACTCAAAGAGTACAATGAGCATAGTATGTTAAAACAAATTGGTGAAGAAATTGTTGAAATTGCAAGAAAACTGGATCTAGAAATCAATATTACCGATATAGAAGGTGAACTGACTGATCAAGACTTGATTTTCCGAAATGAAAAGAGCTGTAGAAGAAGAAAGGAATAATGAGGAAGATGAAGAAGAGAAATCGTTAAAAAATTTTACTGTAAAAGGATTAGCTGAAATATTTTCTGAACTAAATCAAGGACTTCAGCTACTCAAAAATATGGATCAAGACACTGATCGCTTCGCCAAAGTCGAAAAGCAGTCAGATATTATTGCAAAATACATGAAGAAAAGGGGAAAAAAAACCAACAGACAACATTAATCGATTTTCTGATTAAAAAAGCTATTCCGATCGCGAGAAATAATCATATATCGTCCAAATGAGTTACAATTAACTAACCTGTTTAATTAAATACATCGTTAATAAGTTTTTTTGTTCATGTTACCTAATATTTAAAGGAATTTCAAAAATGCATCGTTTTTGATATGTGTTTATGTATTTTTTTATTAAATTTTTCTTTCTCAATTTTGTATTTATTTATATGTATATAAATTTATGCTAATAAATAATTTATAAATGTTTATGTAAGTTTATATATTTTTAACCGTTTTAAGTTAAATAGAAACCTAATTTATGAAAATATAAACGAAATCAAACAAATCAAGAATTAAAAAAAGTCCTCGACTTACGTCAGAATCGACTTACGACGGAGACATTGGAATGGAACCCCATCGTAAGTCGAGGACTACCTGTATATATAATGAGTAAATTTTCTTTTAATATCGAGAATTCTTATTTTCTCTTTGAAATAATGCTCCAAAATTATTTCAAAGTGATGTTAAATTTTTTGTGCCTTAATTTCTAGACAAAATTAATCCAGAAAAAAAAAAAATTTTTTTTTTTTGGTCAGATTTCCAAACATGTCCTGGTTTTATTTATTTTTTTACCTGAAAACTTTTTACACAGAACAAGGCAAAGTATGAAAAATTATCAAATTTAAAAAAAACTCAAAGAAGATACATGATTTTAATAACCAAAGATGAATGGATATTTGCATTTTGAATTTATGCAAATAAAAAAGGATGGTTAGTTAATTAAAAATCTTTACATTTCTAATTTGGCATGCTGAATTATCATTTAAAATTTCAAATTCTTGCTCTTTTCATTACATTAACATTACATTAAAAGATGATTAAACTATATGCTTGCCTATATGATACTGCCTTCCCTTGGATGCTTTTTAATGTCACATTAATCTCTTCGGATAGCAATTCATCAGCAACTTCATAGTCTTTTAGTAGCTAAACAGAGGCAGGAGGGGAGAGAAATTTTATTCTTTAATTTCAGATTTTTAATGTAAAAAATAATTTAGCTTGAAAATATAACTAACCCAGATAAATTAAGAAAATATATTTGTTTCCTAGAACTTTCAATAAGGAAAAAACTGCACACACAAAACATCATTCATATCTGCATACTCTTTTGGGAAAAACTGAGTGTAAATTTCTTCCATATGATGGATATTTTTCATGGTTCTGAAATGCTGTATTCACAATGAATAAGTACACTCAAAGCTATCAGGAGTTGACAACACTGGAACAATATTTATAAATAAAAATTTAATGCTGTGCAGGATAACAGATAAGATTCTAATTATTAGCAATTATACACTACCAACGGGGTGCTTAAGTGTCAAAGCTGTATAACTGAGAGGAGACCTCCACATAGCCTTTAAAGGAATGCGGAGAACCGACCAGGGCTTCTGACCTAATGTCCAATCCTCACCTTCTCGTGGTGCACCCTGTTGGGTATCTACTTGGATACTGAACGGACGAGGATGGGCTGGCAATTTGGGATTTAGCCGAACAAATTGTATTCTTATTGGTTAAACCAAAATAAAAAATGATGGTACAACATGACAAAATTTCATGCCGGCTGGGGCGTCGCCCGGTTAAACAAGGCCCCCGTTGTTTTCGCCAGGGAACCAGGGCGAACAGCGAAAAGTCAGCTACTGGAACAAATCTGAAAACAAACCCCAACTCAACATCACCAGAGTTAAAGATCGGTACTATCAACGTAAGAAGCCTGAATGGCAAAGAAATGGAGCTAGCTGAGGAATTAGATACGTACCAGATCGACATAATAGGGGTGACTGAAACAAAAAAGACCAAAACTGGTGAGATCTTCTTGAGCAATAAATACAAAATGTTATATTTAGGCAATGACAATCAAGGAAAAGAAGGAGTAGCCATAGTATTCAACACAAAATACGAGGCTAATCTTCTTGAATGGCAGGCAGTCTCAAGTAGAGTAATGTGGGCAAATATGAGAATGGGGAACTGGACAATGAGACTTATTTGTGCCTATGGTCCCACAGAAGGTTCTACTAAGGTAGAAGTGGAGGAATTCTTTGAGGCTTTAGAAAAAGCAACTGACACAATGAAAAAGGAAAAGTTGGTCCTTGTTGGGGATCTAAATAGTAGAGTAGGAAATTATTGTGAGACATACAAAAATATTTTGGGAAAATTTGGAGAAAAGAGCACAGCTAATAATAATGGCAAATATCTGTTGGATTTCTGCTCAGAACATGGACTAGTTATTACTAACACCATGTTCCAACATAAAAATGTGCACAAATTCACATGGAGAGAAGAGGCTAGGAATAAGAAAAGTCTCATTGACTATATTATTGTTGATAGTGATGTTTTCTCCCTGGTGCAGGACACCAGAGTATACAGAGGATTTGAAATTGGAAGTGATCACTATTTAGTCTTGAGCAGGATAAAATTGAATTTCATATTGAAAAGAATAACATGTAAGAAAGTTTTAAAGCGAATAAAAGTTGAGCAGCTCTCAGATGTGAACTGTAGACTAAAATACAGAAATATTATTGAAAAGAAAATGAAAGAGTTTGAGAACAGGAATCAAACCTTGGAGATTCAGTGGCAAACTCTGAAGGAAACAGTGATCGATTCTGCCAGAGAGGCATGTGGTGAGGTTGTGTGCAAGGATAAAAAAATCAGAACTCCCTGGTGGACACAGGAAGTTAAAGAGGCAGTGAAGGAAAAGAAGAAAGCATATCAAAAGTTCCTGGCAAATAAGTCAGCTTTTACTCTTACAGAATACAGAGACAAATGTAAGAAAGCTAAACAGTGTGTAAAACTAGCTAAACAAAAGTCATGGGAGGACTTTGGCAAGAATATAGAAAATAAATATTCTGGAGGTTGTTGAAGAAGCTTAGGAATGGAGGAAAGAGTGCTGTAAAAGGAATTAGAGATGATAAAGGTGAAATGAAAACAGGAGAAAAAGATATCCTTGAAGTATGGAGTAATTACTTTGAAAAACTGCTAAATGAAACAAGCAGTGATGACAGCACAGTGATAAAAAACACTGACCAGGCATGCAGTCAGGAATACATATCCATACTTGAAGTAGAAAAAGCCATCAAAGGCTTGAAATGTGGAAAGGCAGCAGGAGTAGATGATATTCGACCAGAAATTCTGAAGTATGGTGGTATAAGAGTCTTACAGTGGCTGCACTGCATAGTTCAGAAAGCCTGGACAGAGGGACGAATTCCCGATGATTGGAGTAGAGCTCTCATAGTACCCATATATAAAAAGGGAAATAAAACTGAATGTGAGAATTACAGAGGTATTTCCCTACTGAGTGTTCCTGGCAAGATCTATGCAAGTATACTTGAGAAACGGTTGAGAAGAATTGTGGAAGAAAAGCTTGGTGAAGAACAAGCTGGATTCAGGCCAAATAGAGGCTGTCAGGATCAGATCTTCACTTTACGACAAATAGTCGAGAAAGCATGGGAATATAACAAAGATCTGTATTTAAGTTTTGTCGATTTGGAAAAGGCATATGACAAGGTGCCAAGAGAGAAGCTATTCAATACGCTGCAGTTATATGGTGTCAATGGGGCATTATATCAAGCAATACTTAGTCTTTATTTGAGTTGTGAGTCAGCAGTTAGAATTGAAGGAAGTACAGGAAGATGGTTTAATGTTAAATCTGGTGTGAGACAAGGATGTACATTATCCCCTCTGTTATTCATTATCTATATGGATCACATTATGAAGGAATGTGGTATTAAACCTGATATCAAAATTGGAGATGTTAATGTCAGCTCTTTGCTTTATGCGGATGATGTTATACTTCTAAATAAATCCGCTACAAGTCTGCAAGATTCTCTGACTAAATTGAATAGCTGTTGTAATAGATATGGTATGAAGGTCAGCAATAAAAAGACAAAGACAATGAAAATAGGCAGAATCATTGAAAATGTCAACTGTGTTGTGAATGGAGAACCTGTGGAACAAGTAAAACATTTCAGCTACTTAGGCACAATTTTTACTGAAGATGGTAAACTAAATATAGAAATAGACAACAGAATCAGCAAAGCTGGTATCGTGGGAAATCAATTGAATAAATTCATATGGAATAAGAAAGAAATTAGTCGGAACACTAAATTAGCCGTATACAAGACTGTGTTCAAACCAATTTTAACTTATGGATCTGAGAGCTGGGTCAGAAGTAAAACACTTGACCAAAGACTAGAGACCGCAGATATGAGAGTCCTGAGAAAGATTAGAGGCGTGAACAGATGGCATCAATGGCAATATCATATTAAAAATGAGGATATTAGGAAAGAACTTGACATTGTCAGCATCCAGGAATGCGTTAGGAGAGCTAATCTCAGATGGTATGGTCACTTAAATAGAATGGGAGAGGAAAGATTAGCAAAACAAGTGTTCTCTGCCAGGTTGGCAGGAAAACGACCCAGAGGAAGACCAAGATATAGGTGGATTGATACGGTACAAAGTGCCTTAGACGATAGAAATATAAGATCTGATAATGTTGGAGTCTTGACAAGTAACAGACTGATTTGGAGGAAAATTGTAGATAGGAAGTTAGTAATGATGTAGTTTTTTCATGTAGTACTGTCATATCCTGTACACCCCTTGAGGGTACATGGCAGGAATTTGATGATGATGATGATGATACACTACCAACAGACACATTATGTGTGTCTAATATTATCTGAATAATTTGTCAAAAATCAAGAAGATAGAACATCAATTTCTTTTGCAGCTAAAATTCTCTCACATTGAATGATTCAGTAAAACACATTATACTGATTTGAGCATAGTGAACTTCATTATTAAATCTATCTCAACCATGCATATGTGTTTAGCATTCTTTGAACAGTACTTCTTAATACAGATAAAAGTAAATAATGAGTTTCATTATTTCCATGGTTATGTTGAAATTCTGTTGAAAGTCCTAGATATGAAGACCACATAATTCTAAGATAAAACTTCATTAGTTTCACACTTCAGTTTTGTATACTTTTTTGTTCATTCTTCGAGGGAGTTTTTTTTTTTAGGTATGAGTTAGGGAAGAGACCTTTAACATATAAAAATAGAAATAAAATCACTTTAATGCCATAAAAATGAATACAACTTACATCAAGTCTGATCATCATCAAGAATGATTTCTTTTTTGTTTCAGTGATTACTGCTATTTTAAAATTTCTTTCTTTCATTTAATATTTGGTCTAATTCTATTTTTTTATATGCTATTCCTCTTACATTCAGTTTGCTATATGTATTATATTTAGTCGTTACCATTTTCGTTTTACCTTTTCGTTCCAGGGTCGTTTTCCATAGATTCATTCTGATTACCATTTTTCTATCAGCTTAAAAGTAGAATTATGTTCTCCATGTCAGGTGACTACCCTGAAGATGGATTTGAATAATGAGTAGATTAAAAAAATCTTAATAAATATGATTGTATGAAATATCCTAAGATTTGGTAACAGTAATTCTTAGACCTCTCACCCAACAGCCAACACTCTACCAGCCCACAGAGGGCATCCCTGTTCAAGACATTAGACTTACAGTCTAATATTGCCTTTATATTTGTTGTGGTGGTGGTGGTGTGTGTGTGTGTCAAATGCAAATCTCATACTGTATCCCCAGTTATGTCTCTGTAACAGATGAAATACTGGAAACATTAAACTCCATTATCCATGTTATTAAAATATATAACTATTATATTGACTATAATGGACATTTTGCATGCATGCAATTATTGATGTACGTATATGTCAAGGCAGTTCGGTGGTTAAACTTTAATCATGTGACCTAAGCCAAAGTGCGATAGCAAGTATGCAATTCTTGCCATCACAACTGATTCACTTAAACCATTTTAACCACCACCTCCCTGAAAAAGTTTTACATCATTACTAACTTCCCATCTACAATTTTCTTCCAAATCAACCTGTTAAATGTTAAGATTCCAACATTATCAGAACTTATTCTTCTGTTTTATAAGGCACTTTTTAATGTATCAATCCACCTACATCTTGGACTTCGTCTGCTTCTTTTTCCTGCCAACATGGCAGATAAAACTTATTTTGTTAATCTTTCGTCTCCAATTCTGTTTAAGTGACAGTGACCGTACCACCTGTGATTAGCTGCAAACACATTCCTGGATGCTAACAATGTTAAGTTCTCTGCTAATATACTCATTTATAATATAATATTGCCACTAATACCATCTCTTCATGACTAATCTTTCTCAGGAATCTCATATCTATGGTCTTTAGTCAAGTGTTTTATTTCTAATCCAGCTCTCAGATCAATGAGTTAAAATTGGTTTGAACACTGTCTTGTATACAGCTCATTTAATATTTTGATTAATTTTTCTCTTATTCCATAAAATTTATTCAATGGACTTCTGACCATACCAGATTTCTTGATTCTGTTGTCTATTTCCATATTTAATTTACCATCTTCACTAAAAATTGTGCTTAGGTAGCTGCAATGTTTTTACTTGTTCTATAGGTTCTCCATTCACCATGCAGTTGACATTTTCAATGTTTCTGCTTATTTTCATTGTCTTTGTCTTTTTAATACTGACATTCATGCCATATCTATTACAACAGTTATTCAATATAGTCAGAGAATCTTGCAGACTGGTAGCGGATTTATTTAGAATCATAACATCATCTGCATAAAGCAAAGAGCTGACATTAATATCTGCAATTTTAATATCAGGTTTAATACCACTTTCCTTCATAATGTGATCCATATAGATAATGAATAACAGAAGAGGGGGATAATGTACATTCTTGTCTGACACTAGATGTAACACCAAACCATTGTACTTCCTTCAATTCTAACTGCTGACTTACAACTCAAATAAAGACTAAGTATCTTGATATAATGCCCCATTGACACATTACAACTGTAGCATTTTGAATAGCTTTTCTCTTGGCACATTGTCATATGCCTTTTCCAGATCTACAAAACTTAAATACAGATCTTTGTTATACTATCAAGATTTCTCAACTATTTGTCATAAAGTGAAGGTATGATCCTGACAGCCTCTATTTGGCCTGAATCCAGCTTGTTCTTCGGCAAGCTTCCCTTCCACAATCCTTCTCAACCAGTTCTCAAGTATACTTGCATAAATTCCTACCAGGAACACTCAGTAGGGAAATGTCTCTTAATTATCGCATTCATTTTTATTTTCCTTTTTATATATGGGTACTATTAGAGTTCTAGTCCAATCATCTGGAATTCATCCCTCTGTCCAGGTGTTCTAAAATATGCAGTGCAGCAACTGGCTTTTTCTACTTCAAGTATGGATATATTCCTGATTGCATGCCTAGTCAGTGTTTTTTTACCACTGTGCTGTCATTGATTGTTTCATTTAGCAATTTTTCAAAGTAATTACTCATATATCAAGGATATCTTTTTCTCTAGTTTTCATGTCACCTTTATCATATCTAATTCCTTTTACAGCACTCTTTCCTCTACTTCTGAGCTTTTTCATCATCCTCCAGAATTTTGCCACTTTTCTGATATTTATTTTCTATGTTCTTACCAAAGTCTTCCCATGACTTTTGTTTAGCTAGTTTTACACAGTGTTTAGCTTTCTTACATTCATCTATGTATTCTCTAAGAGCACAAGCTGACTTATTTGCCAGGAACTTTTGATATGCTTTTGTCTTTTCCTTCACTGCCTCTTTAACTTCCTTTGTCCATCATAGAGTTCTGATTTTTCTGTCCTTGCAGTAACCTCTCTGGCTGAATCAATCAATGTTTTCTTCAGGATTTGCCACTGAATCTCCAAGGTTTGGTTCCTGTTCTCAAACTCTTTAATTTTTTCTTGAATAATGTTTGTGTCTTTTAGTCTACAGTTCACATCTGAAAGGTGCTCAACTTTTATTTGCTTTAAAACTTTCTTACATGTTCTTCTTTTCAATATGAAATTCAATTTTATCCTACTCAAGACTAAATGGTGATCGCTTCCAATTTCAAATCCTCTGTACACTCTCGTGTCCTGCACCAGGCAGTAAACATCACTACCGACAATAACATAGTCAATGAGACTTTTCTTATTCCTTGCCACTTCTCTCCATGTCCTGAATAGAAATCCAACAGGTATTTGCCATTATTATTAGCTTTGCTCTTATTTCCAAATTTTCCCAAAATATTTTTATGTATGACAATTATTTCCTACTCTACTATTTAGATCTCCAACATGGACTGACTTTCCTTTTTCATTGTGTCGGTTGCTTTCTCTAAAGCCTCAAAAAATTCCTTCACTTCTACCTTAGTAGAACCTTTTATGGGAGTATAGGCACAATACATCTCATTGTCCAGTTTCCCATTCTGATATTTGACCACATCACTCTTCTTGAATTATTGCCTATAATTCAAGAAAATATCGTCATATTTATTGTTCAATACATGAACACTTAATACATAAAGCACAGAAAAAGAGAAAACTATACATAAAGCACACCTCCCATCAATGTATTCTTTCCATTTTTCTTTGTTATATTTCATGTAATTTTCTTTTGTGTTATTCCCCAGAATTTATTATTATATTATTATTATTACGAAACACCTCCAGAGAGTCCAAAGACTCATCGAGGGTGGGCACCTACTCTACAACTTTCCATCTCCACCAACCGCAACTACCTTCATCATCCACACCAATGCCAGCTACTGTCGACCATGACCTCTAGTATTTTCACAGATAATCACAAACATCCATAAAGTTCAAATCCTGCCTATGGCAGCATTTGAACCTGCAGCCTTTTGGCTGGAGAGCACTGACCACTCAGCCAACCAGGTCAGCTTTTTTAGCTTTTAGTATTTAGCTTTTTTATTTCCCATGATTTTCCTCTGTTTTATTTTCTCTTCAATATTCTTTTGTTTTATTTCCCACCATTTCCTTTGCCTTATGATTGTGATGTCAATTGCTAAGAAATGCAGACACTTTTACCATTTTTGATAGTGAGCTTCTTAAAATAGTATTGGCTCTATTGGACTTAAGCTGGAACTTTTCCAGTCTGTTATAGAGCATCATTTCATTATAGTGGTGTTTGCTATAGTGCACATCAACTGTGTACTGATCTGTATATTGTTCCATTTATCCACATCAAATGGTAGCATTGCAAATAGCTTTTCTCTTGGCATCCTGCCATATGCTGTTTCCAGATCTACAAAAGTTAATTACAGATTATTATTATATTCCCATCATTTCTTAACTGTTTGTCTATGAAAATCTGATTTTAACAACCTCTATTAGACCTGGTCCAAGCTTGTTATTATCTAAGGTTCCATTCCACCATTTTTCTTAGCCTCTTTTCAAGTATATTTGTGTAAATCTTGCTAGAACATTTAACAGAGAAATTCCATTGCAATTCTCACATGCAGTTTTATTTTCCTTCTTTATAGACAATACTATGAAAGATTCTACTCCATTCATTCAGAATTTGACTTTCTGACTAGGCCTTCCGAATTATGCTGTGCAACTACTGTAAAACTGTTACACCTCCATATTGGAGCATTTCTAGTTGAATATCATCTACACCAGCTGCTATTCCACATTTCAAGTTTTTGATGTTTTTTTCTATCTGAAGTACTGATATGTACTTGCATTCCTCCTGAATATATTCTACTACCAACAATAACATTGAACAGTCCTTAATAATGACTACTCCATATACCCAAAATAGTTCAGTTTGTGTGATCTCATGTCATGCTTTTTCAATAGCCTCCAGAACAATTGGCCACATTCCTGATATTTATTTTTCTATATTCTTTGTCTTCAGATATCTCTCTTACAATTTTCTCTGTATTCTCTTAAGGCACCTGCTGATCTGCATGAGAAGGAAACTTTCAATATGCTTTCTTCTTTTTCAACACCACCTCTTTAATTTCTTGCATTCTCCATGGGGTTCTGATTTTTCTTTCCTTGCAAAGAACTTCGCATACATCTCTCGGTGAATCAATCAGTGTTTTCTTTGTCTGCCACTAACTCTCCAAGGTTTGATTCTTGTTTGTGAACCCTTTCATTTTTTCTTGAATTATCTTTATACATCTGTAAAAGCTACTCCACTTTAATATTTTCTTAGAAGTTTTTCATTTCAATATGATATTCATTTTTAATCTGCTTAAAACTAAGAGATTCTCAAATCCTAGTTCAAATTCCCCAGTATATTCTTGAATCATGAATAAGTGTGAAGATGCCACTATCAACAATAATATAGTCAATAAGACTTTACTGAAAAAAGAAAGAAAAAAGAAAAGTCTTTTTTCTTGTGTTTTCTCTCCATGTCTATGCATACCTTTATGCCAAAAAATGGTGTCAGTGATGATTAGTCCAGGTCCTCAAAAGAAATCCAAGAGGCAATTACCATTATTATCACCTCCAAATTTTTCTAATGATTCAAAAAATTCCTCCACTTCTTCCTTAGGAGAACCTTCTATAAGCCTATAGACACAAATAAGTTTCATTGTACACTTCGAAATTTGTCACACATATTTCATATTACAATGTTTGTTGTTGAATGCTATTGCTACAGATTAATTTGGAGGAAACTTGTCGATTGGAAGTTAGTAATGGTGTAACTTTTTCATGTAGTACTATCATAATTATCCTGTACATCCTCTGAGGGTACATATCAGGAATTTAATGATGATGATGCTATTGCTACTCCTTCCTCACCTTGATCACTAGTGTTCTAATATAGCAGCCTATATTTATTATTTAGCAGGATCTCAAATGTTTTATACCAATGTCTATTATTTATCTTCTTCTGTCAACAAGTTCTGATTTACACCACTAATTGTGGAATAAATGCAATGACTAGTCTAATAAACTTTGACCCTTTATTCACATAATCCTAGCAACAGTGAAAAAACGTCGGAAAATACACACACAAGTTATACATAAGTATATCTCATTTGCATGAAGAAATGTATTAGACTTAAAAATGTAAGAAATGATGAAATAACATTGTTTAAATATACAAATGAATCGCACAAAAATTGCCATCCAACCAGTATGGCATACAGCAAGGGAAGAAGCAAGTGATATGTGATTTCCACCATCCCCATTTTGAAAATTTCTCAAGAATTATGTCACTGTACTGAATTCTTGTTATCAGATAATACCATACTGATAGATAACAGTACAGAGAACTACTTGAATAAAGATTTTATTTCAATTTTCTCTTTAGTTCAATTAATTCCAGAAAATCAAAACAATTTCATCTTCCCTGTGCAGCTTATGGCATATGTCACTGGATAAAATTAAGATTTTTATCTTCAAAAGTACTAAACAATAATGAAAAAAAACTATTTCTATTCATGCAAAAAAAAAAAAAAATATATATATATATATATATATATATATATATATATATATATATACACCTCTTACCTTTTTATATGTTGCTAAGTAGTTCATTACAGGGTGATTTCTCACACATACTGCCTCACATTTTAACATCATATAAAAACTAATACCAATGCAGTACCTTAAAAAAAACAAAAAAAAAAAAACAATGTAACAAAATGTAAGACATAACTGATCAAATTCATAATATATGGATTGATAACACTAAGTAAATTACTTAACAGATAATTAAGTCCTGAACTGTACTACTGTAAAATAACATATGAGTGAAAAAAATAATTAAAAAGTCCTAAAAGTACATTTCTAGATGTTCTTGACTCTACAACCTGTTATGAAATCTGTAAAATGACTAAACAAATTAATCTTCCTGCATATATGTTATCATTAAACAGCAATTGTATATGCAGGATGTTTTTCAGTAATAAAAAACATACCTCCCTATATAATAAAATAGTCTTCCTTGTTTGATTGACTAAGATGTATGTGACAATATTTCCATAGCAACAAAAGGTTCTACTTGTCTACATATGGTGAGCAGTAAATAATTAAATAACATCCATAATTCAGCAATAAGATGGCACAGTGTAGATGGGGAATTAAATAGCATATGCAGTGTATTGTGGTGCAGTGATGAGTCCTTGAGCTCAAGGAAGTACCACATAATAATAATAAAAATAACTTGCTACAGCACATATAGGAAGACTACATCTGGTTGTGATCTTCCACCTGAAAAGCAGTTGGTGCTTGTTTCACGGATTTTAATGCCACTTCACTACACACACACACAGCAAGACAACATAAGTCTGCAGTGTTTCTGTACTTAGAGATATTGTTCAAGTGCAACTTCATGGCAATCAGAATCATGTAGCCTATAATTAGTACAATAAATTAGCTATACAAAATA
The DNA here is from genome assembly GCF_054136105.1 of Typopeltis vanoorti. NCBI lineage: Eukaryota > Metazoa > Arthropoda > Arachnida > Uropygi > Thelyphonidae > Typopeltis > Typopeltis vanoorti. The sequence continues at coordinate 16,086,359 of NC_143554.1, forward strand.
TAATTGACAAACTCACTTTAAATGCAATATCATCTAAAAGCAATCAAAGCAAATCCCCAATTGCAAGTGCAAAATCAGATGTGGCACTCAGAATGAGAGAGATACATTAATCTGCTGTAGTGCAATCACATCCATTCATAATATACTCCTGGTGATGCAATCCTTGCACATCTACATGTCTGAGAAATTATCAAATTAAACTGACTCAACATTATTATTGACATTCCACCAGGAGTTATCAGTCTATTTAGGGTGACAATGAACTCCACAAATTATTCAAATTCATACTGATACCTGGACTGAATGGTAGTTACTAGCAAATATGCCTGGGGATGATTTAGAGAGTGTAAAAAAAAAGGGGGGGGGGGAGGAAGAAAAATGAAAGACAATCCAACATACCAAAACTAACACAACGCTGCTGAACAAAAGACACTTTCTTAAGCAAATGTGGGTGGTGGATTAATGGGGATGTCTTTTGACTTATTCCTATTGTCTTTTCTCCATTACATGAGTGTCCAATAAGATAATGGAATGGAGTAAATTACGTGTAATCCTATAACCTCTAGACATGCATGTTCCCATTTATGATAGATTTAATGAATAAAAAAAAGAAATTAAAGAAGGAGTTACAATGAATCCTTGTGGCTCTTTCTCTGACAATTACTATTACACACTAAACACGAGTTCACTTATGAAAAATACAACGCTCTGATGTAGGAGGAAATTATGAGAAGGAAAGAGATTTGTCTGCAAAATATAAATAACATAACCAATAATAAACAACAGTTGAAGTCATTATTTATTACTGAATAGTCATTTATCGATTTATTAGCTGAGTAAACAGTCATAGGAAAGGGGAGGGATAATTACCTGATCAACGCTAATAATGTTGATCCAGTGATTCATCTAGGCATGGCAGGAATACATGTGTGTTGAGAGAACAGCAAATCATCTTGTACAATTTGTTATGTGCATTTATTTCTATTTTTGTATTTACATGTCACTTTTTTTCTAAGAATTTTCTCTTATTCACTAATGATCGATGTACACTTTGTTGCATAGTGACATTAACAATAAGATACCTCACTCTAAAATGTCCATCAGATGATGAAGTGCTTTCTATATATAAAAGACAATTATTGTGATCATCTTCAGAGTTATACACCTGTTTGAGAATTCTACCGTCATCGTATCATTTATTTTTATTTTTTTTTGTTTAGAAGCTCCTCATGGATATATTGCATATACTAGTATTTGGGATATCACCAGATGCAGTTCATTTTTTCAAGAATATATGGATTTTTAGTAACTATGCTTTCAAAAGACTGGATTGAAAATGTCCCTATTACAGTGCCCCCATTTTCAGTACCCTGTACAATTGATGCAAAGGAGATCTGTCAGCACCCCAAGAAGAGGAAGACAGGATGCAAAAGATGTTCATTGCTTTAGAGCACTTATTTTGCAAAGATGTACAAGGGAGGAAATTGAGTTTCTTGTCAAATATAAGCCACAAGAACTTGGTTTCTGGTGCAACTGGGATTAAAGTTTGTTCTAGTCTGATCACTTGGTCAGGATGAAGACCATATCTGCAGCAAAAATGTACACAAACTGTCTTCTGATGTGAAAATCTAAACGCATTTGCAAACACCCATTCTGAAAAATAATCAATGCAATGAAATTCTCAAAAATAATCAAAGAAAAACAGAGCTTGCGGCTGCTGTTTTTCTTTGATCCTCATATTACACAATGGAGGAAATGTTTTAATCGATTATTGAATTAATCTTACCTGAAAAAAATAAATAAATAAATAAAAGCCTGATCCTTAATATTGAATCTTGTTGGACTCCCTCCTCCTTGGTATATGGTATGGAGAGAATGCTTCCCACTAAGACTTGGAAGATTTTATTGCATAAAAAGCAAGAGATTTCCTCTGAAACCAAAATTTTGATCAATATTCCAGATCTTGAATGCTTTTTCCATATCAAAGAAAACTGATACTAAGTGCACATTTTAGGTAAATTAATGTAAAAAAAATGTTGTTCCTCTCCAGAAACTATGGAAAAATGAGATTTAACTCTTTAATTTTACACGAGCAGGGGGGGGGGGGGTGTACTGTAGTTGGTATTCCCCCAATAGATGTTGCACAAAGCAATTGTTTAGACTACGTCACTGTTTCTGTTTCAATAAGAAATCTCCTGAATGGAGTTTCCATACAGAATTTGGAGATCCTTCTAACCTTTTCAAACTTTCCTAGATGAAGAGTGACATTTTTCCAAGTGGACTTTGTCCTGTCGAATATATTGAATGCAACAGAGTGGTGTATTTGTGGTGTTATATCTGTAAAAGTGGGTTATATCTTCTGATGTTTTCTGTTTCACATTATGGTTTCCTGTTGACTTTTGTATGGTTTCTGAATATAGTTGGGGTTTGAGGGCCAAATCAATTTCCTCCCAACAAGAGGATGAAAAATTAGTCATTCTTGGAAGGAAGTTGATTCAGCACCAGAGCTCCTTACTCACTATGGAGCCCCACATGGATGCCCACCCTCCAGCAAGCAATGACTGCACTTGGGAAGGGGAAAGCTAGGGCTATCCCAGATGTCATAGTAGCACCACAGTAAGCCTTGGATCATGTCCCTAGACCATGGAGGAGACTTACTGCAATACTGTTGACTCTTGGAGGCAAGTCCACTAGCTGATTGATCCAAACTGCCCATCTTGCCAAAGCAAAGGTTTAGAAAGATTGTTGCACCAAGAACCTCCACCATGAACAGGTGTCTCACATAGAGGGAAGTAGAATCATATTAAAAATAGTTATCAGGAACATTAAGAATGCATGGGCAGAGTTGAATCTAAATGTTCTTGACCACTTTAGATTGATTTGAATGGATTGATCAATTCATTGTTTGCATTGTATCTTATAATCAACTGTCACTGCCATCGAAGATGGTCTGTAAGTTTCGGACCGAAATATCTGGCCTTTTTAACAAATAAATAGTGTTACCTATGCCTTGTGTTTTGGTTTAAATAAGTAATACGTTTCAACAAAATGGACAATTGATATGAAACTAATAATAATGTATATCTAATTATGCTATACTGTGATAATATCCTATAACATCTTTTGAAGATCACAAATATATTTAGGGAAATAACTGTGATTTTAATGATAATACATTACCAATAATCAACAAAAAATAAAAGCAGAACAATCAGGAAATAAAAGTATAATTAACATAGACTTCAAATATTAGGTAAACAACGTCATATTTTCTTCACTCCCATTTTTTGTATATCTATCATAAATTAATAACGATGTATATATTTTAAACATGTAAATTAATATTTTTTTGATACTTACTGTAAAATCAGTTGATATTTTGTAAGAATATAGTCAGCAAAAAGACCTGGAAGAATTATCTCATTTCTGACAAGTGGTAATAATGGATAAATCCTATCAAGTTCTGTCATCTAAAGAAAATGAATATTAAGATACAATAGATACATGAGATATTAAGATACAATAATTTAAAAAGAAAGAAAGTTACATTCTGAATTAATCCATCTTACACTTTTTACACAGCATATGCAATTTCTTCAGTTCCAAATGCCTAGCCTAATCTTACACAGAAATTATAAGTATGCTTCCAACTTAGCCATAAGATAAAGACCTCTTAAACACCATGCATTCATTGCCATCAAATTATAAGATACTATGAGAGCACTACATGAAAAGTTACATTACAGAATCCTTTCTTTTAGGGTTACACAGTGATCAGCATTCATTTTAAAAATTTTATGGAATTTACAACAGTGTTAAAAAAAAAAAACTTTTTTATTATCCCGACGTTTCGATCTTCACATCAAGATCATCATCTGGAGCGTACATAAGTATACAGAACAAGCTGAGTTACATCATTAACTGTAAGCTAGAGAAACAATGATTTGATCACATGTTATTCTTCTGGCGTGACCTCTGGTGAAAAAAATAATAATAAATAAATAAAATAAATAAAAATATATAAAAAATTTTTAAAAATAAAAATAAAAAATAAAAATAAAATAAAATAAAAATAAAATAAAATAAAAATGTTTACATCAAGCTAAATTCTATTTTTACAATGACAGGAATAAACATTCTTTTAGATGGTTTTCTTTCAGAAACAATTGGTGTCCTATTTTTAGTGTTACAATTCCTATTTTTGATTTACAATACTGGATTTTCTACAGTCCTGTTTATAGTTGTTCTTGGTGAGGAAGGTCGAATATATACCTTCCATATGTTTGGGATTTTTAAACCATCATTGTTGTTCAGTTGGGGTGGTTGCTGATAATCTCACAGGCTTCCTTGAATTTCCGTTCATACCATGTTCTAGTGTGATGTAGACAGCTGGCGGTTTTCCAGTCAATTCTGTGTAAGGTATTCAAGGGCATGATCAGAAAGGCCAGCTTCACCATAATTATTATATTTAATGTGTCGTTTATGTTCTTTTTGTCTAATAGGAATAGTGCGTCCTGTTGCTCTTATATATGGTATGTTGCAAGTAAAATAAATCCAGTATACTCCAGGGTGAGGTAGTGGAGGGAGTGGGTCTTTGGATGAGTTGAGTAAGTTTTTTAATTTTGCAGGAGGTTTAAAGGTGGCTATGAGGTTGTACTTTTGTAGTACTCTGTTTATTTTGTCTGATATTCCTTTAATATAGGGAATGATTATAGTTTGACTGTAGTCTGGTTTGTCTTTGTTTTTTATTGTGGTTTTGTAGAGAATTTTGTTTATAGTATTTTGGCTATATCCGTTTTTTTTTTTTGTAGGTTATTCCTGATAATTTTAAACTCGTCTTTCAGTGCCTGTTCACTGGAACAAATCGTCTGAGCTCTGTTTCTTAGCGTGTTGATGACACCTAGTTTTTGTGTTGGGTGGTGGTAGGAGTTTATGTGTATATATTGTCCCGTATGTGTCGGTTTTCGGTAATAACAGTGAAGGAAAGATTGCCCAAGGGAAGACGTGTGACAAGTGTATCTAGAAACGGAAGTGTGTTGTGTTTTTCAATTTCAATTGTGAACTGTATGCGTTTGTGTTGTTTGTTTAGGTGGCTAAGGAATGTGTCTAATGTCTGGCGGCCATGGGACCAGATCACGAAAATATCGTCAACATATCTAAGCCAGATTTTGGGTTTTAGAGGGGAGGAATCTAGGGCAAGTTGCTCAAAATGTTCCATGTAAAAGTTAGCAATAGGGCGGGATAATGGCGAGCCCATGGCTGTGCCTTCTTTTTGTAAATAGAAGGCATTTTGCCATACAAAATAACCCGACCATAATACATGCGCAAAAAGTGCCGTGATATCTGGAGGGAATTTGTTGTGTAGGAGAAGGATTGTATCATTGATTGGGACATTCGTAAAGAGGGCAGAGACGTCAAAACTAACTAATAAATCATCTTTTTCTAATGTAATCTCTTTGATGATGTTTATGAAGTGTTGTGTGTTTTTGATATAGGAGGGGGAATGACCTACCAACTCCTTGAGTGTTGCCGCTAATTTTTTGGCTAAGTGATAAGTCGGGCTATCAATTCCTTCGACGATAGGTCTTAATGGGGTGTTTTCTTTATGAATTTTTGGTAGCCCGTAAATTCTAGGGGAGCACGCGTAATGAGGGAACAGTTTTTTGATTGTATCTTCAGGCCATGTGGTAAATGATTTAAGTAGTTTCTCCGTTTTGTTTTTTGTTCTGTTACTTGGGTTGTAGTTAACTAGTTTATATGTGTTATTGTCAGAGACCAGCAGATTCATTTTAAACCGTACCACTTATATAGAAAAAATGAATCTGCTGGTCTCTGACAATAACACATACAAACTAGTTAATTACAACCCAACTAACAGAACAAAAAACAAAACGGGGAAACTACTTAAATCAATTACCACATGGCCCGAAGATACAATCAAAAAACTGTTCCCTCATTATGTGCGCTCCCCTAGAATTTACTAGAAATTGAAAAACAGTTATTGAAATAGAATTTACGGGCTATCAAAAATTCATAAAGAAAACAGCCCGCTAAGACCTATCGTTGAAGGAATTGATAGCCCGACGTATCACTTAGTCAAAAAATTAGCGGCAACACTCATGGAGTTGGTAGGTCATTACCCCTCCTATATCAAAAACACACAACACTTCATAAACATCATCAAAGACATTACATTAGAAAAAGATGATTTATTAGTTAGTTTTGACGTCTCTGTATCTTCAGGAATTTGTATCTTTACGAATGTTCCAATCAATGACACAATCCTTCTCCTACAAAACAAATTCCCTCCAGATATCACGGCGTTTTTTGGCAAAACGTATGGCAAAACGCCTGCTACTTACAAAAAGAAGGCACAGCCATGGGCTCGCCATTATCCCCCCCTACTGCTAACTTTTACATGGAACATTTTGAGCAACTTGCCCTATTTTGATAGCCCGACGTATCACTTAGTCAAAAAATTAGCGGCAACACTCATGGAGTTGGTAGGTCATTACCCCTCCTATATCAAAAATACACAACACTTCATTAACATCATCAAAGACATTACATTACATTAGAAAAAGATGATTTATTAGTTAGTTTTGACATCTCTATATCTTCAGGAATTTGTATCTTTACGAATGTTCCAATCAATGACACAATCCTTCTCCTACAAAACAAATTCCCTCCAGATATCACGGCGTTTTTTGCGCATGTATTACGGTCGGGTTATTTTGTATGGCAAAACGCCTGCTACTTACAAAAAGAAGGCACAGCCATGGGCTCGCCATTATCCCCCCCCTACTGCTAACTTTTACATGGAACATTTTGAGCAACTTGCCCTAGATTCCTCCCCTCTAAAACCCAAAATCTGGCTTAGATACTTTGACGATGTTTTTGCAATCTGGTCTCATGGCTGCCAGACATTAGACACATTCCTTAGCCACCTAAACAAACAACACAAACGCATAACAGTTCACAATTGAAATTGAAAAACACAACACACTTCCGTTTCTAGATACACTTGTCACACGTCTTCCCTCGGGCAATCTTTCCTTCACTGTTATTACCGAAAACCGACACATATGGGATAATATATACACATAAACTCCTACCACCACCCAACACAAAAACTAGGTGTCATCAACACGCTAAATAACAGAGCTCAGACGATTTGTTCCAGTGAACAGGCACTGAAAGACGAGTTTAAAATTATCAAGAATAACCTACAAAAAAAAAAAATGGATATAGCCAAAATACTATAAACAAACTTCTCTACAAAACCACAATAAAAAACAAAGACAAACCAGACTACAGTAAAACTATAACCATTACCTACCTCCTGCAAAATTAAAAAACTTACTCAACTCATCCAAAGACCCACTCCCTCCACTAGCTCACCCTGGAGTATACTGGATTTATGGTACTTGCAACATACCATATATATAGGAGAAACAGGACGCACTATTCCTATTAGACAAAAAAGAACATAAACGACACATTAAATATAATAATTATGGTGAAGCTGGCCTTTCTGATCATGCCCTTGAATACCTTACACAGAATTGACTGGAAAACCACCAGAACATGGTATGAACGAAAATTCAAGGAAGCCTGCGAGATTATCAGCAACCACCCCAACTGAACAACAATGATGGTTTAAAAATCCCAAACATATGGAAGGTATATATTCGACCTTCCTCACCAAGAACAACTATAAACAGGACTGTAGAAAATCCAGTATTGTAAATCAAAAATAGGAATTGTAATACTAAAAATAGGACACCAATTGTTTCTGAAAGAAAACCATCTAAAAGAATGTTTATTCCTGTCATTGTAAAAATAGAATTTAGCTTGATGTAAACATTTTTATTTTATTTTATTTTTATTTTATTTTATTTTTTATTTTTTTAAATTTTTTTATATTTTTTTAATTCATTTTTTTTCCACCAGAGGTCACGCCAGCAGAATAACATGTGATCAAATCATTGTTTCTCTAGCTTACAGTTAATGATGTAACTCAGCTTGTTCTGTATACTTATGTACGCTCCAGATGATGATCTTGATGTGAAGATCGAAACGTCGGGATAATAAAAGTTTTTTTTTTTTTTTAACGCGGTTGTAAATTCCATAAAATTTTTAAAAGGATTACATTACAGAATGCTAACAAGGTCAACTTCCTTCCTACTATCTCTCTGTTTCATGTGATTCTGCCACTGATGCCATCTGTTCACTATCTGTTGTCTCTGGTCTTGAATCAACTGTTTTGCTTCTAACCCAGTTAAGGGATCCATAAATTAAAATTAGTTTAAATACTATCTTGTGTACAGCTGGCTTACTGCCTTGGGTAATTGCTCTTTATTCCATATAACTTTATTTAGTTCACTCCGTTACCGCATTTGCTTAGTTTGCCCGTTTTCACTAGCAATTGTGCCTACAGAGCTGAAAGGTTTTACTTCTTCTATCCCCTTCAGGATGAAGCTGATGTCTTAATAATTCCTGCCTATGTTCATAGTTTGTGATATTTCTGATTTTCATACCAATTTTGTTAGCCATTATTCTATTTAAAAAATCCTGCTGGCTTATACTAGATTTATTTAAGAGTATAACATTATCTGTAATTCCAATTCTGATATCAGAATTTTGTTTCAAATTCTTTCACTTTTTCTTGAATAATATTGGCATATATTTATGTTCTACAGTTGGCTTCTGAAAGGTGCTCAATTTGATTATTTTTATAACTTTCTTACAAACTTTCTTTACAATATGATATTCAATTTTATTCAACTCAAGACTTAGCATTCATTGCTTCCTATATCAAAATTTCTACATACTCATGTCCTGACCTAACATGAATTTATCCCTATCATCAATAATAACATAGTCAATCAGATTTTTCTTATTTCTTGTGTCTCCTCTCCATATGAATTTTTGCACACCTTTAGGTGAAACATTAAGTGATGATTAGGTCTTGAACAGAAATCCAGTAGGTACTACTTAGTTTTTATCAATACATCTAGTGCTTACAACACTGAAAAAATATAGAATTTTACTCAAAAACTCTGACACATGACATGGACATCGTCAGACAAAAAACATGAATTATAAAAATGAGTCATGTAACATGCTTAATTAATAGTTCATGTCATGGTTGCAGCTGAGTCAACAGGAATCTCATATTTTGTGCAGATTAAAAAAATAAAATAAAAATAAATAAAATAACAAAAAATTATGAACAGTTAATAGTAATTACTTCTCAAAACTTGGAACAAAGACCTCTATGTTTAGCACCACAGCATAAGAAATAAGGCCAGACTTTACAGATTCCAAAAATGCAATACTCTCTTGATGCTCATGATTTTAATCAGAACAGAGTGGCCAATCTGTTCAATGCAGAAAGGTGATGTGAACAGGGTACTTGATAAACACCTTGTAAGCAGAGGTCGTAATGTACCTTTTGTAGATGGTAAACAAGAACACAGTTTAATGTTAATAGGTTGTGCTATGTCTTCTGTTCATTTCAAAAATATATTTTTGCTGTTATATTACAGATTATCATTAATCTCTCTTCACATATCAAATACCAATTTCATGCAGTACAATAGTTTAAATCCAATATGCACAAACAATACTGTCTTTAGTTTCCAAAAATCTGACAAAATAAAGAAATATTAAAGATAATAAAAAAAGTATAAATAAATATGCACAAACACTAATCCCTTTCCACTCCTTCCAGCAGTTCACCACTCTATAATAGCAGTGGCTAGCTATAAACTTATCTTCCACCACATCAAGACAGTACTGTCTAATATTTTTCTTCATAAATCAAAAAATGTTACTTGTAAATTAAGGGAGGAAAGTGTAAATATCCAATCTTAATAAAATCAAAAATTTGTAAATTACATGTTTAAAAACCAAGGGACAAACATACAATACATCTATCCCTTGTTAAATTATCCTGCTTATCACAAAACTATTAAAGTTATTTGAAAAGAAACTGATCAACAACTAAGACCATACCTGAACAATAAAGTCCTTTAATAAATCCATGAACTCTGGTGAGTCTCTCTTTAAAAGCTGAAATGAAAATATTTCCATCTCAATATTACTGAACCACAATGTGCATTAGTATTAGGATAAAAACTGCTCAACGATTTCCTACTTTCAGAGAGAGAAGAATATCATAGAAAATAAGTTTATCAAGATATGTTTGATCTTTCTAATACCACTATCTTTCAAAATTTAAACTTTTATGTATTGAAACTGCATTATGTGGTTTTATTTAGAATTAATATCAAGGTTGTTCATCATCATCATCATCAAATTCCTGCCATGTACCCTCAAGGGGTGTACAGGATATGACAGTACTACATGAAAAAATTACATCATTACTAACTTCCTATCTACAATTTTCCTCCAAATCAGTCTGTTACTTGTCAAGACTCCAACATTATCAGATCTTATATTTCTATCGTCTAAGGCACTTTGTACCGTATCAATCCACCTATATCTTGGTCTTCCTCTGGGTCGTTTTCCTGCCAACTTGGCAGAGAACACTTGTTTTGCTAATCTTTCCTCTCCCATTCTATTTAAGTGACCATACCATCTGAGATTAGCTCTGCTAACGCATTCCTGGATGCTGACAATGTCAAGTTCTTTCCTAATATCCTCATTTTTAATATGATATTGCCATTGATGCCATCTGTTCACGCCTCTAATCTTTCTCAGGACTCTCATATCTGCGGTCTCTAGTCTTTGGTCTAGTGTTTTACTTCTGACCCAGCTCTCAGATCCATAAGTTAAAATTGGTTTGAACACAGTCTTGTATACAGCTAATTTAGTGTTCCGACTAATTTCTTTCTTATTCCATATGAATTTATTCAATTGACTTCCCACGATACCAGCTTTGCTGATTCTGTTGTCTATTTCTGTATTTAGTTTACCATCTTCAGTAAAAATTGTGCCTAAGTAGCTGAAATGTTTTACTTGTTCCACAGGTTTTCCATTCACAACACAGTTGACATTTTCAATGATTCTGCCTATTTTCATTGTCTTTGTCTTTTTATTGCTGACCTTCATACCATATCTATTACAACAGCTATTCAATTTAGTCAGAGAATCTTGCAGACTTGTAGTGGATTTATTTAGAAGTATAACATCATCCGCATAAAGCAAAGAGCTGACATTAACATCTCAAATTTTGATATCAGGTTTAATACCACATTCCTTCATAATGTGATCCATATAGATAATGAATAACAGAGGGGATAATATACATCCTTGTCTCACACCAGATTTAACATTAAACCATCTTCCTGTACTTCCTTCAATTCTAACTGCTGACTCACAACTCAAATAAAGACAAAGTATTGCTTGATATAATGCCCCATTGACACCATATAACTGCAGCGTATTGAATAGCTTCTCTCTTGGCACCTTGTCATATGCCTTTTCCAAATCGACAAAACTTAAATACAGATCTTTGTTATATTCCCATGCTTTCTCGACTATTTGTCGTAAAGTGAAGATCTGATCCTGACAACCTCTATTTGACCTGAATCCAGCTTGTTCTTCACCAAGCTTTTCTTCCACAATTCTTCTCAACCGTTTCTCAAGTATACTTGCATAGATCTTGCCAGGAACACTCAGTAGGGAAATACCTCTGTAATTCTCATTCAGTTTTATTTCCCTTTTTATATATGGGTACTATGAGAGCTCTACTCCAATCATCGGGAATTCGTCCCTCTGTCCAGGCTTTCTGAACTATGCAGTGCAGCCACTGTAAGACTCTTATACCACCATACTTCAGCATTTCTGGTCGAATATCATCTACTCCTGCTGCCTTTCCACATTTCAAGCCTTTGATGGCTTTTTCTACTTCAAGTATGGATATGTATTCCTGACTGCATGCCTGCTCAGTGTTTTTTATCACTGTGCTGTCATCACTGCTTGTTTCATTTAGCAGTTTTTCAAAGTAATTACTCCATACTTCAAGGATATCTTTTTCTCCTGTTTTCATTTCACCTTTATCATCTCTAATTCCTTTTACAGCACTCTTTCCTCCATTCCTAAGCTTCTTCAACAACCTCCAGAATATTTTGCCACCTTCTTGATATTTATTTTCTATATTCTTGCCAAAGTCCTCCCATGACTTTTGTTTAGCTAGGTTTACACACTGTTTAGCTTTCTGACATTTGTCTCTGTATTCTGTAAGAGTAAAAGCTGACTTATTTGCCAGGAACTTTTGATATGCTTTCTTCTTTTCCTTCACTGCCTCTTTAACTTCCTGTGTCCACCAGGGAGTTCTGATTTTTTTATCTTTGCACACAACCTCACCACATGCCTCTCTGGCAGAATCAATCAATGTTTCCTTCAGAGTTTGCCACTGAATCTCCAAGGTTTGATTCCTGTTCTCAAACTCTTTCATTTTCTTTTCAATAATATTTCTGTATTTTAGTCTACAGTTTACATCTGAGAGCTGCTCAACTTTTATTCGCTTTAAAATTTTCTTACATGTTATTCTTTTCAATATGAAATTCAATTTTATCCTGCTCAAGACTAAATAGTGATCACTTCCAATTTCAAATCCTCTGTACACTCTGGTGTCCTGCACAGGGAGAAAACATCACTATCAACAATAACATAGTCAATGAGACTTTTCTTATTCCTAGCCTCTTCTCTCCATGTGAATTTGTGCACATTTTTATGTTGGAACATGGTGTTAGTAATAAACAGTCCATGTCCTGAGCAGAAATCCAACAGATATTTGCCATTATTATTAGCTTTGCACTTTTCTCCAAATTTTCCCAAAATATTTTTGTATGTCTCACAATCATTTCCTACTCTACTATTTAGATCCCCAACAAGGACCAACTTTTCCTTTTTCATTGTGTCAGTTGCTTTTTCTAAAGCCTCAAAAAATTCCTCCACTTCTACCTTAGTAGAACCTTCTGTGGGACCATAGGCACAAATAAATCTCATTGTCCAGTTCCCCATTCTCATATTTGCCCACATTACTCTACTTGAGACTGACTGCCATTCAAGAAGATTAGCCTCGTATTTTGTGTTGAATACTATGGCTACTCCTTCTTTTCCTTGATTGTTACTGCCTGAATATAACATTTTGTAGATATTGCTCAGAAAGATCTCGCCAGTTTTGGTCTTTTTTGTTTCAGTCACCCCTATTATGTCGATCTGGTACTTATCTAATTCCTCAGCTAGCTCCATTTCCTTGCCATTGAGGCTTCTTACGTTGATAGTACCGATCTTTAACTCTGGTGATGTTGAGTTGGGGTTTGTTTTCAGATTTGTTCCAGTAGCTGACTTTTCGCTGTTCGCCCTGGTTCCCTGGCGAAAACAACGGGGGCCTTGTTTAACCGGGCGACGCCCCAGCCGGCATGAAATTTTGTCATGTTGTACTATCATTTTTTATTTTGGTTTAACCAATAAGAATACAATTTGGTCGGCTAAATCCCAAATTATAAATCCTAAATCCTAAATCCCAAATCTCACCTTCTCGTGGTGCACCCAACAGGGTGCACCACGAGAAGGTGAGGATTGGACATTAGGTCAGAAGCCCTGGTCGGTTCTCCGCATTCCTTTAAAGGCTATGTGGAGGTCTCCTCTCAGTTATACAGCTTTGACCCTTAAGCACAAGGTTGTTAAGGACATGAATTAGATGTATTCTTGTGTTTGTGTATTACTACCGTTCATGTATCCATGAACGGTAGTAATACACAAATAATATAATAGAAATCATATTCCATTGCTTTTGATCTTCACTCAAAATCTGCTAAACCATCTTTCAGAAATTTTTCTCATTCCCAAATTATCTGTTAAAATCTTCTCCACTGTTTCTCTGTCTAAATTTAATTCTTTTGCCATTAACTATACACTTAATCATCTGTCAGACCATATGAACTATTGAACTCTTACTCTATTTTCACTTGTTTGATGAGTTTCTGGTCTTGCAGTTCTTTTGTCATCTCTTATGCCTTGTTGAAAATTCCGTTTGTAAATCTTCAATGATACCAACAAAGTTTCCTTTTGTGTTTGTCATCCAACTGTAAATGCAAATTTGCAACATATATAAGGATGTAGATTTTCTTCCATCATATGTTTCTTCAACAGACATAGTTTGCCTTCAAAAGCTTTTATGTCAGAAAGCAGTTCTGCTAGTAATTCACCTTGGCCCTGCAGGTTCAAATTAAGTTCATTAAGGTACGTTGTAATATATACCATAAATGCAGGAGACATAATACATATTTTATCAGATAGTTGTGTAATGTCCTTATACTCAACCGATTCATTATGAATACTTTGCCTCTTAGATATGTTTTGCTGAGCAATCAAAGATTTCTAATTTATTAATGATTTTTTCCTAAGTTCACAGTTCAAACCCTTGTATTGGCTTTCATGTTCATTCTCGTAACGAAGTCTGATATTATATTCTTTCATAACAGCAACACTTTTATGACATATAAGACAAAGGGGCTTACTCCCATTTTCAATAAAGAAGTACTTGCTGTTTCATTCATTATTAAACCTTCTTCCTTCATCTGCAATTTTACATTTTCTTGAACCCATTTTTGAAATTATTTTTAACAAATATATAAGACGGACCAGGGAATGCAACTGCAAAAGTGCACCAAAATCTCTGTTGTCGTCAGATGAAGTTGCTTTTGTTATCCCCACTCGTGATGACTGACACGGTTGACTCGCGCCAAGTTGCAGGGCGATATCATGAAGTATCGGTATCAAATTATTTTTAATTTGTTATTCATATTATAAAATGTATTATTTAAATAATTCAATATACAGGCCACATGCCATGTAAGTATGGTCGACCTTTTATAGACTGCCAAAAATGCACGTTTAGGCTGCATGCAGCCCAAGGGCCGCCAGTCGCTGACCCCTGGCATAGAAGATGAATGAGAGTAGTAAGTTCAGTGAGTTGACTGTGCAGTGGTATAGCTAGAGCCTTTGCCACCCGGGGCGGTCCCTGAGTTTGCCGCCCCCTCTCAATACAATACACAAACCAAAAATACTACAAAAAGTCAAAATGACATATAGGGAAATAAATTAAAACTTTAATTTCAACATTCTAAAATGTTATTTTTCTTGCTTTTCTGTTAACAAAATCGTTGATGACATTGGTGAAGTCTATTTTATAGTAATAGGTAATTCTTAATCGATTTTATTTAGAAAAACTCCTCTCACAACTAGCAATTGTGAAGAAAATTCGCAGTAGTATTACAGTATTTGGAAATGAGTTCTCCAGACTGTATTTTAGAATTAACTGAAAAAGTTCAAAAAGGTTCAAAGTGCCACCTGGGGTGGACCGCCCCCTCCGCTCCTCCCTAGCTATGCCTCTGCAACTGTGAAATCAACTATAAATGGATTTAATTGAATGACAAATAGAAATGTAAGTGATACCTAGGTAAACAATGACTCACTATGGATTTAATACTTACTTTATATTTTTCATTTAACACAGCTGTAAAAGGAAGGTGAGCAAACTGTTGCTTATGTTACTATAGGTTTAGCAGAAAAGTAATAAGCACACATGTGCAAACTCTACCACAACTTGTCAACTTATTTGATTGTTTTGATATGACTCAAGACAGTTGCATCAACATGTACAAACATGCACAGTCACACGGTTCTGCCTGACTTGCTCATGCACCAATATGGGACCATTCTGGTAATTTAACAGTCACACTTGTATAAACAAAACCATGGGTCAAATTCCTTTGAGCGAGCATTTATTATTATCATTCTTATTATTACATGACACTTCAAAGGAGTCTAAAGACTCGTCGAGGGAGGGCACCTACAACTCTCCATTTCTACCACTCAATCCACCAATACAACGAACCACATCATCTACACCAACACCATCTACTGCCCATCATCACCACTACCACCACTAGTATTTTCACAGACAATCACAAACATCCATGCCCACAGCAGGATTCGAACCCACAGCCTTTTGGCAGGAAAGCAGATACCTAACCACTCAGCCTTAACAAACCTTACAATTAACTTAACAAACCTTACAATTTACCTTAACAAATTTAAGATATCAGTTTCATAAATATTTCTGGACACTAGTTCATCTCCTTATGAGACACCTAAAATAGATTCCTGCTAGTACTGTAGTTGAATTTCAAGACAAGTAGTTTTTCTTTGCAACAGATTTCCCTTTTAATCAAGTTTAAGGAGGATGAGAAAAAAAAAAATTCCTCATAAAACTAGAGCAAACATAATTCTCCTATACACTTTTCTCTATTGTTAAATAAGCAGAATGATTTTGGTGCAAATATCAACGAAATTCATTCAATGACAATTACAGTTGAAACCTTCAAACTGCATATTACATATTTAAAAGCAAAAATTTTGGCTATTACTTTTAAAGTGGCTTAAAAGTACTATGCACAATGTAATAGCTTCATACTTTATAAATGTCACAATTCCTTTTGAAAACAATGCTTAAATTTTCTTTATTCACATATTACAATCAATTTAAATGCCATGATTTGTGATTTCTTGATGCTAGAGTTCCTTTTGGTGCTCTAAATGAATACTTGCATATATAACATAAACCAATTCACTCACTTCTGTATTTCTTTCCACTATCTTGGCAACATTTTCTACGATTGACAACTATCAAGTTGAGTGAGTTTAACTGTATATATCCAATATTCAATTTTGTATTCAATGATACACTTCTACAAAAGTCAAACATAGCTTACTAATCACTTTACCAATGTAGGATGTACTCAAAATTCAAATAAAACATGCAATTCTGCAAATGACAAAGCATAATTCTCCCAATAAATACATATCTTTTGTATTCATCATGATGAATACAAAATGTATGTATTACATAATTTTCTCACGTGGAATTTTGCTGGCCTAGCGGTTAGTGTATCCACTCTCCACTCAAAAGGCTGCAGGTCTGAATCCTGCCTTGGGCATGGACGTATGCAATTGTCTGTGGAAATACAAGTGGTGGTGGGCAGTAGATGGTGTTGGTATAGTTGCAGTTAGTGGAATGAGTAGTGGAGACAGAGTTGTAAGTGCCCTCCCTCGATGAGTCTTTGGACTCCCTGGAGGTGTCACGTATTATTAATAATAATAATAATTTCCTATCAGAATCTAAAAAATTCATGAATTCTGGTAGATAATTTCTCCATTGTGTGACATGTTTTTTGAAGATTTTAAGAATTACTTGATGGACAACTAGGGCAGTGCATACTGTATTGTTTGAAATGCAGAATTAACTATTTTTAATGTGAATTTTGCTCACATTGCAAATCTATTATGAACCTGGAAAATGCCCTATGCCTACTAGTAATCTAAACTACATAGGCTGTTCAATAAGTAATAAGACTATATTTATACAGAAAACAGATTACCTTTAATCGTCATTATTTACATGGTATTTTTCGAAGTAACTACCGTGAGACGTGATGCATTTGTCCCAACATTGCATCCACTTCTTAAACACATGTGAAAGTCTGTTTTTTGAGAGTTCTTTCAAAACCACCTTCGCAGCTTTTACACATGCTTTGTTGCTTTCAAAATGGCGGCCTCTTAGTGGTTTCTTGAGCTGAGGAAACAGCCAGAAATCGCATGGTGCGAGATCAGGACTGTATGGAGGGTGTGGTAGGATATCTGTGTTGTTGTTCTGCAAAACGTCCACTACACAACCAGCAATATGTGGCCTTGCATTATCGTGGTTCAGTAAGAAGCCATTCTTCAGCAATGGAGGCTTCCTTTTGACATGCTTGATGATAATCACTGCTGTGTTGATCATTGTCCTCGACATTGCTTCATCGTGTAAAGCTTCGCGTATCATGTTAAAAGTGTCCAATGCTGATTTTTGCAAACGCACACAAAATTTAATCGCATAACGCTGTTCCAAGGATGCTTCCATTTCGAAGACTGGTCGCGCCTCGTAGGTGCACCGAAACAAGCTTGCATTTAGTCACGTGACACTCTGGCACATCAGCCCGTATACGCCATCTATCAACCTCTTTTGTTAATACAGACAGCAACATTTCTTTATTCCACAGAAATTAATATTGTGATGAGTGGTTTCGCCACAGTAAAATTAGTCTTATTACTTATTGAACAGCCCACGTACATGGAACTTCTTGAAATTATTCAGGCCTACAATGAGTGGCCAGCTCTTGACCCTGATAGATGTATAAGATCTATCAGTACTAACCGAAGGCTTCAATTAAGCAGAATAACTTCCAGTCATTCTGCTCAACTAGAATGGACACATGAGCAGGGTTGAAATGATCAACTTCATTGGCATGACTGCAGTAGAGATGACAAAAGGAAACCACTAACTATTTTCCTGTGAGAACCCAAATGTATGATGTCTTCCAAATATAGCAGGACAGCAACCAGCCTGGCATACCAAGGTGGCACATCTGTGCACAGAAGGAAAAAGGAATGTGCATCCTGAATGAAGTAAATGATCAGAAACTATAACATTAACCAAACTGATCCATTTCTCAACTCAAAACCAAATCTGTCACGAAACAAGTTCATTTCGCTTAGGAAAATATTAATAATAGGAACCTGGAATGTCTGTGGTTTCCTGCAGACAGGAAAATTAGATATACTCCAGGAAATTATGACCTGTCAAAGATAAAACATTTTAGGCCTTGCTAAACCCTCAAATGAACAAGATCAGGGCATTTTGTGACCAAGATGAACAATAAAATCTACAAAGATGATCTTACCTGACACAGCAAATCATTATAATCCCAAAAACAGGTGCAAAGAAAATTAAATCAGACTCTTTCAAGAGAAAAACTTAATCTGATTAATTTCTTTCTTGTGGTTGATCAGATTAAGTTTTTCTTGAAACCACTACTAGTTTCAAGGCAAAAAAAACACAGCATAAAAGATAAAGATGGGCACATCCTAACTGAAAAAGGAGAAATTTTCGAGGAAGATGAAAAGAATGCTGAAAAGATCTACAAAAATTAGACATATTAGATAATGAATGTTTGAAACAAACATGGGAAAATGAACCTCCCATCCTCAGAGAGGAGGAGGTGGAACTAGCTATCAAAAATACAAAAACTGTAAAAGCAGCAGGTAATGATGGAATGTATACCAAAATGATAGAGAGCATGGGCAGTGCAGGGATGAATGTAATGCTCAAATCTCAAATTTTGAAATCAAATTGGGGTACTGGCACCTGGCCTGACCACTGGGCTAGGTAAAGACATTCTTATATAGAGAAACCCGTGGAGTATTCATAACTATAAATTCACATGTATGCCACAGTAATTAACTTTTTAATAACATGTAAATATTTCGTCTAAAGTATCATAAGACATCATCAGTACAGTTATTAAACAACAATAGGAATCACATTAAAAAAAAAACACATTAGTGCACATGCTTACATTGAAATCCCTCTATGTATACAATAGCATGTTTAAGGATTAAAAACTATTGGGATGTAATTAAATTAAATTAAAATATAACTGATAAATTTATTTTATACAGTTGAAGATAACAATTTCCCAGACATTTAGGATAGTGAGACAGCATGCTCACTAATGTGTTTTTTTTTGTTTTTAATGTAATTCCTATTGTTGTTTAATAACTGCACTAATGATGTCTTATGATACTTAAGACAAAATATTTACATATTATTAAAAAGTTAATTACTGTGACACGTGTGTTATAGTTAGGTGAAGACAATCATTATAGAAATACATAAAAAAGGAAGACCATGAAATATGAAAACTATAGAACAATAGCATTAAAACATTAATCTCGAAGGCAAGTAAAATCATGTTCTATATTATCAAAGAAAGAATTCATAATTACTTGAAGGCCCATATATGTTTAGAACAGGCTAGATTCATGAAGTAAAGAGGTACCAGAGGCCAGATTTCAAATCTCAGAAACCTTATTGAGAAATCAATAGCCCTGCTTACTTATGCTTCATTGGCTACATCAAAGCATCTGAATAAATAAACTAGCTTGTATTTCTGAACAAATTGAAAATCCAGAGGTAAGAGCAACACTTAATCTCTCACATTCATGCAAATTTAATTATTTGTATTAAAAAAAAAAAAAAATCAAACAGCAAAACAAAGAATATAAATTTCTTTGCAAATCCTCTCTAGGGATTAACAACCTTTTTTTATGACCAGCCCATTTCTCTGCCTTTCAGGATCCTGAAGAGCCTGTTGTGACACCATATCTCAAAATAAGCAGTAATGTTGTTCCTGTCAGACTTCTTTAGATTATAAGTTTCGCATTCTTAAGTAGTTGCTGAAGGAGTAGTGGCAAATCCAGAATCTTCAGCTTTGTTACTGTAGTAATAGATCTGTCCATCAAAACTTTGAAGACGTCTCTGACTATTGCTCTATTTCTAATCTTTTGATGTCTTCGGAACAGCAATTCTTCACATTGATAATAAATCCAAAATACTCAAATTTGCTTACCTCCATAATTATTTCTCCAGTAACCATGCTTATTTCTTAGACCTTCTCTGGCTATACTTCCTCCAGATCATAATCTTCATCTTAAGAGTTGAGATTGTCTTCTGTGCTCACTGAGAATTTGTTTGAGCTATTCCCTGTCATTACAGAGGGTTAAAATCAACATATCTCAGATTACTGGTCCATCTGCCACCTCTCCTAATTCCTAACTTAAGCTTGTCCAATGCCACACTCATGATATCCTCAGCATGGCTACTGAAAACACGAAAAAAAGATTAAGTATCCTTGCCCAACTCCCTTGCTTACTGAATCAGTTAATCCAACATCTGTTCTTACCGCGACTTTTGGCTCACTGTACAAGCACTCAACCTCTGGATTTCATATGCACTCAGTATTGTTATTAAGTAAGTTAACTGCTCTTTTAACTTTATATAAGTAGAGGTGATTCCAACTCAAGATTCCACTGGAGAAGGGGGGGGGGTTCTCTTCCAATTTTTCCTGATCCTGTCTGTTGTGCAGTTCATCACAGTATTCTTTGCATCTGGTTTGATTTCCTATTCTTTCTCTATCACCAATCCGTTCCCGTCTTTCATAACATTTAACTCATGCTCAAACTTATGTTCGAACTCACAAACGAATCCAAATACCCTTTTGTGATTGTCTCTTCTCATGTGGTACTCTATCTCTTTGCATTTCTTAGCATAATATTTGCCCTTTTCCTGTCTGATGTGTTTTCTGACTTCTCAGTGTAATTTGTTATATGTTTCAGTCCATCTCTCTCTTCTTTTTTTTCTCCATCCTGCTCCTTTGGATCAGATCCCATGTTGACCCTGGACTTATCACCACAAAGATCAGACTAGTCAGATCCTTGGTCTTCTCTGTGGTTTTTTATGGCTGAGTTTTGGACACTGAACAAGGCAATTAAGAAGATGAATGATTTTGAAATGTCAACCTGGAGACAGGGAAAAGAACCAACCTAAGCATCACAGATCAATTAAATCGTGAAGTGATTCATCCTCAAATATTTTGGACACATCTCAAGAAGAAAGAGAGAAATTATTGAAAAACTCTTCATGTAGGGCAAGACGCCAGAAGACAGAAGAGGCACCCCCCATGGGAGATGGCTAGATCAAATTCCTGCTCTTACTGGACTAAGGTTGGAGGATGCACTTAGAATGACAGAAGACAAAAACAATTGGAGAAGACTGAAACACCAGGTCACAAGTTTTCAGGTTATGAGGGGATTGACTAAGAGAGAGAGAGAGAAGAGATAATGAGCGAGGGTCACACCAGGTAGCAAAACTCATCTATCCCCTGGAATGGAAGTCATACTATTTGGCATACTAAGGGTAAAACACAAGAGTTGTAATAAAAAGAGCTTTGGAAAAAGAGAGCATGCATTTTCAGTAAACTTGGAGAGGGGGGGGTAATAATGAAAAGATAAAAAAGAGATGGGAGCGAGGACTACTTTGTGAACAGAACAAGGTAAGTGTTGCTGCTTATCAATTTTGTTACTACTACGATGCTTGAAAAAGTTACTCATCTGCAGGTCTATGACATGTAAAAAATTTTAGCTGATGAGTATAAAAATTAGAAGAAGTTTCAGTTTAATAACCAGTTTTATTTATGTGATGCCAATTCTATGGCTTGCTTTATGTTGTAAATAGTTTATTTTAATGCTTAATCGTCACACCTAATGGAAAGTTCTAGTCATTAAAAGTGTCTATTTTGTCGAGTAACAGACTTTTTTCAAATGGAATACCAATACGACACATCATTTCATTGGTAGAATACCAAAGAGCAGGCAGCCAAATGCAACATGGCAACCTAAAGTAGATGTGTATCCAATGATAGAATATGACGAATTTGAACTATTAGGAGTGGATATTAAAACTGAGAAAGGTAAGAAAGAAGTATTACTGATTTCTTTTATTTTCCCATAATAATAGAATACAAGAATAAAGACCTGCGATTCTAAGATAAAGCTTTATTAGTTCTACATTCCTCTACTAGTTTCATATACCTTTTTTGTATACTTTTTCATGAAAGTTTAGTGAATATCAGTTAAACAACAAGAGATATTTTGTGTATTAAAGCAAGAATTGAATCAATGGTTGAAAATCAATTTAACAACAGACATGATGGCAAATGTAGCTAGAATTATTGCATTTCAAAATATAACGTGAATCACATCCAATATCTCTGTATGTCAGTTTCTTAATAATGATGACCATACTTGATGTAAGCGATGCCTTGGTTTTTAATACAATGAGTAGGTGTGCACAGTTGTGAAGTTGATCTTTTCTGAAAAAAGCAGTTATGGTCCATGTACTGCATTTCTGTCCTCTGACAAAGCACAGTATGACATTTGTCAATTGCATGTAGGATTTGGGAAGGCTCTACATTTTGAGATTCAATGAGTCTGGGACCAAGTTCAGCCTAGTTGCAGTGTGAGTTAGAATTCTTGTGTAGAGGCTTAAGTGCTGTGAGGACATTATGTTGGAGGTTTAATGGATTTTTTACAACACTCAAAAAGAATTAAATTTCTCCTAGTCACTAGGACATCTACGGGGATTACAAAAACAATTAATGTAACATGCACACAAAAACTTACAATACTAAGCCCAACCACGTGGGTGACACTAAAGTCCTATCTAGGTGGAGCGCCCTCTAAGGGCAGTAGTAGGTGGCCTGGAATGTAAGGTGGGACCTCTGGTGATGAGTGTTTCCCAAATCTTTGGAAGCTTAATGCAACCGTATTTGTTAAGATTTGGTTGGTTTCTGAGAGCTGCTGCTGCTTCTAAGAAAAGTCTCTCTTTCTTGAATTTGCTGTGGTGGAGCATGGTGGTTTTCTTCCATGATACTCTGTGGGTGGTGTCCAAAACATGGTCAGCCAAGCCTGAATGGCCATAGTTGTGTTTAATGATGTACGACTTGTGTTCCTCCAGGAGGATGGATGCTGATCTGCCTGTCTGTCCAAAGTACGCAAGCTTACAGGAACAGGGTACTTTGTAAACTCCAGGCAGAGAGAGAGGAGGGGGCTGATCTTTTGTAGAACGGATAAGGGTAGCAAGTTTGCGGTAGGGCTTATATGCTGCATGTAGGTTATACTTTTTTAGTATCTTGGCTATTTTTTTCCGAAGTGCCTCGGATGTAGGGTATGGTGATGGCATTTTTAAAATCTTGTTGACGAGAGGGATGGGGAAGGAATTGATTATTTTTTTTGATACTGTGTTCGCTGTAGCCATTGGAGAGGAAAGTGCTGTGTATGTGGTTAAGCTCAGTAGTGAGGGCGGTTCCACTGGAACAAAGATTGTGGGCTCTCTTGGTAAGGGTTTTAATGATGCCATATTGTTGTGAGGGGTGGTGGTGGGAGAGTTTGTGAATGTATCTGCCTCTGTGTGTGGGTTTTCTGTATACAGTGAAGGCAAGTGTATCATTAGGCTGGCACGTGACTAAGGTGTCTAGGAAGGGTAAACAATTGTTCTTTTCCTTTTCCATAGTAAACTGGATTCTTGGATGTAGGCTATTGAGATGACCGAGGAAGGAGTCTAACGTGTCTGGGCCATGAGGCCAAATGGAGAACACATCATCTACATATCTTAGCCAGATAGAAGGTTTGAGTGGGGCTGAGTCTATGGCTCGTTTTTCGAAATCTTCCATATAGAAATTGGCAAGGGGAGGTGAGAGGGGGGAACCCATGGCAGTTCCTTCTATCTGCTTGTAGATTTTGTTATTCCAATATTGATGGCAAAGGAAAAGAGATCTAAGATGTCAGAGGGGAAAACGTTTTCTAAGAGAGATAAAATGTGTCAGTTAAGGGAATATTGGTAAACAAAGAGGAGATATCAAAGCTTACTAATATGTCTGTATTGTTCAAAGTTAAATTTTCTGATTTAAAATTTTAAGTTTCGATGTCACCTCCCTATTTACCAATGTACCACTTATAGACACTCTTGATTTAATCAAGTCTAAATTTCCCCCAGATATTTTTGAATTATTTCAATTTACCATGAATGCAGGTTACTTTACATGGGGGGGGGGGAATTCTACAAACAGATTAATGGTACTGCTATGGGTTCTCCCCCTCTCTCTCTCCCGTTTTTACATGGAACAAGTAAAAACGGGAGAGAGAGGGGGATGTGTTTGCCATCTGGCCCCATGGACAAGACACTTTGGATGCTTTTGTCACCTACCTAAACAGCCAACACCCCAAAATTCACTTCACAGTAGAAAAAAAATCAAATAACTGTTTACCATTTCTTGACACATTAGTCACCTGCCTTTCAGATGGATCACTATCTTTTTCTATTTACAGAAAACCTACACACACACACACACACACGGGAAGATACCTACATAAACCATCACATCATCATCCAGTCCAACAGTATGGCATTTTAAAAACACTTACACACAGAGCCAGAGCCATTTGTTCTAACGACACAGCTCTGACCACTGAACTCCAGTACCTGCGCTATACGTTCTTAGCCAACGGCTACAATCCCTACAAAATAGATAAAATATTACATAGGCCCATTACTCTGCCCTCCCCTAATACACAAGAATACAACATGACCATTTCTATTTCCTATATCAGAGGTACACCGGAAAAGACAGCCAAAGTATTGTTGAAACATGGCCTTCGCACCACCTTCAAACCTCATGTCAAGCTGGCAACTCTGATCCACTCGCCAAAGGATAAACTTCACCCTTTAGCACACCCAGGAGTGTATGAAGTTCCATGTGACTGTGACTTGGCCTATTATGGGCAAACAGGAAGATCAGTGAACATCCACCTGGAAGAACATGAAAGATACATTCGCTACTATTACTATGGCAAGTCGGGACTGGCAGACCAGCTTTGGACACTCCTTCACACAGGATTAGATGGAGGAAAACGAATTTGCTATTTAGGAGTCGTTATAGATCTGAAAGATTATTTTTTGAGTCAGCAATGGCTTTGAAGAATTCTCCCAACCTTAACAAATATGGTTGCATTAATTTGCCAAAAATTTGGGAGACGGTTATCCTAAGAAAAACTCCTGGATAACTGCTGTTTTTTTTTTTTTTTTTTTTTTCGTTAGAGGGCGCCAAAAATAGGACTTTAGATCTTTTGTCTTTTGCAATTATATTGTTTCACTCACTCACTGTCGCGTTTACATGTGTGTTGTGCTCTGATGATGCGGAGTTGAAAATCAGCGAAATATTAACGTTAATAAAACATCTTTGTTGATAAAAGTGTTTGTGGCGTTGTTAATACCGTGAAAAATAAGTTATGAATAACCATCAACGTCTAAGCTTATCTGTTAGATTAATAATAATATAGGAATATATGAAGAACATACTCTAAACAGGAATGGTAAAAAACTGATTGACTTTGTAGTTTATAATAACCTTAAAATAATGAATTCTTTCTATAAACATAAAGATATGCATAAATATACTTGGGCAGCAAGAGGATGGAAATCAATATTAGATTACTGTATCTTAAGGGAAAAGACATCAAAGTTCTCTTTAGATGTTAGAATTCACAGAGGATATGAAATAAGTAGTAACTATTTCCAATAATGAAAACATTATTTTTAAACAGTTCAAATTTCTCTCTTGACATCTGTAAACAGATTTTCTGACATCTAGACTTGCTAAAAGGTCTGATGGTTGTCAAATTTTTTCAACACGATGTGAACTATTAAACAGGCACACATTATTATTATTACAGGCAACTCCAAGGAGTCCTCAGACTCATCAAGGGAGGCCCTAAACATCATGTCATGCACCCACATCAGATTCTGGCAACCTATTCCACTCATTCACTACTCTCCAAGCAAAAAAAAAAAATCTAGTCCTAACACCTTTGCTCAATTTCCATGGATGGCCCCTAGCTCTCTCACAACAAGACCTGTTCTGAAAAATTTCCTCTGAATTAATCTTGTAAAAACCCATCAGTAATTTGTATGCCTCAATCATATCACCCCTTTTCTGTCTAACAACCTGTTCCTGTAACCAAAATCTTCAACCTGTACTCGTAAGTTTCATTCCATAGACATGCCACCATCTTGGTCACTCGCATCTGGATCCTCTGGAGCACCCAGATCTGCACGCAGTAGTCAAGGTGGGGTCTTAACAAGGCTCGATAAAGAGGAACCATAGCCTGCTTGTCTCTGCTCATGAAAGTATTTTTCAGTAACCAAGTGAGCCACTTTATCTATGTGCCCCCCCCCCAACATTAATTCCCTATCAGTTAACACCCTCGAGTTTCTGGCTTGATCAATTTCCTGAAGTACAATTCCATCAATGTCGTAGACAGCTGGCACTCTTTTCACCGCAAAATGCATTAACATGCCAATCTGCCAATCCATCCAAATCACCTTGCAAAATTTTGACATCATCTGTATTAACTATTGCTCTACCCAACTTTGCATCATTGGCAAGCAACTCAACAGTTCCTCTCAGATACTTTCCTATATCATTAATGAACAAATTAAACAGTAGCAGTCCAAGTACAGAATCCTGGGACACGGCACTAGTAACAGGCCTTCTTTTGCAGTCTACTCCTGAACAAACCACGCTCTGATATCTTCCCATCAACCTTATCTATCTCACCAACCCTATATCTTTCCATACTTATCAGCCCTGTAATTTCACATTATACCTCATCTTAACTGAAAATTCCACACATTTAGCCACCTTCCAGGTCAAGACCATGTGATCGCTCTCACCAATTGGTGGCAATGCAGTCATATTCGTTATAGACAAATTCTCAGATGCAATTACTAGATCAAGCACTCTCAATCCATTACATGCTGTCTCGGGTAATTATCCCTTAGAACTGCATAAATTCCATTTCCTTCCTCCCATGTGTCCTCTCCTCCTTCCAATCTATGTTTCCATAGTTGAAATCACCCATAATAATTACCTATTCTCCACTCTAGTCTATTTGCTGATGCATATTATCTCCATTCTTTTCCATCCCCTAGTCTACAGTAGTATCCAACTGCATATTTTGTTCTGCTGGCCTCAATCTCTCACCAGATAGCCTCAAATGTGCTATTTTCACTAGCCTGAAGTTGAACTTCTGCTTTCTTTGGTTGCAATTCATCGGCTATCATCAATGACACTCCTTCCCCCATGATCACAGTATATTGTTCACATTCTATCCCAATATCATCTTCTGTTAGCCATGTCTCACTAATGCAAATAAACTCTGGCCAGGATGAGCCAACCAATGCCAAAAATTCCTCCTGCTTGTTCTGAATGCTCCTGGAATTAGTGCACATAAAGTACAAAAGCGTCTTAGGTCCACCGCTATCCCGACACTTTATGGTAACTACCCCATTCTGGTTTGTTACCAGTGATACTAACTTAAACATATTATACACATTCTTACACTCAACTGCCTCAATGATGTCTGCATATCCACTCAACAACTCCCTCCCCCTCCTCCCCAAAAGCTCTAGTTTCCCTGATTCTGCACATCCACTTTCACTTATTCAACAACACTTTTCCAGTCACTGAACACCAAATCCAATCAGATGCAAACCATCCTTCTTGTATTAGTCCTTTCACCTGTCAAACTCGCTCCACACATCCACACCACTCCTCCTGCATAACCTATGCATCGAGTCATTTGCTATTATGGCAGTCCTCCTCAGCTCTACTCTGTCATATTGCGGCAACCGCCTCACTATCTTAACTCTCTCACTCTTTTCTTTTGTTACTTCCAATAATTCTTTCATGTCCTCTCTCATGCAATACTCTTCTCCTTTTAAATCATTCATTCCAGCCACTACAATAATTTCTTTCACCCTATCCTTTTGTGCTCTAATAGCCTCACTAACATCATTAATTTTCACACCCAGAAAGCATGATTTTACAATCTCTCGTCGATCACACCTTTTATGATTGAATCACTGTACAAGATTCGCTCCTTAATTTTCTTTGTTGGTCAAACCCAACTTTCTTTCTGTTATCAGCTTACCCACTCACTAGACATTTCTGCATTTGCTCCAGCTCCCACTTCACCCAGCTAGCTCCCTCATTGCAGCCAACTCTTCATTCTTTACATTAGTCACACTATTCTTTCGTTAAACACTTTTACTCTCTCTCTCTCTCTCAATCGTGTCACATTTAATCTCACTCTCAATGCTATATGGCATTATATCACACCCATTTTCAATCATACTCTGGGTTCCATCCACTACTTCAATCTCACAACTTGAGACGCACTTTTGATCTCCACTCTCATAGCATTTTTGGCACACTTTCCCACCACTATTGCCTTCAAACCAAATTCCAGCTGTCTTTGGTAATGCATATATTTCACAGACAATGCACTCCACGAGGTCCCTTTCATTAAATTCTTTAAACAATGCAATTAGTTTCAGAGCTCTTTAAACACCTCTGCAGCACTATTAGCTGTGACATGTTTAGAGAGAAGGGAGGCCAGTAATTTTCTAATATCTACAATAGATCTCAAAGATTTGCTGGCCTGGTTGACTGAGTGTTTAACATACCCACTCTCCAACCAACTCCAATGGGTGTTTTGGAGGAGAGTCATTTTTCCCCTCCTCCAGTCAGATAGCAAGTCTTTCTGACATGAATGACACACAAAATGATCAATAATTTGGTCATTTTGTATGTTGATCATGAGTCTAACAAGTCATAAATGTTACTGTGGTCACAAAAATTATTCTAGAAAGTTATTCATCACCAGTGATGAAATGAATCGTAAAGGAATTAAAAATTCCTTTTTTAAACATTATTCAAATTATTATTCATAATTATTCAAACCATGATACTATTACTAGTTGTACAGTAGAAATGCCAAATAGGCTGCCAATATTAGTTACTAACTTATATTAGTTTATTATGAATAGAAATGCGGTTTTTTTTTTTTTTAATTATCGTAAAGTATTCTAACCAAATATTATACAATAAAAGTTTTTTTGTTTTTTTTTGTATATGTATGTTTGTTGAGCTTTGACATAAGAAGTAAAAAATTTTTACTAACATTAAAATCACTGGAATTCATTAAAAAAAAATCTCTTTATTTGGCCATTATCTCATTGTTATTTTAACAGAAGATTATTAGGTAACCCCCATTTTCCCCTTGTAATAAACACATCTAATTTAGCAATGAAAAATAATGCCCATGGTGTCCTTGTGAATACTGATATTCATTACTAAATTCAGAGCATCTGTCTTTCATAGTTGCTTTTTGAATAAAACAAAAAAACCACAGTAAGATAGATGCTTCATTTTGCTATTGCGGGTAGTTCCTAAAAGTAGTGTCATATAATAGAATTAAACATGAATAATTTTGTGCAGTTTCATTTATATGCACGTATGTTTATAACTCTGGAATCAGGTGACGAAAATCCAGTGACACACAACAATCAATAGCGATCGTGTTTCCTTACATTTGTGCAGCAGCAATGATAACTTATGTTACAAGCAATCTAATTCAGTGAAAACTAGACTGTGACTTTTAAAACGAGTTTAACATCTTGTTTCTAGAATTTAACTTAAGTATGATTTTAACAGCTAAGAAAATATGATAATAAACCTATCTCAACCCATGTTTCATAGCAAATTTAAGCATTCTCTTGCATTTCTTAACAAATGCAAACTTATATGCTATACTTATTATTCATTACATGAATAATAATAATAATAATATTAAGTCAACAGCCTGACTGAACAAGTGAATAACATCTCTGATCTCCAGCTAAGATTGCTTGCTGAAGTTTAGCAGTAGCTTGAACAAGTACCATGCTTGACCTCCAGAACTGGGTCTACAGATTGTCTTAACCATCTAGTCCCCAACCACAAGACTAAACAAACATAACAGGATTAGAATGTTTTGCAGTTAAAAAAAAAACCTGTATATTTGTGCATTTAATAAAACATTATATGCTTCTTACTCACTTCCAATTTCTCTCTTTGAGTCAATTTGCTGAAGTCTCTGATTATCTTCTCAGTTTCCTTTAGTGTGCTTTTTGAAGAATTTTCCTCAGATGGCTAGAATAAAAATATTTTACTATAATGTTTTCAGTTTAACTACATATAATTATAAATATTTTATTAATAATAATTATTTTTGAATAAACACTAATTTCACTTATTTTATTGTAGTTCTCTCTAACAATGAGTAAAAACATACTAGGTTGCAGTATTTATTTAAAAAGATGGCAGAATTCAGACAGCTCATTACCAAATGTGTTCCAAAATGCATTATATCATCAAAAAGTGAACTTCATCACATCTCGAATGTATTAATGGCATGAAAAGAAAGCAAAGCAAAGCAGTGAAAATGACATACAAATGCCATCCACTTCAAAAAACAAAGGTGCCAATGTTTCCATTTATCACACAGCATGTACTAGATGTAGATGAGTTAGTGGCCGACTATTTAGACAGTGGCTAAGCTTGCAACAGTAGATGGATTTCTCTTAATATTATTGTAAAGAGCACTTTTATTTGAGAAGACTAAAACAGGCCTGCCATTAGTAATAAGAATAACAAGAAGTTAATAAGTAGTCATGGTACTGTTTTCTCCAGCAAAGGCTTACTTAAGAAAAACTGTTGTCTTTCAAGATTGGTTTTTGTAACAGATGCAATTGCAAGTACTAGTGATAGCTGCAGTTATGAAAAAAAAATTGGGAAATTATGGTGATCTTTTCAACAATTATGTTAAAACCATACACTTCATCTTGCTATAATAAATGTGTTTTATGAAAAAAAAAATCAACAGGTACTAGTAGCAATGATAATAGCAAAAATTACAACAATGACAATGTTGTAAATACAATGATGAAGAAACACAACAAATTGGATTCTGATTATGTACAATATGTTTTACAAGATAATGTTTCCTCTTCAATATCTAGTATAAGGAAAATTGTTAAATTGTTTAAATATTCTAAAACAAGAAATTGTATTTTTCAAAATGGAATAATAAAGAGTGAGAAGATAAAGTTAAAAGTCGTTTAAGACTGCAAGATTTGGAATGTTTTAGACTAAGATCCGCAAGATTTAAGACTAATGCTTTGGAATATACATTAGAAAGTACGACTGACAGATTTTTAAGAAAGAATGAGTATTCAAAAATGGTTAAAAATATATTAAATCATTTAAAATCCATAAGAATTACAGTTGAAGCACTAAGCAATTATGATCCAAAACTACAAACAAGTGATGGAATTTCTGGATTCCTCTTCGGTTATTTGGAAAAAAAATAATAAAATTCTGTTATGGCAAATAAAAATGAAATTATTCAATCTGTAAAATCAATAAATGGAATGAATTTTCAAAGAAAAGTGTACTTCAGAAAATAATATAAACAAAGAAATGGAAAATTATAAGTGATTTAAAAACAAACAGTGAGAAATATATTCAATAAGAAAATCAAAACCAATGGAACAAAACAAAGAATTTTCATTTTTAAGAAGTGAAATGAATTCATATGAAGCAATTGGTACCAAACCCAAAAATTCTGTTAAATGAACTAGTAGAAATTAGACCTACATCAATCCAAAATGAAAGAATTTTTTTCTACTTCAGATTCATTTGTAACTAAACAGAGGTCCAGAATGACTAAGCTTTGTGTTTTTTTTAAAATTCCATTTTAACAATAAACATAAATATTGGTATTAATTTTTTTCTCCAAGATAAGAACAAACTTAGAATTTCTTTTATGTTAACCTCCTTTGAGTCTTATTTTGTAATATTTAATACTAATTAAATTTTACTTTTTCATAATACTATAATGTACAGTTCATTATTATAGCATTTTTTATCACTAGAATAAACACAAAAATTCATACTTAAAAGAAACTGCAAACATCAAATCAATAAAATAAAATTTTTAAGAATTCTTGGGAACCACCATTCTTTGTTCCCAATTCCTGAAGATTAAAAAATATTGGGAATTTAGAAACCCTAATCTAGAGGTGAGAGAAGTGGAAACATGGATGAACAAAGTTGAACCCAATGGCCTATGAAATGGGGGGGGGGGGGGGGGGACAGAAGACTCTACTGCCATTTGTGCAGGAGACAAGCTTATTCTTCTTAGCCATTTCAAAGTCGGACTTGGGTTAGATTGGTAATGTCTTTACAGATCCTGTTGCATGTTCTCTTGTAGACTGGGTAGGATGCAGGAGTCTCTTCTTGAACTGCTTTGGTACACTTGTTGGAAAACCTAATTTTGGACAGTAGTCTGAGCTTTTGAGTGGAGTGGCAATGAAAGGGTTCAATTAGAACTATCTTCTGATTAACATCACTTACTATAACATTTTTATGATTACAAAAATTGTACAACACTTCACCGATTTTAAGTAAAGTCATGTCTGGAATGCCAAAAGAACTAGCAGGCCTGCCTGTTGGATAAAAACACACTAATAATTCACAATCATTTCTGTATTCTAAAATTTCATAACACTGTTAATTAAAAAAAAAATGGTCAGTCATTGAGAAAAAAAATTAAAATTTATATAAGTACAGTAATCACCATTATCCATTCACATTGGAAAATTTTTCATTCATAGGAGTGAAGGATCATTAACTTGAAGGAAAGTGGCAGTAATGTGGGGAATCACCATGCCTAGGGATAATGAATGCCTTCATGTTATTGAAATTACATAATCAGTGAAACTTTCACTTGGCTTCTTTAAATAAAAATAAGTAGTTGGCTTCTTTAAATAAAAATAAGTAGTAAATAATAATAACATTTCTGGTATAATAGCTTTCTCACAAGTACACAAAAGAAGGTAGCAATTCAAAGATTCTTGAAGTGGGAGCAGGAAAAAGAAGAAATAATCACAAATTTCATTTTGTATTGTCCAAGAATGAATTTCAGTTTCTGCTATCTTTTACAAATTTAGGAGGGGGATAAAAGGATTATCGATAATATTAAAAGTGACTAAAATGACAAATAAATGATAGTCAAAGATAAATAAGTAGCCATACAAACAGCATTAAAAGATAGTTCTTTTAATGCTGTTTGTAAAAACAAAAACTTAAAAACTTTTTATTTTTAAATGGTTATTTAGCTGTTTCTTTCCAAAAAAAGCTAAATAACCATTTAAAAATAAAAAGTTTCTGTTAACATTGCAATTCTTCACTTAGTAGTAGCTTTTCCAAAACACTAGATTTTTTTTCTATCAACATCAAGCGATTTTTTCAAGTTCTCCATATAAGCATGTTTTCTTGTCAAGCACTCCATTTATTAGCATCGAGTCACTTCCATTTGTAGTAATGTCTTCATCTTAAACTAACGTTTCTTTGCCAATATTCTTAAGTGATATTTTTATAATAATAATGTTATTAATAAACTCAGCATAGAGTTAAATGCTAAATAAAATAACTGCAAATGAAAAATTACTTAAGTTACTTGGCTAAGAGATTATGATATTTATCTTTCTCCTCTTTACTGAAATATTTTGCAAAAACATAATATCATGAGAAATTCTGAGTGATATAATACACAAATTTTTCCATATATGCTAAGATATATCAATATGTATTTCCTTTCTAAAATACTACATCTTAATTTGGATAATTTTGCCAAAATATAAGTATTACACATATACATGATGGCAGTATCGTGCTGTTGGCGTTCAAGAATTAGTAGAGCTAATGTCAGGTGGTTTGGTCACTTAAACAGAATGGGAGAGGAAAGATTAGCAAAAGGATCAGATTTTACCAGGTTGGCAGGAAAAAGACCCAGAGGAAGACCAAGATGTAGATGTATTGATACAGTAAAGTGTCTTAAAAGACAGATATAAGATCTGATAATGTTGGAATCTTGATAGATAACAGATTAATTTGAAGGAAAATTGTTGATCAGAAGTTTGATAACTTTTTCATGCAATATTATCATAATTATTCTGTATCCCCTCCCCCAAGGTATCAGGAATTTGATGATGATTATGATTATCAGAATGCCAAATCGCCTTTCCAACATGGTAAGATAAACAGGAGATTACTGTAGTTTATAAAAGAAGAATCAACACTGATTACGCTTAGCCAAGTAGCAACTGAAATGCATTGCAAAACATGGGAATTTCTGATACAGAAATCCAGAAGTAAATTTGGGTCTATTTCACAAAAAAAACTTTTTTTTTTTTTTTTTGTGAAAATGTACTTTAGAAAATGACTGTCATAATAAGCATCTAATAGACGTTGTTCAGAATCAAAATTGAGTAAAATGTAATTTTTAAGATTTCTATTACAAAAGCATAATTTTTCCTCAGTTATATTACACATCTCATATCACAGTATTTCAGTTGTTTTTTTAATTCTACTTAAAAACTGATAATAAATATTTAACAAGAGCCTCTGTAGCTCAATCAGTATAGATTTGGTCAGGAAGAAATGGGTTCAATTCCCATCCAAGACATGAGGAACCTTTATCTCTTTTGATTAAAGGTGAGTTAGCCAACCCCCTATGGAAGTAGGGGGGGTTTTTCACCTGGAAACTCAGGTTTTTCATTCGCTGAGAGCAGGCAAATTGGTCCCATGAACACATTTCTACAGTCACAAAAATTGCCCCCCCCCCCCCCCCAACACCAGGCTCTGCAACAAGCCAGTTGAAACTTCCCACAATCACATAACCATAGCGGGCCCCTGCACCAAGCGGGATAAAAGTGAAGAGGAAGAAGAAGCAAATATTTAACAAAATGATACTGAATACCAACTTTCTGTCTCCTGGAGGATCTTTACAATAATAAATTCCTATCTAAACTATTATCATCATATCATTGCATACTTCCACATAAAAAGTGATAGCTAATATTTAAAAAAATGGTAATAAATATTAAGTCTTTGACTCCAAGAAGTATTTTTAGAATAATAATGAAATTTATCGGAAAGACTATCACACATCAGCACTCATCCTTTACATTCCAGCTTCGCTGATGTATGAAACCAAGTTTTCAGCTAAATTAACAGAAAATTTCCAAAATATTTTGTGCTTATTATTAAAATAATATTTATGTTATTAAAATTTAAAAAATGAACTAATTTATCTGAGGATAATTTTTTCAAAAGCTATATATCCTCATTTTAATGCTGTTATATACAAACTTTTATTTAACAATAATTAGTTCGAAGATACTCAATTATCTTTATTTTCTAAAATTTTTGAAAGACTTCAAATTAATAAACTGAATAAATATGAATATGAAATGCATTAAGGAAGAGACACATACTGATAATTTACTGCTAAATAAAATGTTTGCTCTTATTATAATTGCACGTATATCTCCAATACCTTACACTTTCATTACACTAGTAATAAAATTTTATTGTATAAAATATTTTAGAGCAATAATGTGTAGAATATTCTCCATTAATCTTTTAACAAATGAAATGGAAATATCTGTCATGGTATTGCATAGAATATATGCTAAAACAAAATAACTTTTCTTACCATGTATTTTTTTTTTGAAAAGCATAAATTGACTATTTTCTGCTTTTCAGGAATGGGTGGGAAAGATGAAACAATTGTCTGCTGAGTTAATTCCGCATGTTTAAAGTGACAACAGATTCACTTTTCATCGTTTATATACAATACTTAAATGCAATTGGATTATGTGAAATGTGTGAATTTCAATCCAGATATTATTGATGACAAATTAAGTGTATTTACATGAGGGGGAGCTAAATTAGCAGTGATGGAAATCCTCCATGATGGCATCAGCAAATTTCTGATATTCACAGTACTGTACCTCGAATATAGTAATTAGCAAATTGCATCATTCAAGAAATTTTTAAAACTAACAGTACTAATTTCAGGTTTGTACAAAATCTGTAATGAGTGAAATGCTTTTAGATAGTTCATCTTGACCATATAAAAATAGATAATTCTCTTTAAAGGATAATCAATGTTAAAATTATAATATAAACAAAGCACCATTAAATAGAATAATTTTAATATAAAAGTTTCTATCATATTTTATCCTAATATATTATAGTATTATTAAAGCTAGATGATATCAAAGTGGCTACGAATTAAATTATTTAGAACAATTTATGTAACTCATGTTACTGATTATCATTTTTACATCATAGAAGAACAATCATGAAACCAAAAGTTAATTCCTTTGCATGTAAGCAGTTACTCATGGCACCAAATAATGAGCAAATCATTTCCTTAAATACATTTGCCTTCATGCACTTTTCTGGTTGTGTTTAGCAAAGCACAAACTGTAATCCTTATCTGATGAATAGTAATGTATTCAGCAGCTACTAAAACGATCCAGAACAAGTAATGGAAAAATTTTTTTGAAGATTCTGCAGTTCTGTAATCAGAAGATTTCTTATTTCTCCTCACTAATCATGACTGACATATCACAATGCAGCTAAACCTATGAAGTATTTAATTTCTGACTTTTTTGGAATACAAGATGTACACAAGAGTCAGTAAACTGTTCTCTATAGGGGATAATACATGTTGATGATGATGCATAAAATAAGAATCAATAACAAAAAAAATAAGTGAGGGAAGGGGAAAAAATGCATAACTTCATGTATAGAATATGAAATCCTGAATAGGAGCATGTTATACAGAAAATTATAGAATGCAAAATACATATAATTTACTGACAGGAAAGAAACTAAAGTGCATGAAAAATATCTTTCAGAGAAATTATGACTTTTGGTTAAGAATGAATAATAAAAAATATGCGAGTTGAATATTAAAAAAAAAAAAAAAAAAAAGCCAGCCTAAACAAATAAATCGTAATTATAAATCCAGTATAAAACGTGAATAGTAAACATTAAAACCAAAATTATTTAATCAACTTGTTTCTTACACTTTGTCAGGCACATCTTTGGGATTAAATTATAAATCTGAAAAACTCTTGTATAAAGAGACTCATTTCTTAAAGAACAATTGCCACATATAGAATAAACTTAAAATGTGATAGTGGATATTGCATTGAGCTGTTAGACACTGCCTAAGTGTTGTTGAATTGTGTTGTAAAATTCCATTATAGTCTAATTCACAGCTAAGTAGGTCTTTTAATACATGCTGATCAAAGTCAGTTTAAAATAAGATCTGGATTTTGTTATAGTGGGTTAGACAACATATCATTTTGGGATTCTTTGAATCCACACATATAGTTACTGTAGCTGTTCAATTCAAAATATGGCATTACTGTCAGCTGCAAAGTACCTGATGTTTTTCCTTCATCATATGATATGATAATGCTGATTTATACAATGGAATTGCTGAAATCTGAAACTGTAAAGTGGCTTAACATGAAGAACTCAACTTTAGATATGTTATTTATGAAATAGCAGAAAAAACTGTTTTTCTCTGGTAAAGAATTGATGTTTTTGCATCATACTGAATTGCGAGAGGATAAGAATATTTGTACTCCAGTGAGGATAGGATGAATGGAGCAGGTTTATGCTAAATGGAGAGATAAAAAAAAGAGGATCCCATGGAAAAGAAGTAAATTTTATATTTTTGGAAAAGGGCCTAACAAAGAAACTGACTCTGCTGAAAGTTTTGTTGTGAAAACAATGTATTTAGTCTGATAGACATAATTAAGTATATGTTAAGCAACCCAGTAATAAAATGAGTCAGACAATGAATGATTTCATTTTTTTAGGATAAGAAAATCTCAAAAGTGTAGACTTGTTTTGAAGGCCTTGGATCCTTGGGATTGTGTAATTACTTAATACTCAGTGTAAAACAATTTCATCACAGAGATGAAAAATGATAATAAATAACACGAAGACACCTCTTCAATCAAAACTGATATACTTGACCTTACTGTGATATCCTTAAAACTTTTAATGTATATGAAGATAGTTTACATACATGTGGAAATAATAGTGTGGCCAAAATTTTGCATAGTATAGGTATGTTGGAGAGTGCCTGGCATTCACAATAGGTATAAGTGGAACACCATCCTTATGAATTTTTAAGAGCATCATATATCTGTGGAAAAATACTGAATGTTTGGAAATAATTTTTCTTTGATTTTCTTAGGCCATTACATACATACATACATACACTTATTTATTTAATTTAACTTGATATATTGGAAGATAGGCAACAAAAAGGACTATTTACATATTATAAGAATATATATTACAGAGAAAAAATAAGGATTTTCCTTTCGGTATACAACAGAAAGGAGACAAAAGATACATCAGTGGTAGACAGTACTAGGGCCACTACTCTTTAATTTATATATCAATGACATAGGAAAAAATTTAAAAGGGAATATCAGTTGTTTGCTGATGATGCAAATCTGGGGAGAGCAACAGTTGATAAAGGTGAAGTAGATATCTTGCAGGATGATTTAAATAAATTGGCATTGTGGACGAAGGATAACGATTGTTGAAATATTGTTGCAAAATGTAAAGTTATGCACTTGGATTGTTGAAAATGTTGCATATAGTATCATATTGGGTGTTGGATTGCACGAAATTGATGAAGCTAGGCACTTGGGGATAATGGTGGACTAAGAGTTGAGGTCAAAGAGGTTACCTGTAACCTCTTTGTCCTCAATAACCTGTAATATATAGAAGGTGGTAGAGAAGATCAGAGACGAGTGACCAAGATAGCAAGAGGTCTGTGAAATACTCCCTACGAGTACAGGTTACAAAGTTTAGTTGATAGGCAAAAAAGATCGGGACCTGATAGAAACTTTTAAGATATTAAAAAGATTTTATAAAATTGATGCAAGTGAAATTTTTAAATATATGATAAATAGTCAGAGAACTAGGGGCCATCTGTGGAAGTTGTGTAAGAGTGGTTAGTAGGAATGTGTGGACCAGATTTTTTCCATGGAGAGTGGTGAGTGAATGGAATGGATCACCAGAATTGGTTGCAAGTTCCCCAGACAGTGAATGAATTCAAAGAGAGGTATGGTAGGATTTGGTTAATTTGGGTCTCCTGCAATGAGTCATCAGACTCCATGGAGATGCCATAAAATAATAATAATATGGAGTTGGTCCACCCTTTGCTGCTATAACAACCATCTGGTAAAGCTTTCCACTAGATTTTGTACCAGAAGAGCATTAGCAAGGTTGGTCACTGATGTCCAGCTCAGACAACTCGGCCTGGCTCACAGGCATTCAATGGGCAAACCATTCCAGCAAAGATCTTGGTTTGTGAATAGGGTACTGTCATTGTTGATATAGAAAAGGGTCTTCACTGAAGTGTTACCATAAAGTTGAAAGCACAGATTTGTCTAGAATATCCATAAATACGGTGTTACGATTCCCTGTCACAGGAACTAGAGGGTCCAGCCTGAACAATGAAAAACAGCATCAGGCCATGATGCATACTCCATCAAATCCACATTTGACACAGCACATTTGGGAGGTAACATTCTCCTGGCATCCACCAAACCCAGATTTGTTTGTTGAACTGCCAGATGAAGCATGATTCATCACTTAAGAGAATGTGTTTCCCTACTCCATAGTCCATTCAAGTTGGAGGTTTAATGGAATATTATCATCATCACTGAGAAAGGATTAAAACCAACTTTAATACTTCCAATATTTCATCTCCTTCATAGAGACATCTTCAGGTATTACAAAAAAACTTTTTGTAATAACACACACACAAATATAATACACTACTGAGTGAAACTAAAGTTCTATCTAGGTGGTGCATCCTCTATGGGCATTTGCAGGTGGCCTAGGATGTAAACAGGGATCTCTGATAATTAATGTTTCCCAAATTTTGTAAAGTTTAATGCAACCATATTTGTTTAAATTCAGTTGATTCTGAGTGTGGTGATCGCGTTTGTTTAAATTCGTATTTGTTTAAAATTTTAAACTTGCTACCCAGATGGAGATTCAAAGAATGGTCTTTCTTTTTGGAATTTACTATGGTGGAGCATGGTGGTTTTTTTCCAGGAGATCCTGTGAGTTCTATCTAAAACATGGTCTACAAGGCCAGATTGACTATAATCGTGATTGCAGATGTATGACGTGTTCTAACTGGATGGTTGCTGATCTGCCTGTCTGTCCGAAGTAAGCCAGTTTACAGGCACAAGGTACTCTCTATATATTCCAGGCACTGAGAGAGGAGGGAGCTGGTCTTTGGTGGAATGGATAAGGGTTGCAAGTTTAAGCCTCACCGTAAACTTGCTACCCTTATCCGTTCCACCAAAGACCAGCTCCCTCATCTCTCAGTGCCTGGAGTATATAGAGTACCTTGTGTCTGTAAACTGGCTTACTTCAGACAGACAGACAGATCAGCAACCTTCCGGTAAGAAGAACACAAGTCATACATCTGTAATCACGATTATGGTCAATCTGGCCTTGTAGACCATGTTTTAGATACAGCTCACAGGATCTCCTGGGAAAAAACCACCATGCTCCACCATAGTAAATTCAAAAATGAAAGACTATTCTTTTAATCTGCATCTGCACTCAGGAATCAACAGAATTTAAACAAATACGGTTGCATTAAACTTCCCAAAATTTGGGAAACATTAATTATCAGAGATTATCAGATCATTAATTATCAGAGATTATCAGATCATTAATTATCAGAGATCCCTCTTTACATCCTAGGCCACCTGCAAATGTCCATAGAGGGCGCACCACCTAGATAGGACTTTAGTTTCACTCACTTTTGTATTATATTTGTGTTGTTACAAAAAGTTTTTTTGAATCCCTGAAGATGTCTCTGTGAAGGAGATGAAATATTGGAAGTATTAAAATTGGTTTTAATCCTTTCTCAGTGCTGATAATATTCCATTAAACTCCCAACATGAATTCTTCACAGCACTTAAGCCTCAACACATGGATACTCCATAGCCCGGTGGCAGTGAGTTTTACACCACTCCACCTGATGCTTGACATTGTTAGGTTGCCCTTGCTGATGCTAGGTTTCAGTATGTATGTGTGGTTGCATGGGCATGGAAACCCATGTTCTTCAATTCCTGACAAACAGTTGTAGTATTGGCATTGCTTGCAGAGGCATTTCAAGACTCAGTGACAAGTGTCCAACTGAGGATTTTTATCACCATGAATTTCTGATTC
This sequence comes from Typopeltis vanoorti, assembly GCF_054136105.1. NCBI lineage: Eukaryota > Metazoa > Arthropoda > Arachnida > Uropygi > Thelyphonidae > Typopeltis > Typopeltis vanoorti. The sequence continues at coordinate 16,127,866 of NC_143554.1, forward strand.
AGAGGAGCATTGTTCTGTGATTTTATGTGGCTTACCAGATAGCAACTATGCTATTACTGCTCCGGCCCAGGCATTTCCACTTCACAATAACATCACTTGCAGTTGATCAGGAGGCAGATGTCTCCCAAACTGAGTTGTTACAAAGGCAGAATCCTATGATAGTAAAACAATGCAAGTCATTGAGCTTTTCAGTATGGCGCATTTTACTGTAATGTTTGTAAGAAATCATGTGCTTCCTTTTATACCTAATGTTTAATTTAACATATTCATATTCACTACTATGAAGGGAGGAGGTGTGGATATTTCGGATCAGATAATTTGGCTGCTGTTCTAATACTTACAATTCTATGTAAATTTTTTCCAATGTTTTTCATATGTGTTTTTCCACCAGACACCAAGCTTCTCTGGAAAAAACATTCTTCGGGTTTGAAGAGCTTTCCATCAAACAGACAGAAAGACCAGTTAACAAATAGTTAACTAGTCTTTTCTTAGTTAACAAATGTGTTCATGGAATCATCTGAAAAGACAGCTCTCAAGAATTACATACAAATCCTCAAATTTTGCTAAGGTATGTGAGCAAGATATTCATTATCTATCTGATCAGGCTCCCTTAAATATATAAAGGATCCCTTCATATATTTCACTGACTTTCCTCAACAGTTAAACCACAAAATCCAATTCACAGTGGAAGTTGGGGGGGGGGGGTCTCTTTCTTTTTAAGATGTTCTTCAGTAGTGGACTGTGGCAAAATTTCCTTTGAAATACACAGGACAAAGTTTACTACTGGAAGATACTTTTATGCTACTTCTGACAATCATCTAGCTCAGATTATTCAAAGAAAAAAGCATATACAAAATCCAGCAATAACAACAAAAATGGAACAGGAAATGACTTATCTAAGAAGGCTACTGTTTAAGAAAAACTATAACCTTAAAACCATCTTATAATCTTTACATAATTACACAAATATACAATAACAAGAAAATAACTAAAATAATTAAAAAGGTGAAGTTTGTTTGTCTTACATAAAACTCACTGATAAGAAGATTGCTGAAGTGCTTAAACAGTACAACACAGGTTGCCTCAGACCAATGCAAAAAGACTCCATGATTACCTAAACAACCTCATTCTCTTCTCAAGAGAGAGACTAGGAGGGTACAAAATTTTCTGTGCATGTGGTATCTGCTACATCAGACAGATGGGCAATCTAAACAAATCCATATAAAAGAACATGAAAGATGTGGGAAAATAGCAGATGCACAAATCAAGATTAGCATGTTGTACTACAAAAGAAAAACATCAGATACTTCGGTGACCGACAGGAATGCCACATATTGAATTCAACAGCTTTGTGCATCAGGTGCATATATTCAGAGTGTGCTAGGTATGTGGTGCACACCAACGAAATTTATACCACCCGATATTATATTTTTACATTTATTGCTGTTAAAGATTCCCCTAATTGTTTCCTGGCTTAACATGATTCTTAAAACTGAACACAATATACTAATGCTTCATGAAGAGGACACTTTTCAACATGTAAACACTGGATTGCATTCAGTGTTAATAGCCTGGGTCACAAATATGGACACCTTCGAGCCCCTTGAACAAACCTATAGATCGCGTAGCGAGTCAAATTCTTAATATTCCAGTAGTTTAAAAACATACAGAAGGCAAGGTAGGGTGTGCTGAGACAACAGCACCCAGAAATCAGCAAATGTGAGTGGTTATGTCCAACTGAATGTTGTCATGAGTTGCTGCTTTTGTTTTCTGAGTTTCATCTGTTTTGCATGCATGAAGTATGAACTGACATGTTTAGGACACCAATATAGACAAATTTTAATATCTAATTCTCTATAAATAATTTATAACTTTTTTCCCCATATTTACAATGGGAAGCAGTGTTGATGATCTACTGAATTTCCTTTTCTGGCAGAGCTTTTGCGGATTGTATGATTGTAGTCGAAGGAGGTAAGCCTGGTCCTTCTCTTCCAAATTTCTGAGCAAACAGAAGGATGCAAAAAACTGAGTACATGAACAACTTCTCTATTTCACAATAGGTGTTTAAAACATTCTCCCCACTCTACACAGGTTTGGTTACAATTAATTGATAAAGTACTAGTTATCCTACAATTAAATGCCTTGAACCAATTAAGATGAGCAGTGATGTGCTATGCACTCTAAAAACTTTCATACATCGATAAAAATGCAATCATACAGCCAAACTGATGTGAATTTTGTAGCGCAGGTTGCATATGCCATTCAACCAAAATGGGCACCCAATGCCACTGATGTGCATTTCAGCTGTTCTTTGATTCTGTGCACATCAGTGGCATTGGGTGCCCATTATTGTTCAACCCAGTGTAAGAAAACCCAAGATCTTATTTTAAAGTCACTTTGGTAACTTTGGCTCAAGACATACAAAGCTATGAATTAGACTATGACAGATGTTATGTAATATGATGCAACAATGAGCCAGTTGTTTGATAGTTTGATGCAACGGTTATGTCAAGTATTAAATTTATTCTATGTATGCATTGCTACTTTAGGAATTAGTCTATTTATACATACTTTTTTCGAATTTATTTAATTTAATCCTGCAGATGTACATGATAAGGTGTAAGAAACCAGATGATTAAAACTTTTTTCTTATTTATTAATCATGGTTAAGTCATACCACGAAAAAATTAATTTAACTGATCATAAAAAACACACACAACCTTTGTTCTTTTAACTATTAAATAGCCTAAACTTAGCCTACACTTTATATATTATATAAAGTGTAGGCTAAGAAACAGGATATTTCTTTGTAGTACGCAAACAGAAGAAATCAGCAGTATGCATTTATGCCTCTATTTCCGCATTACTGAAACCATTTAGAAAGTTAGAACAAATAGCCAGATTTTTATCACACAGCAAACAAAGTAAGCACTATGAAATTCCTTCCCAAAATTTAGCAAAACAAATAACAGAAACACACCATATAATAGATAAATACTTGAAATTTTTGCTTTAGAAAGTCAGAATAAATCTCAAAATTTCATAGTCAAATGATAGCAAACAAGAGAGAGAGTCTGTGCTACAAAGTGATAAATTAATGATAAAAAAATAAATATTGACACCTTTCAGCCCTTTGAACAAACCTATAGAATCGTGCAGTGGGTCAAATTCTTAATATTCCAGTGGTTTTAAACTATCCAGAAGGCAAGGTAGGATGTGCACTGAGACAATATCTAAAGTTTACAAAAAGTAATTGGTAAAAATTTATTTTTCTATTAACTAATACATATAAATTCCTTTTTTGCTCCCTTCTGAATTAGATCCATTAGGACATAATTCTGAAGAAAAAGTGAGGAAAATTTTTAAGGAGACTTACTTTATTTTCTATCAATAATGCTATGATTTTTTCTGTTATACTACCCATTTCACATAATGTTTCAGTAGCATACTTCTACATACTCATATGAAAAGTGATGGCAGTGTTAAAAGGTGTAGAAAAAAATCCATTAAAAGCAAGATTATTCTTCTACTATAGGAAAGTATAATTTCAGGAGTTGGTTGGCCTACAGTTTGAACCTTTGAAGCATTGTTGTTTTGAAGACTGAGCAGGATAACCAATAAATTACTCTTCTATACATTTATTATAAAATAAAGAAATAAAGAAAACTAACAATGATTTGCTATATGCAGTCCTCTACCCAATAGAGTTATACAAGTGAAATGAGTCTACAAAGTCATACAGCAAATTTATTATTCACCTAAAAAGAGAACATATAATACCATTACCATAAACCAATCAAGCGCAAAGTCAGCTTCTTCCAGTTCTTCTGTTAATCGTTTCTGAAGTGCTAATACTTCTTCTTCTTCTGCCTTTGCTGCTGCTGCATCATCTTCTTGATATCCTAAAAAAAGTTTTTAATTTTAGAAACTTTAAAGCTTTACCCCTTTTATCCTGAATTTTTTAAGAATAAAAATCCTGTAAAAAACTAGAACTTTGTATAAGTAGGAATTAATGTTGGTTTATTTCAACAGTATTAATTATGATTATGCTTTGGAAACTAAAACTCTCTGATGGGAGAGTCTGGGTGTGGCAAATGCCTGGAGAACGATTCCTGCAAGTGTGTGTAATGGCAATAGTGAAATTTGGAGCAGATGGGATTACAGCGCGTAGGGATGTTTTCATGGAATGGACTTGGCCCTCTCATAACACTACACAGAAATCTAAAATGCAGAAGGGTAGAAGGACATTTTGACCTGTTGCATATGGTAGAAGATCAACTTGATAATGACTATTGTCTGTATCAGCATGACAATGCTGCCTTCCCTGACCTGAATCCCAGCGAACACCTTTGGGATGAATTAGAACACAGACTTCGCTCCAGATCCCAACAACCCACATCACGAAATGCTCTGCTACAGCTCTTCAGGAAGAATGGGCTGCCGTTCCTCCAGAGATGTTACGACACCTGGCAGAAAGTCTCCCAGAAAGTCATAAGCAAAGACTGGAAAGTGTGTCACAGGGAAAGTCTGATTACAGTTTCGAGTAGGATATAAAAGACTTATACTAGTATTTTTCAAACTTTTCTATCCACAGCCACCTTAGCCAAAGCATATAAGTCAGTGGTCCACTAGCATCCACTCATACATCCATTCTTTTCCATCAAATGTGATTCTTCATATGCTGCCCCTAAGTGCAAAACTATGCAATAGTTGGAATAACATACGCAACCTTAATATTTTTAGGGGAAAATTAAGTCAGAGGAAAATTAGGAGAGAAAGAAAATATACAATTAATTACTGTAGAAGTGGCTTTTTGAATTATGCCAAAAAGCCAGTAATTAATTGTTTATTCAACTTTAAGCACTGAAAGCATTAAAAAAAAAATTCAAAATATATTATATAATAATAAAATAATATAACAATTTTATATAATATGTAAAAATATATTAAATGTGAAGAATGGCACTGCTTTCTTGCAGTGCCGTACCGATATCTGCAGCAGGTCTACAAGGTGAACAGCCTCTAGTCGATAGAATAACATAGGTAAGGGAAACAGGCAAGACGGATCCCGTAACCTTGGAAAAAGGATTGGCTCTGAGGACTGGGCCAGTGGGCTGGGGTCCAAAGTGGGTATGGCACTGCACCGGGACTGGGTGAAACTGTCCAGTGATGGAATGGTTGAGCCCGGACCTCAAGGCCTTCTCGTGGAATGCCTCAGCTGCACGACGTGCTGGGTGGCCCGTCTGCCGTGACCGTTTCGACCAGCAACTAACAGCCAACTCAGAACTGGCGTGGACCAGGAGAATCCGACTGCCTAATTAAAGTAAAGCATACTGCGAATTGGACAATGAGAAGTATTGCCACCAATGTGAATTTTGCCCAGTGGTCTGAATGTTTAAGTGATAGAATATCAATCAAGATCGTGAGTAATTGGTGGGAGTAAACATGACTCTCCTTTGAGGTGGATGTGTTGGATGAAGCTCTGGTTTAGCTGGTGAGATAACTTACTGTTTCTATTGAAAATAATCATCAGGGGAAGTCTGATGAGTGCAAGAATGCACAATTTCTTTTTTTTTTTTTTGGTGAGCAATTTATAAAGATATTGCAGGATAATAATAAATATAAGTAATTCCCATTGACTACTTTCATTATACAGGGTCCGGGTGACCATCAAGGATCCCGAAGAGATACGCCTGGCCTTGTTATGGATCCGAGAAGGATCGAGCCTTCGTGCTGTCTTTAACATTGGGAATTGCCATCCCACACGTGCACCTACGCACACAAGTTTATCATAGGGAATTGGCTATCTGACTTCCATTGCTAGATTTGGGAAGAGGTGCCCTTAAAGACTCTAACTGTGCCCCTATGCACATACATCATAGGGAGGTTTATTTCTAACTCACAGGCATTGGGTTTCTCGGTGGATTGCAGATCGTGGGTCTTGCTGAGTCGATATGCCTAATAATAAATTACTCTGAATGATAAGAATAAACAGATACTTGGATAAGAATACGTGAGCTCATAGCTGTAGATTTACGGTAGCTTTAAGTTAGATTTAAGCTAGCATGTAAGCTAGGTTAAGGAAAAGGATTAAGTTGCTGACCAGGTGTAAGTTCTACTGGCCAAATCCAAGGTAGGCGCTTCACCTGGCGTTAGTGACAGCACAAAAATCTGCGATTGCAATGGCAAGTATGGCTAATAGTTTATACTGTCGTAACTGCATGAACCGAACGACTTTAGTTTCATGTACCACGCGACATTAAGGACTGAACGCCTTTAGGTCCTTAATGAGAAACAGGAGTACATTGCCAAGAGAGTCCGTCTTGCAAATAAAGATAACAGGCGAGTTTTACCCTACTGATGACTAGTCATTGCGATAGTAATCCTGCTCAGTACGAGAGGAACCGCAGGTTCAGACATTTGGTACATGTGCTTAGTCAAGTGACCAGTGTTGTGAAGCAACCATCCGTAGGATTATGACTGAACGCCTTTTAAGTCAGAATCCCGTCTAGCCACTGCAACAATACTGTTTGTGCCTCATGTGTTAAAAGGCTGTGCTAGCCAGAGTTGCTTTCATATTGTTACGGTGCAATCGCTCTGGTGATGAGGCCACTAGAATGGAAGCATCAAGGCAGCCGTTCAGACTATGAAGCAGCTACTTCCTATGCTGCACCATTCAGGTGCGATGTGTAGGCACAAAATCGTCCGCAGACGACCTAGGTACTGGTCTGGGTGTCGTGCTTAGAAGAGCAGCCACCATACTGCTACCAATTGAGACTTGTCCTCTGTGAGATAGTGTCATATCTGGTTTAGAAGATTTCAATTTTCTCTTTTCAGACAAAGCAGCAACGAAAAGCCTACTTCGCAGTTGTAATTTCAAGAGAATGGCAGTAAATGCTTCACTGCTACATCTGTGAGTCTAGGATATTCTAACTATATGTGGAGGCTAAAAATCCCAACTTTTTTTTCCCTAACACATCTCATGTTAGTTCTGCAAAACTGTTTCTCTTTCAATGAGACCTTGCCCATAATATTTTTTAAATTCCATCCATGTACAAGGATTCCTGATCCACTCAAATCCTACCTCTGGATTTGTGTGTGTGTGTTGTTTAAAGTCTTCAATAATCAGGAAATTTTTTTTCGATTTTTCGAGACAAGCTTGAAATGATTCAGCATTGAAACTTTCAAAATCTTGAATGTTGAAGTATTTCTGCCTAGTTCCATTTTTGCACAAATCAACAAATCACACTTTATCATGAACATTATAGATGTTGACATTTTTTTCCCTTGCAATGCAAGTTAGTTCTTCTTTGTAATAAATTCAAACCATTCTAGATGTTGAAAATATTATTTTGATATGCCAGAGAAATCATGAATGCAACCAGGAAAGTAAAATTCACTTTCATATTATGGGAGTACATTTTGATCTCATCTTAGACTCAAAGAAATGGGTAAGAATTTTTCCAAAAGACAGCCAGCAAACTTCATTATGAAACAGAAATGCACCAACGTGAGATTTCGCTGAAGTGTAGATTACTAAATATTTGGATTGAAATTTGCCCAAAGCACCAAATATTCAGCCAAAGCATACTGAATTAAATTTTATCAAAATGTTAGAAAAAAACACTCATTAAAAAATTGATAAAATTTTTTCATGAGTATATATTTTTTCTTCTAAACATTTGTTTATAAAATTTAATTTGCAAAGTTTAAAATTTAATTAATTATGCTTCGGCTGAATATTCAGCACTTCGCCCAAATTGCAGAATGAAGAAATATTTAAAAACATTTGTAATAAGATTCACCTAATCATGTAACCCCATGAAAATAAATGAATATATATATACATATATAGAAACTTTGAAGATTTTGAAAACAGACTGAAGAGCTTATGAGAATGCAATCTTTGACACTGGAGTTGATTTAGCTTGCACTATTAAAAAGATGAACACTGACAAGGCATTCATATATTTGCCTTTCATTAGTTAATTTGATTAAGGTTTTACTGTCTTGACAGCCTTTTCGAACTGTTAGTTAAGAACTAACAATTAAGAAATGGGCTGCAGAGTTTAAACGTGGCCGTACCAGCCTTGAAGATCATCCATGTGAAGGACATCCAAGTGCACAATATGGTATTGGATGACTGGTGAGTCAAAGCATGAAATTGCTGAGACTATAGGCATTTTAAAAGAACATACAGGATATATTTTGCATGAAGAATTGCATATGAAAAAGATTTGCACAAGATGGGTGCCACGCTTGCTCACAGCAGATCAAAAATGTACATGCATGAAAATCTCTAACCGGTGCTTGTAACAAGAATAAAACTGATATTTTGTGTCGATTTATTACTATGGATGAGACTTGGATTCACCATTACACACCAGAATCCAAGTAGCAGTCAAAACAGTGGGCAGAAGCCAGTTTTTCAGCACCAAAGAAGACAAAGTCAGTTTCATCAGCAAGAAAGGTCATGGCATCGGTGTTTTGGGATACTAAAGACATTTTGTTTATTAATTATCTTGAAAAGGGTAAAACAATAACCGGGGAATATTATTCCAATCTTTTAACCAGACTAGACGGAAAAATTCGTGAGAAAAGATCCAGTTTGCAGAAGAAAAAAATCATCTTTTATCCGGACAATGCACCTGCCCACAAAGGTGTTTTGGCAATGGAAAAATTAAAGGATTTGCACTATGAATTGTCGTACATCCACCCTATTCCCCAGATTTGGCTCCCTCTGACTTCTATCTCTTCCAAAACTAAAACTCTTCCTCACTTTTTCTTCAAATCAAGAGGTGATTGCAGGTGTAGAGGGGTATTTTGCAGATCTTATGAGAACTACTATAGGGACGGGATAATGACACTGAAGCATTGTTGGAATAAACGTATTAGTCTTAAAGGAAATTATGTTGAAAAATAATTTGGAAATTATAAATTCGTTTTTTAATTGTTGGGAAGAAGGAGAAGGGTGCCCATAAACTTTTATGAACTTCGGATGAATTTCTGTTGGCATTAAACCTTCTTTTACAAAGAATTTTATCCATTTCAAAGGATACAGACAACACTTTCGCTTCAGACAGCTGAATAACTTGCCAATTTCACATGGATGCATATGAGAGATGTACCAATTTTTTTAAAAAAAAAAAAAATCTTGCCGATAGTGTTGCCATCTATGGTCAAGGCCAAGAACTTTTCAGACCACCCACATATTTAATAATAAAATTTTCTCACAGACTACACTTTGAGAAATGATGGACTTAAAACTTTAAACAAAAAGAATAGTATAAAATGATGAAATATCATATCCAGTGAGCTTTACCCAATGAAACAAAGTTCCTATTGTCTCTTTGTCAAGGAACTAGGGCAAACAATGATGTCAGTTACTGAAATAAACCAGTTCTTAACAGAAATAAAGAGAAATGAAGATAAGTGGCAGCAACTTGAGAGGTATCACTGGAAGAGAAAAGGAACTTGAAGTAGTTAGAAAAGGTTTACATCACATGTACTGTTGAAATGAAGAAGATTAAAACAGGTGAGATATTGCTAAATACTAAATAAGATGTTATGTTTTTTATGCAACAGTTATCAGGGAAAGAAATGAAAGTGTAGTTATAATATTCAGCAGTCTAAATTAGTAGAGAGCAACTGATTGAGTTTTGAAATAGGAAACTTGTGCATATGGTCATATCATATGATATCATTCAATCATATCACCTCTCCTTCTATCTACGAAACTCTGCAGTCCACATTAACTCAGCCTATCTTCGTAACTAACACTGTACAGTCCTAATATCATCTTTGTTATCGACCTCTGCAGCCTAACCACAGTTAATTTATCCCCTTCAAATTCTAGGGACCAAATTTGAGAACAATCGTCCAAGTGTGATCTGATCAGGGCTTTATCAGCTTAGGACGCTGCAGGTCAGCGTCCTAAGTACTGCAGCAGTTCTCTGGGATACCTTCACAACCTTTGTAATATTATTATTATTCCTGACACCTCCAAGGAGTCCGAAGACTCATCGCGGGAGGACACCTACAACTGTCTCAACTGATACAACTGTCTCAACCACTACACCTAACCTCTACTACGAATCGTCTCTATCAACGCCATCTACCGCCCATTTCCACCACCGCCACAACTGGTATTCTATGTCTGTAAATTGCGTGTGTTCTGAAGGGCCGATTTGTCTGTATGCAGGATGAAAAACCAGAGTTTCCGGGAGAAAAACCCTGCTACCTCTGTATGAGATCGGCTAACTCACCTTCGATTGAAAATCGGCCAGATAAAGATTCTTCCCGTCGCGACGAGAATCGAACTTAGGCCTATTCCAATCAAAGGACGCAATGTACCGTTGTTCTTCCAATTGCGCAACAGAGGACCTTGTTCCCTGAATTTCAGGTTTCTATCAATCATCACCCCCAGAACTCTTGCCTCTCCTACTTCCTTCAGTATGGTTCCTCAAACAGACTATGCAACCTCCCACCAATGAATCCCAAAACTTCAATACTACATTTTGCTGCATTAAACTGACTGCCCCATTCATTTGCCCATCTTTCCAGTTTATTCAAATCCTCTTGCAGGGGGGGCTGCCACATTACTAATAACCCTTCAAAGCTTCATATCATCTGCAACAACTGAATGTCCAACTGCAATCCACTGACAATGTCATTGATATAAAGGTTAAACAACACAGGTCACAGTACTGAGCCCTATGGGACCCCACTTGTAACCTTCTGCCTCCTTGATATTGTCCTCCATACACAACTCTCTGTTGCCTATCAGGTAGCCAATTCTGAATCCAGTTCAGTAACCAATACATAAACTCACATACCGCAACTTAAACATGAACTTATCATGTGGTAGCTTGTCAAATGTCTTTGTAAAATCCAAAAAAATGGCAGAATATGCCTTTTCTTCAGAAACTGCTCCTGTCACTTTATTATAAAAGGTAATCACATTACTAAAGCAAGAGTGCCCCCTTAACAAATTCATGTTGACTCTCACAGATAGCATTACCCTCATCTACTCAATACCATGTATGGTCCCTAAATAACTTCTCCAAGATCTTAAAAACTACTGATGAAACACAAACTGGTCTATAGTTTGACACTTCCAGTTCTGCTACCACCCT